>NW_027131400.1:9617500-10217500 GCF_026122565.2 Emydura macquarii macquarii
CAGTTTGTAACAAACTAAATTAGACAAAAAACCCTGTAAACATCTCTCTTTAAAGTGATTTTCATTCTTCCTTTATGTAAAAAGTGTATCTTTACCAGCAAAATGTATACATAGTTCCACTGCTGTTTTTTTATTTTTTGTTCATACTTAACCTGTAGAATTTTTTTAAGTGGTAGAAATAAAATATTTGTGTTAATTCCTCTCACTTTGTGATAAGGAGTAGTACATTTAAGGAGAGGAAGTCTAACGCAACAACACCTCTGTACCATAGAGATGGGCATATGGTGTGGGGGCGGGGGGAAGAAGGGAGAAGAGCTATGTTTGCCTTCTCTGCAGAGTTAGCCCAGGTGAATGACATCTGTGTTAGCTTCACCCCTGTGAAGCACCATGTTCATTGATGCTGCACACACACAGTCACTAGGATATATCATATGTGCCATTAGGGTTTCTAGGGGCATATCCTATGGTTCTTTATCCTATAGTAAACTAAGCCACTCTGATTCTTTGTGAATCATAGGAGAACTAGTCTGACTTTCTGGACACATGGGGAGGAACAGTGGGAAGGCACTCAATTACTACAGTATCAGCAATCCAATGATTTAACCTACATCCTCACTGCACAATGGGTTGTGTTATCAGACTGAGTGAAAGTGTAACCGAGGCTCTAACCCACACCCCAGTGAGAGCAGCTAGCCCAGGATGAAAGCACTACCTCTTTTGGGTGAAAGATGGTTTTCTGTGTAGACAGGAGGGAGGTTGGGACAATACCTGAGTAAGAGCCCAGGTTAATTCTGCAGTGGAGATGCACCCAAAGAGGTCTAGCAGCAACATAAACAAATCCAATTTTATTTTCTAGCAGTAAATACCAATAACCTTGTTATGGTCAGTTTTGTGGTCAGGAAAAGACAGCTGGGACAGCCCCCTACCCCATCAAACCACTCTGCAGGTACAGTAGTAGAGAAATGTACAAACAGAATAAGGCACTGATGAGTAGGGAAGACATTCTGCTGATGGGCAGGAAGTGTGTCTTCTAATTATCTCTAGTGGAGGCCCAACAGCTGCTTACTAGAATGTATTGCACATGGGTCAGACTGAACTATATGAAATGTATTAGTGTTACATTAGATAAACTATATGCAGAAGATAACTTTTCTGGTCCTGCTCTAAGACTGCTCATTACTAGAAGGGAAACAGTGCCTATGTTGAAACAGTACTGATACTATATCCTAACACATATAGCACAAACTTTCCTCTATACACACACTTTCAGAATTCTCATAATTTGTTAATAGGATGAGACATCCTTATGAAATTGAGAGGTAGATGGAAAGTTTTTGAACTTCCTATGTTAACATTTTATGGACAATAAAGTTACCAAATAGGACTGTCAGAAGCCTTCCTACAAGCATTGAAAAAACAAGCTGTGGGACAGGGATTATAAACGTAGATCTAGTCTTCACTACAAAGGGAATGAGTGTATGGTGATGCAAACTGTGGTGCTTGCTCTCCTTGGTTCCTTTATCGCTGCTTTTGTTTAAAGTTTATTTTATTATGATTTGGTTACATTTTTGTTTTTCATTATACTGATTACAACCCAAATGAGAAAGCATACAGTTGTTAAAAAATCCACGAGGCATGTATGTCACTTAATTTCATTGCAAGAAATCACATCCTGATCAGAGATCACCTCCTATATCTTCACATTTTAAATTCTGTGTCATCTTCCCAAACTATACATACTTGTATATATATTTTCATAATTTCAGTTATGCTGAACTATATAGTGAATTTGTTTCTTAAACCTAAGTTTAAAATCCTATTCAAAACAGAACACAATTTTTTTACTATTTGAGTTGCTTGAAAACAACCAATATTTTTATAGTTTTGCTTATTTCTAAATGAACAAATGACTAGTCTTGGATATTTTAAGTGACACTGTGAAACATTTATGCACAGTGTCAGTATTTTAAATAAGATTTTCCATACTACTCAGTTCGGTAGTGTTTGGGTTTGTTTTTCCTCAGTAAAACAAGGAAATGCACTCAATATCAAACTATAGAAATTAAGTAAGTAAAAAAACTATTAGGCTATAGTTTGTCCCCAGGCAAGTTCAGGATTGTTCTCTGTAATGCATTTATTAATGTACTGCCTTGTCCAATTTTTAAATGAGCCAAACAATATAGCTTGCACCTCTTTCTTTATTTTCAGTTTTCAAATCTCACTAAATAACTGGTTTGGATTGTATAGCCCAGGTGCACCAGTTCATATTTTTGCCAAATTTAATCTTATTCTCTTTTCTGCCTATACACACACAAAAATTGTTGAAAAAACTAAGTCAAGCACTAGGAAATGCCAGAATTAAGGTCATTTGTGCAATCTTAGTTCATCCTCCTTGTGTATGCATTTTGATGCACTATTTTTTCTCCAGGACACATGCATCACCCAGTGCACAGAATGGATAGTGCTCACCTAATGGACAGCTATTCGTTTTTTTGTTTTCTCCTCATTGTTCAATGTGTGACCTAGGTTTATTTATTTATTGTATGCTATTCAAACTCTATGAAGTATTGATTTCCTTATGGGCTTTTTTAAGGTGCTCATCAGTATAGTACCTGAGTGCTTCATAAATATTTGTTTTTCTTCACAACAGCCCTGTAAAATGAGGGAGAAAGATTACCCCCTTTTTACTAATGGGGTGTGGAAGCACCCAGAGATTAAAGTCAATAATATCTACTAATTTTGGGTGGCCAATTTGAGATACCTAGGACCTGATTTTTCAAAGTACTTGACATAGGTTGGCAGAATTCAATTTTTATGTTTTATAATTTTGATGGATAACATGTTTATTTTAATGTATTTTTTTCAACGTGTCTTGATTTACATTTTCACGGGAAATTATGGAAGGATCAGACAGCATGGGACAGGGTCAAACAATTATTTAAATGATAGTAAATGATAGTAACAATTCAGAAAGTTTTATAACCATTAAAAACACAAATTGTCAACATCACCTATCTAATATACAAAGTACATAGCCTTAAATCAAACTCTAATATTAGAGTTCAAGCAGTACTTTTCCTTAATTTGTCTATTTATTTCTATTATTATTGATAGTAATATTTTTTCAATGGTTTCTTTGTATGGTGAAATCAACATTTACCAATAAAAATCTCATCCTTCCAAGCCTAATTATTTGCCACTTTTAAGTTCAAAGCACAATTCCCACGGACTTCAGTTGAAGTCAGGGTGGCTAAAAATTAAAAATGTACATAAAAATATCTTTTTGCTGGTTCATTTTTTAAAAATAAACTTAGTAAAATTAAATTTTAAATTGACAACTAGTGTTAAAACCTAAACTTGTTAAAATCATTTAATACAAAAAACAACATTCAGAAGTATGTTTGCTGTTCGAGCATTAAAGAAAGTCGAATCACTCAACTCGTGTAAGTCACTGGCTAAGTACCTGCAACCAGAATTTGCTGACGTACTAAACCAGCTTTTGATAGCAGTAGCCTCTTCGGCAGGTACACTGTTATTTTCTTCATTTCAGTTTGTTCAACTAATGCAGTTCAATGACTACTTCATTCAAAGCTAAGAAACCAACTGAAAGTTGGAAAAGCAGGAAAACTTATTTTCCTCTTCCAATCTATGAATTAAAAATTTAAGTGGGAGATGATGGGATCTATTAGTTCTAAAATCTGGAAGAATACTGTGACCAGAAACAATCAGTTTGATTCACTAACTACAGATACTTCATTTATTTAATAAATCAGTTACTTTACAATGTAAAACATGCTTTGATAAACTTTTGGATAAGCTTTTCCTCCCCCTATGTATCCAGCACATTTATGGTAGTTTTACTGAATTTTAAAAATGTAAATGCTGATTTTGTGCATTTTTAATTGAATTTGAATTTCCATCCACACAGAGCATGACACAAATCTTAAGTAAAAAGATTTAGTAAATAAAAATGCATCATTCACCATTTCTAACAATAAAAATGTAAAAAATTAGGATCTGAATAAAGGTAAATTAAGTCACGTAATTGCTTAAATAAATGTGTATAGCTGCAATGTGTCCTCCTGGCTGGCAAAAAGAAGCACCAAATTTAGTGTGCAGTTTATCAAAATCAATGTGTTTTAATAATTAGTAGCCAACAAGAATCAACTTATAACTAAAAAGAACAAGTGATTTAGATCAAGGTTTCTTTCTTGGTGATTTAAATAATCATTAAAATCAGTGTTTTAAATCAATCCACCCTGGTGGCAGCTATCAGGGCTCAGCACGTCTGCAATTCAGACCCTAGGGTCTCAAGTCAGGCCCCCAGAAATGAGGAACACACAATTAGTGACCACATATGACAAGTTTAGTTTCAGCTACTTGTCCAGCATCACACAGGAATTCTGGGGCAGGGCAGGAATAGAATCCAATAATCCAGGGCAGCATTCAACTGCCTTAACCATGACACCCTTCTTTCTCTTCCTGCAATCCCCTGCCTCATTCACTTCACATCTTCCAACTTCTGCAACAAATGAAGCAGGAATCCTACAGATAACAGTCTCCTTCTCGATACAAACCTGAGCAATTTTACACTGTGCAGTGAATGAAGTAGGGGTCCTGTGGAAAAAACAGTATGTGATCCTGTAATTAAAGCCCATTATAATGCACAGATACAAGGGGGCTGAATTAAGGTTGCACAGGCAAACTTAATTCTGGCATTTCTTAACTTTGGACTGTTTAACTTTGCAATCTTAATGTTCTTTTAAG
The DNA here is from genome assembly GCF_026122565.2 of Emydura macquarii macquarii. Lineage (NCBI taxonomy): Eukaryota > Metazoa > Chordata > Testudines > Chelidae > Emydura > Emydura macquarii. The sequence continues at coordinate 9,622,268 of NW_027131400.1, forward strand.
GTAGTTGGTAAGTGTGTAATTCCCTAGGTTTTAAAAAAAGAAAACTCGGAAAAAAAAAAACCAAACCCCACCGGAATTTCATGTTGTGGCATCATATTGTCATCCACATCGACCACCGGCAGGGTTGGAGCCTTCAGATCAAAAGCTAATTGAGCGAATGGAGAACATGACAAGTAGTAGGTTGCCATCATCTATGTCAGTGGCACCCAAACTTTTCCAGCTGCACCCCCCCTTACCAGTAATGCGAACTGTCCGCGCCCCACCTCTATTACTGCATAATTGGCTGAGCAGAGAAGCTTGGGCTGAAGGAGGGGCTGAGGGCAGAGAGGGAATGAGAGCAGAGATGGCCTGGGGGGGCCACAGCCGGGAGGGGAGCCAGGACCAGGGACAGAATTGGGCTGGGTGGCACTCCCTCCCCACCCCCTGTAGGAGCTGGCCCTGCCACACTCCCCAAATGTTCCCCACACTTTGGGGACCCCTGATCTAGCCTGATCTTCTGTATAACACAGGCTTAAAAATTTCACCCCGTTACTCAATACCCTGTATTAGATAAACTTACATTTATCTAAAAGGTGTTTTCCAGAAAGGTATCCAGACTTGATTTGAAGACCACAAGAGGCGGCCGGGGGCTGGGAGCCGAGCTGGGTGCCACTCCCTCCCTGCCCCCCATGGGGGTTGGCCCAGGTCCCACCATGCTCCCGAAACATTCCTCTGCACCCCTCTAGAGGGGCGTACCCCACAGTTTGGAGATCACTGCTGTATGTGGAGCAGCACTACAGTGGGATGAGAAAGACACTTCACCAGCGAGTTTCACAGCTATTTGCTGACAGCAAAGGAATAGTGGGAGTCAGAGATTTCTGGTTCCATTCCAGGCTCTGGAGGGGAGCTTTCTCCAGTTGGCATAGACTTTTCTGCCTATTCCTCTCAAGAGATTCCTTCAACACCTCCAACCAGTCCCCTTCCAACCCAAGTGCCTTATCTCCTCATCTATCCAATGCCAGTGTCCTTTCCTCAGGCTTCTCATAAGCTGAGTCTCCAGTGCCCAACCAGATCTGGTTTTCCCCCATCATCTTCCAGCTCCACATTGGATGCCTCCATCCCTGCCCTGGCCTCCAATTACTTGCCCTCTTCTATCACTCATGTTCCCCGTCCCCACTGGCTCCCAGGCTCAATCTGCTGCCCCAGGCTTCTCATCAAGTTTTACTGCCCCCAACCCGAATCATTGTTCCAATTTCTTTGCTCAGCCAGTGCCAGTTCTCCCCCACATACTCAGCTCCTCGTCAGATCTGTCTCCCCTTCTCCATTTCATCCTTGCCTCTGGCCCAGTCACCCCCAGGATCCTCATCTAATGCTGGCTCTCACATTGCAACAGATGAGAGTAATACTTTCTATTATCTCCAGTTGGCTAGGAGACTTCATTCCATCCTGGTGGATGAAGACCTGGTCTCAGTTATTCATGCCTTTGTCACCTCTCAACCAGGTTACAGTAATGCAACATATGTGTAGGAAGGCGCTGTGGCCTTCCCTGGAGTCTGGACCCGAGGAAGGGCCGCAGTGACCTGGCTGGAGCGAAACATGCCCAGCAGACAAGCCTGCCCGGCAATCAAAAGGCCAGGTCGTGATAGGACCGCCCGGCCAGCTCAACCAGCAACTGCAGGGCGGAGTCCCTACAGGAAGGGGCAGTATAAAAGACAGACCCCAGAGCTCAGTAAGGAGGAGACTGCCGTCAGAGGCAGACGTGCTGCCCCATCGGCTGAGGCGTAGGCGAGAGTGGAGCCAAGCCGATACCAGGGACGCTCGCCTCCCAGAGCAGAGACCCCGACCATTCCCCAATCCTGCTTCAGGGCCTGGAGACTGGATAGGGCCCTCAGGTAGCTGGACCAGGCCCCCAGGCCCCAGTGACTGAACCGAGTTACCAGAACCCCGGGACTGGACCAAGACCCCTGAGCAACCCAGATAGGAGAAACCCCCCAAGGCCAGACGGGACCTGGAGGAGCTGCCTAATGCCGAGCCCCCAGAGATGGGACAGGACCTGGACGAGCTGCCTGAGGCCGAGCCCTGTGACCTGGAGGAGCTGCCCCTCGCAGAGGAGCTCCCCGCCTTGCCACCTGTGGACGAGGAGGGAAGGGCGGGCCTACCCCGGACCGAGTACCCCAGTGACCCCGAGGACCCTGACGAGACAGGTACCTGGGGATACAGGGAGGAAGTGGCCCAGGAACAGCCATAGCTGTGGCTGAGACTGGCAAGACCCCGCCGACCCAGTGGCAACGCCTTTGCCACTGCTAGGGCCCCTGGGCTGGGACACAGTGGAGACGGGTGGGCCTGCGTCCCCCTTCCCCTCCCCTTCCCTAGCCATCCCGGGACAGCCTACGCCTCCATACCACTGCAGATAGCGGACCCACTGCTTGACAGTCCGCCCTGCCGAGGGCTGGACTACGACTCATACGGAGACGCTGTTCCCCATTTAGGAAGGCACTGTGGCCTTCCCCGGAGTCTGGACCCGAGGAAGGGCCCCAGTGACCAGGCCAGATTAGACGGCCATCCAACACCATACATGAAACCTTCAGCATGTAGGAAACTCCAACAACTATAAAAGGCCGTAGCACATCACCTCAGCAACACAGGATACCGTAAGCACATCACACCTTTCTCCCTTTCTACACTGACTTAGAATTTTTAATCAAGTTCAAGGTCTTGATCCTTATCTTCAAATCACTCCATTGCCTCAGCCCAGGATACCTAAAAGACCAGCCCTAGGGAAGGGGGGGTTACTTACTGTAACTGATGGTTCTTAGAGATGTGTGATCCCTATCTGGATTCCATTGTGGGATGCACATGCATGCCATGCGCTGGAGCCGGAATGTTGAAAGCAGAATCCGTCGACCCGCTTGCACGCCTTGTGTTGGCCAACATGGTGCATCCAAGGTCTTTTATTGTCTGTGCAGGTCAACGCCCCTTCAGTTTCCTCTTACTCATAGGCACTGAGCCCCTAGCTGAAGGGACAGGGGGCCAGATTAGAATCCAGATGGGGACCACACATCTCGAAGGACCATCAGTTACAGAAAGTAACCTCCCCTTCTTCTTCGAGTGACAGCCCCTATGTGGAGTGCATCGTGGGAGCGTAACTAGCAGTAACCAATATGGAGGTGGGGCTAGGGCTCTGTAGATGCCAGAGTTCATAGGACTGCAGAGCCCACTGGTGCATCAGTGGATGTGGCGTTAGTCAAAGTGTAGTGAGCTGTGAATGTGTATGGAAGTCTAGGTTGCTGCTTTGCAAATATCCTGCGATGGGACGTCAGCGAGGAAGGCCATCGGGGTTGCTTGTGCCCTTGTGGAGTGTGCTCTGACACGAGGTAGAAGTCGAACTTGACAGAGGGAATAGCATTCTTTGATGCAGTAAATGATCCAGTGAGAGATATGCTGGGAAGGAGGCGCACACCCTTTGCAGTGATCTGCTACGGCCACAAAGAGTTTTGGAGAGATTCTGAAAGGGCGAGTGTGTTGTAGGTAGAAGGCAAGTGCCCGCCTGACATCAAAGGAGTGTAGGGTCCTTTCCCTGGTAGAGGGGTGGCAGCTTAGGGTAAAAAACAGGGAGATGAATAACTTGGTTGAGATTAAACCGTGAAACTACCTCAGGGAGAAACTTGGGGTGAAACCTCAGGGAGATTTTGTCCCTGTGAAAGATGCTAAAATGAGGGTCTGCCATCATTGCTTGTTCACTAACTCGTTGAGCTGAGGTAATAGCCTCGAGAAAGACTGTTTTCAAAGATAGGTATGGGAGGGCACAGGTGGAAAGAGGTTCAAAGGGTGGCTTTGTAAGCATGGATAGGACTAGGCTGAGGTCCCAGGCCAGAGTAAGGTCCCTGACGGTTGGGAACAAGTTAAGTAGGCCTTTCATAAACCTACCGATGGTTTAGTGACTGAACACAGAAGACCCATCCACAGGTGGGAGGAAGGCACTTATGGCCACCAGGTGAACCTTTACAGAGGAATGCGCGAGCCCAAGCCGTGATAGGGAGAAGAGGTAGTTTAGGATGATTGGAATATTTATGGTTGATAATGAGTGGTGATTGTCTGAAGCCCATTGAGTAAACCGTCGTCATTCGGCCTGATAACAGGCCCTGGTCATGGGACAGCGGCTGTGAGTGAGCACCCGTTGCAATGGTGAGGAGCAGGCATTGTCTACTTGAGAGCCCCATCCAAACAGCAAGCTGTGAAGTGGAATGGTGCTGGGTTGTGGTGCTGGATGCGGCTGTGCTGTTTGGTAAGTAGGTTCGGTATGAGGGGGAGAGATATCGGAGGATGGGTCAAAAGGTGCAGTACGTCCAAGTACCAATGCTGCCTGGGCCAGGACAGGGTTATGAGTATGATCTGTGCATGGTCTTGTTTCAGTTTGCTGAGTACCCAAGGAATGAGTGAAAGGGGAGGAAAAGTATACCGGTAACCCAATCCCTCTGTGACCCCCATATCCCAATGAGCCCCTGGAGCACAAGAGAAGTTCGCTGTTTGTTGTCGAAATAAAGAAGTCCCTTGTTTGTTTGTTTACATAGAATACCTTCCCACATGTTGTCCATTAAGAGTTGAACGTGTTTGCCCTGGAGTAGGAGAGCGTTGCATGCACGTGGAACCGCTCTCATTTCTAGGATGTTGATATGCATCCTTGCCTCTCTGGGAGACCACAGCCCTTGAGCTGTGTGGCCCTGTACATGGGCCCCCCAACCCATGAGAGATGCATCCGTCATGTGGATCATGTCTGGTTTAGGTTGCTGAAAGGATATGCCTACCAAAACCTTGGAGGGATCCTGCCACCATGTCAGGGAAGCTAACACTCTTGGTGGGAGGGAGACCCATTTGTCCAGGTGGTCCTTGTTCAGGTCATAAACCAACCATAAGCAATGCTGTAGACAGCGCATGTGGAGTCAGGCATATGGTGTGATCGATGTAGATGCTGCCACGTCCCAGGAGGGAGAGACATAGTTGAGCATGTGTGCATGGATAGTGTTGCAAACGTGTAATAATGTTCATGAGGGCGATGTAGCGGTCTTTGGGAAATAACACCCATGCTACCCGACAGTCCTGCATGGCTCCAATAAATGTGAGGTTTCTGGTAGGAATAAGTGTGGATTTGTCCCTGTAGATACAAATGCTGAGGTTGGCAACAGATCCTGTATGTCTGGATAGTTACTAGCAGGCGGTCATGCAATGATGCCACCAGTAACCAGTCGTCCAGGTAATGAAACAGAGAATGGCCTCGTCGTTGCATATAAAGCTGCCACGACAGCAAGCACTTTTGTGAACACCCGAGACGCCGAAGCTATCCCAAAGGGGAGAACAATGAACTGATAGTAAGAAAGCACAACTTGAAAACAGAGAAAATTGCAGTGGGCTGGGTGGATGTCTACATGACAATATACGTCTTTCGTATCGAGAACCACAAACCATGCCCCTTGATTGAGGGACAGGGTGATTTGTGATATCGTTACTATGAAGCTAACCCCAAAACAGCCAAGCAACTTTGCAAGTTGGAGGGCCCAATTCTGACCTTTCAAAGTATATTATAGGAAAATACAATGGTAGTGAGGGTCATTCCTTATAAGTGGACTAGAGCTTTGATATGCAACTGTATTGTTTGTAGTTATTTGATGTTATTTATGGATCTCATTAGATATTAGCAATGTAGATAAACAACTTTCCTGTCTTCGCTGTTCTATTGATTAGGAGTTCAAAAAACATGAACATTTAGATGGAATTTTGAATATAACAATACTATTATTTATATTTCTCTTTGAAGTTTAAGTACTGAATACCTGTGAATGGCTATAAATGGCCAATTACCTTGTGCTGATGTTACCAGTGTGCTCAGGACATAGGAGATAGAGTCTCAAATAATCATCTATTCATTGTTCAAAGAGATACCTGCTGTCAAGAAAGTATCGGTCAGCCTGCATGGATCTATAAAAGACTCTAGGGGACTGATCCTTTTATCCCAGATCTGTCCAAGCTTGTCAGGGAAAGTTTGGATCGAAAGATTGAGATCCCAGCACCAGCCTGGAATCACCCTGCTAATTCTCATGGGAGAATTTGAACAAACTCTGCACATGGACTATTTAGTCTTCCTTCCGCTGGATCAATTCATCTATAACTGAAGCTGTGAATCAAAGGACTGAGATTCATCCAGGCACTGGATGTACACCAGAGGGACTATCCAAGCCTGCAAACTCCACAACTCTACTGGAAATCTGATGTATATGGACTTTCAAATAATTTGTATGTATGTGATTGCTTTAATCATTTAACATTTCTCTTATAGTTTGTTTCTTTCCTTTTATAATAAACCTTTAGTTTTAGTTACTAAAGGATTGGCTGGCAGCGTGGTATTTTGGGTAAGATCCAAACTTCTATTGATCTGGTAATGTGGCTGGCTCTTTGGGGATCAGGAGAACCTTTTTGGTAAAGAGCATAGAGTTTTAAATAACTTATCTCTTTACTGGACCTAGTGGCTGATTGGGAGCCAGAGACTGAAATGCAGTAAAGGGGGCTGTGTAAATTTTTGTTTTGGCTTCTTGATAACCAGTGTGGGGAATCAGAAGCACTGTTTGTGGCTGGTTGGGAAGTCTGACTTCAGTGTCACCTACCAGTGTTGGGAGAATCTGCTCTCCTTTTGCAGCCTGCCCTGGCCCTTGCATTTTCAGGTGGCTACCCTAGGCACGGACAGGTCACAGTTACCATCTGAAAACAGAATTTGTGGATGAATCTTTGAGCGTCCGTAAGTGCAGAATGGGTCTGAGATCTCCCCCTTTCTTTGGAATGAGGAAGTAGGGAGAGTAGAACCCACGGTTCCTGTAGCAGGAGAGAACTCGTTCTATTGGTCCCTTTTTGAGTAGTGTTAAAGTCTCTTGGAGGTAGACTTGCTTCGCATCCACCTTGGTTGCTCGTGGTGGGGTGGAAATGTATGGAACTCTCTGGAGTAGCCCTGTTGTACGATATCTACCACCTACTGGTTGGTGGCAGTCTTGCTCCATTTGTCATAAAAGTGAGCAAAACAGCCTCCAAATTGAATGGGTGGGGCCGAGCTTGGTTCGGAGGTAGTTCGCGATTCTCTTGTTGAGAGTCAAAACTGTTGTCTAGGGCATTGATGTGGGGTAGAAGACACGAGCGTGGTAGCTGAGGCACAATGAGGGCACTGCGATCTTTGCTGATGGCGTTATTGCTCCTGCAGTCGTTGAGGGTAGGGTTGATATGTTTGATAATTGGGTCTTGGTTGGTAGCGAAACCGATAAGCTTGTCGATGTTGGAATCTGGTAGGACCGGGGTATAAAAGCCCAACAATTGGAGAGTGATCCTGGAGTCCTTCAGGGAATGGAGACTCATCAGTCTTGTCACTGAATAATTTCTGATTGTCAAATGGTAAATACTCCAGTGTCATTTGGACCGATTTGGAAAGCCCAACATCTGTAGCCAAGAATCAAATCACAGAATAAGTCCCGATGCCAGGGACTGTGCCGCTGTATCCGCTGTGTCTACTATGCCTGGATGGCAACTTTGGAGACCAGCTTGCCTTCCTCTATTAAGGCCTTAAATTCTCCACATTTGTCCTCTGGCAGCGAGGCCTGGAACTCTGCTAGTCTAGAGTAAGACTGGAAGTCATATTTTGCCAGTATGGGTTGGTAACTGGCTATGCAAAATTGAAGGCCCACCAAAGAGTAGACCTTACGACCAACAAGATCTAGCTTTTTTGCAGCTTGGTCTGGAGGGGTGGCTCTAGGTGTTGCTGCCTGACCCACTGTACTGCAGCTTGAACCACCAGTGAGTTAGGTGGCAGGTGCATAAAAAGGAAGTCTGCATTCTTGGCCAATATCAGGTATTTGCATTCGGCCCATTTGGGTGTTGGCGCACAGGAGGCTGGGGTGTGAGAGATAACTTGCACTGGCTGTAAGATAGTGCTGCCGATCCACAAGGCTATCCTAGTTGGGCCCGACGGTTGAAGGATGTTCAAGAATTCATCCTGTGATTCTGTGATGTCTTCCACTGTAAGTTTGAGTTGTCGCCATGCATCGTAGAAGCTCCTAGTATTGGGCCTGATCATCCAATGAGGATGCAGATGGGGGAATGATGGCATCGTCCAGATACAATGAGGCTCCCCTAGGATCATTCCCGATGGATCAAGTGGTACTGTGGCTCCTGTGTATTCCCCAGATACCGATGGTGTGGTGTATACTGATGGGGGATGAGAAGCTGTTGCTCAGTCGTAATAGGTGTCCCACCCCTGCCAGGGGGAGGGGTCTATCCGAGCTTGCATAAAGGTCCTGAGGATATCTAAACCACTGTTGTTGTGGTGGCATTTGTAGTGATGCATAGCGCCATCTTGGGCTATGTTGTGGGGAGAAATGGTGCTCTGGTTCAGAGGACCGGTCAGATTCTGATGGCTCTGGTAGGGACAGTGCCGTTGGTACATGCAGAACCCATGGAGGCTGTGGAGCCTGTACTGACTGTGTTATCAGCCAAAGCTGTGGGACCATATGTGGTTGTAGGCCCAGCAGTACTGGACGGTGGTACAATAATAGCGGTTCATCAGCCAGAAATGGGGGCTGTGTGTTATCCTGAGGTTCCTTATGAGCAGAGCCTTCCAGAGGTCTCAAGAGTTCCGCTGTACGTGTCAATAGGGATAGCCCTCCCGCAGCGCGTGGTACTGGGTCCGGTGGATTCATGGATGGTCCATAGTCCACGGGGGCTTCAGAGGTGGACGGTCTGACAACATGTTTCATTTTCTTGTCAGCTTTACCTCTTTTAGGCGCCGGAGCCTCCAAATCCATTCGCAACTTCTTGCCTGGCTGATCGTAGCTCGGGGAAAGAACACGGCGTTTAGAGGTGGTCCCTCTCGGGGATCCACTTTTGTGCCCATGACTATGTTTCTTCTTATGCGACTTCATCGGTGTCAACAGCTCTACTTGTACCGATGTGGCTGCTGGTGACGCTGGTATCACCGGTGCGGATGGGCACTCCGGCTGGTCCACTGGTTCCACCTCTTCGTGCACATGCAGATGCACAGCTTCCTCCATCAGGAATTTTCTAAGCCTGAACTGTCTCACTTCTCACGTTCTCAGCGGGAAGTAGCAGCAGATGGAGCACCGCGAAACAATGTGAGGAACAGGGGGAGTGTTGGATATCAACCTGAGGCAGACATCCAGAATGGAAAATTGCACTCTAATTGGTTAAAGCCTGGCAAAGTTATAGGCAACTGAAAACAGTCTTATAATGGGAAGAGTCAGGCACCTAAATAATAGGTGGTGCTACCCTCCTGTTTCTAAGTCCCTTTGCATTATTTTTCTGCCTTTGGTGCTCACAATGCTTTCTAAATTAATTCTTTACATTTCGTTAGTGCTTCCAAATCATTAATAAAATTAAAGCTAGATCTACTCCCAATATCTATAGTTCCTTACTAGACATCTTCTCCCAATTTGATATTTTGCCATTTATTATTATGCTTTGTTTATGGTCGTTCAGCCAATATTCAGTCCATGTAATAGCGATCATTTCCATGCCCAGCTGTAAAATGAATTCAGATAAGATTTCATGATATGATAAAAAAAATATTAAATACAAACACATTACATATTTTGCTTTCCTTTCACTCACTCATTTTGAAATGCTGCCAAACACAATAGGGTTTGTCTGATAATTTCTTCATGAATTGCTGTTGCTTATTATTCATATTTCTGTAATCCTCTGGATATTTAGTGTTTTGTTTTTAACATTTGTTCCTTTTTATTTTTAAAGCAGAAATAAAAGTTAGACTTTTGGGATAGTAATGGTCAGGATTTTGTTTGTTTATTACTAGTATCCCATTTCTTTTCTCCAGTTGTCTGTAACCTCTATTGTAGTCAACAGCTTTCAGAAATACTGTAGATCATACAGAAAGTTTATTATGCAATTTTTTTAATGCCCCAGTATATTTTTTCCCATCCAGCTGATGTGTACATTTAAGTTTTCCAGGTAGTCTCTTAATCAGTTGCTGCTTATAAAAATATTTACTTTCTAATCAACTCAATTTTATTATTCTTATTAAAACAGATTTTAACAAGTGCAATAGCTCAGTCATATGAATCAATTTCATTCCTTCATTAAAATTGTTCTCTCTCTCTCTCTAGTACTTTTTATCCTAACTTCTTTGTAAGAGTCTTCCTCGTTCCCTTTAATTCCCTTGGTTGGCATTTTCTCAGTCTATTAAGCATTTCCTATTTCTTCTGTCTAAGCTATAGATAACTATATTCTTGTGTGATACTTCTTCGTATCATACTTTACTCAAGTTTTGCCTTCCTGTAATTTTTTTTTTTTAAATAATCTTGTATTTCTATATGCTGTACACTCAGACTGATCTCTCAGACTGCTTTGTTTCCAAACAAATTCTATGGCCAGATACCTCTCAAGTGAAAAACTTGTCACTGCAAGAGCTTACGTAGGCCTTGGAAGCCTCCACTTCCCAGATATTTGCCCAATGGAATGAGAATTCATATGAAAGTCTCTTCTAGGTTTGGGTTACTGACACAATGCAGATCAGGAATCCTCAGTACCCCTCTGAGCTTTTCACGTTGATCTAACATAGGATTGCAGATGACAGGCCAGGAGTTTAATAGCCAAATGAGTAGGCTCCCATCCATGCTAAGCCAGAGCCCAACCTAAGTGTAGAAAAGGAAGATCTGCCTCAAATAATAACCAAACCATTCCAGACATCTTAGCTGGTGTGTCTGAGGGTAATTCTAGTGAGAGATTTCTTATCACCCACTTCAAGAGATGCAGGAGGGCTGTGGAGTCTCTGGATATGTAAGTGGTTTGGTCTTGCAAGATGCAGGCATAGAAGAGACTGCCTAAGTCCCAGTGGGAAGCTGCTTTACAGGCAAGACCACCTGGGAGGGAGGAAGACAGCATTTGGGAGCGCTCATGTTTAATCTCAATAACCCTCTATGCCAGTTCATTTACAGGATCACAAGAGGAGGCTCTCCAATTAAGGCTGGGCAACATTATGCTTATATAGGCAAACCCTTCCTCATAGGAAGATGACCACTCTGGCTAATAAAAACGGGAAAGTCAAATCACAGCAAAAAATTAAACCTGACTAGCCAAAGAACACTGGAAGCTGTCACCTTATTCCAGGGACATAGGCTTAACGGAGGAAGCTTCCTTGTTTCCAGAGATATTTCTCCAAATCTGTCACCAGTGGAGGTGAGGAGTTATCAGCTACACCAGCACTTACACCATTTCAACTCGTCAGGGATCCCATATGAGAAACAAAGAGGAGAGATGTTCTTCATTAAATGAATAGATCCATAACTTCTGTATCTGCTCTATACCCTAGAACCCCCATTACCAGTACAATAGGAAGCAGGAAATTAGCCAATATAACGACCAGGTTGCAAAAAATGCTTTTCCTCATGAACCTCTGAACATCATGCCTTCACTGAGTTCTGCAGTTCCTAACAGACTTCACATTAGCCCTGGGAAACCTGGGTAAAGTTACTTACAATGGGAACAGAGACAGCTCTGCAGTGAAGTATTCTCTGATGATTGCATGACTGCTGTCAGGGAATCCTCACAGGCTTTCAGAAAGACTACAGAACTGCTTGATAACTGGAAGAAAGTAACCAGTCATAAAAGTTCCTAGGGACTTTGTTCTGAGAGTCAAAAAACAGAACAGAGAGGTAAAAAGCCTTTCAGGAGTGAAGTCACTGACTAACTTGCCAAAGTAGCAGCAGCAATAAATCCACTGCCACCATGAAATCAATATGGTTCAGGTTAGCCTAGTTTCTAAATGGAGTTTCCAAAAGCAAGGAATCTATTAGTCAGATCTGCTTCCTCATCAAAATCTCTCAAACCAGGATACGCTGTCTTTTGGGATATCATTGTGCTGCTCAACTATTTAATCTTAATTCCTCTTGCAATTTAAGTGGTTTAGCAGCAAAATCAGCATGCCTACTGGTGGTTTATAATGCTCAGCAAGATTACAAGAAGAGACTCATGGAAAGCTAATGAACCCTGGATGAGGAAAGATCATAAAGGCTATGAATTTTTCTAATTCAAGGAGACAGTAACCCTATAACAATCACAGATTAGCAAAAACCAGGAACATATATGTCAAAATGCACACTGAAGAATATAGTAGTTTAAGACTTGGCATGGACAATTTTTCTAACAGCTGAAGGCTTCTGCAAACCAGTGAGATCCCTTCAACTCAATCTCATGAAAAAACGCAGGTTTAATTATTGTTACATTTGGGCTGTGATGGAGGGCCCCATAATGGCAAAAGATGAAATATATATTTCATTACAGCCAAATTAAGGACATTTAGTAAAGACCATACTGTAACTTCTTCTGTGTTCAGCAGCAAAGGAAAGTAAGTGTATGCACCAAGAAGAGCAGTATAGCTGGGTTAGCCATTTGATAGTCAGATATTTAATGATTTAAGAAAACAGAAGGGGTTTTTCCATTGCTGTAGTAAATCCAGCCCCATCAGAGGTGGTAGCTAAGTTGATGGAAGAATTCTTCCACTGATCTAGCAGCGTCTAGACCGAGGCTTAGGTCAGCCAACTACGTCTCTCGGGATGTGAGCCTAAGCGGAGAGTGTCATATCTAGTTTAGCTTATAAGAAGTGTAAATCTGGATCTGTCAATTCTCTGTTTTAAATAAAATTTTATTTTTATTAATATTACTGTTTTATGGATGATTTCACAGACATCCCCAAACACAAGTAAAAACCCATAATTCGCTGCCGTCAGATCGACTTCTCTGGATTGACTGAGCAGTCAGTGAAGACCCATTCAGTCGATCTAGAAATCGACGTATTAAGACCCACATTCTCAAGCGGGTGCAGTGAAGACGGCACACAGAACAGAAGCAGAGAAGTCAATGAGAGTTATGCAAGTTTTTTGCGTAGCTTGAGTAACTCCGGTCGACTGCCGCCGAATCTCGGAGGTAAGTGAAGACAAGCCCTCAGTGTCAAGAGGCATGGGTAGAGGTTTACATTTTCAATAAGCAGTACTACCCTCAGGCTGCAGCAGGTAAACACAAAGAGAAGCCAACAAAACAAAGATGAGAGCTGGTGGTGATGTTGGTCACAAAGGCCCACAGGGTCAAAGCTATCTGTTTCTACTGTAGTTAGAAGTTGTGACAGCCAAAGTTTCTGCAGCCTGTTGGTCACAAGACAAAGTCTTCAACAAAAGGAGGCTCTCAGATACAAGAAGTACAGCAGTAATTCAGCAGCTGTGAGGCTCTTCTACTAAAAAGTACCTAAAGATTACCTTCTACATGTGAAAAGAAGCAGAGTACCTTGTAAGAATAGATAAATCTCTTGTTGTATAATGGGTGGAGAAATTCTAATTTACTCTCTCTCTCTCACACACAAACACACCCACCCACCCACCCACTCACACACACACACACTGAAATATACATATATGTAGTCATCCAATTCTATTTGTCTAGGAAAGGTAGTTTAATCTTTTTTCCCTTCTTCCTCCTTGAACATAGATCAAATCCTCAGTAAGACCCAGACCAGAAGCTGAACTAACTCAGAGCAGCTTTTTCCTACTAATGCCCCAGATATCATCTTTCACGATTTCTTCACCCAGTGATTCCTAACATTTATTCTTCCTTCTCAAGTATTGGCATATTAGAAATGCACATATTAAGTGAAGTATTTTCAGCTTTGTATTTGGGACCTGGTTTATTTAGATGATAGGATATGTTTTATAAGTGGAGCAGCAACAACCCTTATATTAAGACGAACACTTGCCATTACATATTTGACTTTTTTTTTTTTTTTTTTTTTTTTTAAATAATAAAGAACTCTAATGACTCAATGATTTGCAGCAGGACCTGAAATTTTAGCAAGGGGATAGAATTGGGGAAAAGTGCTTTTTGCTGTTCCTATGCAAATCCATTTGGATTTGGCCAAGTTAAAAGCTCTGAAATGGTCCTGTTCCATCTGTGTTTTGCTCAATACAACTTGCTAAAAGCCTGTTATTAAAATTCCTTAACATTCCATTAGCAATGCACATGCACCAACACACCATTTTCTTTCAGCATGCCACACAGGCCTAAACCTCCTGACAAGAGACAAAATGTATTCTCCTCTTTCTCCTCCACATATCTGAAAACCCAACTGTGTGGGGGTAATGTGATCAGCGCTTGGAAACAGAAGACCACGAGTTTTAGATTTCTTCTAAACTGATGTTTTTTATTTGGTGCCCTTCACAATCATTACTGAGCACAACCTCATGCTCCACTGACAGGTTACATAAGGCGGAACTAGAACTCTGATCTTTGATATAGCAGACCCAAGTCTCACCCACTTCACCATATGGCCTTTCAGAAAGAATCAGCCAAATCTATGTCCTTGGTTATGCTGTCTAAGTTGGGGCTACTCATAGATAAGCAATCTTTAAATATCAAGTGGGTGGAGTTAAATTTTGATATAAAGAGGCAGATGAATACATATGTAAAAATAAAATTATTATATTCTCATCAAAACAGAATTACCTGGTCTTAAAATGATTATTTTTTAACTTAAGAATCCAAGTTAAAAAGACAGTTTATGGTAGTGTATCATGAATATTGAAGCAGAACTGTGTACTTGTTCTAGCTCCTTGCTCAGTCAGGACTGTGATTTGGCTACAACTTCTCACCAATAACGTTCATCTCATAACAAATTATAATCCATGGTGAAATAGAGAGAAGCAAACAGAAAGAACCCAAAAAACAAATTTTGACTGCTACCTCTTTTCACATAGCCTGTAACAGCAAGAGAGCCTTGTCTATCATTTTGCCAATACTGTCTGTTCACGAAGAGGTTGTTGTAAGACTAATTCTGTGCAAGCCACTTCACAGAAACGCAGTAACGCTGTCCAAATTCACATTAGTATTTTAACAACAGATGAAAACAGTTCTCTTTATCATGAATATCAAATACAAAACAAGGAATCAGTAGCACAAGTACAAGCTCAGCCAAAAAAAAGAATTCATGAATTTTATAGTACCAAAAGATGTGCTAGGCACCTTACAGTGCAAACAGAAACCGTCTCTGTCCTAAAGAGCTCACAATCTAATTTTAGATGTGGCATAATAAGTTAGTGACAGCAGAGAGAGAAGAAAAAGATGCTTACAGCAATAAGATTGTAACAGTAGCACATGGCACAGTATACTGAATGATGACAAATTTTTCTCAAGAGCTAAGTAGTAATCAATCTAATTAACAACTGAATAGAAAAAACACATGAAAAATTTAAGTTACCTGCTGAAATGTGTTCAAAAGGGGGCACGCCCTTCACCACAACCAGTCATAACCAAATCCTAATGGAAGTAGTCTTTTGGGCAACCCATAAAAATCAGTGCCCCTACATGACTTCTTGCAAGAATAGGGCTTTTAACACTGGCATCATAACCAAATTCAGGCAACTACTTTCTGCCTAAACAAAATGTCACCTGATGTGTCAGCTGGCTGCATAATATAGTCATCTTTTCCTATCCTGATCTGTTTTGCAATGTTGCTGCACTGTATTAAAACAACTTCCACACTCCTTTCAAAGGAGACTGCATTTTGAAGATGGATGACATGACTATGTTAATTGATTTAGTTTTTAGAGCAAGCTGGGATTCTTTGATATTCAAAAACTATATAAAAAGGGAATTTTTCTTACCACCAATTTCTTCTCTGGATTCAGAATTCTACTGGCACAGAACAGAAAAGTAGCTCCTCCTAACATGATGAGAAGGCAAGAGAGGAACCACTGAAAAACTCGTTTTAGAGACTTTCAGTTAGCTTAGCACCACTCCCTTGTCTTACTCTCTCCTCACTCAGAGTACTTCCAGAGCAGAAAAAAAATGGCTTTAATTAGTAGCTGGTATAAACACCTCATATTTTCACAGAATCTTTTATAGACGCTTAACTAACCAACAGATATGGATCAACGCCAGAGGAATGTGGGACACACAAGAATTAGTGGTAAGAAAATTCTCCTTTACCAGGTCTGACTCGATTAGCACAGAACAGACTGATCTATTTAACATTCTCCATTAAGAGTTAGGGAGGGACACACTGTGTCACAGGCACCCAAATTTTCTAAAGTGACCTCTTCTCAGTCAAAAATTTTCACAGGAAGCCACCTACTGCTGGGAGACCCAAACAAGCCAGGGATTACTGGTTTGAGAACAGTCTGGCAGATTACTGCCTGAAGGACATCTCCAAAAATGCAATGACCAGCTCTAACATCAGATTTACACTTACAAAGAGCAGCACACAACAGCTCTGCACAATTTCCCTGCTGTAGCCTTACTGCTCTCAGCTTTGAAGGTTGCTGTAGCTCAAGAAGAGTGAGCAGAGAAGATGAAAGTTTGTAGGCCTTTGACATGCAAGAACAAATCCATCTTACTTTCATACATCTGTCCTTTGGCCTTCAAAGGCAGCTAATTTATACATCATTCGGCCCATTTGCTCCTTCCCATCTTCTGCCCTCATGCCGATTCCAAAAAATGAAGTCACAAGTCAGAAGTCAAAAATAACCAAGGCCTGTAAGGAAAAAAGTTCTCCCTAAGGGAGCGAGGCTGCAATATTCCAATGAAGCAAGAGAAAACAAAATGAGCGCAATGGAGTCTAAATGAAGAGCTCCAAAATGATAGCTTCCCATTGTCTGTTATCCTGCTTAACCTACATATAACAAGTATCTTCCCACCTGTTCTAGTGTAAAACAAAGTCACATTTATCCTGTTTGGAGAAGGTTTACTGTAATATTCCTAAAAGCAATGTTTTTTCTGTGTTTGTTAAATAAAGGGCTTGGCACAGGAAACAAGTCACATTACAGCTTCCTGTTGGAAGATAACTATCTCTAAGTGCAGTTTTTAAGTAAAACCTCCACTTGAAATACTGAATTAATATTTGCTTTAAGAATGGGACTGCAGAGTAGTTACCCTGTGTACGTTTACATACCTTTATCCTTCTTGAAGTCTAAAGCATCTTCCTTATCTGTCACTATTTCCTTCATGTTGATAATGCTTTGGTGGTTAAGCTGTCGAAGAATCTTAATCTCCCGAATAGCTGTAATTGGAAAACCTTCCTTTTCATTATCTAGCCGTACTTTCTTTAGTGCCACCATTTCTCCTATGAGAAGGTTTAAATATAAAAACATTAAGGGATAGCACTCAAATTAAGTTCAGATTTTTCTATCACTCAACACATTTTTTAAATTACAAAATTTAAAAAAAGATGTCAATCATTCATGTTCCAGTGCATGCACCTGCACTGAAAAAAAAAAGTAAAAAGTAAAATCAGGTCCATGTTAAGAAAATATTCAGACATCAAATCTTGCAGAAGTGAAACTAGAAAACAACTGTCTCATAACTACTATATGGCCTTCGTCCTTCTCTCTTGTCTACAATCTGATCTGCCTCCTTGGGTTTCCACTCAGTAAAGCCCATACACAAGAGTGAGATTCAATACCATCTCTACATTTAAAGGCCCATATTACAGGACATCTGAGGTTGGGAAATAGAGTAAGATTCTCTCTTGTATCTTTTTTCCTTTTGATAAGCAATACATTCTAGCATATTTATAATGTAGCTAATACTACTAATGTAAAGATGATCAAGCAAATAAGAAAATAAAATAAGATACATCAGGAAACAATCTCAAAACACTGCTTGTTAAAAACGTGCTGACCAAAATGTTCTTGATACTCCAGAGGTTGGTGTTCCGAGAAAGCCATAAAACAAATAGGCAGTTATAGGTTTTGCAATATTTCAGCTTTAATTAAACTATTATGCTGTAAATGAGAATTATCTGATATACTATAGGAAAAGCAACTTAAGAGATCACATTTCAGGGTGTCATTGTACAGGAGACCCTCTCCCTTCATACAATTTTGGATAGTAGCTAGAGGAGGAAAAATTGAAAAGTTCCAGAATATACCCTTTGTTCAATAGCTTCTTCCTTCAACAAGTCCTAAAAGCATTATTGCTGTGCCTCTCTCTTTTCTTTCCCACTTTAATTATCTTTAAGAAACGAATGCTGAAGTAGGAAATTGGCCAAAAATACCTACCCTATTGCTTCTAGCAATAACCTGCAGTACACAATTTTAAGCAGCACAGTGAAATTATTACTACTATAGAGAACCACAAGCATCAAAACCCAACATAATGAAGACTTTTCCAAGGTAAGAAGGGCAGAAAAGTGTAAGAACTTCACAAAATATACCAAATTAAATCCATATAATATGGCAATTCTGTAATTAACAGAACTCATTCATTATATATATCTTACCCGTATCCTTATCCCTGGCTTTGTAAACTTGCCCATAAGTGCCTTCTCCAATAATCCCAATGATATCAAATTTATCCACGCAGCGTTTTCCCCAGTCAATGTCTTTTTCCTTTGTTTCACCATGGCGTGGTCCACATATTCTATTAAATAAAAATAATTAACGCTAAGAATATACTCATAAAATTATCAAAATGTTGAGAACAAGTTATTGGTAAAAAATAATCCTTTTCATATTAACAACTTCTTAGAAAATAAGATCTGTAACAACTTAATGAATCCAACTTTTAGCATTTATGTTCTTTTAATTTCTCTCAGAGTGGACACAGAGAAAGTTAGTTAGTTTCAGTTTCATTTGTAGTTTCTAAAGTCAATTTCACTTGGTAATTTCTTCTGCCCTAACACAAAACTGCAATGTCTGCATTGCAAACACCACAAAGGAATGTTTATTTGTTTAAAAATGGTTTCCACTGAAATCTATTAAAAAAGTAAATTATTTGGTCTGAGAAAAAAATACATTTTGAGCCATATTTTACTTTAGTTTCTGTAGTCTGTTCACCCAAAACAACACACACACTTCACTAATTTATTAAAAGATGCCTATCTAATGGTTAGTACATTTAACTAGCATGCAAGATATCTCATTCAATATGTACTTTCTTCAAAGGGTTACAGATGCAGCAACCTCATTAGGAAAAAATGAATGGGTGTAAAGAAAGGATCAGCATCTAACCTTACATATTAATCCCTTTCTGGACAGTTTCAGCAACAATGAATTTCAAGGGAAGATTTTTAATGTGGTGCTTTAAAGGAGGGTGTGCAACCAAGAGGATATAAAACCAAGGAACAGTCTTGTCTTAAACATGGGTTGAGTAGGCACTTTCAGTTCCACATCTAAAGAGGACCTTCACAGTTACTCACCAACAGGCCTATCCCAAACCACTCCTCTCTGTCTGCAGTTTCTGCTTATTTGGTCCCTCATCATTGCTGCACACAGCAAAGCAGAAGGATGGCATAAATAAGGGAATAGGGTTCAGAGAAACTTAGTGCAAATGAGACAAATAGGGAAATGGTGGACAGGAGTCCAAAATTCCATCTTCTCATACGATGCCAGTGCAGCTAGGGACTGCCTTGCCTGTCTAGAAGACTCTTAGAAACAAAACATTGTCATGAGTCATTTACTGGTTAAAAAACAGGCTTGACTAGCACTAAATGGAAGTAAACCAATGTATCTTGATTCAAGCTTTGCTGCAGGCATTAACTCATTTCCAGTACTTCCTATGTTGAATAATTAGAAAAAGCCAAGGAAATTATATATATTAAAAAGGTATATATTTTGAAGAAACTTGTGTATCACTTCGTTTTACATGCTGTTACTGGTTTGTTTTTAAAAGGAAGTAGTAAACATACTTAGGCCTCCTTTTGCTATGTGACTGCACTGATGGTTTCTTTTCTTCAGGACTTTTGGATAAATCATCTCCTCCAGGCAACTCTGGTGGGAGCGGCAAGTCTGCAAGCAGATGACGGAGTTTCTTCTCCACTTCTTTTTTAACTGCTTTCACTGAAAGATTCCCTTGCAAACTATAAAGATAAGCAGAATCAACTAAAATGGACTAAAATTCTTTTCAGTTTTGTGACTAAAACCTAATGGAGGTGAGATCTAAGTGGAATTCACTATGGGTGATATTTCATATACTCTGCTGTTGCAGCAGTCTCTGCTTTTATAGTCCCTACGACATTTGTTTATGTTTCACATGTGACTACTAAACTATACAACTGACTGCTGAGTTGCTGTAAAAGCTGTGAACTAAGATGAAGAATACTCAGACTCTAAGATCAGAAAGGACCAATATGATCATCTAGTCTGACCTCCTGCACAATGCAGGCCACAGAACCTCACCCACCCACTCCTGTAATAAACCTCTAACCTATGACTGAGTTATTAAAATCCTCAAATCATGGTTTAAAGACTTTAAGGTACAGAGAATCCACCAGCAATTGAGCTGTGCCCCATGCTGCAGAGGAAGGGGAAAAACGCCCAGAGTCTTTGCCAAGCTGCCCTGTGGGAAAATTCCTTCCCGACCCCAAACATGGTGATCAGTTAAACCCTGAACCATATGGGCAAGACTCACCAGCCAGACACCCAAGAAAGAATTCTCTGTAATAACTCAGAACCCTCCCCATCTAACATCCATTCACAAGCCACTGGCATATCTACCACTGCTTTGTCAACGATCAGTCAATTGCCAAACTAGACTGTCCCATCATACCATCCCCTCCGTAAATGTATCAAGCTCAGTTTTGAAGCCAGCTAGGTTTTCTGCCCCCACTGCTCCCCTTGAAAGGCTATTCCAGAACTTCACTCCTCTGATGGTTAGAAACCTGCATCTAATTTCAAGTCTAAACTTTCTGATGGCCAGTTTATATCCATTAGTTCTTGTGTCCACATTGGCGCTGAACTTAAATAATTCCTCTTCTTCCCTAGTATTTATCCCTCTGATGTATTTATAGAGAGCAATCATATCTCCCCTCAACCTTCTTTTGGTTAGGCTAAACAAGCCAAGCTCTGAGTCTCCTCTTGTAAGGCAGGTTTTCCATTCTGCGCATTATCCTAGTAGCCCTTTTCTTCACCTGTTCAGGTTTGAATTCATCTTTCTTAAACACGGAGGACCAGAATTGCACACAGTATTCCACATAAGATCTCACCAGCACTTTGTATAATGGTACTAACACCTCCCTATCACTATTGGAAATACTTTATCTGATGCATCCAAGGACCGCATTAGCTTTTTTCACGGCCACATCACATTGGCGGCTCATAATCATCCTGTGATCAACCAATACACCCAGGTGTTTCTCCTCCGTCACTTCCAACTGATGCGTCCCCAACTTATAGCAGAAATTCTTGTTCTTAGTCCCTAAATTCATGACCTTGCACTTTCCACTATTAAATTTCATCCTATTTCTATTAATCCACTTTACAAGGTCATCCAGATCTTCCTGTATGATATCCTGATGCTTCTGTGTATTGGCAATACCTCCCAACTTTTTGTCATCCACAAACTTTATTAGCACATTCTCACTTTTTGTGCCAAGGTCAGTAATAAAAAGGTTAAATAAGACTGGTCCCAAGACCAATCCCTGAGAAACTTCACTAGTAACCTCCGTCCAGCCTGACAGTTCACCTTTCAGTGTGACCCATTGTAGTCTCCCCTTTAACCAGTTCTTTATCCACCTTTCAATTTTCATATTAATCCCCATCTTTTCCAATTTAACTAATAATTCCCCATGCGGAAGCATATCAAATGCCTTACTGAATTCTAGGTAAATTAGATCCACTGCATTCCCTCTGTCTAAAAAATCTGTTATTGTCTGAAAAAGGGAGATCAGGTTGGTCTGGCACTATCTACCTTTTGTAAAGCCATGTTGTATTTTATCCCAATTACCGTTAACCTCGATGCCTTAACTACTTTCTCTTTCAAAATGTTTTCCAAGATCTTGCATATTACTCAGGTCAAACTAACAGGCTTGTAGTTACCTGGATCACTTTTTTTTCCTTTCTTAAAAATAGGAACTATGTTAGCAATGCTCCAGTCATACGGTACAGCCCCTGAGTTTACAGATTTATTAAAAATCCTTGCTAATGGCTTTGTAATTTCATGTGCTAGTTCCTTTAATATTCTTGGATGGAGATTATCCGCACCCCCGCTTAGTCCCATTAAGCTGTTTGAGTTTGGCTTCTACCTCAGATGTGGAAATACCTTTAAGTTTTTCCTGGTGAATGTTAAAGTTAGTCAAGACAGCATGCATTAGAGGCCAGGAAAGATAACTGGTAGTCAGGAAACCTGGGTTAAGTCTCTGCCACACACTTCACGTGTGAGCTCATGCAATTTAATTAGCTTACTATTTTACTATTTTCCCTATCTGTAAAAAGAGGATAATACTTACTCATCTTATTACAGTGTTTTGAGAGCCTTGTATAAAAGGCACAATTAGAAGAGCAAAATCTTTTTTTTTTTTTCCTTTTAATTCCATTAAAAAATCTAAAGCACAAGAAGCATATTAGCACATTCATGGAGGCAGGGAGTTTAACTCCATGCTCCACATGGCCCCATACACCTTGCTGCTCCATATGACTGTCACTGACTCTCTGCTATTCGTTAGCATATTTTTAAAAATAAGCTCTCTAAAAATACAGTACACTATGGCAACTTTTCTCATTGTAACAGTGGAACTTTTCAGTTACTACAATATTTCACTGGCAAAACTGGTCTACAAATAATCATTCTGACACTGATTTAATACAGACCTTATGTGGAGGCCTCACTATTCTTCAAAGTTTTCAAACTGCACTGATAGCAGTTTGAAAACAAAATTGGTCTACTGAAATAATATAAACAGAATCTAATATAAAACCTTCAATCATATTCTCCCTCGTCCAGTTATGCCTTTTCATACTCTCCCTTACTGTGTTCCTTCTGCTACTTTGCTTCATTTGCTTCTAAATCTAGTGTAATACTTATCCTGGGAATGTTACTGGACCAAAATAGTCTGTTCATCTTTCCCTGTCAGTTCCATTTTGTAGTTTGAATCAAACATTTTTCTAAACAGCAGATCTGAAATTTAAGTGTGTTGTCTTATTTTATGGAAAGTGAAAACAATAACAGTGGAAAGAAGGTTTCTAGCCACCAGAGGCATAAGGCTCTGGAATTGCCTCCTAATAAAAATACTACAGGTAAGAAACCTAACTGGTTTTAAAATGGAGCTTGATAAGTTCATGAAATTAATTATATGATGTGGTTTCTTGCAATAGCAGAAGGCTGGTCTCAATGACCCAGGAGGCTCCTTCCCTTCCAATGTTCTTAGAAAATGTTATAGAATGTTTATGTATGTTACACACAAAAACAAGCTTAATTCTATACTATGGAATAAAATAAACTTTAAATATTTATGCTCTGTTTACTTTATTTATTTCATCCAGTTTGAACAATAAAACTAGATAGATCAGTTTAATTTTGTGTAGTATCACTGATACTCATGGACCAGCAAAATGTGCGTGGGTTTCCTCATACTGGTTGGGAATGTTTAGCTTGTTTGTGACTGTACCTTTAAAAATGCTATTTTCACTGATTTTTCTAAAACTACATCATCATTCATAATGGGTTAATTTTGTTTTGTTCTAAATATAGGTCTAAATGTCTTGATAATGTCACTTTAAGCCATGTATCTTAAAACAAGAAGAAAATGTTAAGTCAGGAATTTGAACTGTATTCTCTACAAGACTGGCTTTGCTTTGTTGGTTGTAAGTAGGTCTTCACTGCCCACCAATACAGAAAGAGGAAAAACAACTAGACACAAAATGAAAAGATGCGGCCCTTATATTTATCACCTTCCTAACTTCTATGGAAAGATTTATTGAGGTCTACACTGTGATTAAAGAATTTTGTTTTGTTTATCATTGAGAAAATCAATTAGAGAAGCATAAGATTGATTTGTTTAGGATTTAACTACCTTGATATTTATATGGAACCCATTACCATGGAACCTCAGCACCTCAAAAAATTACATCAGTCCCAATGAGGAGAGCTGTAATGTCTAAACTGGAGGTTTCTTTCCCTTTTTTCAGTGACTACACAAATTCTCAGTAGCTGCACTTCACTAACCTGGTCATTCTACTTTCCTTCCTGCCCACCTATAAAGCACAGTAGTTACATTTTTTTCTTTAAATACGATAAATTTTGTATGGCATTTTGCTGCAATTCTTTACTCTATTAATATAATAGTTTCACTTTTCTTATGGTTACTCTGCGTGTTGACTTCTTCCAGTGTTGATTTCTATATTTACCTCTTTCGTATTTTATGGAATCTACCATTGCTGCAGAGTATTAGTTACCATTTGAGCCACCAGAATATCAACTTTTAAGAGATCATATGGCTATATGAATACATTACAAGTAACAATAGTGGGTAACATCTCAAATTACTGCAAATGAAAGAAAGGAAAACTCCCCTGCCCTCTATTTTACTTTGCATATTTGATAGCATTTTGTATATAGTCAATTTCCTGTTAGTCTCTCATATAACAGGGAAAAGAACATGTTTAAATAGGGAAAATGTTACTATAAAAGTGACAAAATTGCTAAAGGGAGTCAAAGCTTTTTTTCAAAAAACAAAAACTGACTTAAATTTTGAGTTGACAGCATCCTTAAAAATATTTGGACCTGAAGTCCTCCTAGACTATTAGATGTTTAAGTCCAGGTATTTTTCCTTTGAGTTTCAACAAGATCTCTGATACAACAAGGTATAATCATTTCCAGACTGGTAATGTAGTCAAAGTGCACAATATTTGCATATCTACTAGAATTTTATCAATTTACAAAGATAAAATCAATTAGTAGAACTATTTTCTAAAATCCAGTTTGCAATATATTGTACACACATGCCCCTCCCCAATTTTCAGATTGGTAACTCCATTATTTCTGATTAAAAATTTATTATCTGAAATTAAATTGGTTAGGATAAATTACAATGCATATTAAGCATTCTATCTCAGGCAGAAGCTCTTTATCAACTGGCATCAGGTAGCAATTTCTTTTTTCAAATCAAAACAAATAAATGCTGCACAACTGATCAAGTCCTTTTGGGGGGGTTATTTTTTGCCTTCCTTTCTGCTCTAGACCAGTGTTATTTGTGGTCATGAGCCTTTTTCTCATGAAAGCAAAAGGCAGTTTTGCCACTGTCTTTAAAGGGAGTATGATGGAGCCATACATTCCTATGTTCTCTCGACAAATCCATAGCTTTTGAGGAATGGATTGATTTCTGCTGGCACTTCTGAGGAAAAGAAACCATTTCTTTCTTACACTACAACAGTTTGTCAGATACTTCAATTGTATTTCCTTGACAATCTTTGTACTTTAACACCTTGTGTCACACCTTGTGATTTCTGTATTTATGCAGCAATTTAATAATGAGAAACATTTAAGTCTGAATTCCTAGTAACTTATTTACAGGTAAGACACATATGGGCTGCTACTTCATATTTGAAAATGGTAAAGAAAAGCAGACCAAACAAGTGTAAACACTGCTAAATTTGAAAGATTACAATACTACATAAAGTTTTGTGCTTCTCTCTAGTGACTTAAGTCAAAGTACTACCTTTACACAGTTGTTTAGTATCTTTAAATCATGTTATCACTCCAGCTTCAATGCTGGGAATGTTAAGGAGGATGCCTTCACAAGTTGACTTTTTTTCCTTTTCTTTTCTCTCTTTTTTTTTTTTTTTTTTTTTTGCTAATTTTTTAATTCCTTAGTTTACAAGCTAAGCACAGACTGAAAACCCTAACATTCTAACCACATATAGCTTATGAGTGTGTGGTATTGGTAATACCCTCCCAAGACTTAATATTGCCAAAAAAATAAGAGAAAAAAGAGCAACAAGTTACAATTTAACAGTTATTTTCTAATACTGATAGGTTTCTATCTTAGGGCTAAAAAAAAGTCTAATGTGGTCTAGATTCCATAAAGTGTTTGGGACCTATAAATACTTCATTATAGACAAAATATTTTTGTAGCTCATATAGACTTCAAAAACAAACTGCAAGGTGCTTTACTTTCTAAAACCAGTGCTCAAAGATATGCCTTACTATTCCAAGCACTTACAATGTTGCTATCCCCTTAAAAGAATAGGGAGTTACATTCATTACAATGCTGTAGGGGTTAGTGCCCTTACTATCAGAGGGGAAAAATGAACCCTGAACTCAAAGCCCTGGCAAGTAAATTATGGAGGAACTACTTTTCAATTATTACCAAATACATTTTTCCATAAGTCTAGTTGTATGTAGCCAAAGTTATACACAGCTGATTTGAGATCTTAAATCCTTTTTGTATGTGTGCATTTTTTTGTAAATGCTTTTCAATCCATCTAATTTTCAGCTAGTCCTGCTCCAATAGAACTTTTATTGACAGTTATCTTAGAACAAACCCTTCCCCAATCTCAATTCAACTTCTGCAATACACAAGCAAATTATTTGTACTTATAAATAATGTCTCTGCCCCCGTAAGTCCTAATAACCACCATCTTAAATCAAACAACTGAAGAACAGGAACAAACTGCCTAAAGCTGCAGCTTTTGATCTGGCCTATGGAATTGTGCATGTTTTTCTTTCTTTAAAAATATACATGAATCTGTAATTACTCACCTGTCAGTATCTTTATCTTCAGGCAGCATGGGAGGGAAAGGCAAGGGTGGCAGCGTGGAGGTTAGTAGTGCAACATTTCTATCTTTTTCCTTAGCTTTTACACTTGGTGTAAGTGGTTTGTTTTTCTCTTTTACAGTGACTGGTTGCTGTTTTACAGCAGTTGATTTATTCTCTTTTACCGCTGCAGCTTTCTGTTTAGTGACTTTATCTACAATCAAGTTATTTTCCACCTTTGTCTCCTGAAGAGAGACTTTTGCTTTTGCCTTGTCATTTTTCAAAGTTGCACCACTTGTAGGAGAAGGTATATGCTCAGTTTTTATTTTCTTCAGATCCTTCACATTGTTCATTTGAGATGCACTCACACCAGTGTCAGTGTTTCCCTTAGTAGGCGTAGAGGTGTTTGAAACTTTTGCATTGGCTTTGGCTGCCTCTGCAGCTCTAGCTTTTTTGTTCTTGTTCAACTCAGCAGCCAGGCTACTTTTCAGAGTCAGCGTGCTAGGAGAAATACTCGAGTGACGACTTCTGGACCTAGATAACCTGTGCCTGCTGCGAGACCTTGAGTGTCTTGATGAATAAGGGCTTCTGCTTCGGGATTTTGCTGATCTCCTGCTTCAAAACAGTAAAGATTTGGTCAATTTATGGTTAAAAATAAAGTGTCTTTTCATTTAACCTGCCTTCCTTATTACTGAACAGCTTTCACCCTCACCATCATTGCCATTACTATGTTTAAAGGATGAATATAAATCTAAATAAATGCATACAGAAAGACTTTCAGAAACAGTGAGAACTGTGTGTTTGAATACAATATCCCTGGCACCCATATAACCACACAGGACCTCAGAATATATTATGATTCTTCCTTTAGAAGAGTTCCTTTGTAAAAACATCTCAACTTTTTCGGCTTTGAAGAATTTCTCAATTGGGAAATCACAAATTATAAGTATACAGGAAAGACAAATAACAAGCCTTCTGATCAGCTGTTCATTTCCTCTCTCAGTGTCAGAACTCTTCTTTGCTTGTTGAATGAAATAACTTGATTCTAAGCAACACACAACTATTTTTAAAAAAAACAAACAAACTACATTTATGCAAGGATAAAAAATTGCTCTGTTGAAAGATAGGAAAAAAGTTATGGAATTACAGCAATATTAATTCCGCAATTCTGCACCTCTTGTTAATGTTTAAAGTGCATATTCAAAAAACTGAAATATTAAGCAACACAAAAACAAGAGAAAATGGTACTTATGAAGCTGAAGTAACATTGCTGTAGGGACCTTAATTTATGCATTTACTGTCTTTTAAAAAATGCACTAAGTAACTGTTGCAGCAACTTTTTATTATCTTGTATTTGAGAAATACTACTGAATACATAGTTAGAAACTATTGTGATGAGCTGTGCATGGAGAAGCAAAATGAGAGACAGCATTCAATCTTAATTTTCATTTCTGAGGGCATAATGATACAAGCATAATGTCGTATTAATGTATTTTTTAAGACGGTCCATACTTTTTTCAGATAGATAACTTTCCATGCATATCCCCCCTACACTTCATCACAAGCATGTGTAACCCAAAAGCTGTCATATTACAGTGTGTTAATTATTTACATTCCAAAAAAAGGAAGAGCAACAGGGGAGAGAAGAAAATAATGTGTCTTAATCATCTGGATATCTGCACATGTGCAGACAGCAAAACAGGACAAACATTTACAATCGTCCAGGAGGGAAAAATATCCAGAAGAGAAGGTTGATAGTTACAGAACAAGCTCAGCAATTGTTTGAAGCTACTGTGAAAGATACCATTTCATATGCACTTTTATTTTTACTAATTCAATAGATTCCACATTTTGACTTGCCTAGTAGCTTTGATTTAATTCTTTGTTGCAAACTAGAGACAAACTGCCAATTCAGACCACACGTGTTAAAAATGACTGCTCTGAGTAAAATATAAACAAAGTACTCTAACTTATTACTATATCACGAACATTTATGAAACAGTGTTTCTTCATCCATTTCATTTTACTGTGCATATCTGTCACCAAACATATTCACCATATCCACATTTGTTCTAAATTAAGTTTAGTGGAACTACATTGTATGTCTACTTTTCTTGACCAGCTCTTTCCTGGGGTAAAAAGTGATCTCGCTGATTCCATTTATCTGGATTAAAAATATAAGCAAGAATACTGAGGATCGGAGTTACCAGTGTGCTGTACACTTCAGATAATAAATATAACCAGACACCATGTAAGAACTGGCAGCTCAAACAAAGAAATACACATATGAACGTTCCTTAAATGTTTCATGTTTGAATAGTACTAGCTAATTCAATTCCGGCTGTATCTATTATATACATGTGCTTCAGATGAGTTGAATATTGTGTTACACAGGGTTAAAATAGAGGAGTATAGACATATCCTATATTTACTAATTTCCAAAAGAAAGACATCAATCTTGTACGAGAAAAGTAGGGGTTTTCAACCCCTGCTATTGAAATATCAAGATTTCTCTGAGATAAACAGGTTGAAAGCCCAAGTTTAGAGTAAGCAGAGCTGCTGTGATATGCTATAAACTAAATTGAAATTAACTAGTGGCTATACAGAGCTACAGTTCATTAGATATGTCAGAGAACAATTTAAGAGTTAAAAACAAGGCAAATCAACAAAAATCTTTACCCCAAGATATTTCTCAGGAACTATGTATATTTAATATAATTCACTTCTGCGCCAGACAGCAGGTTTGGTTTTGCAGAACCCTCTGGCAGAATGGGACGAGACAAAAAGAGAAGAAAACTGGGAGGAAAAATAATTAACTTTCAACAGAAGCAGTGGCTTAGTAGACTAAACACACTGCTTAGAGTCGAGAGACTTGGGACCCTTTCCTTTCTCTTGAATTTAGTTGCTGATCTTGGGAAAGCCACTTACATTTCTGTGCCTCAGGTCCCTCATTCATTAAATGGGATAACGTTTTCTACTTATATTAAAAAACTACAGAACCAAAGTGGCCAGCAAAAAAAAAAATAATAATAATTTTTATTTCCATACCCCCCCCCACCACCACACACACACTTTATTCTGTATGCCTGTAAGTATTTTTCCCCCTTCCCTTTCTTCCTGCTTGTTTTTGACCTTGGAAATATAAGAAATGCCAAGTCTGGCATTCCCCAGTTTTTCTGGAGGATCTCTAGAAGCTACATTCTACACTAGAATGAAAGACATATTTTGAAAACATGCTGGCTAACATGTTTTAAAACCCTAGCATAGACAAGGCAAGTAGTATTTTAAAACTAACTGGTAGAACTAAATCCTTCTACCTGTCCAGACAAAGTGTTAAAATGCAACTTAGCCCTATCTACGTTGAAACGTATTAGCCAGTAGTTTCAAAAATGCTTTCCCAAGCCTAGTCAACATGAAGTTTTCAAATTAGTACAACTATTTCAGTTAGGAATGTGATTTTTCCTGAAATAGTTATACTGGAATAAGCCCTGGTGTGGACACAGCCACACCAATATAAAAATGCCTTATGTTGATATATTTTATTACCCATCCTATATGGGAATATGCTTTACTGTTATAAGAATCTTTATGCCAATGTAAATGCATCCACAAGGAGGTGGGAAAAGGGCGGGGAACAGGACATACAGCATTAAATAGACTGGTACAGTTCAAGTGGTGTAACATTTGTTTTTAGACAAGGCTTTAGTCTTGACAGACCCTACAAAGTCTTACAGAGATGTTTGTGAACTGTAACACTTAACTAAACTGGCCAGGATGCTGAATCTTTGAGGAAATCTTTTATCCAAAATATTAGTGATTCAAGTTTCATAGGTATTAATCAAAAAACAGTTTTTAAACACTGACTAAAATGCTCCTCCTCTTTCAAATGCTTAACTTCTACTCTTTTGGCTGGTGGTTTCATCATTTCCTTAGTTCACCAGTCATGACAGACTCTTCCAGCCTAGATTGGACCTGAATGCCAAATATAAATAAAAGGACACAAGCAGAAAAAACAAAAACAAAAAAAAACCTTTGGCCCCTTCTGATATCCCAAAGCAAAGAAAGAGGGCACAAGCATAATTTTTTTCCTTTACAGGTTATCTTTTGAGAACAAAAATCTACCCTCATATGAGTGTGCAGAACTCCATTTTCCCAGCTGAGGGAAGAATTTGGCCCCAAGCATAAACCAAATGGTTTTAACATTACTCAGAGCTTACACTTTAGTGTCAAAAAAGATCAAGTCACAACGTTATAAAAATGGTCTCACACACAATGTCCACCAACTTTTACATCACACAAAACTGATATTTACAAGAATGATTCTTTTAAAACAAACACATTATACTGACAAAGAATAGACATCATGACAGACACCTTACTTCTTGTAGTTCCCCCCAGAAGCCTGCTCAGCTCTTCAAAGAATATTGCCCCATCATACATAAATTTACCACCAGATGCATTGTGTTTGGTCACAAATTTCTACTTTTTTTTTGGTTGCTTTATCTAATGAATGATTGATTTTTAAAAATATATGTTGCATATGCATATGAAGCATTAAAAAAGCATCTTTTGGCTCTGTCTGGAGGGACTATAGGCAGTACAAGACTTAAATACCACCTCCAGTCCTCCTTAACTGAAGGGAGTTGCCATAATGCTAGATTTTTGGAGGGAACTGTGGATGGAGAAAGCTTCTAAAAAATCCTGGCTTTATGTCTCTTTCACTGTTTTTCCAGCTGACATACACTGTTTGGCCTTGGTCTATGCATAGGCATCTTTGTCATGCTTACTTATCAATTGTTCCCCAGATGCATCTAACATGAAGGGCATCCTGTACTGTTACAGCACAGCAGCACTTCACACCTAATTTTTATCATTTGTATAGTACTATATTTTTTAAAACATCACAGATGTTCATACAACACTTCTGAAGTAGACACGGACTACAATTCCTATTTTACAGATGGAGAGAAACATAGGCAAACCAGCTGGAATTAGAATTCAGGAGTTCTTGACACCTGACCACACGTTTTTCTGAAGCCAATTACAGAGGAACACACTAGGAGTGAAATTAGGTTGTATTAGTTTCCATCTGAAACTGGTTAAATGTATAGTACACAAATGGAAAGCAGAAAAAAAGGAAAGACAAAATATAGCATAAAACAGTGGTTCTCAATCAGGGGTATATGTATCTCTGTGGGTATGCAGAGGTCTTCCAGGGGGGGTACATCAACTCATCTAGATATTTGCCTAGTTTTACAAGAGACTACATAAAAAGCACTAGCAAAGTCAGTACAAATTAAAATTTCATACAGACAATGACTTATTTTTGCTGCTCTATATACAATACACTGAAATGTAAGTACAATATTTATATTCCAATTAATTTATTTTATAATTATATGGCAATATAATGTTTCAGTAATAGTCTGCTGTGACACTTCTGTATTTTTATTCCTGATTTTTTAAGCAAGTAGATTTTGAGTGAGGTGAAACTTGGGGTACACAAGACACATACTCCTGAAAGGGGTACATAGTCTGGAAAGGTTGAGAGTCACTGGCATAAATGACAAGAGACTTTAAAAAATAGCAAAAGGAACATCAGCAGAGGGCTCCCTCCAAAACAACCAAATACAGCATGTTTTTGCGTAATGCTTTTACAAATTAGCAAATAGGGGTAAAGCACTATACTTCAAGCATGATTTAACAACTTTTGCTTGACTCCTTAAATTTTTCAAAGCAGATTGGCTATCACTTTCTGTCTGCTTAACTACTGGAGAGCTTTCACAATAGGCTACCCCAAAATACTACTTTGGTTACTGGATTTTGTCACATGCATGCCTCAAAACTGCCACAGAACTGTTCTTCTTCACAAAGATTCTACTATACCTTCAATGTTAATTATACAAGTTGCATCAACAACTAGTGTATTTAAGAATTAATGTACAAAGTTAAGGTCCCAGAGTTAAAAAAAAAAACAAGCTCACTGAAATCAGGAAACTCCAAACCTTAATTTATAATGTAACATTAATTGCTACATTGTATAGCTTAAATATTTTAAAGGTGCTGAATGAAACAACCAGCAATACATTAAGTAGAAATAATCCTGTGTATATACTGAGAATTTTATAGGGGGAATCTTAAACTAGGGAATTTCTTGATTTAAGTGCTTGAGTTCTTTGTTGCATCACACTATCCCACCCTCACCCCCTTTTATTTGTTAAAAAGAGGAGTAAGTACTTTATTGAGGCAGATCACCATTGTTAATACACTAGTAGCATGTCAGAAAACAAAATTTAAACTCAAACAAAAAATGCTAGCTTTCCATATTTATAACCTTTAAACACTTACATGATTTTGTTTTGTTTAAACCTGAATGGTTTTTCCTTTTACTTAGACATTAAAGAGAAAGCCAACTTTGAAGAGTTGACTTTCAGCCATTTGAGTTACGCAAGTGCAAACATTTTAATCAGAACTTATCAAGATTTTTTTCCCTTATGTTTGCAGAGTTCAAGAACAGTTGAACTGATTTTTTCCAAATCATTCATAAAAAATTCACCTTTAGGCCAAGATGCAACATCACAGAGATCATCACAAGAAGAATATGTTTGAGAAAGTTACGAGTAATCGAAACAAGGGAAGCAGGTTAAAATGGAATCTACAGCTCAATCCTAGCAAATGTTATAATGGTATACAAGCACCATAGTCTTCCAATGTATGTAATTATCTGTTCTTTTAAAAAATATTTGAAAAGGCAGACTCCTACATTTAATCAATTGACTTTTACCATAAGTCTCCCAAGACATTATATACCTATATCATCAGTAAGTAATCTGAACGACCACAGGACATTCTGGTTAATCATCATTTTAGCTTAAATTTTCTCTTTGTGCATTCACATGCAAATTTAAGATTCATTCTCCTTGCCCATGACAGGACAAATTTTCTCTCATGTGATATACTATTAACTAAAAACTGGACAAAAGGAAATAAATATGATTCAGCATCTCTATATGCATTCCAGGCATCTGTACAAGAAAATATCTTTTTGAGCAAGTGCCATATGTCTTAATTTTATTAAGATATTTAAAATATATTTCTTCCATATTTTGTTGTCATTAAAAAATCTAAAAATTAGGAATATTGGGAAACTTTGTAATTTAGTCATTTTATTTTTCT
This sequence comes from Emydura macquarii macquarii, assembly GCF_026122565.2. Classification (NCBI taxonomy): domain Eukaryota; kingdom Metazoa; phylum Chordata; order Testudines; family Chelidae; genus Emydura; species Emydura macquarii. Next base: position 9,655,937 of record NW_027131400.1, read on the forward strand.
CCTTAATTTAATTTTATAACTAATGTGTCCTCAGTAGAGAACCCCTGCTTATGGAATTATCTACTAACAGAGATTAGACTGACCTCAAACTTGTTTTCAGAATGCTTTGCAAGATTCCGGGTTTTGCAAAAATCCTTCCCATAATAATCAAAGATCAGAAAAAAGAACAAGAGAGCCACTGAACACAGGAGAGGGAAAAACCCAAGTCCATTACAAGTAACAATGTAAATCTTAAATACTGAATTCAAAACTCACACCACAATGACAGAGGCCCTTGATATATATCAGACAGACATAAATTAGGTAAAAGAGCAAGCACTGAGAATTTTTTTAAGTTCCTCCTGAATTCCATGTCTTAAAAAATTGAAGTCTTAAAATTTTAAGTTTTTCAAGGAAATCTCAGTTCTAAAAAGAACTTTAATGATGAATATTATTTTTAGAACACCCCATCTTTCAGATAGAAATACAGCCAGACTAAATAAAATTTTATTCCTTTATTTTTGTCTATACCCAGTATAACACCAAAAGTCTGGTGCAATCACCTGTATGTAAATATTTCCGATATAAACAGCCATTTATTTTAATTGTATGAAATATTCAAACACACTAGTTTGTGTACCTAAGTGTGAAATAATTCAATTACATACATGGTTATGTGCATTGAACATGTGATCATATAGTTTACAATGACGTGGATTACTGAGTGAAGTAATGGGAAGCTACTTTATCTTGTTTTAGATTTCCATGTTTTGTAAAACATATCAGAATTAGTTTCCAGAGAAAGAGTTTGAATGCTCAAACACAGGATATAAAACATTTATCACAATATGGTTTTGTTAATGTAACATTTTTGTACTACAGGGTGTTCAATGTTCAATCATCTAGTTGCTATAGAAATACCTCATATCCTCATTCTTCTATTATTTTAAATATATATATCTGTTCCTACAGAATAAATGAGCTTAATAGTGATAAAAAACCATAAGTGACACCACCTTTATTTCAAGTAGTATCTTAATAGCTGATGCTCATTCTTCTCCTACTCCAGCAAAGGAACACTCAAACTGATCTCATTCAGATCAAGACCAACAGGTCTTAAAAAATCCATTCATCAACTCATTGGCGATGAGTGGGAAACTGTCACTGGCAAGTGAAGAAGCTTAAACAATCAGCATCTGTAGAATTTAAAAAGTTTTAATGAAAGCTAAATTTCTACTTCTTTTAATTGCCAAGATAAACTTCCAGATGTGAACCATAGGTAAACTGATCCGATGTGTCTGCCCCTGCTCAGAGCCCACCTCCAAGAAGCAGCAAGTTGAAATTGGTAAGACACTAATCAATTTCACAACTGCAATTCAGAACTCAATGAGCAGACAAGTGTCATGTCAATTTCACTCTGATGCTGCTTTTATAAGCTAGTGAAGTCATTGGAGCTATTGTGCCCCTGGACCTCACTAGTTTCTCCTCCGACCCCAATATTTTATATAAAGCTTCTGGCCGGGGGGGGGGGGAGAGGAGGGAGGGAGGGGAAAGAGAGGAGTTAAGTCATCTAGTTCAAAAAGTACCTAGTCCTTTTTTCAAGCCTTGAAGACCAAAATACCTAAAGCACCTAAACCCTAGGTACCAAATTCGCTACAATCGGATAGTAATATGGCATTGCTACAAGTACATTCTGTGCATTTCCAGGACATCACCATTAGGGAACAGACTAGAGGTCAGAGAAAGGTGAGCATCATACAAAGTGCTTACCCCCCCATTACAGCTAGACACAAGCCCAGAATGAAGCCTTTATATATCATACAGGTCGAGATGACCTAAAACAGGGGTTCTCAAAACAGGGGTTCTCAACCTTTTCCTTTCTGGGCTCCTCCCACACAAACATTATATAAAAACTCCAGGGCCTGGCAAAGGAGGGGCGTACACCTCGGGGCTCCAGACTTCAGCCACTGGGTGTGTCAGGGGGCAGGGCTTGGGGCTTCAGCTGCAGGGTGGGGGGCCCTCTGGGCTTCAGCCCTACAGGAACTGCCAAGGCTCAGGGCTCCCTGCAGCTGCACTCCCAGCTTCAGCCCCGGGGGGAGTGCCACGGTGCTGGGTTTCAGCCCTGGAGGGGCGGGGCACCAGGGCTCGGGACACAGGGCTTCAACCCTGGGGGGAATGGGGGAGGCGCACCAGGGCTCCCTGCAGCTCTGCAGGGGTTCTGGGGCTTGGGACACCGAACTTTAGCCATGGGGCCCTGAACCCTGGTTGAGAACTGCTGCCTTCAGAAGCTGTTCTTCTCATGAAAGCATTACACTTGTCCATGAAACTATGACCTAAACTATGTGGCAAAACCTTCCAATTTATGTAGCAGAGCATCATTCATTTATGCAACAGACGAAGAACTGCATGTTAACTGATTCAAGATTATTACAATAAACCTTCCATTTTATTTTCGTCATTCCAAAAATGCCACACAAAATGAAAATATATAAACTAATGCATAATATTTATATTGGGGCAGTTGAAAACTGCCCAGTATTTTCTGATACATTCACAACAGGCAAACCTTCAAAACAGTGAAACTTCTCTTCATACCTTTTCCTATAAAGCAAATGAGACACCAAACAGACTGCACCCAGAGATTTGTGAGGTGGGATGGACTAGTAACTGATGTATCTCTTCAAGGTGTACTCTCAAAAGTAACAATGCACTAGAATGGATAGATCTTAATTTCTATATTTGAAGGTGAGGTGGGTGGTTAACTCCCATAGTCCCCTTTGAAAAGCCCAGCCCTAAATAATAGCTGCTTTAGGAACACCTAAATTAGACAGCTCTTCAAACCTCCCTATCAATACTGTAGCCTGTTCTGCCACTGGCTGGCCCAACTGCTCCAGCAAGCCACTTAAGACACCTCCTGTCCCCTTGACCAAGATAGTCAAACTTAGGTCTTGTCTACAGAAGGAATGTGCAATTTTAAACTCATTTATTTACACTGGTGCCAAAGTTTATATGGACATTTATTCTGGTTTAAAACAGGCTTATTTCAATTTATCTGATTAGGAATCAGTTTAAACTAAACTGAAATAAACCACTTAAACTGAAATACACAACGGCTTAACAAATAAAGTTAAAATGGTTCAGTTTTCTTATTTAAATAAGGCCCAATTTGAAGCCCCTCTTCCATGTGTGAGAAAAGCATTGCCTAGACTGGCCGTAACTAATCCTTGCTTCTGTCTTCAATCTGAAGCCAGATTTAAGAACAGAAGCATGGAAAATCCACTATACCCTTTCCCAGCAACAGGCCAAGAAAATGTTAGTCAATATAAATCGGGCAAAATAGGATGTCAAGGCCAAAGAGAAGGAGGTTGCAATAGTGAAGACATGAATAATGAGGGCCTGAATGTGAGTTTTAATAATGCTGACAAAAAGCCAAATATTAGAGATGCTGCACAGGGAGAAATTGAAAGATTTAGACATGCCCTAGATGCAACATTTTAGAGAGGTCTGAACTGAAAACAACATTCAAGTTACAGACCTATTATGTGTTTAAGGCACAGAACACCCAGAAAAGGGGGGAAGCTTTTGGGGACGTTTACTTAAAACGGGAGCTGATGTAAAAGCAAAGAGGTACTGAGGATGACTCAGGTATATTTAAGTACTTTCTGTGGCCCTTTATCATCACAGCATCTGAGCACCTCAAAAGCATTAATAGATTTATCTTCACATCCACTTCAGGAAGTATCATCCCAATTTTACTGACAAGAAACAATCAAAGAGTATAAGTGCCTCTGCCAAAGTCAATTGTAGAACCAGGAATTTAATCCAGATCTCATAGGTCCAGTGCCCTAATCACAACACAATCCTTTCCTCCTTCAATGTCTCCATAAATGTTGTCTCCCATTCTCGCACTGGTTGCCCCAAATATTCCAGCAAGTCAGATATCTGCTAGAGAAATTATTAAACACAAAAGTATCTCTGTATACCGTAAAAGACTGGACAGAAATTACAGATGCACTTCAGAAGAAGTCAAAGGTAAATCCTGGAAAACAAACCATCAGATTTGCAATTCAGAAAAGGTTTGGACAGCTATATGACAAATTAGGTAAATTAAAAAATTAAGGGATAGAAAACTCTCATGCTTCAAGCCATAAGCCCACTTCATTCCGTAATTATCCACTACAAGGTTTCTTGCACCTTTCTTTGAAGCATTTCTTACTGGCAACTGTGTAAAACAGGATACTGGACTAGCTAAACTACTGATCAAATCAGGTATGGTAATTCCTTAGTTCAAACCCCAAGACATATTATTGCATTTCATGACTGGAATATTGTCAAAGAATTCCACTCAGTGCACACATCAGCTCATAATTCAGCAATTCTGATTTCAATCAATACTTCCTAAATCCAATTGTTTTCTTAAATCATGACAATTCTTAAAAAGTTTCTTTAACCAATTATAACGCACTCTTAAATGACAAATACTTTTCAACCTAACAATTGCCTTGTTCAGATTATGAATATCGTTTCCTGTTTTGAAACAGTCTGAAGTTTACTAAGATGTTTCACAATAATTACAACTTCAAATACACCTTATTTTTTCAAAACCATCTTTGTTTTATCCCCCAGCATACTACAGGATAAAAACTGTTACTCAACCACTTCATTGATTAATGCATAGATTAATGCACATCCAAAAAGTGGATATTACTGTCAAACCTCCAAAGAATGTCAGGATGGGAGAACATACACCATTTTCAATGAGCACTGGTCAAAGTGTCAACTGACACAGAACCCTCAGAGGGAGCATGAAATTGTTTTTCATGGAGTTTACAGGATATGACTTTTAAAACAAAGTTCTTGTCAATGGAGTGGCAAAACTTACAAAAATATGTTTTTTGAACCTGAATAACTTTACACATCAGTTCATAACAACTTTAAACTAAATCAAGTATTGATCCAAGACCATCACAAGATTCTTTTATTACAAATACAAATCTTCTGTTGGAAGTACACACAAGCCAAACATAAAGCCTTAGCAAAAATCCAGTTACTGAAGAAAAAAAAAAAGATAATCCAAAAGATCGATAACTCTACCTGACAATAGTCAGCCAAGATCTAAGCCATTTTTTCCCTACATACACAAAACTTAGCCATCAGATAAACATATACATTTATGCAGGGTCAGACCCTGACCCTGTCAAAACACACACACACTTAACTTTATGCACTACAAGTTCCCACTGATGTCAACAGAACTATTTGTAGTGCATGAAGTTAAGCATATGGGTACATTTTTGCAGGATAAGGATCTAAGCATAATTTTTAAAAAATTAAGTACTTACTGAAACATGCATTTACCGCATTTAATATTGCCTTTTTCTACAAAAACAATTAAGACTGCAATAATAATTTACACAAGTACAAACACTAGGTTCCCCATACTTTATTCGATTTAGTTTTTAACTCATCTAATCCTAAAAAAGAACTAAGATAAATGTTAAATTCTTTTATAACTATCTCTGGAGTTAGAGAAAAATAGGATGCTTATGCTGATTACAACAAGGATTTAACTGATATAGTGTCCTAGAGATCTTACCCTCAGCTGGGATGGTGATTTTCCACTTCAGATAACATTTTAATGTGAAGTTTATGCCCCCAGTCCCCCTCCAACACACCGGAGATTTCACTGTTACCTTACAATCTCTCTTCTCTACTATAGGAAAAGGAGAAGATGTGACAGGTCCACTTTGCTGCATTATGGTCTCTCCCCTGCTCAGGGGACAAGACAGGAGGATGATCAGTCTATCCCCAAGGGAATGGGAGAACCGAAAGAGCTTTTTTCATTTTTTATTATTAGACATTAAGCTCCTTGTTTCCCACCCAAGTTATTCAGTCCAAAGCTTGAACCTCTGTCCCTAGGAAATAACCCCCTCCCGCCCCCATCACTCTTCTTCGCAGAGACGCACACAGCATCGCACCTCCCACTTGCTCACCTGATATTGGGGCTGTAGGGGCTGCGAGAGCGGCGCCAGCTGCTGCTGTAGGGACTGGGCGACACATCCCCGCCGCGTTCGTACGAGCTGTGCCGGCTGTAGCTAGGGGATCGACGGCGGCTGTAAGGGCTGATTGGGGATCGGCCGCCGATGGGGCTGGGCGATTTGCGGCTCCTCTGGCTCTGGGAGGCCCTGTGCGACGGAGGGCTGTCGTCCCGGCCGGGGCTGGAGGACGATCGCTGCCGCCTGTAGGCCCTAGGCTCGGCCTTGTCCTCCCGATAAGCCTTCGGCGGGTCCTTGTAAGCCGAGGGCGGCTCCTTGGCCGCTTTAGTCCGGCTCTTGTGCGTTTTGCCCTCCCGCTCCTTCCTGCCACTGCCGGGGGAGGCGGCCGGGCCCTTCCTGCGGCCATCGCTGCCGCCGCCACTGCTGCTCTTGGGGCCCTCCCGGTCCTGGCCCCCGGTGTGATTGTGGCGGCTGCGGGACTTGGAGGACGAAGAGGAGGCCTCGGCTCCCCCCCTGGCCACCGCCGCCCCCTCCTGCTGCTTCTCCTCCCCCCGCCTGCGGTGCTCTCGGTGCCGCTCTCTGGAGCGGCCGCTGCTGCCGCGATGTTCTCGGCGCGGCCGGTTGCTCCGCTCCGACTCCCCGCGGGGCCGCTGACTCCCCGCGCCGGAGGAGGAGGCCGGGCTCCCCCCGCCGCTCCCCGCTCCGCCAGGCCCGGCGGCTCCGCTGCCCACCAGGCCCTCGGACTGGGAGCTCACGTCGTCGTACTCCTCCACCAGGGTGCTCAACCCCCCGCTACCGCGCCGCTTGTCCGCCTCCTGGGCGCCTCCCCCGCCGCCCGCTGCGCCTCCCCCGCGGCCCCGCCGCCGCTTGTGGCGGGACCCCGAGCGCCGCTTGCCCCGCGGCCGCTTCCGCTCCCCCCCGTCCCCGCAGCAGGAGGAGGCGCTGGTGGCCGCCAGGAACAGCAGAGACTGCGGCGGCAGCGGCGGCTGCAGGAGCGGCGGCTGCAGGAGCGGGAACAGCAGCGGGTGAGGAGCCGGCGGCGGCGGAGCCGGAGGCTGCGGCTGGGCCGCGAAGCGCTTCCGTCTACGGTGATGCAGCCGCTTCTTGTCCGCCGGCGCCTCCACCGCTGCCGAGCCGCCCCAGCTCCGGCTTCCCCCGCTCCCTCCTCCGCCTCCAGCTGGCGCCGCGTCCGAGGTGCTCGGCATCGAGATCACTCAAGGCCGGGGACGAGGACGCGGCCTGCGAATCCGCCGCCGCCGCCTTCAGGGCGCTGCCGGCGCCATGGAGACACCGCGCCGCGCACAGACAGACAGACCGACCGACCGACCGACCCACCGCGGCCCCCACAGGCCGCCTCACAGACCCGCGCCGCCCGCCCGGCCGCGCCTCACATCGGGCCGCGCGCCCCCCCGCGCTCAGCAGCACCGGGGGGGGGAGGGAAGGGAAGGGGGGGGTCTCAGTCTCCAACGAGCCCGGCGGCCCCTAGGCCCGGCCTCCCGCTGTCCCCGCAACACGGAAGCGTCTCACAGCGGCCTCCTCACTCCATCCCGGCCCGCGCCTGCTCACGCCACCGTCCTCGTCCTCGTCCTCCTCCGGCGGCGGCGGCGGTTCTTTTTGTCGATGGCGGCCGCAGGCCGCGCTGCCCCCGGCTCCCCCTTGAGTCCCAGGCTCAATGTCGCTCCGTCGGTGTCCGAGCTACGCGCACTCCCGCCGGCTCGAGCCCAGCGCCTCAGTCCCTCCCAGCCGGGCAGCGATCGAGCGGCCTGCGACTGACACACACCCAGGGGACACGGGCGGCGGCACGCACTGCGCACGCGCGCACGCCCGGTTTTGCGGCGGGGGGGGGGGGAAGGATTCGCTCTAGCGCGAACGCAGCCGCCTTCTCCGGGACGCCGACCGGGAGACTACGTACCCACACCACGCGAGAGACACTCTCTCCCCCCCGCCTCCCTCCCCCGAACGTCACAACCGGAAGTTCTCATGCGCGGCTTCCGGCCGGGGAGGGGGGGTCTAGTAGAGAGCGGCTTCTCGGCCTACAGCGCGCGGAAGAGGGTGGCAGCTTCCTATTTTTCAGAGGTGAAAGGTCATCGAAGAGCTTCCGGTGTGGGGGAGGGGGGGAGATCGCCGGCGGGCCGCGCTTGTCGCTAGGAAGATTCCGTCCTAGAGTCAGGGAAGCGCGAACATCTCCCCTCCCCTCCCCCCCCCCCCCCCCCGTGGTTTTGCTGCTGGCCCTGAGCTGCGCGGCGCCGGCGGCGCCGGTTACCGCTGAGCGGGCGAGCCAGCCCTGTGACGGGCGGTGTTGCCCGCCCCCGCCGGTTTGAGGGGACGGTTCGGGCCGTGCGGGGCGCTGGGTCACGTTCTCGAGCCAGTCCAGAGCCTCGCGGACCTCACGCGGCTCGACAGCTGAGGCTGCGGGAGAAGAAGCGCTGCGCTCCCTGCCCCAGGCTGGCTGGCTGGCAGCGTTTAACCACCCGCCCTGCCGGTTTCCCTACTCGGCCTGCGATACAAAGAGCTGGGGGGAAAGTCCTGCCACCTGGTGCGCGGGGTTTTTTTTTTCCCCCCCACTCACTGCCTGGGGGCGTGCGTTCTCCTTCCCGTAGCCGCTCAGGGAGCTGACCCCACGCAGCAGAAGCGCCTGCGTTAAATGATCTGTATTAACAGTGCATGCGCTTCAATTTTAAGTTTAAATGCAAGCCCCTTAAGTTTTGCCAGCTCTGGTGACTTTACCATAACTGTAACGTAGTAGCTGGTGATTGTCTTACACTCCAGTTGCTCAGGTCCTGTGGTAGCTTAGCCTTCTTTCCAGTAGATTTGTTTCATCTTCGTGTTCCGGGACGGGGGAAAAAATTTGAAAACTCTAAAAGTGTAACAAGCAGAAAACTACACATTTTTATAACTCTTACTAACTCTGGGGACTGCCTCATGATTTTTAAACACTTGGGTGATAGTAATGACTCCAAAATTAGCTATTGATGGTGCTGCAATGTTTAGTTTCAAATCAGGATGTGGATGGTAAGGCTATGCTGGTCTATATACATAAGCAACATACAATTTTTTTTAATGTTTGGAGAAGATATAGGTCAAGTATTTCCCTTCAGCTCAGTAGCTGGCAGTGTCCTAGAAGTTTTATGTTTGTAGAGTTTTTGGAGCTGTGTTGGCCCCAAGGTGGGTGAGGTAATATATTTTACTGGACCGACTTCTGTTGGTGAGAGAGAGAAGCTTTTGAACTTGCACCAATGTCGTCTTCAGTTCTGAGAAAAATACTCAAGACTCATAGCTAAATACAAGGTGGGACAGACTGAGTTACTAGTGGAATAGATCATTCAAAGCGAAGTGGGCAGTTAGCACCTCTGCAGTCATAGAACAAAGGAAGTTTAATAGGTAACGGAGTATTGTAATGAATCATAATTAAGTGGTTTTAGTGAATCTGATTTTTTTTAATGTCTAGCAAAGTTATGAATTTAAGCTTCCAGGCTCATCTTTTGAAGGTGGTGTGAAGGTTTCCTTTGAGGGCAAAGATTAAAAAGTCAGATATGGAGTGATCGTTTTGTGAAAAGTGATCACCTATGTGTGATGAAATGTTTAGTCTTATCATTTTTCACGGAGAGTTCATTCGATAGCATGAATAAGCCATAGTCTCCAACCTATAGTTGCTTTTTAAACATTAGATACAATTATATTCCATTAGGCCGGAGATGGTTGTGTATCCAAATCTCTAGTCCAAGCATCTCTCAAATTATCAATATTTGGCAGAGTTTTTGGGCCAGAAAATCATAACTTCCTGGATTTACTCACCTAGCAGTATCCTTTTTTCTTCCAAAATAATAAAAGTTCTACAGCTCCCACTGCCTCGGGTCCAACTACATTAATGAGTAAATGCTTTACCTAGAGATATTTCCATGCTCTAGCGCAGAGAAAGCCAAATTGTTTCTGAAGATCTACTACTGGTTTAAGTTAATGTTGTAGGTTAGCTGCACCACAGTCATAATTTCTCTGTCAATTCAATCCTTCCACAAGAAGGTTTTGCCACCAATTTTAAGGATTGGATTATTGTCTAGGGCCCTGTCAATGTGGAAGAATGGATGGAAGCAGAACTTTCTACTCAAGTTTGACCAAGCTTACCTCAAGCTGTTATGGGAACTCTGGAGCCATCAAATCTATAATAATTTGATCCTACAATGCCTGAAAGAAGGAGAGGGTATACTAATTCTAGTTAAGTCTGAACCCACAAAATGCCTGGCTTAACAATAAGGAAATATAATTTTCCAAGTTGGGAAAACTAAATCTTCCCAAAGATAGGAGGAGCTATAATTTGGTCAGAGCCAGTCTAGGTTTCTTACCTGTACCCCAAAGGACATTCTGAAAATATTAGTGAATTTTTAAAAATAAATTTGAGGAATAAAAATAGGGAGGTGCCTCACGACATATAAAATTATGGGAAGGACATTAATTGGTTTTACTTCAAACTGAGGGTTAAACTATGTCCCCACATGGCTAGCCACTTGGGCAATAATTGGCTATCCATGGGTTTCTTGTATATAGTTGTCTGTAGGGTTCCATTGTTGCAGCAGATCAGGGAGTCAAGAAGTTGAGACTGGTATGGGAGTGTCCTAGAAGGAGTTTAATGGAGGAGGAAGGTGGATGGCTGAAATTGTGAAGGAAATCTATGAAGGAGTTTAGATTCTGTCCACAGAATGAAAATATTGATGTTTCTCAGGCATGTCATTGGTTTCCTGGAGCATTTGTCCAGAAATTCTTCCTTGAGGTGGTCCATAAAAATGTTGGGATATTAGGGAGCCATCCTAGTACCCATGTTTTTCCAGGGTTTGGGCAAAGTGTTTTTTGTTATTGTTATGGGTGAGGATGAAATAGATGAGTTTGGCACTGTTTGGGATGGGTATCTGAGTGCTGTTCATAGTCTGGTGGATATTTGAGGCAGGCTGCAATACCATCATGGTGCTGGTATATAGGAAGGTGACCTCCATGGTGGCAAGAAGAGTGTTCTGAAGGAAGTTTTTAGTGATGTGGAATTTCTGGAAGAAATTAGTTGTGTCCTGGAGAAAACTATGCCATGAGTGTGAGGGGTGCATGTGATGGGTTTGCCTGGGTTTCTTTATCTTGAGAAGCATGTAGAAGGTCCTTGCTGTGCATTCATGGGGAATGTGGTTGTAGATTTTCTCTTCGATTTGTTAGGGAAAAGGATTTGATTTCTTTAAATTTTGGGGTGAATTGTGGTGCAAGATCTTCTTTGAGTTCTTTATGGTGTCAGAGAGTTGGTTGTTGGCCACATTGACGTCGTCATCATGGTTGAATGTTTAGTAACTTTCCTAATCTCAGAAGTGTTACATTGAGGAAAAATAGCACCATAAATTGAATGTTTAAGAAAATGTTTTACATGTAATAGCAGTTTTATGACAGAGGGAACTGAAAATATTAATCAGAAACATTTTTGTTACATACAAAAACCAGCACAGCTATCAATATATTAAAAATACATTTACAACCATGCTCAGAAGCAGGAAGATGCAACACACACAGATGATTTTGCAGAAGTTTAATGCATACCACACAAATATAGCATCTGAAAGGTGTGGCTTTCTTTGTAGAAAAAAACACCAAGAGAAGGCTAGCAAATGTAATTATAATGAACTTATAGCACTAGCAACTAGATCAAATAGTATTTAAAGTTAAAATGATTAAAAACCCATTACAGGAGCTTTACTGACCAGATTTCAAACTTGATTATGGAATACAATTTTCTTGCGATTATGAGCACAGATGCTTAGATAGATCTTCCATCCTGCGACTGAAGAGCAACAGTTCTGAGCTAACTTGCAACTAAATCATGTGATATCAGAGTTGACAACTGTGCACATTTATAGCAAATAGTTTTTAGAATATGGTATCTAATAACCCAACTAGTTTAAACTCTGGAAACAAATGTGCCGCACTTGACTAGCTAGGATTTTATAGGATAGAACAACAATAATAAGATAAAGAGTCAGCATAGAAATCTGAAAATTAAATGGATAATAAGACTTGTGATGTTGAAAAGTCAGCTGGCAAAGACGTTTCTAAAACAGACCCAGAACGTTGATCTATGCTTTGTTGAAGGTCCAAGGGTGTCTGTGAATCACTATACTTCACCTGGTGGGTAGATAATCATAATGGAGTAAATGTCAAATGAAAAGTCATAAGAGGTTATAGCAATTTAGGCATCGACTGATTTTTAATCAAAGAAATTTTATATATATATATATATATATATATATATATATATATATATATATATATATAAAGCTAACAGTGACAATTTCTTAGACTTCACCAGAATTACAGCAGCTAGAGATGGAAGAAATATTTTTTTCCAGTTGCTGTCCCAAAAAGTTTACAGTCGTTTAGTCTGTCTCTCTGCCGGTTACTTGTTGTTTTTAAGAATGGGGCGGGATCTAATTATGCATTCAAGAAGTTGCAAGTTAAGTGCAATGAAGCGTTCTTCCTGTTGTGAACACATCAATCTCCTGACTGTTCTTTATAATCAGGAAAGTCACTTGAAAGTTCGTTCAGTGGATGGAAAACGTATTTAGTTTACTATTAGTCTAGTATAAGTATTCAATACTAGCTAAGTATTTAGTTTTCTGTAGTGATTAAAGAAATAAAAAATACATGGTCAAGCAGAACAAAGTACTTGTTTGGTGTCAAATTCAATGAGGTAAAAGTTACATTACACTATAACATAAGAAAAAGGTTTTAAAAAGATGAAAAGCTTCTCTACCCCTAGGAGGGGGTTTCTAATGATTGACCACACCATTGGAAAAGATCACTTAGAAGTTTTTTTCAAAATATGCTTTTTGCCTTTGTTATACAGCTTCTTTTCCGTTTCCAGGGCCAGAACTGAGAGAGGCATATTTTGTAAGAAGTGTCATTACCAGCACAGAGCAAAAATGTGAAAAGCTGTTTAAAGGAATTGGAGCAGCACAGAAACATGGGATAAATCCCTGTAGTTCCTCTAGGTAGAATATCTTTTTTGCTAGAATTTAGTGTTAGGGTGGGATAATTTTAAATTGTGTGCTACTTGCTGACAAAATGAGAGGGGAAACGGTCACTTTTTCCACAGAGATAGAATGAATGGCAGCACTTTAAGGTAAACCTCTGTTGCTGGTGTACAGCTGATTTTATTAAACCTAAAACCAGTTATGGTTAGGTTTTGTTTTCATTCACAGTAGGGGAAATTGGGTACCATTAGGATTATCAGTGTCTTGCTACCTTGCTGCTGTTCACTTTTAAATAAACTTCAGGCAGTTTGGAGAACGCTGTTCTCTTGCCTGCTGCCATCCTTACTAATTCCCTGGGCTCTGTCTGTTCTGCAAACCAACCCAAATAATCCTTTATCATTGTCAAGGTTTCATAACACAATATCAAGTAAAACCAAAGGTTCCCCCCACCCACAAACACAGAGGAGAAAGGATTCTTGTACTAAGGAGCTATTTCTTGGTGCTGTGCTCTTAAGCTATGGAGTACAGAAAGATACACAGCCATAGATACGACACACAGGATGGAAGTGTGCTTTGCTCCCTCCTCCCCCCCCCCCTTTTTTTTTAAAAGATTTATTTATTTAGGAAGTTAGACTTACAAATCCCTGTAAATAACAGACAAGACAATAACCATAACAATAGTAAGGTTTTGTTTAGAGAAGCATTACACAGTAATATAAACATCAGCTCTCTTTATTTTAGAGGGCATTACATATTACAGAGTGAGCATCATTCTGTTACCCAAAGCATGCTGTTTCTGGTGATTGTATTAAATTGAGTGAAATCTAATTACATGTTAACAAACCAAGCATGTCTAATCAAATGTTAATATTCAAAGAAATTGGTCAGGTATGCTGATTTGTTTTGCATGTGAGTGTACTTTGAACATTGAATAAATGTTAAACCAATATCTAAGTATTTATTTGTCCTCTTTATTTTGCTGGATACATAACTGCTACATTAATTTTTCCATGGCACATTTTTCTGAACCATTCATCTAGAGTTGCACCATTTTTCTTTTTCCAATGAGAGTCTCTCAATAACATACCAGCTACTAGCAGATAAGATTAAGTCTTCCTTTCATTGTGTGGCCATTTCCACTATGAAGCCTCAGGAGGATTACCAAAGGATCAGTTGGTAATAACGATCTAGTAATTTTGTAATATTTGTTTATAGACTGCATGACAATACTGAGTGGACACATCCACTGTATATGCATAAAATCTCCTAACCACAATTTTTCCAACACTTTCCCCATTCATATTTTAACTTGACTGGGGTGTGGTACCACTGAAATAGTATCTTACAAATGTTTTCCTTTATCATACTACAATCTGAGATTGCTGGTCCTCTTTTTTCAGATCAAATCCCTTTCCTCTCAGATAATCTGTCTATCCAGATCCTTTTCCCAGTTTCTCATATGCACTTTTTTTGGGGGGGGTTGAATAGTTGTCTGCAAAAATGGATATAAGTTGGTTTTTGTTCCTTAATTGATGGCATCACTTCTATTAAAGATCACTTTCTGTATAAAACTTTCATAGAAAGTTGAGGAACAAATGCCCAACTTCAAACTTCACAGGACCATGGGCGGTTAAAGTTAGAAAAGCTTTTTCACTGATTACTGACCAATGGCGTACCAAGGAGAGGGGCGGGGCAGGCACCTGAGCCCTTCATGATGTGTAGGGGGCACAAGAGGCTCTGAAAGGTGGCTGGACAGCAGCCACCCCTCAGAGCCTCCTGTGCGCCCCCCCCATCCCCTGCGCATCATGAAGGTGTGGCCTGGTGGTCCCCCTAAGGCTGGGGGGTGAGGCTGCCCTGCCTGAGCCAGTGCTGGGCTGTGGGGCTGGAGCGAGAGAGGTGGGTGCCACACGGCAGGTGACCGGAGGCAGGGGACAGAATACGGCCAGAACTGGGCTCCTGCTGCCACAATGAGTCACAGAAAGTTCCCCCCTCCCAGGAGGAGGTACGTGGTGTGCTTCTCCCTCCCTCCTCCTGCCCCCCGGGCAGCTGGGGGTGGTGCCATGTGATGGGAGCTGGACACCCCTTCTCACCTGTGTGGGGGGTGGGTGACTGCAAATGCAGGTTTGGCCCCCAGGTGCTGGAGAGTGTTGGTATGCCACTGTTGCAGTCTTGACTTACAGTCAGGGCTAGAGTGCAACCAGCTGGTGATTTCCAGCTTTACATAAAGGTGAAAAAAGTCTACCCCTGCATAGGCAGTGATCTTTCCTAATGCCCCCAAAAAAGATAAGACACTGTTCTTCATATGATGCCACTTGGGGCTTTTGGGTGCTAACTCAAAAACAGTGATGTTCTTGTGTGTCTGCTATCATCCTATTTGAACTATCAGGTAGACATACGATACTGCTTTAGTTACTCTACCAAATATTTATCCATCTGTCCAGTGTTTAGGTGGTAGGAGAACATAGGTACAGTGATATGGAAGGAAACAAAATTATCAATGATAGTTTGCAGATAACACAAAAATTGGGGAGTGAAATTAATATCAGGGAAGTGGTAAATTGATAAATGAAACAGTAATGAGTCACTAGGAGCAGATGGTATTCACCCAAGAGTGCTAAAGGAACTCAAATGTGAAATTGCAGAACTTATAATTGTGGTCTGTAACCTATAATTTAAATCCGCTTCTGTACCAGGTGACTGGAGGATAGCTAATGTGATGCCAATTTTTTAAAAAGGCTCCAGAGGCGATCCCAGCAATTACAGGCCAGTAAGCCTAACTTCAGTACTAGGCAAATTGGTTGAAACTATAGTAAAGAACAGAATTTTCAGACACATAGATGGGAACAAGTCAACATGGTTTTTGTAAAGGGAAATCATGCCTCACCAATCTACTAGAATTCTTTGAGGGGGGGGGTCAACAAGCATGTGGACAAGGGTGATCCAGTGGATATAGTATACTTGAACTTTCAGAAAGCCTTTGAAAAGGTTCCTCATCAAAGGCTATTAAGCAAAGTAAGCAGTCATGGGATAAGAGGGAAGGTCCTTTCCTGGAGCAGTAACTGGTTAAAGATAGGAAACAACAGGGTAGGAATAAATGGTCAGTTTTCAGAATGGAGAGAGGTAAATAGTGGTGTCCTCCAGCGGGTCTGTCCTGGGACCAGTACTGTTCAACTTATTCATAAGTGATTTAGAAAAAAAGGAAACAGTGAAGTGGCAAAATTTGCAGATGATACAAAACTACTCAACAGTTAAAGTCTAAAGCAGACTGTGAAGTGTTACAAAGGGATCTCACTAAACTGGGTGACTAGGCAACTCAATGGCGGATGAAATTCAGTGTTGATAAATGCAAAGTAATGCACATTGGAAAACATAATGCCAACTATACATATAAAATGATGGGGTCTAAGTTAGCTGTTACCACTCAAGAAAAAGATCTTTAAGTCATTGTGGATAGTTCCCTGAAAACATCCATTGCCAATTTTTCAATAAATATTGGATTTTTTGCTAAAAGAGATACTCTAAGAATTATTTTGGGGAAGTTTTATGGCCTTTGTTAAACAGGACGTCAGATTAGATCATCACAATGGTCCCTTCTGGCTTTAGAATCTATGAATATGACTACATACATCTTATAACTAACTTTTCCATTTTTACCATTAGTGTGAGGGTATGCAGAACCCACTGGGGTACAGCCTGGGAGCTGTAAAGCCACTGGGTACGCTTATTAACTATTTAGCTGGAAGTGGGCTCTTCACTATACGCTTGCTGATGACAGACACTCATCACCCAACACTACAGCAGATGGCACTGCACACTCCTGAGTTAACAAGAATGCTCTCCCTGAGCCAACATGGATACAAGCCCCAGCCAGCTCCCTGCCGAGCTTAACCTCACAGTAATGAACTCTGAGATAATACCATCTTTGTCCAGCATAAGGTCATTAATAAATCTGCTTCCCCTTTGGTGTGAGGAAGGCATGCATCAGATTTTGTTAATCTGAGTACAGATTACCCAAACACTTCATTCAAAAACACACTGGTTAAGATAAAACATTAAACAAGTTTATTAACTACAGAAAAATAGATTAAGTGATTATAAATTGTAAGCTTAAGAGATCAAAAGTTATGAAAAATAAAAATAAGAACACAATCTAAATTCTAACAGGATTTGAATCTAGAAACGTCTCACCCTGAGAGAGGGTACCAGCAGGCTTGCAGTTCTTCAATTCACAGGCTACATTTGCCTTGCAGCCTGGGTCCCTCCTTCCCTGTTCAACAGTGTTTTGTCTTTCAGGCCTTTCTTCAGGTGTTGAGCTGTGGGAGAATGAAGACAAGCCATGATGTCACTCCTCTTCTTTTTTAGTCTTTTCCAGTTTGCTGGACCAGTCAGTGCTTGTGATCTGTGGGGTGCGGGGCGGCGGCCTCTTTGGTCAGTCAGCATTCTATTGTGTAGGTGCTTTCTTGGAGAAGTCTCTAGGGATGGAGTTTGAGAGAGTGAGCTCTCCTTAATGGTCTATTAGCACATCTGGCTACTTCATTGTCATGCCTGAAAGGCTGCAAGGTGGAAAACCCCCCCAAACAACATGCTCTAGTAGCATATTCAACAATATTTCATAACTTCACATACAATGATGATACATACATTTCACCAGCCTATTAATGTTTCACACATCAAGACTTAAAATAATATCACACAAGGCATACCTTGTACAGAACATATAACATATCATGATTATATGACATTAGTGAACATGGAGTTTCTGGGGTGTTGTTCTCAGACCCAGAGTGTCACAGACCGTCTTTCATAACGTTTCTCATCGGGCTGTCATTGTGAAAGCAGTGATCTGCAGAGGTGCAAGTCTATTAATTCCACCTTTGCTCTTTTTCATGATCCAGCACATCTCATTCTTCCCCATTGCTCAGTCAGCACGTTAAACTGCAGTGCACATGGGCTCTTGTTTTCATGGTTTTCCAGATTCAAGCAAACAAACAAAGGAGTGCAGTACACAAGCAAACCCATTCAACCAGAAGATGAAAAGTCCGGCTATCTTCTCAGTAACATTGGGCCTGATTCATCCTTGCACTGGTGCAGAGCCCAGCACAGGGACTAAAGGTGGTGGTGGTTTGCACTTCCTATATTCTGGGGCTACTGAGAGGTAATGAAGTCCCCAGCACAGGTTAATTTGCATCTTGCTGTCATGGCCACCAAGGACCTTGCAGCAGCTGCCAAATACATGGAATGTAAGAACACGTGCTGCATGTCCTTCCACTCAAGGCCTACCCCTGGCATTTCTCCTGAGTGTGCAGGGGTAGAACTAGATCTGTGCATGGTGGAACAGGCCCCCTCTATGCCAGGGGTTTTTCTAGATGCTTGGCATCAACTATGGCAACAGAAAGTGGCCAGAGGGCACCAAAGATTCAGTCAGGACCATTGTGCCTCCGTCCATCATTAATGTAAGGTACGATGTTATATTATAATAATCCTGAAAACTACTCAAGAGTTTTGCAAAAATAAACAGTTTTTTTTTTAAAGTTAGTATTCCCCACGATCCAGTTTAAAATTACTTATTGCCTAGGAAAATTGGACACATGATGTGATAGAAATACTGGAATAAGTTACACAACAGGAGAGCTGTAGGAAGCTAGAGCCTTTTAAAAATAATTAAGTCCAGGACCAAATAGATTTTCACCCAAATATTTATAAATTATAATCACAAATGGATGACAATTGTATAGCTACTCATTAAGGCCCAGTTCAGGAAAGCATCCTTCTTTGAACAGCACTTAATCACATGCTTAAATTTAAGTTTCAATGGGAATTAAGCACTTGCTTAAAGTGAAGCATGCTGCTCCCTTTCAGACAGTTAGTCTCATCTTTTTGTTCTCTTGTTTTTCCTCCAAGCTTGGGGACCACTACTTCCAGCATTTTTAATGTAGATGAGGAAGAAGAAAAGTGGAGAAATCTCAGTCTTTTTTCTAGCTTTCCCATCCTCCTCTGTCTGAATCTCAGGATCTTATTGACTCTCCTGGCTTCAGCTACCATCTCTGTGCTGATGATTCCCAAATCATAGTAGTGTAGGGCTGGAGGATACCTTGAGAAGTCCTTGGTCCTGAGGCAGGACTAAAACGACTTACACTATCCCTGACAGATGTTTGTCTAACATGTTCTTTAAACCTCAGTGATGGGGATTCCACAATCTCCCTTGGAAGCCTATTCCAGTGCTTAACTATCCTTATAGTTAGAAATGTTTTCCTAAAATCTAATCAAATCTCACTTGCTGCAGATTAGGTTCCATTACTTTTTGTCCTTTCTTCAGTGGCCATGGAGAATGATTGATCCCCGTCCTCTTTATAACAGCCGTTAAACAATTTGAATAATAATATCAAATTCCCCCATCAGCCTTCCTTTTTTCAAGACCAGACATGCCTCTTTTTTTTTTCTTTTTTTTTTCAACTTTTCCTCGTTGGTCACATTTTCTAAATCTTATTTTTGTAGCTCTCTTCTGGACTCTTTCCAATTTGTCCACAACTTTGCTAAAGTGTGGTGCCCAGAACTACACACAGTACTCCAGCTGAGGCCTCATCTGTGCCAAGTAGAGTGGAATAATTACCCCCTGTGTCTTACATATGAGACTTCTGTTAATACAGAATGATACTAGTCTTTTTCACAACTGCATCACATTGTTGGCTTATATTCAATGTGTCATCCACTATAACCCCTAGATTCTTTCCAGCAGTACTACTGCCTAGACAGTTATTCCCCATTTTGTATTTGTACATTTGTTTTTTCCTTCCTAAGTAAGGTGCTTTGTACTTGTTTTTATTGAATGTCACCTTGTTGATTTCAGACCAATTCTCCAATTTGTCAAGGTGGTTTTGAATTATAATCCTGTTCTCCAAAGTTATTGCAACCCCTCCCAGCTTAGTGTCATCAGTAAATGTTATAAGCATACTCTCCACTACATTATCCAAGTCATTAGTGAAAATATTGAACAGTATCATAACCAGGACAGACCCCTGTGGGACCCCACTAGATACATGCTTCCCCCCCTCCCCATTTGGGCAGCAAATTATTGGTAAGCACTCCTTTAGTATGGTCCTTAAACCACTTTATAGTAATTTTATTTGGACCATGTTTCCCTAGTTTATGATAATGTCATGTGGTAGTATGTCAAAAGCCTTACTACAAATCAATATGTATCACACATACAGCTTTCCCCTTTTCCATAGGCCAGTAACCCTGTCAAAGAAGGAAATTAGATTGGTTTGTCATAATCTGTTCTTGACAAATCCATGTTGGCTATTACTTTAGGTTCTTACAAATTGATTATTTAATAATTTGTTCCAGTAATTTCTACTTCTCTACACCTAACTGCTTCATCTAGTCTTGTATCTCTAGTTGCCTCTGGCATTTCTACTTGCAAGTCCAGCCACCATTTCAAACAAGGTCTACAAAACTGAACTTTTATTTTTTCCCCTCCTAATCCCTGAATCTTTGACAAACCATAACTCCCCTCCTGACTGCCCTCCCTATCTATCTAATGTCTATTCACTAACATATGTGCCTTTCCTAGCTGAAGTTTGCCTGAAAAACCATACTACTAAAGTCACCTTTCTTTCCCACTGCTCCAGCCACATGAATTCCTTGAATCCCTCTAGTGGCTCCCTGTCTCTTACTATATCAAATTAAAGAGTTCCTTTCCCTTTTCAAACCCTAACCATAATCTCACACACACTTCTTGGATTTTATTTACAAGGAGCCTCTCCACACCACAAACTTTTCCAAACCACATGTGGTACTCTTTCCTTCATTTCTCCCTTTTCTGATTCACACAGCTTCCCTTATCTTGCCTTACCCCTGTAACCTTTCTGCCAGTTGCAGTCGGTAGCAACAAGGGCCGGTTTCAATACTTAGGGGTGTCTTTCAACTTATAACACAAAAACAGCTCAAGCCCCCACCCAGTTACCTGGGACAATTACACACCACCCCTTAGGTGCCTCTAGAGACAGTACGTCCCCTCTCGCAAGCACAGAAACTGAGTGTAGAAAAAAGACTTTTAATAAAAGGGGGAAAGTAACCCAGCATTAACTTGGAAAAATACTGTAAGCAGAATTCACACTCATAAAACCATGAACAAAAACACCCACCTCAGAATACGCTGGGCAATTTCCTTTTGCTTCAGGTTCTTAAGTTCAGCAACAAAAGAGTTCCTTTAACATGCCCCATGCCCCTCCCTTCACAGCACCCTACTCATAGGTATTGTCCTTAGACAGGGCAGACCCAGAGTTCTAGAGATGCAGCTGTCAAGTTCACCTCCCACTCTGGTTGGGGGTGGAGGGAAAGGGAAGAAGGCACCTTGCTTGTTCTGCTCTCCGGCCATCCAGCTGGTCACTCTACCAGCTGCTTGTTGCTCCCAGGGATGCTCTGCCAGCCACCCTGTTGGCCGCCCTTTGCCAGCCACGCTGCAGCACACCATCACCTTCTGTTACCACCTACTTTTTCCATTATGATCTCTGTGGGTCGATCTCTTGAAGTTCCATCCAGCTCTCTGATTCTCAGCTCTCAATGATTTCAGCTTTTAGTGATGGTCAGCTCTTAGTGGGTGAACCTCTGTGCTGCAGCTGGGCAGGAATGCGGTCTCACAGTAGATGATTTCAGCTCTAGCAAGTACTTAGCAAAACAAAAGACTCCTAATGGAATCTTCTGTCTTTGAACAGTGGGAGAGGAAGGTTAAACCATGCCTGGGCCTCTTAGGCAGAACCCCCATTTCCAGACAGGAATACCTGTCTCCACCCTCTAGTCACAAAGAGCTCTGGCATCCGAACCCCTTGCCTAGCCAGTTCAGATGATAGTGACCCTTCAGTCAGACCAGGCTAAGTTCTGCTGCCCTTTGCTAACAGAATCAGGGGAACAACATTTCATTACCTCTGTATTTAACACTAAGGAGATTTGTAACCCAACACCAGCCAAAAGGGATCATTTGGGCAAAGCAGTCCCATCATGCTGAGCACCTAAGCAAGGTGGGTGTGCTCATGCAAACACAGCCTGTTCCCCTACCCCCAGCCAGCTCGGCAGGACATTCAGACCCTGCTTACACCCACATACAGTCCTTTTCTAAGCACCCGTTTCCCTCCTTCAAATCTTTAAGACACACCTCTGCAGGAAATCCCTCCTTTCTTTTCTCTCATCATTAATAACTCCTGTAAGAGGATGGCAGGATCCTTTTGCTGCCCCCAGCCTGTTTGTAGGTGTTGGAATCCTGCAGGAACTGTAGCTTAATCACTATTTACTCATTGAGGTGGGTATGACCCATTAAACTCAGCCTGAGTTGGTGGAACCCTAAGAAAAAAGCCTTAAGAGGCACTGTGCCTGGGGAGAAGGCTTAGACTGGGGGTTATATAACGTTATGTTTGAATTACCCTTGGTTAATAAAATTAGACCCTAGGTGAGGGTCTTTTTACAGCTGTGTAGTTTATTGGATCTGGGTAGGGACTTCACCAATTTATACCCACAGATGCTCAGGAAGATCATGGGATGATTTAGTTGGGGTTGGTCCTGCTTTGAGCAGGGGGTTGGACTAGATGACCTCCTGAGGTCCCTTCCAACTCTAATCTTCTATAATGCTCCCTCTTAGGAATGGCTGTCCTATATCTTGAGTATGAGCATATTGTTGATGCAGTTCACTGATGTCTCCAACACCTGCCTTTCCCTCCTCACTCTCCTCTCCCATGAGAGGGAGACCCTGGCACATGTTTACCTTCAGCAATCAAGATTGTAGCTCCTCTTGCTGACATTTTGATTTTTCTTTTCACAACACTTTTTCATTTTGTGACCCCCCCAAGTCAATAGCCCTGCTCAGCAGCCTCCTCCAGGTGCTGTTCAAGATGGCCATCCATCAATCTAGGAGGAGAAATCCGGACAGGGAGGTGCTCTACAACTGGTCCCTCGTTACTTCATATATCTGGGTGGAGTTCCTCTAGATGGATTCCACTGGCTCCTTGGACTCCTTCCTGGTGAGTGGAGCACTGTCTGGGGTTCCCTGCCCTGGGTCCCCCCCTGGATCCCTGATTTTTGATGCTTTAACCTTCACTCCCATGTCTGTTCTCGTTTGTTGTTCCACATAATCTGTTGTATTTTGGATCTTATGGCCCCTCCTCTTGGTTGATAGGGCAGGCCTTTAGTTCTGGGTGGGCCTATGCCCACCTCTCCCCAAAATCCAAATAGGCCTATTTGCAAATCCACAAGCGCTTGTGACCTGGCACTGATCAAGATAGCCATCCATCAGTTCAGCAGCAGGAAGTGAGATGGGGAAGTTCTCTGTGATAGTGGGGCTTTTAATTTGAGCATGCAGCCAGGCAGAGCTCCTGTGGGCTGTGGCTACTGACTCCCTTGATAATTTTTTGGTGCAGCAGTGGTGAGTCTAGCATTCTCTCCTCCATGTCTCCTTCCAGTGCCCTGTTTCATACCTGTGATCTTACTCTCTTTCCTGTTATGGTTGTAGTTGTCCCCCATATTTAGTTGGATTCAGAATTTGTGGTCTCTATCCTCCTTTGGGGACTACACTCCCTACTCAGAATTCAAACAAGCTGTTCTATGTTTTTTCCTGTTTGGTAGGTTATATTTAGATGGAGTCAGAAACATATCTATATTCTTACAAGTGCTATGTAAATTTACAGCAGTAATAAGTGTTGCATTATAACTGTGTTTGAGGCCATGCCACTATTGGATCTTGTTAATTCAGCCTAGGTATTGCCGGTTCAGATTCATCCTAATTTTTTTCTGATTAATGTTAAATAGTGGAATAGTTCCAGTTAGCAGAGGCATTGGTGAGAAATGCCATCACATCAAGTAATGTAGAGGTTTTCTTTGTTTGAGTCTGTTGTATTGTTTCTTGATTCCTCCTCAGAGAGGTCATGTTATAGTTCACGTGTCCAATTCTGCTCTCTTCTTAGCCATAGATGTTTGCATATCACTACACATTTATTATATTAAATGTCAACAGCAAATTTTCAAGGAATACATAGGCAAGCTGCATGACCGCATATCTAGAAAGTACTTTAACCACTTTTACAAAATAAAGAGCCGTAGGCAGGCCTGTGTATCTGAGCAGAACTGAGCCCTGTTCATAAATCATTGCTTTATTTTTATTTATTTTAACCTGTTCATTTTTGCAAGTTAGTGGGTGGGATTCTTGGCTGATTCAACTGTCTCTTCACTATTGGCATGTCTATGGTCTCTCATTGACCAGCTCATGTATGAAGGAATCTATTGTCTTGATTACAGATTGAGGCGCTAAATAGGGCAGTTGGTTTTGTTTTGTTTTTTTCCTCCCCTCAAGACACCGAGTGATGGTTGTAGATCTGAGATGCTTTTCTTTACATTTTGCTTTGCTCCATCTGCTAATCTACTGAAAATTGCATTAGGCACAGATCCTCAAAAGATATGTAGGCACCTAATTTCCATGGCAGTCCTGTGAGTGGGGTGTCTAAATACTGTTGAAGAGGTGGACCAAAGGCCCCTGTGCTGTCTATCAGCATTTCCCCTCCAAGCAACAGAAAACAGATTGAACGGAGAGCTGGAAATCAGGAGAATTGCTATTCCTAACTGTTACTGATTTGTCTCACATCACATAGCTAGATACTTAATCTAGGTACCTCCCTTACTTCTTCTGTGTAAGAGGAATAATTTCACTTAGCCCCTTTAAATTTTCCCTTCCCATCCTCCCTGCCTTGGCACCTCTGATCTGCCAACATGGGCTTGCAGTTTCTGAAGACAATGCATTCTCTGGCAACTGACTGTGCTGAGATTGACTCACCCAAGCATGCGGCAGCCAAGTGAGGGAACAGCGGGCTGCTTGCAACTTCAGGTAAAGCCATGCTGTGATGTTAAATCTGAGCCACTGCCACCTAGTGCAAAAGGTACAGATGCGAATTTTAAATAACAGTTCTTTATAGAAATGTTTCTGAAAAACGCTTTACGGAGAAATTTCTCTAGAGGTCAGTAGAGCAAAGAAAATGAAGCTATGAAATTAAACCTACACAAGAATAAAGTTCTAAGATCCCACTTCATTTTCCATGCACCTTTATAAAAAGTGAGTTCTTGGAATTTTAACACTTCTTTTTTAATTTGCTGAAACAAAACATCAGTGTCTGACCCTTCCTAGGGATGAAATTTAACTTTTCTTTACAATGTGTCTTTACCTCCAGAATGGCCAGTGATCAAGGGACTAGATTGTGTGTCTCAGAAGTTCTGGGGCCTGATTTTTCAGAAATGCTGAGCACCAAAACTCTAGGAAGGCAAGAGGAGCTACACTCTACTACAGACTTCCTGCTTGTTCCTTGATAAGTCACACTGTGTGCCTCAGTTCCCCCCCTGTAAAATGGGCATACGGGTTTACATTGTCAAACATGACAAGTGATTTTTGGGTGTCCAACTTGAACCACTTTATGGGAGCCTGATTTTCAGAAGATGGGCCCATTTAAATTGCTTCAAACTGGGTATCTAAAAACTGAAATACCTACAGTCCCTGGTCACTTTTGAAAATGTAGGCTACTAATTCTTTCACATCGAGCCATTGGGAGGTGCTCAGATCACACAAAGCCTATAAATCAATATTGCAGTAGAGTAACTTATTCAGCAGCTTTGGATATCTAACTTGATTGAGTACAATTTTTTTTCTAATTAGTTTTTAAAGAAAAATAAACTAAACCGTGTAGGCAAACTTTACAGCAGTACCCCTTTTGGCTTCAGGCACCATTTATAAAAAATATGGACCAAATGGAGCCTGAGGAGGCAAGTGCAACTCCAGTGCAAGTTTCTGGGCCACATTCAGTAATGATGACAAACAGCTGTAAGTGACAATATAGAAGATCTCTCACCAATTTGACATTCAGTGGATGTGCAAAACTAAAGCAATTGAGTGGAAGCATGCGTGTACATAGGTTCATGAGAAAAAGCAATAGCAGTGGAATGCAAGAGAATTATCTAACTTTCTACATTGACTATCTGCTGCCCCTGTGTTACTGGGATCAAATTAAGCTCCAGCATAAACTTTAGTAGGAGCCACACATACACACGACGGCTGAATTTCATCCCCACGGAATATTAGATCAGCATAAGATACACTCATTTGACAAACCTAGTGAGAATGCAGATTTGGCGAAGGTTACATTACTTTGCCATTTGCACTACTTTTCTGACCACTTGGTGTGTAATTTACACCAACATCACTGGTAAAAGTGGCCCCTAGCAGTCAGGTTCCAATCTCATATTTATCTGTGTAAATCCCAGGTACTTCCTCTGTGGAGTTGCTTTGGATTTACATCAGTGCAGTCAAGACAAGAGTCTGGCCTTTGGCTGTATTTTTATTCAAATGTACAACTGAATGGTGTCCTCCTGTGCTTATGATGGGCTTGTGATGAGTGGACTCCCAAAGTCTCTAGAAATTAGCTGTATCTGACCTTAGGCAAGTTAACTGCACCTGCCTCCCAAAAAACCCCCTCTGTACCTCAGTTTATCCATCTATATAATGGGGTTAAATAATACTAAGGATACTGGGAAGAAGGCAAGTGTTCGTAAAGTTTCTCAGGTAAAAAGACACTATAGAATTCATCATAAAGACTTTGTTTTCAGAACTTTGTATCACTATTCACCAAAATGTTTCTTCCTCATCCATACTTTTTGGGATCTCCTCTTTCTGTGGGGCTGTGATAAATTATCAACTGAGCCTTGACTACTGTCGGTTGTCTCTGTGGAGAAGTGCTCTGTGTATGCTTGGAAGTTTGTCTCTCTAACCAACAGAAGTTGGTCCAATAAAAGATACTAACTCACTCACCCTGTCTTTCTGTGGAGTCCATCACCTGAAGTACCCCCTCAACAGAACAACTCATCTCCTTCCATTCCCATAAGGACAAAGATAAGGGTTAAAGATTAAAGATAAGAGATGGTAAAAGCTAGAGCTAGAGAGCAATGGCAGAGTCAATCCAGTCCAACTACCCAGAAAGAAGCAAGTTAATTTTTCCTTGACATGTAAGAAACTTCAATCCCCAGCTTCTTCCCTTTTCCCACTGGCTCAAATAGACAATACACAGTAGAATTCTTTAGCTGTCTCTCTCAAAAGCAGTAGGCATTCACAGTGATAATGTATGTTTATTTCCCTGTTCTTACAATTGACAGCCTTTCACAAATGCTGGAAAATTTCTTGCTCTGTAGTTATTGTTTCACATTTATCTGCATGCTTTTTTCCCCAGTTGTAAAGGCCCTGAATGATAAACTGCCTTAACAGCAGGTCTTGGAAGGTCAGCTGTTTGCCATCTGCAATCAGCAGTATCTCTCTGCAGTCTCTTTAAGCCTCGAACATTAAATTATGCCTGTCTAGGCTGCACCAGTAGAAACTGATTTCTTGTTTCAGATCCAAAAAAAAAAATTCTTCAGAAAAAATGACCTTTAAAACTAAACATTTTATAGGAATAAATTCTCCTGAACAGTTACAGTCCTTGAGCCTGTGCTCACACTGAACTTCTTTGCCTTCTCATTTCCCATGAAATCAACCTTTGGGGTTTTTTCACATTCACACTCTCACTTAGCCTCCCCCCAAGGAATCATTAGCACCAATGAAGGGAATTATGATCCATTGTAACTCAAGGAGACATCATACATTTCAGAGGGAAGCAGAGGAAACAGAAAATAATGTTTCCCTAGCTGTTACTAATGTAACTTGCCTAAAAATATTAAACATCCAAAAAACTGTCTTCATGTGGTCCTATCATCTTCCTGTACCAAAATAAAGTTGGATACACCTTAACTGGGAAAACAATTGTAAATATTTTGAAAAATATGTATTGTCTCAAAGCATCTCAAGTCTATTCTCTTTAATCTTTTTATTCTTTTGCCTTGTTTCTTGACTTCTCCCCCATTCTTTGACACTGTTTTCCTTTTTGACAAGGAAGCTAGGTTTGTAGTATAGAATCAGTGCAACATTCTCGGATAACCACATGATTCTGATCTCAATGACATTGGAGTAAATCCAAAACAACAAAGTTAGTGGAGTTACACTGGTGTTAATGAGAACAGCATTCTGGTCCATGAACTTGAAACATCCTAGGTTGGTATCAATGGTGAACTTCAAGCGAAACTCAGTTACAACAGTATAAATCCTAAATTACTCCACTGAAATTACACTGCTGTAAATCTGGGTTAACAGCAGCATCTGGTTCTATGGTGACAGTTACATTGATATGAGCCACTCTGCAATCACATACGTTGGTCTTGATTTTCATTGGTATAAAAGCTCAGAACCGGATCTTATACCCTAACCATCTAATATACCCAAAGCCACTATATTGAGGTGCCATACCCAAAACTGAACATAACTGAACAATAGAATTTTGCAGCAGTTTCAAGTGCCTGGCTGAAGAAAAAATTGATACCAGCAAACATAAAAAGCTAACTAGACTCCGCAGCCTGTCAATCCCCACAAGAGCTACTGCTTCAACAGGTGCCTGTAAAGGTGTGAGCGGTCCTTGCACGTCTCAGTATGGCATGGTAGGTGTGTCCCTTTAGCTTCCCCAGTCAGGGCAGCAATGCATTCGCTTTAGCAGCCTGGAGCAATGAGAAGCCAACACACACAGTAATAAATAGCATGTACCTTTTGATTGTGTTTCATGACAGGAGAAAGAACAACAAATCGTTTATAAGGCCCTCCCCTCAGAGCCCTCTTCAGATCCCAAAACTTACAATTCACAAACAAGAAGTCTCTAGTTAGCGCAGTCTCCTACAGCCTAAGAGGAAACAATCACCACCCACTGCAGCCTACATAGCTTCTACATCCCTGTGTCTTGTTCCGTTTCCTCTTCCTGTTTATATAACACAGCCTGGTGGGCAAGGGGGGGGGAGGACTGGGGCATGGAAAAGGGCACAGGGTCTTCTTGATTATACCCCAAGCTGTCCTAGCTATAGGCTCTAGCTTGTCCCTTAAGGGAGTAGTACATTCCTTTCAGTGTCCAAAAGGAAGAAGGGAGAAATAAAGGAAGCTGATAGGCAGAGAGCAAATCTAATGGTTTCTTCATGCTTTTTTTGTTGGTTTGTTTTCCTTGTTTTTGTTTTAAAATTAATTGCAACTGTGGTAAATGGTTTGAGTGAAAGAGGGTTAATCTAATTCAGTTGTGATAGGATTACATACTTCTGCATTTAATCTCCCTTCCCATGCAAAAGGATCAAGGATTTAACATCAAAATAAACTATGTTTAAGGTAAAGCCGATCTACAACCCAACATTTTATTCTGCAACCTGTAGTCATGGGAGTACTCACATGACAAAGAGCTGCGGCATCAGTCTTTAATTTGTTAATAAAATTGGTAATGAGCAGTTTGTTTCAATCAGGGGTTCTTGAGCTTTTTCTTAGTATGGATCACAGCTTATTAAAGAGATTGTCTCATGGACAACCATCTCCCCTTTTCACCCAGGATCACATAATAGCCCAGTGGCAACTAGAATAATTTTTAAAGTGGAAAAGTCCTATTAGGAAAGTAATTATATATTTTGAGCTGTTTTTAATGCAATTTAACAGCTGGAAACAAAAACAAAAACAAAAAAAGAACCAGCACCATGTAACTAACCAGGTCACCAGCATAGTCCTCCTCCTTAAACTACCAGTGGTCCACTGACCACAATTTAAGAACCACTGTTTTAGATCATCCATTATGGGTGCTATTGCAATAAAACAAGCATAATGATACTTACCTTCCTTTGTAAAGTTCTCCGAGATCCAACAAAGAGTGCTATGAGAGCAAGAATGATTATATTATGGATTTAAATAATGTATACAATATGGAGGCTGTTGCACTCATTTTTGTTGTCAGTTTATTTCAATAAATGAAAACCAGTTTCACAGTAAACAGTGAAATGTCATATGAATCCCCCCACAAACCTAAACAACATTAGGTGCCATGAAGTTCTATTACAGGCTAGCTGAGGGTTTCCAGCATCCTTTATTACTGTTTCCTCAAGTCAGTCTTGAACAAAGCAGCTCTTTTGAAACTCACAGTAATTATGCAGCCGACAGCCAACTGCTATTAAAGAAGGGCTT
Organism: Emydura macquarii macquarii; assembly: GCF_026122565.2. Taxonomy (NCBI): domain Eukaryota; kingdom Metazoa; phylum Chordata; order Testudines; family Chelidae; genus Emydura; species Emydura macquarii. The sequence goes on from NW_027131400.1 coordinate 9,685,993, forward strand.
CGTTCTTTTTCATTACTGCTTTTGAGACTTCCACTAACCATTTCAATAGCCATTCTAGCCATGATGAGATAGAAGGGGAGGACTCCTGTTCTGGGATCATTGTTTGGGCTGACCAATACTGCCTTAGTGAGTCAGTCCAATAGAAGGGATTGCAGGATCCTCCACGCTACATAGAGAAACTAAGACTTACTGTCAGAGAGTTTCAGAAACAAAAGGAAAGCAAAAAATATATATCAAAACACACATCAGCCAAGTTCTACTCAACAAAAACCAAACAGCAATCAATTATTTTGGGGATATATTTAGCTGGGGCAACAGACTACACTGTTTTATTCTTGGCTCAGCAGTTGGCCAGATGTGGGATGTTGGACAAGTCACTTCACAATTCTGTACCTCAGGTTTTCCCCTCTGTAAAATAGGGATAATGGTGCTCACGTCCTTTATCAAGTGCATTGAGCTCTTATGAAAAAAAAAGATAGAAGTGCCAGGTAATAATAAAATTATTATTATTCAGGGTTAGGTACACTGAATGGCATGCTGTAATGTATGTCCTATGTCCTGAGTGAGTGAGAAAGCAATTGAGTACAGTAACATATATGGGGCAGGTTTAAGCAGCAGGAAGGGAAGAGTGGTGAAGACTACATCCAAATGCACACACAGAGCAGCCTTTAAAAAAAACACCCCCAAAAAAAAACCTTACTATGGAAGATTTTCTTAAAAAAGAAAATGTTTCCAGCCTTTATGGCTGCAAATACATTGTTTCAGTTATGAACCATTACTATGCCATCTTTCTGACGAATGATTCAGGGAGAGTTGGGGAAAGGATCAGGGCCTTAAGTAGGGAGTCTGGGTTCAATTTCTGACTACTATGCAACACTGTGCCAGTCACTTTAGCAGAAAGTGGGTGTTCCACTTTTGTGTGCTTCAAATTTGGGGTATCTAATTTGGGAATTCGATTAGGCACAAGTTTGGTTAAACTGGGCACTTGAAAGTTGAACCACCTTTACTGAAATTTACTGTTCATGTATCTGTGCGTCCAATTCCCCATCTGTAGAAAGGGGATCGATCGCATTGCAGACATCATCCTTGTCGCTACGTTTCATTTCACTGGTTTGGTGATTTGAAATTGCTCCCCAAATGAAAATGACAAGCAAATATTTTAGATCGTTACAAAAATTTGCAATTTAAAACATCACAATTTACGATGTTTGAAATTTGGAAGTACGAAAGGGCACACTGCCCAAACTACCACCCACCCGTTACTAACAACCCCTTTTGTAAAGGGTTTCACAGCTTCACATAAAGCACCAGGGAAGAGTGAAATACAACATGTTAGTGTGATTGGATACAATGTGAGGAATAGGAGTGGACAGTGCAAGCTAGAAACAGTGGAGCTAAGCCGTGCCATCCTCTCCCCCTGATTCTGGGGCTGGAGCTGCCCTTAGAGTTTGTTGGCCCTTCCCGCTCCGAAGTGAGGAGAGAACCAGGTTATTGTGAGGCATCCCTGCTTCCAGCCTGAGGCTTAAGGAAGCAGAGAAGTGACCCACTAACAGGTTTCACTGCTCCGTGCCTAGGATGATGGGAGAAAACAATGAGCTATCGCTAGGCTTCCACAATGCCTGGCCAGAATAGAGATGAGGGGGGTGAGACATTAAATGTTGCTGGGCTTCCCCCCCCTCCCCCACCTGGGGTGAGAAGAAGAGTACACTTAAGAGTGGCAGTTGAGACACCTGCTCTCTATGTGTAACCAGACCCCAGGTTTCATCTACAGGCCAATATGAGTTCCAAAACCCTGCACCTGTGGTCAATACAGGGCAGACTCCTCTCTCACGTTCAACAGCACAAACTGCCAGTGTATGGCTACCTCCCAAGCCCGTGGGCTAGAAAGGAAGTCAGCTTCCTGTGTCCTCTCCCTGCTCTAAATATGATAAAGTCAAAGTAATGTTAAGAAGCTCTGACCTCTACCAAGCTTATTAAGTGGGGAGAGACTTCTCATCCAGCCATTTAGTGAGTTGTGCCTTTACTCATAGTGCCTTCCATCACTCTGGCCAACTGATACACAGGTGTATACAGCCACCACTACACATTGTCTCTCCCATGGTGTTTCCCCTATGGGGGAGGGGAGGCAGCTTGAACACTTAAAAATAAATTAAGTAAGGTTGAGTATTTTTCTAAAGTGGGTAAATAAGGGCTGTGAAGGAATTTGACGCCTTATTTATATTATATAAATATATATCTTTATTTTTGCTTATGTTTTGCTTATGAAATTGCTTGTGTTTTGTGTGTGAATGCGTGCAGCTGGCTCGTCTTTTCAATTGTAAGCGCCTCCGCATAGGGATTGTTTTCTGTTTATACAACGCATAGGACAAGGGAGTCCACAGTGGGTTTCTTGCTTCTTCTGCAGAAGCATCCAGTGCTGGCTGCTGTTAGAGACAGGATACTGGAATTGATTGACCAGAGTTATGGTAACACCCATATTCTCTTGCTCTAACCGCTTTGCTGAGTAACGAGGGTGTCATATAGGAAAAAGCTAGGACCCTGAGGTATCACTATTGTGAACCAGTGTGTTTGGACCACTACTCTAGAATACTGCACTATTGTATTATTTTAAGGGTAGACTTCTCCCCCCGCCTTCCTGACAGACCACATTAGGCAAATTGCACTAAAGCCACTTCCCTTTTAGATATGTTTGTACCACCCAATATTTTCAAGAGACATCTGCTGTCCAGACTGGTAACTGATTTACCAACTGAGTAGCTCACACCATTGTCAAAGCTGTAAAAAGGTTAGTTTTATTGTTTCAATATAAGAGACACTAGGTTGCAGAATTAGTTTAAGGCAGCTCTGGTGGGTTCCTGTAATCCTGATTCAAAGACTTGCTACAGGGCTGTATGTATGCTGGCTGGTAATGGCCAGCAGACAGCAGCCTGTTTGCTGCAGCCACCCTCCCCTGCTGTGAACAATTGCAGGTTGCCACAGCTGCCCAGCAACTATGAAAATCAGCCTCTTTGCTTTTTACTGCAGCCCCTACTTTGAAGTGGTTCACAATGCTGCAAACTGCTTATGAATTATTTGTACTGCCACAGAAACAGGAGATCAGCAGCAGCAAGACACCAAAGAGCAAAGGAAACAGTTTAAGGCACTATTTGGAAGGGCGGATGGATGTTTTCCCATGCTGCTCCTATCACTTTGAGGGGGCATAAATATGAAAAAAAATCAAAAGGTCCAGAGATTGTCAGAAGTCAGTGGTGTAATGTGTGTCACCGGTGCCCAGGAGCCAATGCTTGCATTTGCACCCCTCGCAGTGTTTCACAGGGGACGGGAGAAGCTGCAAGCTCATTTCCCACTCTCCCCCACTCTTCTCCTCCCTGGGAGATGCCACCAAGCTGCAAGGGGGGGGGACGGGACGACGACAGGACAGGTTCTGCCTGGAGCCGTGCCAGTAGGACGGCTACCTGGCTCCAGCGCAGCCAGGCTCCCTACTATCCTTAAACTTCCAAAGTTGGGCTGTCTGTGAGGATAATCATCCCCTGAATGTGCCTGGGGCAGCAGCACTCGCCCTGGCCTGAGGAGCCCTGCATCTACTGGTGTCACACAAAGCTTGCTCCTGCCTTTTTAAACACATCAGCATGTGAAGGGGAGGGGCAGATCATGATTAAAGCTGCAGCATCTCCAGCCTGAGCCCAGAGCCTGCAGAGAGCTTGCCTTGCTTCCTCCCAGCTGAGCGTGTTTGTTTCAAGATTGAAAAAGTGCTGCAGAGGCTCCCAGCTCCGCTATTGGCTCTGCCACACACTGTGTTCTTACTGGCTAAGCAAAGACTAGGCCAGTCAGGGAAGGGGAAGAGGAGCTGAGCAAGCACCCTTGGTCCTAGCTGTTAGGAAAATCAGGGTGAGGCAGAAGCTCCTCCACCCTACCTAAATGGCACCCATGCGCCCAACAGGAGCAGGAAGGGGAAGTGTGGGAGGATGCTTGCTCCCTCTGCACTGAGAGCCCTGGGCAGCCAGGCAGGGCTGTCACAGCCTGGCCCCTGGCTGCCTGCAACAGTGGGGGAGCAAGGGGGAGCAGCTCCTCCATGGAGGGCTCTGCCCATGCCTCCTGCAGGCTGGCCCCAGGGGCAGGTGGCCATGGCCCCTCCTGCTGCCCGCTCAGTAGGCTCCTGCCAGAAGCATAAATCTTATTTGTGCTATTTAAAAGATACCTATATTTACAACAAGAGTTTCCAGCCACTTCAAACATGTTGTAGCAACGAGCCAGCCAAGGCTTTTTTTTTCTGAAAAGTTTTGAAGTGGGAATTTCATTGATGGAACATTTCAAAGATTTATCCTCCTTTTCTCCGTTCCCTGAGCTTAGGCGTAGCTAACTGCACACATTCTATGGTAGAAACAACATGATGGAATATTTTCCACAGTGTTTGGACACAGTTTGAAGAATCTCGAGTCTGCTTACTCATCAGCAGGCAGTTTCACGTTGCATTCTTACCCGTTCACCCCACCCTTTTGGTACCCTGCAATTACATATTATATAATAAAAATACAGATGACCCAAATCAAAACCACTTAGTCATCCTCAGCCCTGAGTTTGGGTATTTGACTAAAATGAGACCTGGATTCAAACCAGCCTTGGTTTTTGATTTTGCAAAAATGAAACTCAGGCAAGGTTTTGGAAAGCCACACACCAGCAGTTTAATCCTTACTATATCACCTTGCAGTAGGGTGACCAGATAGCACGTGTGAAAAATCGGGACAGGGGTGGGAAAATGGGCACCTATACAAGAAAAAACCCCAAATATTAGGACCGTCCCTATAACATCGGGACATCTGGTCTCCCTATCTTGTGCTGATAACCATTGTTACTCCACAACGTGAATAACTTCACCTCTTCAAGTAGCATCCCTATGGGTTCTCCACTGTAGGTGACTCCCAAGCAATGGTCATCTCTGGAGGCTGGGGCTTCAGTCAAGTCTGTTGTAGATGATTGCTGCAAACACTAGATTTGGTGCCACAGTGCTGAGTCCTCCAGGATGGCATAATGTTCTGCAAAGTTATGTGCAGATGTGCAGGTAGCTGCTCTGCAGATTTCTGATATAGGGATACCCTTGGAGAAGGTGATGGAAAAGGAGACCAATCTTTTAGAGTTCATGCATATTGAAGACTGAGGTGCTACATTATGCATCTGGTCCTGCAGAAGTTTAGGATAAAAAGTTGGAAGCTGAATAAGCTGATTTATATGAAATACGGAAGTCACCTTGGGAATGACCTTTGGATATGGTCTAAGAGTGACTTGGTCAGGGAAGAACACAGTGAAAGAGGGATGGCACCATCAGAGCCACTATCCCCCCTCTCCTACTTGCTGAGATGGTGATCAGGAACGCTATCTTCATTGAAAGGTGAATTAATGAACAAGTGGCTATGGGATCAAATGATAGTCTAGGCTTAACACACTAGCTTGAGATCACACTGAGGAGTTGGAAATCTGGGTTGGGGAAAAACAGTTCGCTGTGCCTTAAAAAACCTCTTCATGGTTGGATGGGAGAAGATTGAGAATCCTTCCACCAGTAGCAAATGTTGCTTGGTGAACCTTTAGTGAATTAATAGAGACCCCTGATTTCTTGAGTCAACATGTAGTCCAGGACTACCAGCAGGGTGGCTGCATTTGCGTGGCGCCTTTTGACTAACAGATCTGAAATCTTTTCCATTTTTGTAGGTAGGCATGATAAGTAGCTCCTTTCCTACTGTGTAATAACACCTCCTGTACCTCCTCAGAGCAAGAGGTCTATGTGCCGGAACCACAAAGAAGCTGATTCTGCGACTCAAAGCCTGGCAAGTTGGGATAGAGACTGTCCTTCGTTCTGTGATAGCAGGTAACTTAACAGTGAACTCTTCCAATGGTGGGAGCAATCAGTCTGATGTTTTCTTTTTCTCTTTTCACTTTCAACAGGACTTTCAGAATTAGAGGGAATGGGGGAAGGCATAAAGACGACCCATGTCCCATGGGAGGAGGAGAGCATAATCTATGGAGTGTCATCTGATCCTCACTCTGGAGCAGTGCTAGAGGACATTTCTTGTTCTAGTAAATAGCAAACATACCTATTGTCGGTGTCCCCCATTGCTGGAATATGTCATCTAGGACCACCACATTTCCCATTTGTGGTTGAGTGGGAATTTGTGATTGAGATTATCTGCCGTCATGTTGCATACTCCTGGTAGGAAGGCTGCTGCTATTATGACATTGTGGGAAATGCACCAGTTGTTTAGTTTTAGTGCTTACATGTGCAGGGAGTGTGATCTGGCACCTCCCTGTTGGTTTATGTAATACATACAGGCCACATTGTCCGTCATGACTTGTGCGCATGTTTGGATCAGTAGGAGCAAGAGGGCACACACGAGTCTGACTGCTGAGTTTGAGCAGGTTGATGTGAAGGCATCTCTCAGATGAAGGCTATTTGCCTCGCACTGAGAGACCATCGAGATGCGTGCCCCATCCAATGAGGGATGCATCAATGGTCAGGAGTAACGATGGGGTAGAGCTGAATAAAACAGGATTTCTGTACATACATTTACTAGTTTTTCCACCAGTCCAAAAGGACTGCTTGACCTTGGTGGGCATCGAGAGTTTGTCTGTTCAGCCTGTAAACAGAACCAAACCATGCTTGGAGGGATCTCATGCTTAATCTGGCATGAGCTATAATTTATGTGCCCATAGCCATATGCCCCAGGAGCTGGATGCAGTGGCCGGGGGGGGGAAGAATCACATCCTTTCACTGACTTTCCGACTCAGATGAGAAAGGAGGTGTGTGACTGCAAAATGTCAGTTAATCCAATACTCTGGGTGAACTTGGTACTGGGGCCCTGATACTGTTGTGGTAAGCGCTCCTGCTGGGACTCCAGAGGTTGAAGGCCCAATTCCATGGAGTAGGAGTTTGAGCCTCAGTTCTCGTCTTTCCTGGATCTAGGCTTCAGTTGCTGACACAAGCCACACTTTTGTGGAATGTGCTCCTCTCCCAGGCAGTGGCCACACTGCAAGTATTCATCAGTCATTGGGATAGATTCCTTGCAACTGAGGCACTTTGAAGCCCAGGGAGCTGGGTGTAAACTTGTCCAAGGAGGACCCCCCTTCTCCATAGGGTTGGCAGGAGATAAGCCCCCCTTTTTTGGGGGCAGAGCCAAATAAAAATGTAAATGGAGTAACAGAGAAGGGAAGCTAAAAATTAGCAATTGTAGAAGAGTTAATCTATCTCTGGCCAGGGCAGTTGAGACAGAACTGAGGAGGGTTTGCCCACGTACACTGGCTAGCTCCATGGCAGGAAAAGACCTGGTTCAGCATGCACGGCTGAACGGACACTGCTACCAAAGTTCTCCAATCAGCAGCACAGTGACAGACACCTACAGTTGTGCACCTATAGGGACACTACTCCAAGATTAGTTTGTCCTCAAAGTTAGCCAGTGTGGTGCCTCTTTGCTCAACTGGAGCCACAAATGTAGGCCTCCCATAAAAGTGCTTGAATACAGAGAAATTTCAAAAATTGTTTCATTAGTCAATTCCGGAAAAAGCTATAGCCAACTTATTTCAGTAAGACAGCAAAACAACCATGCCAGTTTTCAGCAGTGCTGTGTGCAAATGCATTATTTTTGCATGTTTATTTTATTTGATAATGTAGAGTTTTGAGTTCTGACTAGATTGTTGAGTGAATTCTGTTGGGGGAAGGAGAAGGGAGAAATTGGAGGGGTGCCAACAAGTGTGAATGGATGATTTTAACCTGACAAGATCTGAGTCAGCCTAAATCTGGTTGCTATTATCTTTAGCACTCCAGCTTGGTGTGTTCCAGAAGTTTGTTTCCAGGGGTCTCAATCCTCCAGTAGGAACTGAAAGTTGCAGAGAAAGTGTCAGGTTTTTTCCCAAGATAATTTTCTAAAGCACAAAGTGGAAAAGCTACTTTGACTTTCCCTCTGCTCCTCAACTGGATTCAGGAATTTACTTCCTGAACTTTAAGTGGTGGTCACTAAAAACTGATTTCTTGCCTCAGTTTTGGTAGCTGTTCAGAGGCCTCAGGGCTGTGGATAAAGCAAAGCCCTTTCTTAAAAGAACACACTATCAGGCAACAATACTGCAATGCATGTCTTGTCTAGAGAAGACAAGGTGATTTAAAAACCGTGGTGCAGAGAGCTCAAGCTGTAAGTAGCTACTGCATTGGTACTCCTGGTGTAACACTTCAGTCTTTCCAAGAAGTGTAACACAATAGGTGGGAAAAGGGCTAGTAGTGTGTTGAGCTAGTGTCTTCACACTTCTAAGATTAGAATGCATTAGTGATTTTTGCAGGGTGATTAATATTAAGCCAGAGTTATCAGAATACAGGATTGCATCTTAAATCATTAGATGGAGGACCACATACTAGCTCCAATAGCGTACTGAATAGGAACAAAATGGAAGAGACCAAAGACATTTAAAAACTAATGCGCAATTGACCTTATAGCTCTTTGCACTTTTGTAGTGTCTTCCAGCAGACAAGATCATGCATTTCATGAAAATCTTCAGTTACACACCACTCTTGGAACAGGCACAGAGAAGTTAAGCAACTTAAGGAAAGCAAGTCTGGGGCAAAGCCAGAAAAAGGACACAGATCCTCCTGTGCCTTAGCCATAAGCCCATACTCCCTTGATTTTCTGAAGTCTTAAAGTATTAAGACTAAGGAAGCTTTTCTCCACAATATTGAAATTGGCACGATTTCAATATATGGTTTACTCAGATCTCTAGTGTAGAAAATCCTGTTTACTTGGTGTTGTTTGTACCGTGCTACTTTAGACTCTAGAACAAGTTTATGTTCATCTGTTCCTTTGCTGACACCAGAAGGGGTAAACTGGTATTAGACAAAATGCAGGACCTTTCTTCAGGTCTATTACTCAGCCTTTTCAAATGTACATTAGACTAATTAAAGTCATGTTAAGATAGAATTTGATTTGGTTTACATATGGTAGGAAAACTTCTAGAACACTCAGTTTTATGACTCCATGATAAATGGTGTCAGTGGCTGTATTAGAACACAACTTTGTTTTTTTTTTTTTTTTTACATCAATTAACATTGCACAAGTACTGAAAAAATGGAAGTTTTATTTATCTTTCAATGGCTCAAATAGCAAATAAAAAGAATTGAGTATGGCATCAGCCTAAGACAAGTGACATCTGTCATGTCCATTGGCTTCATTACCCCTCAGTTCCCAGTACACAGTTCTCAAAGCAAAGTCAATGCTAGTGGTTCGACTCCCTGGTTAAATAAACTGAAAATGAGTACACAGTAAGATGAAGACTGGCCTACTTGGCTATAGTTACATGAGTAACTTTAATTCTGCACATAGTAGTCTACTAAGTGTACGTACAAAATTCCTTACAGATAAATATTTAACACAAGAAGTGTAATTTTTAAAGAGCTGAATCCCTACAATATCTAGTTATTAGCATGTAAAGTACACATTTGATACCTAGTTTGCTTGAATGCATTTTGACTGTCAGGTTTATACATGTATAAAAGAGTAATAGTTTGTGGACTCAGTCTATCCTTCCTATTCCAGCGAGTCCAAAAACCTCAGATCGTGGCTTATTTTTAGCAAGAAGATACTGAATACTAACAGTATGCTAGTATTCTTTCTATTCTGAAACAGCTGAGGCAATACGTTTGGAGAATTTGGATGCACATAGTAAATGTTTCTGTACTGCAAAGCATATTTGATAACATTAACTAGAAAAAGTTGCTACAATGCTCCCCATCATGAACATAAACTACACTAAACAGTACAAAACCTGCAAGTAGCTTCCGAACAACTACACAATTTCCCACAGCCTAGTATCTGGAGGACAAAGGATGAAGTTACTGATGACACCAGAATTTCCCAAACACCCTATCGCAAAACATTAGCTCTACTGAATGAGCTCCACTCTTCCCAACTCCAAGGAGTTAAAAATCCAAGAAACACTTACAGACATTAACTACTTGCAAAATGGTAGTTCCAAAGTCCCAGAACATTAAGTAGTAAGCACCCATTTCAGACTTAACTGTGCCATGCACCCTTGTTACCCTCAACCGTACATGTAGATTCCAACCCCTTTAATTTTAATCTACCATACTGTTTGCTAAATCACAGGTGATTATATGCTCTGGACTATTCAGAAGATCCAGAGTATGGCACACATTAAGATCAGACACTGCTAGCAGACAGCTAGTTAGCAAGACTGTTCACATAACTGCATTCTACACTAAAGGATATTCTCCCACGTTGATGCATAGGGTTGCATCAGTCACCATGCATCAAGATGAAAATATAGCCTTAACTACGTAATCTGCTATTTTTCAGTTTTTAAATTAAGGCATATTCAAATGTTTCCATGTAAAAATTTACACCACTTTTAAATTAATCAGGTAATGCAGATCCACATAGGAATGACTCAATATAACTGTATGCAAATACATTGCCTGAATATTTTATCTTCTATAATTTGCATAACTCATGGCAAAACAGCTGTATACCAGTTGGTTTGGTATCATGTTCACAATTGTAATTTTCAAGGCAGCAGGAGACAAGACAAAGTGAAGATTTAGTGATACAAAATTTATGCTTCACAAGAAACCACAGAAAGTAATACTTCCTTCTGTTTACTGTCAAAGAAAGACTGCCTATGAAAACACTACAGTCAGGAGAACAGTGATGTGGGCAATTATGAAATGGGTTGAACATTGCTTCTCTTGAAGCCACATTAAATTTTCTTTTCAGTGAATTTAACTCTGCAGGTCCAATTCATGCTTTTAGTGATACATTACAATTTCCAAAATGTTAAATTTCAGTCATTTCTGCCTTTGATGGCATGCTTATAATTTATGGTTATTAGCATGGTCAAGGAAGGAAAGGAGTTTAGGCCTTTGATTATAAAATGCAACATCTTTCTCTGATCCTCTTAGCTAGGCTTTTCCTTTTCTTCTTCCCGTTCTTCTCTTTGCTATCTTCCATCTTTCTGGCTCGAATTTCTCTCATTAAATCAAAAAATACCTAAAAAATAAAAGTAAAAGTTAGTTTACACGGCAATGCACTTGCACCATGAACACTTATGCTAATTTAAGCAACTTTACATAAATATGATTGACTTGAGAGCTTGTGTCTGGATAAGAGTCAGCTAAGCACAGTAGGTCTAGGTGAAAGGGGTAAATCAGCCCTAAGCAAATCTTGCAAGAATTATCCTATTCATTTTCTAGTCTTCCAAGGACGTGCATTTTTTTTTTGATGGGAGGGAATGAGGCTGGCTGTCCCCCTGCTCGTTACTGTGCGCTCGAGATGCTTATGAACTCCATAAGAGCTGGACTTCCAGTGCCTGAAGCATAATTCTGCCATATCCATGCCTCCATGTCTTATTTCCATTTCACACTAAGCAGATGGAAGGAAAAAATCCTTTACATTTCACATTACAATACTACACTGATAAAGACAAGCTGAAGTTCAATATCTAATTCACAAAGTGTCATAGACCTACTAGACACTTTTACAATCAAACATTAGTATTGGTTTTCCAGGGGCCATCCATATTTTAGTCTAAAAATGCAGTTAGAATTCTGCTGAGGACTGGATATTTACATACTGTGGAAGACCCAGTACCGTTCCCTGAGATAACAGTTATTCATATGAAGCCCCCGATCTTGAAACTGAACTTCATTCGTAGAATCATAAGAGATTAGGGTTGGACGGGACCTCAGGAAGTCATCTAGTCCAACCCCCTGCTCAAAGCAGAACCAACCCCAACTAAATCATCCAAGCCAGGGATCAGTTACCATTGGATAATAAATAAGTTATCAAGCCTCAAGTAAACTGTCTTTAAAAGAACAAGCCTTAAATTACAGCTCAAAAGCAATTATTTTAGAAGGCGAATGGAGTAACAATGGAAAATTTGAGACCTCTACAAATTTGTCTGAGAATGTAATTCAATAGCCACTGTCAATTCAGGCTTTGGTAAGACTGCTTCAAGAAGAGTTTTGCATCATTGTTGTTCATTTCACAAAGGGGCACTTGGCTTGGTCAGCTTCCAAGGGCTACAATGTTATTCTCACCTTTGTAAGTCAACATCAATAAATTTATTAGAGCAACAAACTGTCCAATTTTATGTAGTTTTCTCTGGGCAACAAGTTCTCTATTAGAGATCCATCTTTGCTAGCAGTACACAGTATTTTGAGAGGCGTATTGTAGGAGAGTAGGCTAAGCTAGAAAACCACAGTCCAGTATACTGAATTACATTATTTTTGTTCAATAGCTATGTTTTATACAGAATTACATTTACGTTTTTAAATTACATGGATGTCATACTAATTTCTTAAAGAGCAAGATTGTAATCTTTATTACTCTTAAGGTGATTGAGATATCCTTTCCGCAGCTTCCTTGACAAAAATCAGCACAACCATATGTTAGATGAAATTGTAATTGAGAAATAGATAAAATGACCTTTACTTCTAAATATGGCTTGAGTTACCCGTTTCTAAATCTGTGCTGTGAGTGTTTGACATAATCCTTCACTTGCTTAAGTAATGATATGAAGTATTTAGCTGCCTAGGATACTTCACTCTAAGTGTACTCGCAGAAGTAGGTTAAGATACTTCCTGGCACTTTGTATAGGTTTACCAATGCATCTTAATTCTGTACTGCAGCACTCAGACTTTGGATGACTAGAGCAGTGGTTCCCTACCTTTTTGAGTGAAAGCCCCACTAGTTAACACTGGTAACTGTCTTTAAAAGAACCCCTGCTCCACGGCCATAAAACACATTTATGTAATTTGGGTAACAGTAATTTCTAACAACACTGAGTAAGAAGCTAAGCCTTCCCTGGTGCAACCGCCATTGCATGCCCTGTGGCCCCACTTCCTCCTGTCCCTAATGGACAGAGGGTAATGGAGGTGGACCCTGGCTGCTCCTCCCCTCTGGGTGGTACACAGCTGGGGAGAGGGGGCCCTAAATGACCTCATTATTGAAGCCTTATGGACCTCCCCGTAACTTTTTCCTCCTCCCCCTCCCCGGGGAGTCCCACACCCTAGGTTGTGAACCATGGGACTAGAGAACCCTGTGTATCAGATACCAAGCTATTCCTTTGACTTATCCACTACTTGGGATTTTGTAATTTGAGTTATTTTGTGGGCTGGTAGACATTTCACCACTAGGTCTGAAAATGTAAGGGCTACACAGATTTCAAAGGCCATGGTTTTTAAGTGCTTAGAAAGCTGGAGGTAGTCCCTTTTATGGTAGATCATGTGTTGAGTTTGAGAGAGCTGGAGTGTTAAGTAAAATTAGTTTGTCATTATTCTGTGCATCCTTTGTCTGACAGATGGCTACTAGCTGCAATTCCATGAATCAATAAAAAAATATGTACCAATTTTTGTTCTACTGAAGTGTGACCTGATTGTGTTTTACTGCATGTAAGTGAATTGCACTCAGCCATTGACCCAAAGACAAAGTACTGGAGCATAAAGTTACTATTTGAAACCATAAGAGAACCAGTTAAGAAAAAAGAATCTGATGGTAGACAAAGTTGGCCATTGTGGTTATTCCAAAACAGTCAACCCTTCCATATTAGGCCATCAAGTTGCATCTGGTGACCTGACTTCTGACATCTTCAATGAGAGGATTTCCACTGGGGATTTTTCAATATCATGATCAGGTTTGTATGTAGGTCACCAGAGAGGAGAGGTTAGCACATTAAACTAAGCTACTTAATCCCCTTGTCTCTTAATATTTTTTGCTTTCCACAAGGCAAAATGCTGTTTAGCAACCCAATACTGTGCATTTCAAACAAACAGTTACACTTTGAAAATTTCTGTAAGACATTTTAATCCTGAACATGAAATTTAACTAGTCTCTTTTTGGAGACGGGGATAATATTCCACCATTTCCTTTGAGGCAAAAGTGATGAGGTTGGGACTACATGTCTTTTCTTGCCCACTTCTGACCCATGCTGTTTCTCTGTATCCCTTGACCCTCATGCTGCAGCTCTCATCATGTTTTAAGATGTGGACCGTTCATACTTTCTCTTGTCTAGGCCCAGATATCATCAGTGATTGAGGGAGATCAAAATCCATTCCCTATAAAGCCGTTCAGCATATCAATGGACAAGCCAGCCAGCATTCTTCCCTCTCTACAGGCTACCAGTCTTCTAGTCACATTCAAAGAATATTTAGGAAATTAACAAAAAACAAAAAACCCTAGGCCAAGATAGGCCGCCTCCTGGGATTGGTAAAGAGCTTTAGATTGTTGCCCCATGAACTATCCCTTAAAAATCTAGCCAATTTTGCTAAACTGTCACCATTAAATGGTTGTTTAGTGAACAGGTAGGTCTATTGAGTTCCAAAGTGTTGAGAAAGTAAGGATGAAGAATGCATGAAAAAAAAAAAAAAAAAATCATGCTCTTCCCACTTGAGGCACACACACAGGACAATGCAGAAAAGCTTATAGTGCCACTATCGTTGTTGTACCTATTCTGTAGTTTAAGGGGATACAGTTCTTTAGAGCAGTGGTTCTCAACTAGGTGTACACATACCCCTGGTGTACGCAGAGGTCTTCCAGAGGTTACATGAGCTCTAGATATTTGCCTAGTTTTACAACAGGCTACATTAAAAAGCACTAGAGAAATCAGTACAAACTAAAATTTCATACCAAAACAATAACCTGTTTATGCTGCTTTATATACTGTACACTGAGATGCAAGTGCAATATTTATATTCAAATTGATTTTACAATTAAATGGTAAAGTGAGAAAGTAAGCAATTTTTCAGTAATAGCATGCTGCGACTTTTGTATTTGTCTGATTTTGTTTGCAAGTAGATTAATAAGGTGAAACTTGAGGGTACTCAAGATAAATCACACTCCTGAAAGAGGTATAGTAGCCTGGAAAGGTTGAGAGCTACTGTTCTAGAGCAGTCAGTCAAGAATTGTTCACAAGCATTACCTTGACGTATCATGAAAAGTTAAATTAATTTCGATATGGAAAGCAGTATCTATCAAATAGGGCTCAGTGCTTATGCAAATTTTATGTTTTGCATTAAAAAAAGATTACCTTGTCAACATTAGCTCGTGTTTTAGCAGAAGTTTCCACATAGTTAACGTTCCACTGATCAGCTCTGTTTTTTGCTTCCTCTACAGAAACTTGCCTTTTATCTTCCAAATCTGATTTATTACCAACTAGCAGAAAGGGAACATTCTCATCCTCTTTTACTCTTAAAATCTGCTCCCTGAAGAGGAAAGGAAGAAGATTAAAATCTATGCAGAGGTATCATTATTCCCAGACAACAAGCAGAAAAATCCACAGAAATATAGTATTTTTATCTTGTTACAGTGAATATTCATTTACTCCTTTTTAAAAGTTTAGAAGGAGGGAATACAGAGATCTAATAAATATCCTGAATGTGCAAAATGAAAAATGGGTGAAAGTTATTTGACAGTCAGTGGAGAATGAATCATGAAGGGGCCAACGTAAATAGGAAAAGCTAGTTTGTACTTGATGGAATTTTAAAAGAATTCTCACTTCTAGTAGAAGTATCATTTAGAACATTTCACTTTCTATGTTACTAGTAAGCAAAAGCCTTTAGCTAGCCATCTAACTGAAAATTTTGTATTCAGATTAACACAATTCAACTACCACCATTTCTTTTAGAATAGTTGTAAACAGATCTACCTACGTTAAAAAAACGTAATGTAGCACATTATGTCAAACTCTCTTCCTTTCTGACAAACTTGTTCTTACTTTAAAAAAACTTGTTCCATCACTATAAGGATCTTCCTGCTTCAGTTACAAGGCCCTGGGTAGATGAGAATCATTCACTGATTCTCATGGATTAGAGCAGTGATTCTCAAACTTTTTGCATTGTGACCCCTTTCACACAGCAAATCTGAATAGGACTCCCTGGCTCCCATGGGTGCCCCCCCATTTTGCCCCTTCGGGCTCCCCACTCTCCTTTGCCGCTACCACCTATATCCCCACCCTCCCGGGGAGGGCTGAACTACATGCACAGAGCAGTTGGTACTGCTGTTCGCTTGCCCCCCATCACTGCTCCTCCGCAGACCTCTAGGACACAGTGAGGGGGAGGGGAGAGAGAATCAATGTCAGGGCTCCATGCATCCAGGCCACTTTCCTTGCCTAAGCTGCGTAAGGGGAGGGCAGAGAGCAGCAGCTCCTGATGTTCACTTCACAGCACAGCCCGGGACCTAGATGCACTGAGCCTTATATCATAGCTCTTGCTCCCAGCCTCTTGGGGGGGCACAGAGGAAGGTTATGGGGAGTGAGCAGTACCTCTGTCATTCCTCACCCCACCCCCATGTTCCTCCACCAGGCGGCTCTCAGCCCCCATGCCTGGCCAGGGTTCACAGCCCATGATCCCTAGTTTGAGAACCAATGGTTTAGAGTTTTCCACTGAAGGAACTGCCAGAATGAATATTTTGAAGTTGTAAATAAAACTCTCAGCTCAATGCAAAGGCTTTCAATTCGAGCCTTTATTTATGTAGGGCTCCAAAAGAACAATCTGAACAGTTTTGTATAACTGTATATTGGCAAGAGTGCCTAGAACAACCAGGAGGGTCAGTAGCACACTTTTCCTGAGGGAAGAGAGAATGGGATATTTTGGCCAGTTTCAGAAAGTACAGGGTGGAGGGCTCAAATAGTCAAAGTTTAGTATATGCATATGTCTATTACAAGTGCAAGTGAGCAGTGGAGAAATATTCTGAATCAAAGGATTAGTCAGGGCCTCAGTATTTCCAGCACAGGAAACTCTGAATGTTTCCCTTTGAAATATATGAAGTCTAGTAAAACGAATTGTAAATTTTGTTCTAAATGAAGCAGAGGGGGAGTCAAGAGATTACCACCACATTACTAGATTGGGAACTCTGTATAGCAAATTTTTCCTTATTTTGGAAGCAGTCCACAGCAAACAGAAGCCATCATTTTGAAGTTTCCATATAGTGCTGAGAAACTGCACCTATCTTATCTTTTAATAGCAAATGTGCACATCTTGAAAAAGTTTGTGACATGGCATTTCTGAATAAGATGTAATGGTGTATCAATTCCTCATTGTGAATTCAACCACTGTCAGCCAGAAATTGAACATATTAAAAATCCTTCCATTATCTATAAGCAGTCAACCAAGAAGAGGCAATAAGGCCTGTTACCAGTGGATTAGAGGCAGTGATCAGGTGAAAACTCAGTACAACACACAAAGTAAGAGCCTGTGCACTTAAGTGATGTCTCTTTGGTCTGGAGATCTTCATAATCTTTTTAAAAACTAGAGTCTAACTCATAAAAATCATAGAATTGTAGGGGTGGAAAGGGACCCTGAAAGGTCAAGTTCAGCCTCTCGTGCTGAGGCAGGATCAACAAAATCTAAACCATCCTTGACAGTTGTTTGTCCAACACGTGCTTACAAGCCTCCAATGATGGAGATTCCATGACCTCCCTTGAAAGCCTACTCCAATAGGAAACTATCCATATAGTTAGAATGTTTTTTCTTAATAGCCAACCTAAATCTCTCTTGCTGCAGATTAAGCCCACTACTTCTTGTACTACCGTGAGTAGAAATACAGAACTGATCAGTCTTTAGCATATTTGAATATTTACCAGGTCCTCCCTCAGTCTTTTTTGATGACTAAACATACTTTATTTTAAAAAAAAAATTTAAAAAAAAGGGGGCGGGGGAGGGTTTTACCACATACAACATGTTTTCTATACCTTTTACACTTTCCTCTGGATTCTTTCCAGTGTATCCACATCTTTCCTGAAGTGTGAGGCCCTGAACTGAACACTGTATTCCAGTTGAGGCCTCACACCAGTGCTTAATAGAACAGGATAATTCTGTCTTACATATGATACTACTGTTAACACAGAGAATGCATCAATCCACTGAGTGAACAATGCAGTTGCATCATTGATAAAATCTATGATCCACTATAACCCTCTCAGATCTTTCAGCAGTACTAACCACCTCACCAGTTATCCCCCTTTTTTGTAGTTGGGTATTTGATTTTTCCTTCCCAAGTGTGGTACTTTGCACTTGTCTTCACTGAATTTCATCTTAACTGCAGACCAAATCTACAATTTGTCAAGGTGGTTTTGACTCCAAATGCGGGGGCGGGGGGATTGCAAGACATTGGTAGAATAGGATTAGAATTCATCTGCAACTTTTGTAAGTGCTTTCCACTCCATTGTCCAAATCATTAGTGAAAATATTTACTAGTATCCAACCCAGGACAAAGCCCTACAGGACCACATTAGATACACCTAAGTTTGACAGAGCTCCATGGGTAACTCTGAACAGAGATCTTTCAATCAGTTCTGCACCCCACCTTAAATTTCATCATGTACCTGAGCTGTTTAAAGGGTTGCCTGCAAGAAACTCATCCTGCTCAGATCTTCATTCTGAAGACTGACAGTTCTAAATAATAAGTTTCCAGATGAAGGTATACAAATGAGTTTTTAAAAAAACGTTCGTTCAACTATGCCTCAAAGCAAAAACATATTTGCCAGTTGCTATAACAGATTCCACCCACCAACTGATGGAAGAAAAATAAAAAAGATAACCTGCATGCTAGCAACCACTAAAAAGCCCACAAATATAGCACAAGTGCATACAGCTTCTGCAAAAAATAATCCAACTGGTAAACTAACATTACAGCAGAACAACTGTCCTGTTAGAGCTCTGTGCCCTTACAGAAACAAAGCAACCAAGTTTTCAAACTCTTCCTGTCACAATGTCCTTCCTTGATGTTCTGCTCAAGAGTGTTCCCTCAGATTGATCAGCAATGTCAAGGATCTTTGCTGTACTTTAATCAGATATGCACTGCTCCAAAAAACACAACATGGTAATATTTTCTTTTAGCTTAAATACTAGAGATTTATTTCAATAGATTATTCTGTGTCTCAGGTTTTATACTTCAACTGGAAGCTGAGCCTGCAACCATTTATGATTTGTAAGGATATGATTTGGTCGCAAAAGTCACGGAATCCATGACTTTGTGGCCCTGCCAAACAGCTGACCTGTGGCCGCCAGGGCTGCCGCCAAACAGCTGAGTGGGTATTTTTAGTAAGTCAGGGACAGGTCATAGTTTGTGAATTTTTGTTCGTTACCTGTGACCTGTCCTGACTTTTACCCATGACAGAATCTTAACTTTAATGATTTGTACAGTGCCTAGCACAATAGGGCCCTAGGCACCACCACACCATAGAGATAGGCAACCAAGTTCTACTGCTCATTTAGGCACTTCAGACACTTTTCACAACATTTAACGTTTTAAAGAGGTTTTGACCTTCGGCTCGTCAGGTAAACTGAGCTCTTATAAATTACTAGTGCCTATTTAATACTGACCTTAGCATTTCACTATTACTACAAATGATGTAACCCATCACCTACACTTATGTTTTTTATTGTGTTGCATGCCTGAGAGGATTCTGAGATTGATAGCATGGTTTTATACGGTAGTTAAGACATATTTATTGATTTTACTTCTATAACACTGCTACAATAAATTACTTTCAACAAGATGCCTTACCCAGATTTGTAACAGGGAACTGGAAAATTTAGGCATATGTAATGTCAGATTAAAATATGAATCCCCTCTTTTTTAATTAAATAGGAATGTGACAGGTTTCTGTTTAGACAAAACTGAAGTACATCTAACACAAGTAGAGGAAACTTGTTTTCACAGCTACTGCTGAAGCCTAATGGTACTTGCAAAAAAGACAGTTTGTCTGCACTGTCTTTGGGACTGGGAGGAGGGACGAAATCCCTTCTAACAGGGAAACATTCTTCATATTTGTAATATACTGCTGCAGATGCCTCGAAGTTGTAATGTAATCTGCCACATTCTGAACTGAAGAAAGTGTCTTGCTCTTTAGAAATGCTTTAACCTGGAAATTCTGCATGCCACTTATTCACATCCTTTCAAACCAAATGAATGGGGATACATGAAAAACTGAAAAGGATGGTATCTTCTTGAGTTGTATGGAATTTTATTTAGTATCTTAATTTTAGCAATATAATACCATTCACTTGCAAGGCTGCTTAGCTTCATCCTCAACCCACAGACTACTATTCATATCTTTGCCCCTCACTTAAAGATGATTTAAGAGATTGACTGCTTGTGCTTTGCATTTCTTCTGCCCTGTTCAAGTTTTGAACCTGGTGGGCTGTTTCCCCACGAGATTTACTTCTTTCCATGCATTACATTATTTCTTTTCTTAGTTTCCCCTGGAATTTTGACATTTTTCCAAGAGAA
Organism: Emydura macquarii macquarii; assembly: GCF_026122565.2. NCBI lineage: Eukaryota > Metazoa > Chordata > Testudines > Chelidae > Emydura > Emydura macquarii. The sequence continues at coordinate 9,706,266 of NW_027131400.1, forward strand.
AAATTAATAGCTAGGAAGACCTGTTTACTCCTTTTCATGGCCTTGCTAGATTGCATTGGGGAAGTTTGTTTTGTTTACTTTAAGGAAGCTAGTTATAATGAAACGTCTACTTAGTGGTTTTGGTGGCACTTTTATTTCCAGAAACAGAAAGCAAATGTTTGACTCAACTGTTGATCCCTGCATCTCCAAATGTTTGGGCCCCAAGGATTTAAAAGAGATCACAGCCCCAACATCTATTTATACAGTAGAACCTCAGAGTTACAAGCAACTCGGGAATGGAGGTTGTTTGCAACTCTGAACAAAAAACATGGTTCTTTTGAACGTTTACAACTGAACATAGACTTAATACAGCTTTGAAGCTTTACTATACGGAAGAAAAATGCTCCTTTCCCTTTATTTTTTAGTTTTAAGTAATTTAACCCAGTACTGTACTGTATTTGTTTTGTCTGTCTCTGCTGCTGCCTGATTGTGTACTTCTGGTTCCAAATGAGGTGTGGGGTTGACTAGTCAGTTCATAACTGAGGTTCTACTGAACCAACAGCCTAACTCAAATGCTTTTACTAAAGTAATCTCCTTATCCTTCTAATATTGCCTGTACTGATGCCCATGGCTGGATGAATGTCAATAACTACCCTGACAAGAAAGTTGTGAAATGCTGTGTAACCTTAGAGTAACTACTTTTAGAGCTAATAGCAACTCTGATGAATATGGAGAGCTTGTTAGTCAGAGCCTAGGAAATTGGGGGATAAATCCTGCCACACACGCTGCTTTCCAGCATAAGCTGTTTTCATACAGAAACTGATTGTGACCTTTTGCATTACATATATTCTAGCACACAGCAGTCAGATATGCAATCACTGGCCTCTGTTTGCTCCTGTTGCTACTTGACAGGTTGAACAGTGAACAGAAAAAAAAAAAAAAAAAGAACATGGTAGAGAACTACAACCGGTAGAACAAGCAGGGAGTAAATCAAAAGCCCTGTGGGACAAATGCAGTTTGGGATCCAAAATAAACAGCAGCTGTGCAGCCTACAGGACAGCCTGGTGCTTGCTACTATCGGTAACTAATTCAGATGGCAATGCGCCTGTTCACAAGTCAGTTCAACTACCAGAAAGCCATTGAATTACTTAGGCTGGCAATCTTTTGAACACTGCCAAGTACCTGCTCTGACAAGTGCTCGAGCTTTGTTTTGTAGCATTTTGAAGACACTATGTCAAAAATACCTGATCAGAAGCAGAAAGCCCATGGCTGCCAAAATGAGAGGCTATATGCCAATGATCAGAACTGCTGTAAAACAGGAGATGTCAGACTATACACAAGAGTATAGTCTATGCAACCTTTCATAGATATGAAAAAGCAAATTACTACAGTAACTCATGGTACAAGAGGAATCTAACAGACAGGTGATCAATCCCAAGACCTTATTTTATGAGCCCACTAAAATATAGATAGATGAGTAATTTCCCCTTCCATTACCTGAAGTCTGCTGTAGCTGCAAAAGATTCTAGCTCTGTAATAGAGAAGACGCACAGAAATCCCTCTCCACTTCGGAAATAGTTGTCTCTAATTGCAGCATAGTCCTCCTGGCCTGCTGTATCTAATATGTCTATTTGGACCTCTTCCCCATCCAGAACTACCTTTTTTCTGTAGCTGTCTGCTTTGGTAGGCTCATAGTCTTCCACAAACTGAAAACAAAGGAACAGTATATGATAAGCCATACTAATAGTCACAAGTGTCTAAAATAATTAGAAATCCAGAAGTAGATGTTTATCCATGTAAATACAAGATGAAGTAAGTTTTTCTGGGTCAGTAACTACAGAGCTTATTTATTCAGGCCATAGAAGTTCCTACATTATAGTCTTATATGAATACTTCTTACCAAAGTCAAGTAAAGCCCACCACATGCCAGCAAAGTAAGATGTGCTTGTGAGCTATATGGGTACTACAGGTTCTCATTTCCTGCTATTACCCAAAAATAAAATTCAAATAATTTAGGGCCTCATCTCAGTTTTATGGTATTCTATATCATCAGCATCATACTTTTGTTGTCTTGGATAATGTCAGAATGTCAGGCTGATTTTGAACAGTTATAATACTGGTCTATCCCAAGGGTTCTCAAACTGAGGGGGTCACGACTCCTTAGAGGGTTGTAAGCTGTTAGCCCCCACATATCATTAATGGTGGCATGGCATGGGGTGGGTCACCACTTTTCCAGGTAGTCGTCACAGTCTGAAATATTTTTAAGGGGGTCCCAGCAAAGAAGTTTGAGAACTTGCTTTATTCCTCGCAAGTACTCTAAAGTCACCAAAGGTTATGTCTACACTGTACACGCCTTATGGTGGCATTTTGAGTATACACACTGCACTCTTCTTTAGCATGGGTATAAAAAGCAATATACACCACAAATGCAGCTGGCTTTTCACTGTGGTGTATAGCTACACATACCCTACATATTGCCACCACTAGTGTGTGCACTGTAAGTGTACCTTAACATTACTTAGCCAATTAATGGTAGTATTTTGCATTGACAAGGGGTAAGGGAGAACAGGAATCCTATTTCTAATCTCCTTTCTCCCACCCAGGAAGTGGCAAAAGTGAAGCAGTTGAGCTGCTAACCCAATAGGGTGCAGATCCCTTCTGAACCAAGTCTTCTTGATGAAGGATGTCATTTCAACTTAAAATAGTTGTTTATATCAGCAGTTCTCAACCGGTGGTACGCCGAAGAAGGCTGGGTGGTACGCGAGCCGTACCGCGCCGCCGAATCCACCACCGCCGGAAGGGCGCTCCCACCCAACATCGCAGAACTCTGCTGCCGAAAAGGGGAAACGGTGGAATGGGTTTCGGCGGAGGGCATTGTTCCCGCCATGGAGCCCGCTGCTGATTTACACTCTCACTTGACTTGTAATCTCAAAAGGGACAGTGAGTTCCAGAAATCCCAAATAATTTATATTCAACTTAACGGGTAATTCATATAATAAAGCCTTCAATTCTTTAAAACTAGTTTATTTGGACCCTTCAGGAACTAGTTTTAAATGTTTATACCAATAAGCTCAACGCTACTCAATAGCCATTTCTTTCTGAAAATGAAGTAGGACATATAACATTTTTATTGTGAAGTTAGATTCTTACCTCATCATACATGAATTGCAGTGTTAAAGCAGATTTTCCTACACCACCACTTCCCACCATGATTACTTTGTGTAAAGCCAAAGAATTCTGACCTTTGGGCTTATTTGCTGCCATTTTTGGATTGCAGTTAGACAGATGTAAACAGAATCTAGAAGGGAAAATAAAAGTACTTTCATTAGTTAATGCTTGTGTACTGCTTAAATAGATTAGTTTCACAGACCTATGTATTCAAGAAACTTGTTTCAGTTGTTCTCCTCCGACATGTAGCACATACCCTACCCTGACTAAAAAGAAAATCCTGATTCCTGCTATTTTCACAATGATACTGAAGAGGAGGAGATTACCTGGTTTTTTCTAACAATAAATAGCAAGGAAAGCCCTCTCCCATGGAACTGCAGCATAAATTAGCCAAAAGGTAGAGAGAAAAATCTGTCATCTGCTTGAGTAGTCCAGTATGTTTTCTTGAATGTGGTAAAAGTCATTCATATGTTTGTCAAACTAGCAATATTTTTAAGCAACACTTCTGACAAACATGAGTGAATATTACACAGGAAAATAAGCTGTACTACACACCAGCAAAGGAAGTGAAGTCTGTAGGAATTTACAAGTTCAATAATAAGCACCCAAAATGCACTCCTAGTAAACTAAGGAGTGCAGTTAGTGTAGTCTTTCAATGGAAATTGAAAAAAGACTCAGATTTCAGTGCAATTTAAACCCTAACAACCAAATAGCAGGTACAGGTGGGGCAAAATGTTGAAGAGCTGAAAGTATTTTAGTTTAGAACCAAGCAACTCGCATCCTTATGATGCAAAATGCTACTAGTGTACACTCAAGTACTACATTTGCAATCAGTACATAACAAGATGCAAAATTGAGGCACATGTAGACCCCCTGCACCTCACTGACTTCAATGGATTCTGTCCACACAAACAGTTGCTGGATTAGGGTCCAACTGTGTACCGTAAGTAAACTCAAAATATATTATAGGAAGCCAGCAAGGGTCATTCAAGCTCCAATAGATCTTTTCCTGCTCTTTTATTTTACTCCCTTCCTGATGGTTTAGGTCAGTACCATCCCTGTTGAAGGGGGACTGGACAGTTCCCTTTGGAATCAGCCAGTGTGTTCCTTTAAAAAAAAATAAAGACGGTCGGTCCACTATATAGAAGCAAGGTACTCATCCTCCTAAATATTAGTGTTTTAACTCCTTTCCTCTCCCTTTGCTCCTTGGATTAATACACCCAAATCTCAAACTCCTCTCCAGACAGTGCATTCATGATTGCTACACTTCCTGGGAAGGGAGAGGATCTAGTACATTAGATTCACACCAACTCAATTTAACATGAATTACAAAGTTCTGCTAACTAGCAAAGTTAAATAATTACAAAGAGCTTTTTCATCTGACAAAACAGTTTAGTTTTATGCAGTAGTGTCAAATAGTATATTGAGCAAAGATAATGAAGTCTTCGTAACAAAACTTCATAACACTATATCTATGCTTAAGTGTGGAAATGCCATTTTGTCTGCAGATTAGCAAGTTTCAATACTGTAGTTTAATTGCTAAGGGATAAAATAATTTTCATAAGTGCATATGAACTCTTCAGTTTGAGATCACGTACTGAGAGGTTATTAAAAATGTAATGTGTTGCTGTAATACGTAAAATGTCAAAGTGTCATTCCCAGGCAGTCTTAAAAGAAACCCGTGTGATCCTCTCTGGATCACATCAGTAGCACTATTCATTATGTTGGCCAAGAATTCTGAAAATGCAATTGAAAATTAAGTGGCTTAAATTGTTTTACCCATAAAGGTTGAGCAAGCTGCTGTACTAATTATAGACATGTGGCAGAAATATATCTCTCTACACAATTAGGCATTAGTTACCCTTCTCACTTGAAAGATTTACACATTCTAAAAAACCCCAAAGATTTAGTAATTTTGTTTAATATCCAACAACTATAGATTGACTTGGTAAAAACAGAACTATTGTCAATTTTGAAAGAAGACATGTATACATTTAAAACCTCACCAAGTACAGACACAGACTATGCCTACACTAAAGCCTATGTCAGCATAACTTACATTGTTCAGGGGTCTGAAAAAATACCCTCCCCCCCCCCAAGCGATAAAAGTGGTAGCGTGCACAGCACTATGTCAGTGGGAGAGCACAGAGCAGCTACATGAGCCATCTTACAGCGGCACAGCTGCAGCAGTACAGCTGTACCACTGTAAGCTTGCTAGTGTAGATATAGCCTTAGATACAAGTTTTGTTATATAGATTTTAAGTCTGAGTGTATGACAAACTTAAATGATCTAATATCAAATTTTGCTGTTTTAAGGTTTCTCCAAGGTCAGTATCTGGTTTTTACATTAAGGTTTTAGTGACCCAGAAGACAGCTCAATTAACTAAATTGGCACATGCTGAGTATCTATAAGGGTCAAGGGATGAGTTAGAAACAGGAAACAAGATTCAGCTTGGAAAAATGCAAGTTAGACAGTGGAAAAACATTCTGCAACAGACATGCCATGGGGCAAAGCTAAAAGCACTAAAGTTAGAAGAAATCATGAGAATCCACAGCAAATTATGGAGGTGCCTGGTAGTAATTCCATACTTACAGCCACATTTGACAGAAGACTTGGGATGTTTCCTTTAGATAGAAGTAGGTGGGCAACCAGTGTGAAGTTTCACAGTTAGCTTTTAATATCATTTGAATTCATGTATTTTGGTTTCTTTACACATTTAATAGTAAATTAATTGGGGCTCTGGCTGAACTGTTCCCTTGGCAGCCCTACTTTTCATCGACATAGCGAGGACAGTGTTATCTACACAGACAGTGGTAAATAGGTCTTTTCCAACTAGATTGGGTGCAGTGGGTAGTTTTTCAATATTGGTTTTAGGTCACTTTTAGCCATTATTCATGCTAACTGAAAGCTTATACAGTGGGCACACAAGCCTGATTGATGAGGGCTGAGCACACAAAGCCTTATCCATTATGAGCTATATTTGATTTCATTCTACAGCAGAGAATTCATGTGCAGCTGCTGATGGAAGATAGTCAGCAACTGCACTATCTCCTTCAGAGGTCTGTGTCCACTTCCCCACCTACTCCCAGTTAATAAAAATCCAGTATGATGCTTCACAATGAAGCTGTGGGTTGTTTTTGGTTTTTTAATATGTTTAGAAATGCTGAACACCACATACATGATAAACTTACAAAAGCAAGGAAATTAAGGCAAGACAGTTAACCATTTCTCCATACACAAGAACACTGCGTACCACTACTACAGCCCTACAACATAGGGTCTGGTGCATGGTCTAACTAAAGACATTTGCCTTCCCTCAATCCCCTTTACCAGATTTTCTCCCAATGCTAGTTGTAGCTCTCTATAGCACCTGGCTGTGTTCAGAGAGAAAAAAATTCTAGTAAATGCACATATGCAGGAAAGGTGAAAAGTAGTCAAACTTATGGTTGTGGTATGTGGTACTGGGAAGGTGAGAGAGAGACTGGAAAACTAGAACTCAGTTGACTTAACTTAGTTTCCTTCTTTTTGTGTAAGTAGATATCCCGTGTAGCAGCCATTATTGCTTCACAGTGTTGTATTGTAGTGCTATGTCACAATGCCCACTGTGTATAGAGGCACAATGTCACCTCTTTGTTTCATACAAGTTCTCAGATGCTACCTCCACTCCATGCACCTCAATACCAGGAAAACAGGCTGGAGTTCAGAGAACCAATAGTGAAAAGGGCTTGGACTAAAATGATGTGGACAATGGAGTCCTGTTAAAGGTTGATTTACACAATCCTTTTTGATTTGATGTAGTAGTAATTATATCCAGCATGACAGAAGTGAACGCACCAGACAGACACATGTACCATATTCCAGTAAGTATTTTAAAACAAGAAGAGATCCAGTAGGTTAAAAAAAAAAAAAAAAAAAAAAAAAAAAAAAAAAAAAAAAAGTTCTCTACATGCTAACCAGGACTAAACAGGTCAGTTTTCCTACTATAGGTTTTCAAACAAAAGAGCAGGAACCTGCCTTTTCTTACTACCAAATGCACTATAAAGTTGTTCAGTCCCTCCTCCAGCCACCCCCACTCGCCAAGCTTGGGGGGGGGGGGGGGGACCAAAAATATCTAAGGATACCCTCAAAGTTTTTTAAATGAAACATGTTTATTTCTTGCAGAAGACTTCCTTTGTACTTGGTAAGCTTAATGGCCTGGAAGATGAACAAAGCAAGATTGTGTTGAGAAAGGGAACCAACTAAGAGGGCCCATACATGCTCCAGAACCTCTGAAACCACTTGCAGAAAAAAGGTGAAGTTACTGTTCTGACCATGTTAGTGTTTCATCCATGGGACTCTACACAGGATTTTAGCATTAACCGAGAGAAGAAAATATTACTGTTCAGAAGTTGGAGTCACATCGTTACAGGCATTAATTCAGCTGGCATCTTTTGTGCCACACAAACTGAATGCAATCTTTGTGAAATGAGATTCTTCTGATCCAAAGAAACTTGATTTATTGCATACCTTATTTGATTAAATTGGGACTAGGTTTTTGTTTTTTTAAAAAGCTTTCTGCACAGTTCAGTTGTAACATACTAGTTAATATAAATAACCTTAGAGACAGTAATATGGCTACTTATTTTGGAATTTAGGAGAAGACAGTTCCTTGCATATGGCATTTTTATGGCTGTAGAAGAGTAAAGATATCAAAACTAAAAACTAATTATGTTCTTTCCTTCCTTCCCTTTTAGGTTAATAGTAATGAGAGGATTACATGAAATTAAAGTTTTTAGAACTGTTATAGTAACCTCATTATTCCTCATAGTGGGTATCTGAAACAGTCTTCAGGGAAGAAAGTTAGTTAAAGAGCAACAATTACAATTGCTTATTCATCCTCCACTGCATGCACCTGCCATTTAAATCAGTGGCATGTTATTCTGAATTTACCAGTCATCCTTTTTTCCCCCATGGAATTTTCAGGCAAGCTGTTTACAACATTTGGTCTTTATGTCTGACACACTGGACAGGAGATAAAGTTAATATGCTGGGGTTGAAAAGATCCAGAGATTGAAAAAAGTTTCAAGAACAAGCCCTCTTGTTCAGCTAGTGGTCTCAACAAATGTCGGGCTGAAAAAAAAAGCAGCAAGAATTAAAGCTTATAGCGCTATAAAAGGAGAGCAGTATCTTTGGCTTAAGTTCTTTAATTTGTCATCAAAATTACTCAGAAGAATGTGACTCAAAGAGAATCACTCTCGAGTAGACAAGCATTTAGAGAAACTATGTCACAGTAAGTGCATTCCTCAATGTGTTTGACTATTCTCCCTCAGCCTAATTTCTTACAGATCCTGAAGAGAAATACATAATTCTGCTACCTCTGACATCTTAATCACGCCATTAACAAACTAGGAAAGTTCATGTAACTTTCAAGTGCCCATTCTACCCTGATGTTTCGTACCAGCGTGGTCAATTCCTTTGGGGAGCCAAGACTTACAATTAAGCAGCAACTTAATAATGAGAGTAGGTGTATTTTTCAAGATATTGTTAAGATAATAAAAAATAAAGTCTTGGCATTCTGCAAGAGAAGATTTCCAGGAAATATTTCATTAATCTAAAAGAGCAGGGAAACTTATTACTTACTGAGTGTTCAAGCTTTTTCACAGAATGGCCATTAAGGTTCTAAAACTTGAGGCCTAAATGTTCAACTTAGGTGGGCAGAAAACACGCCCCCTGGTAGTAACTGCTAAAGTTGTGAGGAACAAAACAGACATTGCCTAGTGTTTGCTTCACATGTTCAAATGTATAGTAATTAGAGTTGATGTGGTTCCAAGTTCTTCCACTGTTGGTAGGATGTTAGCCTTTGTCCTCCCACTGCTTTATGTACTATTCTGTACATACAAGAAGGTGGGTTTTCTGACCAGGCTTAATATATTTTGTGCATTTGAAGTTGATCCCAAACCATTACCACCACATTTTGGACTCAAGTTCCAAATTCAGTAACTTTTTAATATGGTAATTTTAAATTTAGTCTGTACATGCTTGCAATTTGATGTGAAGCTTACATTTGATCAGGTTTGTTACCACAACATCTCAAAACCTTTGGCAGTTTCCCCATCATATTTTATCCTATAGTAAATATGTAAAGTATCACCCCAATGGATGGTAAAACTAATTATTTTACCATAAGCACCTTGTCAGGGTGCCCCACAAAGTGCCAGACATGTAATACAGTGATTTCATAACTGAGCCAAGCAGTGATTAGACCAAAACCTACTAAAGACATCAAATGTGAAGGGATGGCCTGAGAGGACTTGGAATGAGCACCATACCCTAGGAGTCCTAGAAGTAAAGGGTGTATGTGACCAAACATTTCCCTATAGTTTCACTGTAGTTTAGCATGAACTGAATACTCATGCTGATTTCTAACCAGCTGTCCCAGTACAGTCATGGTATATTTGTAAGACTTTGTGCAACCAGGTTTGTAAGAACTAAAGTGGAAAAGGTCAAACTGGCTTTCCAGGGTAGCACTAAGGTTAATTGCAAGAGTAAGCTTACTTTAGCAGCCCAGGCAACTTAAAAACAAAAATATATCTTAAGACTGAGTTTACATGTTACTAGCTTGTGTGCACACAAATAATGAGTATCCTAATTAAAGAATATTGGCTGTGTCCTAGCTTCCCCCATGTAAATTCATCCTAGGGAATGGCACAGTGCCAAATTCAACACATTACATTTAAAGTTAAGATATTTGAAGATTACTAGTAAAATGGTTGGGCACGTCTATGCTTGCTTTAAGGCCACAGACCTATAAGTTTACAAGCATAAGCAATAGCATCAACAGAACTGGAGTCCATTAATGGTTTTTAGTCACATGACATTATGCCCACAGTATAAAAGCTATAGAGCCAACAACCCATTCTCTCAAGTAGCTGCTTGCTCTGCAGGTACAGACATCTAGAGATTTATAGTGACTCACATGTGAAAGATCCAGAGTGAAGAAATATGAAAATATAAGAGTCATAATGAGCAGAACAGAATAAGGAAGACTCATTACCCAGAAAAGGATGGGGAAGAGGTTATCCCCTTTGATAACCATAACTAATTCTCAAGACAACCATGGTCATTATAAAAGTAGTTCATCTGATAGGTGGTCACGGATTCACAGGATCTGTGCTATGCCATAGCTTTTAAACAGACCCCTGGAGGAACCCTTTCAGTGTGCCAGACCCTGTAAGGTGTCCCACTCTTCCCTAAAGGATAGGCCACATGGCCACAAAGCCTCCAAAACGGAGTCTCTGGGCTCCAGCACTCCTCTTTCACACCATGAGATCTGACCAGTAAGTCCAATGGAAAGACTCCAGTTTAGAGACATTTTGCCCTTTTCAGAGATCAATGCACCTATTAGTCATGACACCAGACAGTCTTTTCAAACCAGAATAGGGTTCTTCAGTCAACTGGAACACAGCATTAGGAAGTTCTTAGATTAGTATAAAGAAGCAAAGGTTAAGTCAGGGCACTCTGTGGAACCATCTTTGTTTCCTTTCTGGTTCTGTCCTTGTGTTTTTCAGTCCCAGGTGAGCTGTCATCTCTCCCAAGGCCAGCTCTTATCCGCTGCCACCTCTTGGTCCGTTGTTCTCCTCCTGCTGACTGCACATCACCTGCCTACTGGAGTTTTGTTTTTTGTGTCTCAAATGTTTAAGTCCTTGGGATTCAAGTCTTCCCAGATCCTCCATTACTATAGGTCAGTTTCAGCCAGTCCTTGATGATTATGTCATGGAGTCTGTACTTCCAAAGACCTCAGTGACATTTTCTGCTTCAGTTGTGGAGCGGGGGGACGCCACAGCCCCCAGCCGCCATGGGTGGCTGGTCCTGAACACCAACCCCTCCCCACAGCAGGGCTTGGGCTCTCACCTCACCCCATGAACCTTACTGTGTGTTATTTTTAGTGAAAGTCAGGGACAGGTCAGGGGCTTCTGTGAATTTGTTTATTGCCTGTGCCCTACTCCTGACTGTCACTAAAAACAGTGACAAAATCTTAACCTTATTCATACCCCCCAGACAGTAATGTGACATCAGCACCTCATGTCTCCTGCTCTGCCACAAAGAGCAACTAGTTAAGGATTGCTAGCCAGTGGTTGCAAAAGGGTTAATCAAGTCACTCACTACCATGTATGTAATTCGAAATTACAGAAAAATTCCCACTTCACCACATAGGAAAGTAATAGTGACAAAAGTTTCAGTTCAAGGAGAGTTTTATATACTACCTTGTATTTGATGCTTAATCAAGAACAGCCCAAAACTAGTCTACCTTGTGAATAACCACCACCAAACACAGCACATGGGAATCTGATCCTGCATTATGGAAGTGCACCCATGTGGCCATAAAGTTAATCCCTGCCTAGATGAAGGAAGAAAGCCCAAGGAGGGGAGCATATAAGTAAGTGCCTCATTTGTTTTCCAAAGAAGAATGCTTAAATTAGATCCCAAGATGTGCACATCTGCTGCCCAAACCTTGCCCCTTGCAACCCCTATATTTGAGTGGCAGGAAGTACAAAGCAAGCACAAGTATCTGATTTTTTTTCCTCAGAGTATTTTCATAGTGTCATGAAACTACTTTTAATCCACTTTCCTATACATACAAAAAGGTACCTGTATTACACGGATAATGAAACGCCTTCTGAAGACTCCCAATTGCTCTAACACCATTATTGCTTAGTCTTCAAATTAGTACTCTAGAACATTAACAGTTGTATACATTAGGAATGCCCCAAACATCAGGAAAGATGTGAATTACTGACCATCACAAATATATCAGTGCTGATAATTGTACTTTGCTTGGATGAAAAGTTCTAACTCCTACCAGACTGAATTTCATCTTGCTAGATAAAAATAAAAGTTTGTTCTAAAGTTAAGGCTATAAAGGATCACTGATCTACCCATGATGCCTGTACAACACAGGCCAAATAACTTCTATTAGGTGAAGTTATCCATGAAGTTTGTACAAGTGCCATCATGTGATATCTAATAAAAATCAAGATTTTTCTACTCAGGCAAAGGCCAGAACACTGAAATGCAAGTTACACCTCTAACGTAAGTCTACAATATGCCAAGAACCTTGGTGAATTCAGTAGTGTTTAGCCAGTCCACAATAGGACTGGTTCACAATGTTCAGTTCTGGCATTTATAGTGGTCTTGCTCTGCTATTTTTACATGCACACAACATGGCATGTCAATGAAAACCAATTCTAATGTTATTAGAAGAGTGACTAATTTGCTACAACCCAGTTATTTTGCTCAGGTAGCAATCCATATAGTATTAGGACAAGACTCAAAACGCATGGCCATCCTTAATACTTTCAGGGTATTTGTACAGACCATGACGAACACATGAAATCAAGCATCAGATTTACAAAGACTAATAGACAGAGGTCATTTACCAGCTCCCTGAACTGAGTGAGGTAAGACCAAGAATACCTATAGACCTGTTAAGAACATCCAATGATGGGATTCCACAGCTTCCCTTGGAAGTCTATTCCAGTGCATAACTACTTTGTAGTGAGATCTCTTTTGCTGCAGATTACTTCTTATCCTACTTTCAGCAGATATGGAGAACAATTGATTGCTGAATGCAATTCTCAATTTGACTGTTTAGATTAAACACTTACAAATTGAGTATTTTTTGATAGACACTACGTTCATTTCTGTTGACAGCTCCAAATACGATGGGTCTCAATTGTGAATGGGTGCTCCTGTAACAGTACTCCAAAATAGCAAATATTCAGTTGTCTCCACATTTACAAAAATCTATTTTAGAGGCTACTGAGAGATGAAGGGGGCCTGGAACAAGTTCTCTTAAACATGCCACTTTTGCACTGAAGGTTGTAGTTGCAGGAAGTACTGGCATGTAGACCAGGTTCCTGCTGTTGTTACCCAATCTATGGAAAGAAGCTGATACCACTGATTTAGCATTCTATGAATGTTATATTGCTGAGTGTTACAGCTGGTCTACATATCTGCTAGTTTTTGAATATGTAGAGTACAATATACATACCATTCATCTTCCAACCAAGTGGAATCCAGTGTAGAGTTTGACTGGACTTTGTTTCCCAACATCTAATTTTTCAGAGCAAATATCCAGCTATAGTAAGTGACTTTCATTAGTGAACTCTCACTTGAGTGAATAGGTTACTCTGATCAGAATAGGCTCCTCTGATCATTTTAAAGACTTCACCATCCAATTACAAGCAAAAAATGAATGGATTACTTCACAATAGTAGTGTAAACTCATGGTACTTATTCAGCCTTAATATGTACTTATTTGGTAACTCACCCTCCCCACTTTCACATACAAGTCAGTATGAAACTGCTTTTCCTGAAATTCTAGATATTGATTTTTTTATTCACGGAAAAGAGGATTTCATTATGAGGGCTTTAATGAGGAAGTACAGGTTGCTTAGCATGGAGAATGTAGATCTACCAAGATTTGCAATTAACCTTTGAATACTTGGCTCAAGGGCACAAGCAATCACATGCATCTGTAGTTGTATGATGTAACATTAACAAGACATCAGAACAGTAAAAATTCAGGAGGGGAGAGGTTAGGCTGTTGCCCAAAGGGCTAAACAAGAACCTTTTCAATCTAGATTTGAAGCTAACCTACAATTTATTGGTAATGGAAATTATCCACCCAAGTAGATGTAAAAGCTTTGATATATACCACTGATTGAAATTCCATGGTAAGGCACAAACAGAAGGTTCAAGATAAATTTGGAAGTCATGATACGTTATATACATTGTAATAGCTAATTTACAAGCTATGGCCCTAAGATATGCAGAAGGTAGAGTAAACCGTAAGAAATCTGAAATATGTCTGAGAAGGAAGCTGCAGATTAAATAGTCAAAGGTAGTTTCTATATTAGTGCCCTAAACACTACATTAGGTTATTTTGCTCTTTTCCCTGACAAAGAGGAGAGGAAAATCAAGTTTCCTCTCAGTACTATAGCAGAACTTTCCAAATGTAATTGCTTACATATTACATTAAAGATGAGAGGGGAATTCAGTTTGAATATCTGACCATCTTCCTACGTGAGTTTTAAAAAGTAAAATTGTTACAATACCTGCATTTAAAGAATCACTTGCATTGTAAACCAAGAGATCATATTTATTAACTAAAACGGAACTGAAACCTACAATGCATAATCAATAATTTAAGACTGACCTGCTAGAACTTACAACTGAAACTGTTTAAAGATAATTTGTCCAATAGTTAAGGTTACTTAAGAAAAGGGGGCCAACAAAAGACTGGCCATACTATGGATCAGACCAACAGTCCATCTAGCCCAGTATCCGGTCTGACAGTGGACAGTGCCAGATGCTTTAGAGGAGATGAACAGAACAGATAACTGAGTGATCCTTTCCCCCTTCACCCAGTCCCAGCTTCTGCCAGTCAGAGTGAGTCTTAGGGCCACCCAGAGCATGGGGTTACATCCCTAACCAACTTGGCTGATAGCCATTGATGGACCTGTCCTCCTGAACTTAATTTTTTTTTTTAAACTCAGTTATACTTTTGGTTTTAACTTCTGTCAAAAAAGTTCCACAAATTGACTGTGAATTGTGTGAAGTAGTACTTCCTTTTGTTTCAAACCTGATGATTATTAATTTAATTGGGTGAACCCCCAGTTCTTGTGTAACATGAAGGAGTAAACACTTCCTCCACACTGTTCATGACTGTATAAGACCTCTAGCATATCCTCCCTTAGTTGTCTCTTTTCCAAGATGAATGGTCCCAGATTTTCTAATCTGAGACGGAAGCAGTTTCATACCCCTAATAATTTTTATTGCCCTTCTCTGCACCTCTTCCAATTCTAATTTTTTTCAGATGGGGCAACCAGAACGGCATGCAGTACTCAAGGTGTGGGCATAACATGGATTTATATAGTGGCATTGAGATTTTCTGTTTTATTATTTCTCCTTTTCCTAATGGTTCCTAACATAGCTTTTTTGACTGCTGCTGCACATGGACCAGATATTTTCAGAGAACTATCTACAATGACTCCAAGACCTTTCCTGAGTGGAAACAGCTAATTTAGAGCGCATCATTTTATACAGTCAATTCCCCTCCCCCCCATACATTATTTTGCACTTAGCTTTATATCAACTATTTTGAGTAGTTTATTCTCTGCAATTTTGCCACCTCATTATTTACCCCTGGCTTTTTAAGCCCCCATTCTCTCAGAGAGAGAGTCCTAACCCTGTGTCAAGGAATCCTAAAGGCATTAGAGATCCAAGGACAGCAGGATAGAGCCTTGTTAATAAGCTCTGGGCCTAACCTAATAGGCTGCTTAGCTCATCATACAGCCCTGCAAACAGACAACACTATACTCTTTAAACAAGCAAGCATACAAACTAAAAGACAAGTTACACTTAAAAGGAGCAGCTCAATCTCATTACCTGAAAGACAGTACAGATAGTCTCAAAAGAGCAATGAAGCAGAGAAATGCAACTGCTGTCAATTAAATTGATGGGTCATAAGCCTAACAGGAGTGAATTCTTCTGAGAAACCACCACCTTTGAAGAGTGAACAAGGTTAAACCATGAAAAGACATGGTATACTAATGCATATCACTAACCAGCATCTTTCAAACCTTGCCTTGCCTTGAGTTAATACAAGAAAATGCCTGTTTTGTTCTGCCTAGAAATAGAAGTCCATGAGATAAGCAGCATTAGACATTGAACAATTAGTTTTTTTTAAAAAGAGCATTTCTACTCTGAAGATTACTTAAATGGCACCCTCTTACACAAGTCCGTCCTTCAATCATCTATTTACTTTCACTGAAATGTTTTCACTGCTTTAATCCTGTTAATGCTACAGAGCCAGCTACCAAAATGCAAATTGAATTCTATTCCTTCTCATGCATCAGATTTACTAAACCCATCCTTTGCACCTGTGTAACCCTCATACTTTTAGTGGCGATTAAGCAGCAAAACAGGATTCTATCTGGTCTGCAGAACCTTTAATATTGGTGCTGGATGAAAATAAATGAACATGAGCTGAATTTCTAGCTGGGCTTTTACACTGTCATTCATCCAAGTAGTAGTACTTTGTATCAAACCAGTATCACACCTAGCTGAAAGCTAGTTTTACAATTTTTCCACTGTACTTATTGGGTATGCTTTTTCTGCAAAGTGGATTTTTCCTACATGAAGTTTGGAAATTCCAGTTTCAATTAAACCTACTCCCATGAGCAAATCAGATTTTTTCATTCTGGGTGAGAAAAGTTGCATATTTTTTCTGAGGTATCTTCGGTTTCAAAACTAGTGGAAAAGCCAAGGAAGAGTGCCTTTATGCCAGTTCTGATATTTCTACTGTATATAGTTGTTTTAAACATAACACACCCAAGTTTTTGTAAAATCAATTGCTTCAATTTCCCCTCTCCACAACTGAAAGTGATGTTTTCCATCAAATGCATCACCTCCTGCCTAGTGAAACTGTACCAAGAAGCCCCAGTTCAGATAATAGTAAAATCCATTAGGAAGAGAAAAGTGGCTGTTACAATACAAAGCTGTTTTTCCAATCGTTAACCCTTAAGCTTTAAAACTACAAATGAGAACATTTATATTAGACAGGCTTTTAGCATCCACTTTAGAATACACCAAACTCAAGACGACAACTGTGCAAGATACGCTCTTGAGTTCTCAGCTCCAGCCTGCATCTAGCTCCAAAAACTGAGTGCTTTTGTTAAGGTATCCTCCCCCATCCCCAGGTTTTGATTGCAAGACCTATCAACTCGTCCTACCTTTGGACCAGAGAAAAGCATAAAGGAGTAGGTTTACTTTCATATACTGTCTCAGAAATTAGATGCTGTCCTGCTCCAAGGAAGTCTGGCTCATGAGGATGTTAAACTTTTGGTCAATTATAGAAAAACCTCAAGCATATTAGGACAGTATATTAAAAGGATCTAATACTTGCATTGTTGCCTTTAGGCATTTGCAGTAAAACAGGATCCTCCACAAGACAGTCACACAACACTAAGGATCAGCTAACTTACATAGTACATATGTGCTATTGTACAGCCACATACAATAGATCAAGAAGCAATGTTTATGCCAAAATTGCAACCTACGTGGACACTGAAGTGTCAGAGTTTTACCTTCAGGCATGTCACTGCACTTTGAAAAGTGATCTTGAAGAAAAGCCACATGCACAACTCTTAACAGGCCTATCCACATGAGTA
Organism: Emydura macquarii macquarii; assembly: GCF_026122565.2. Taxonomy (NCBI): domain Eukaryota; kingdom Metazoa; phylum Chordata; order Testudines; family Chelidae; genus Emydura; species Emydura macquarii. Next base: position 9,723,627 of record NW_027131400.1, read on the forward strand.
ACAGTCAAGTATATATTTGATTCCTGCCCTCACATGCATTTCTGGATGAAGAAAATGAGTTTGCAAAATAGATTCCTGAAGAGAAGACTAAATAGGGTCATGCAAGCATCAATAGTACAAAATTGTCAGTTTCACTGCTGCCACAGATTGAATATTGATCAGAGACACTCTTGTGGCATCTCAGGAGCAAACAGGAAATAGCTATTTTCTTTGTTATTTAGCAATTCAGAAAGCACAAGATGTTTTGGGAAAAGCTGTCAATTTACTTTTAGTAAGTTTGCCATGTTATGCAAGTTTACTTTGTTCTTGTTAATATATGGTCATGTGAAACCTAAGTTTAGAGAAAAGATACACCTACTATAAATACAGCATAATTATGCATATATAATATTGAGTAGGCTATAACACTGGCTAGAGTGCTGTTACTAATTGACATCGTTTAATATACATTTTTAATTTAGAGGCAAAAGAGTGTACTTTAATAGTATCACACTAAGAATTAGAGGTGTACTAGAAATTGGTCATAAGCTCATACATTCACTAATATAAGAGTTTGCTGGCTAGCAGATGATCTCTAGACAACATGTGTTCACAGTTTATCCCAGACCAAATTCCAAAGTTTTTGTTTTGCCAAGTTAGTGCACACTAAATGATAAAAGCCACAAAAAAATACAAGATTTAGTGTACAATTACTTCATCTGTTAGAATTCTGAGGCTGCTGAAAAATAATGCTGCCAGTTGCCTAAAGGTCCATATAAGCAACTTTTAGCATATTTGACAGTTAGCATAACATGATAATCCTCAATTTATTAGTTTGCCATGCCTGAGACTATGTCTACGCTTGCTGCGAAATTCAGCAGCAGTCGATGGGAGATATACGCAACCTAAATAGAGTAGCTTGTGTATCTCCCATCGACTTCCTAACTTCTACTTACCACAGCACCTTCACTTTGCTGTGCTGACAGGAAATGCCCTCCTGCCAACGTAGCATTACTCTTCTTGGTGGGGGTTGATTAGCAGCATCGCTTTCCAGGTCAACTGAGTGGGTCTCCACTTCTGCTCAATTGATCCTGGTGAATTGATCGGGCAGTGCCAACTGTGCCATCATAAGTAAAGATATAACCTCAGCTTCTAACAGCCCTTTACACCAGCAGTAAATTCTTACATGTTAGAGATATTTAAAATTTAACATGCTTAAAGACAATCACATGAGACATGGGGAGCATTTCACTTTCATGCAAGTTATTTTAGTCAATTTAAGGGGAATTTTCATAGTTTTAGGAATAAATATATTCAGGGATGCTGGAGTGCAGTAGACTGAGAAGACGACCGAGGAGGGATTAAACACACACATCTTGTGGTAGGGAACTTAAATACACAAACGAAACCTGGGCTGTAACCATCCCAGTCTCTAACATCCAGTTGCTCCTATCTTGCCCTCCCTTAATAGATTTTACCATGCATTGCTTCCTCTCCTCTCCCCCCATTTTGTGAGGGGTCTATTAGTACGTATTGATCCATGAAGAGTTCTTTCCCCTTTTCCCATAGTTTAAGCATGGTGACACCATACGAGATTGCCACACAAGCACATCTGGCAGTCAGCTTAAGTTTCTCTCATTCCCTCCCCACTGTTGCTTCAGTTGGTGAAACTATACATGTGGATGACAAACTATCCCTTGTGAAGGAAAAAGCAAAGCAACAGCATTGGTTCTTGTATGAAAAAAGACCAGTTAACTAGGACATTCTCATCTGTTATTTGTCAATATCGTTGAAACACGTGTAATTCTTAAGACGTGAGAGACATCCTGCACTCCCCATGATCACCATTATAGTGTAACGGAATTGTTTAATGCAAAGTATGTCATGCAAGATGTTTTTGGAATGCTCATGCCATACTGAACATTATTGTTCTAGTAATATGTTTGTTGCAATGTCATGTGTACGGTTATGAGGCTTTGCTATGCAATATTCCCAAAGATGTGTCTCATGGCTTAAAACAAATCCAGGCAAAACTCTAAGAGCAGATGGCCAGTTCGCAACTCATTAAGTCTTGTATAGAATAAACCCAGCTCAATATTCCAGGAACAAAAGACTGGCCTATAACATCAACAAGGGAACCAACAAAAGAGTTCACTGACTCAGGGCATGGAGGAAACCATACATGAATATTGTTTGTCACCTGAGCTGAAGGAGGGGGAGGGGCGTGCATGTGGTGAAGCCCCAGAGGAGAGAAGGAACATTTTTAAAAGGGGAGACATTCACCATACTCTCTCTCTTCCACCTCCTTCTACAAACACCACCAAGCAAAACTGTAGTGCTGACTAAAGGAGAAAACCTAGCTGAAAGGAAATCAATTAGCCTGTGGTGAGAAACACCTGAGTTTGTAAGGTTGCAGAAAGTGTTAAGCTTACTTTAGAATGCATTTTGCTTTTGTTTATCTTGACTAAATCTAACTTACTTTCCTCCGACTTATAATCACTTAAAATTCTTCTGTAGTCTAAATTTGTTTATTTTACCCGAAGCAGTGCATTTGGTTTAAGATGTGTTAGAGACTCCATTTAAAGGGACAAGGCTGATACATATCAATTCCTTTGTTAAACTGATGAACACATGAGCTCGCAGTGTGCAGCAGGCATCACTGAACATTGTAAGACAGAGGTTCTAGGGGTGAATCTGGGACTGGGGGTAGTATAGTATCTTGGGGACATACCATTGCATAATCCCATGAGTGGCTGGCTAGAGGAACTCACTCACTGAGTTAGGGGGCAACTTGTTTGCTGGTGGCTATGCGTGTGCTGCCCAGGAGTGGGAGTTCACACAGCCAGAGCAGAATAAGACAGACTCCAGGAGTGGGTGATTGGGGGTGACAATTCACCAGTCCCGATTGCACTAGGGGAACATAATGTTTATTGATCACCATGAAACTGCATCCTTTTCCTCAATTAGGCAGAATCCAAGGTAACTGAAAGCAAGCTCAGAAGAGTCCATAACAGCAAAGGAATAATTCAGTATTTAGTCTAGCACAATCCAGTTATTCTACTCTAACACTGGCTCTGTTTGCAAAGCTTGGTTTTGTTTTTTTCGGGGGGGGGGGGGGGAGGGAGGAGGAGGAGGACCGGGACAGGACATTTGTTCCTGTAAAAATTAGGGACAGAAAACAGAAGTCCCAACACTGATAATATGCTATTTCTAAAGTAATCTAAATCCAGAGCATCCCTGGTTGAGGATTTGTACCCCTCGGGGGTATGTAGAGGTTTTCCAGTAGGTACATCAACTCATCTAGGTATTTGCCTAGTTTGAGAACAGGCTACGTAAAAAGCACTAGCGAAGTCAGTAAAAACTAAAATTTCATACAGACAATGACTTATTTTATACTACTCTATATATGATGGACTGAATGCAAACAATATTTATATTCCAATTAATTTTATAATATAGTAAAAATGAGAAAGTAAGCAATCTTTCAGTAATAGGGTGCAGTGACACTTTTATTTTTGAGTCTGATTTTGTAAGCAAATAGTTTTTAATTAAGGTGAAACTTGGTGATACACAAGATAAATCAGACTTCTGAAAGGTGTACTTTGGAAAGGTTGAGAGCCACTGATCTAAACGGTGGAAATTGTCTCCCTTGACAGGTAGGGGTGAAATAAGGATGAAATATAAATGAAAATCCACATTCAATTTTCAGAATGAAATGCCCCAGGAGTTACTCGATATTTCCTCATTCTATAAGAGCTACTCCAACTTTTGCAGAAGTTTAATATAATTTGTTGAGGTGCCTTCTGCCAAGTGAATGACATGGGAAGGGGAGATAAATCTGCATTTCTTTTAACTAGTAGTCTAACCATAACCACTGTTAATGAAACTAGTGTCTGCATTTCTTTCAGCTACCATCTTCCTCCTGAAATTAAGCAATTCAGTGTTCGGGATGAACCCCTCTTTGCATTTCAGCTTTGATTAACCTCATGCAGCCTGATTTAAAAGCTTAGATGTGAAATGTTGCTGTGGAAACCAAGCTAGAAATATTAACAGCATGTTTGGCTGGTAGATTGAGACGTTTGTACAGAAAGCCAGATGTGAACCTTGCTACTGATGTTGAGCTCTGTATAAAGGACTGTTGGAGGGGCTGTATATTACCCAACCCTACTGTGAAGGCATCACATGCTGTAACAATTTCTCCGGTTGAACAGAAATTCTCAGGTAATTTCCAAGTTATGAATTTTGACCATCAATTCATACCAGTACATTTCAACGATATTGAATGATATACTAAATTTATGTTTGTGGGCATTGTATTCAAGCTAGAGTATTATAATAAAAGTAACAAACTCTGATGCTGAGCATTGCTTATGTATACAGAATACCAAACATACATGATCACTACAAACAAGTGTCTCCCCCACCAGTAAGTCATGGAATAAGAGTCTGTTGGAACTGGATTTCTGAAGGGATTCAAATATAAAATAAAAATCTCAGTATTTTTGGCTATACTTAAGCAAATTAATTCTTGAACACATGCAATGTTAGTATAGATACAAGACTGATTCATTATTAGCCTAATCCATCAAATGGAAGTGTAAAGATTTAGAAAAAACCTTTATACATACTTAGTATTCTTTCCTATTGTTTTAGATACGCAGAACATTATAGTTAAAAAAAATCAACGAGATTAAGACTAACACAACATGTACCACCATGCAAAAGAACCACTGGCAATTATGTTTTTAGAGAAAACTGCTCTTAAATACAGCCCAAGAAGATGATGAACACAACACCCTGAATTCATTTTTTTGAGGGTGAGACTAGCACAAATTAACACTGCATCAGTACATTCAGAAAGGGGCGGGGAGAAGCATTCCTACGTGGATAAAATAGGTGCTCTCCACTGTTAGATCTGAGGTGTGGCCCGCTGTTTAAACACTAGAACAATAAAACCTGAGTAACCTAAGTGGCTGATCTACAAAGCCAAGCTTGGTTTAAAGCCATTTTAAAGAAGGAGTTAATTTACCAAACCCAAAACATTAAGGCAAATATCCACCATGATTTCAGGGAACTCATTTCCAGCTTCAGCCGAGTTCACTCACACGCCAAGTGAACATGATTAACGATGGGAGTTTCTGGTCCGAGGTCCCACCCATTCCCGCAGCGGACGGCCCAGCAGCACAGTCACGCCAAGGCCGGCCAGGGAGCGCCCAGCTCCGGACAGCCGGGAGGGGGCGGCCGCCTGAAGGGAATGAATGAGCCTCCCCAGCAGGGGCAGCCCCAGCGCCGGACACTGGCGCAGCGGGACCGGCCAGGAAGCCATCCCGGGAAGGGAGGGGCAGGGCGCCAGCGGGAGGGGGAGGCTTTTAACCTTCAGGGAACGGGAATTTCAGGTCCCGCCCTGCGGGAAGCACCGACCCACCCAACCCCATTCACACAAGCGGGCTGAGGCTGGGAGTCTCCAGGGAGGGGTCGGGCGGGGTGAAGCCCCGGAGCGACTCCCCCGGGCTCAGCGAAGCCGCTGCGGCGGGGCTGTCAGAGGGCGGCGGGTGACACCGACCAGGAGAAGGGGGTCCCCCCAGCCTGCAGCGGGCCCGGCAAGACCCACCCACCCCGAGCCCCCCAGCTCCACCCGCACTCACCTGCCCGGCTGGGGAGGCGGCTCCGCTGAGTCTCGGTCTCGCTCCCTCTGCCGCCGCCGCCGCCTCCTCCGCTCGCCGCGCCGAGCTGAGACTAGAGGGGCGGGGGGGGGAGGGAGGAGAAGCGCCCGCCCGGCTCCGCTCCGAGACTCTGGCTCCGCGTAGGGGCCGATGAGGGCAGCACCCGCCCGACGCAGACACACGGGCGGCGGCGGCGGCTGCTGCTGCGGCTTCTGCTTCCGGGGGCCGGGCCCGGGCGGAACCTGTTTCCGGAGAGGGGTGGAGCCACGCAGACAGCGACTTCCGGGGAAGGGAGGGGCAGGGGCGCTGTGAGGGCAGCGGGGAGGCCGCGGTTTCTCTAATAGGGTAGAGCCGAGGGGCGGGGCCGTCCCGGGGAGGGGGCGGGGCTTGGGCGGGAGCTCAGAACGAAAGGGGGAGGGCTCAGAGGGGGCGGGGTTTGGGGGGAGCTGTGGAGAAAGGAGTGTGGCCAGGGTGGGCGGGACTAGGGGCTGGGCTGAGCTCGGCTCGGCCTGTGTTTCTGAATCTTCAATTGCTGGCAAAGGTGTTCTGCCTAAATTCTCCCCAATGGGGGAGGGAAGGGGAATGCACCCAGCTGCTCAGTATAATTTGGGCCCCACACGTTATGTTTTTGTATGTGTTTTTAAATTATTATCTCAGTTTTTATATAAAGGTTTCAGATTGTATCACAAATTAATTAGAGACAAATAATAAAACTTTCTTTATGTGTACATACTTCCATATCTAAGATGCTGGAAGTTACATTATATATAAATATTAGTAACCTCCTTGATTTCTTTGTATATTACACATGAAAAGTTAATTTAGATTTCTATTAGGGTGAGTATTGGTGGGTTTTTTTAAGGTATCCACCTGACTGATAATCAGCCAGAAATTCTACTCTGGCCAGAACTCTACTATGGCTTTTCAAGCTAGAGAGTTAGTCAAGAATACAGACACAGCGCATGGTCAGTCTATAAACCTCTGTTTAGAAGGGAAGGATCGTATCAGAGAAAACCACAGCTTTTAAATCAAAACCTGTGAAATGTTTCCTTAGATTGTCACAGGATGTTGAGAACACAAGTGCATTTGGAGCAGGTTTTAAGATCTGGTAAGGAGGTGCGGTGGGGCTAGTGATTAGGAGGAACATGTTGGGGCATGGAGCACAAATGACAGAGAAATAGATTGATGGCACCTGTCACTGATTCTAAAAAGATTATTATTTGTAGTGGGAGCAAGGAATACCTGAGCTTTCCTCAAGGAGAAGCAGAAGCAGAAAACTGACTTCAGGTGCAGTGACAAGGAAAAGAGGAAGGGGTAGTCAGAAGTTGAGATGGTTCTATATTTTGTCATCAGGGCCCAATCAGAGCAGAAGAATTTACAAGCAAAACACAGGGATAATAGGAGGAGACCACATTTCAGTGTTACAACAATATCTTAGGGTTGCTCCTTGTTAACTCCTTAATAACCATATCTTGTTCTAATAAGCACTTGATGTAAACAGAAACTTGTGTCAAAATTAAGCACAGAACAATTTAGCCACATCACATAAACACTAAACCCTGTTATATAATCGAAAGTGAGTACCTGATTTGTATGTTTGACTTATCAAACTGTAACACTTCAGGAGTCTGGTCAGTTCAGGACATCACTGGTAATTAGAGCTGGTTGAAAAATTTTCAACATTGTTCCAACAGAGGATGTGGGGCATTGTGGTGGAGGGAGACTTGTGCAAAAATAGTAAAGGGGGGGGGTGCAAAAATGTTGCCACCCAAAAAAAAAATTTTTTTTTGACCAGCTGTAGAGCTTGTTGAAAATTTTATAATCCTTTAATGCTGTTCTCTATGCTCACATTTAGCCAGTGTTTGGTCAATCTCTCCCAGGGATTTAGCTTCTTTGGCCTCCTCTTTTATTATGAGCTAATTTTTGCATCTCCCATAGAGCTCCAGAAACCACATAGTATGATATCACAACATGGGAACGTTCCAGTTAAGTCATTCTAATAAAATGCTCAATCCTATGAGCATGTTCATCCACTCAAACTGACCTCTTTGATTCTGCAAAACTAAGTCAGAGAATCTGATTACCTGGGGCTAAATATCACCAAATCTGTGGAAGACTAGGGAAAACAGATGTAAAACATTCTGAATGTTTAACCATGGGAAGAAATTCATATATTAGCTGCTTCTTAGGAGTGGGAATAGTAGCAGCATGGAAGGAATAGGAACATGACCTTGTGTATGGGCGGAACCAGAGGATCAGCAGGGAATCCTGTCCCCGGGCTGGCAGATCTTGGAGCACCTATATAGAGTGCCTGCTCTTTGATAATGCCAGCCACCCACCTCAACAAGAGAGAAACTTGATGGCACTGGCTTCAACTGGGACAGCTCCAGCTGCACAGGGGAGAAAAACATGGGATGAGGGGTGCCCCTCCCCTTCAGAGTCTCTAGCCATTCATTCACTAGGTTGGGGAGGCAGGGAGCAGGCTTCCTCTTTCATTAATTTAAATCCTAGCCTGGGCCATCTAAAGTCTCTTCTGGCTCCATTTCAGTAGCTCTACCCTCCTTGTGCTGGACTGGTAGCCTCAAAACTGTGTTTTACAGATGCTGTGGATGACCAATCACCTGTTTTGGGGTCAGAAAGGATATTTTTCTTCCCATGGGGACAAATTGGCAGAGGCCTAAAAAGTTTTTCATCTTCCTCGCTGGATCCTGGAGATGCAGTTTAAGTTACATAGGAATAGGATTTAATAATTAATGATAATACTCAGTAAGGATTTAGTGCATTGCAGCTTGTGGCCAGTTTCTAGTGTGGTTAAAAGGCTGAAAAGGATGGTTGCCAGAAGTAAAAGACCCGGCATTTCACTGATGGGCCTCAGGGGATAGGGGAAGGCCTTGTGGTCTTTGTGGGCTGAGGTCCACCTTTAGTACACTCTGTCCCCCTTGAGGGAGTTGGGGAAGTGATAGCACTCAGAAGAGTGAGCTGAGTCCTAGAGGTAGGTTGAGGAAAATCTACCACAGTGACCACATGTCCTGATTTTATAGGTACAGTCCCAATATTTGGGGCTTTGTCTTATATAGGCACCTTTTGCCGCCCACCCCTTGTCCTGATTTTTCACACTTGCTATCTGGTCACCCTAGTTATGGGTTATATGGTAGGAACCCTGTAGCCCCCAAACTGGAACTACTTAAAATGCCTGGAAGGTGAGAGTATGGTGACAGGATGGTAGCACCCCTTCTCTGTGTTAAATTCAATAAAGTTGCAGCCCACCACTTAAAATGCAACTCTGTGTTTGGCCTCATTCGCCAGCATCTCCATCAATATAGCCAAGGTCTTCTCACCTGGAACTGTGGCTGAGTCAGCACTATGCTGCCATGGGTTCTCTGGTCTGCCGCTGATTCACATCTGAATCACACCTCCTCTTACGAAGCGGGGTGAAACTGTGAATCAGATGTTAATGCTGCCTAGAGTGACTGCTCTCTAGCTTCACTATCTCCTTCCAGTCAGCCATGCACTCTGCAATCCCACGGAGCCCCAAATGTCCATTGTTGCTCTAAAGGAGCTACGACCAGTAATGCAGGGCTGCAAGTCAGCATGATATGGAGCAACTATTTTCCTTTTGTGTTCCCTTGCCACACTTGATGGGTAATCATCCATCTTCACTTCCCACTGTACAGAAGGAAGGGACCTCTCCCACTGAAGTCAATGAAATGTCCAGTGAAGTCAGTGGAAGTCTTTTAATTTATCTGAGTGGGAAGTGGATCACGTCTAAAAAAACGCTATTATTTTCCCATTAATTAAACTTCTATGACTTTATTGGCTCTTTTGCCTGTTACATCTAGTCATAGTCCTGCCAGCTCTCAATCATTTGAGGTGACAAATGTCATTTTTGTCCTGCAGCCCAAACTGAAAAGTTTAATACTACATGGTAAGAAAACCTGTTTCATACTATTTTCCCCTTCTGATTTAAAACAGTGAATATTTTTTAAAAGTGGGAAATGTGAGTACGGCTAACTTGCCATCTGTTCACACATTAGATGTAATTATACTTTTGTGGCTCATTTAACATTGGGAGGCATGGAAAACACAAGCTAAAAGTTTACTGCAGTTCTTAAACACATACAGAATCTTAAAAGAAAATATGGAGTGTCCATATTTGCCACTGAATTCAACACCCAGTTCTAACATTACAAAGCCACTTTAAACCAGATTTATACATCAATTAATCTGCACCTGCATACTGTTACAAAACAAACATCTTTACCTTATGTTACAAATTTTTTACTATTTATAATGTTTGTTTAATTTTTGCATTTTACTCAGTTTATAAAATGAAAATAGATTAATCAATTTTACATTTGCTTAGAGTCATTGAATAGTCAATTTCACTTTCATGTTCTCATGCAAACACAGGGTTACAAAGGCTTCAGCGGAACATTTAATGGGTTGTTAGTTTACTAAATTGTTCCGTTTGAATTTTTTTTAAATGTAATGGAAACATTTCCCTTGGTCTTAGGTTTTGTAGGAGCTTATCATTATAAAATCAAGAGCTTGATTCTCCCCTACCTTGCACCTGTGTTATTAATTACATCTGTGCTAGGTGAGTATGAAAATAAGCTTGCTAACCTAAAATCAACAGAAATAATTTCTGTGAAAGTCTGTTAAATTCACTGGACCAGTTTAAAACACAAGGTGCAAGGCAGTGAGAATCAAGTCCTGCCTATCTTTACAGCTGATAACTAAGATTTCTAGGCATGTGGCAATTGTCTATTTTTGTCTACCAGCATATGAACTAGCATGTATTTGTGTATACAAAACATGCATGGAAATGTTTAATGTTTTACTAACCACAGACTTATACAATTTTATATTTTTCAGATCTGATGTTGCATAATAATTTAAGAAGTAAGAATACTACACTGAGATCTTCAGTTGTTTTAAAGAATTTGATACTATATAGTATAAAGATCATTCCACTGTGCCTGTTATAAGGTCTGCTGTGCTATTCCAGTACAGAGTATGAAATCCAAAACAGCAAAAGCTTTTCTCTTTCAATTTTTCCTTGTGTGTGTGTGTATATATATATATATATATATATAATTTTAAGACTAATTTTAACTCAGGGTTCTGATGACATACATGAATGAGCCACTCTCATCAGAAAATGCAGTCTGTGCAACTTTACCATGCAAGAAATGCCTATTTTCCCTGTAAGATTTCAATAAATCCATGAAAGTTGAATAGGCTCCATTTATTTAGGGAGCAAAAATAGAAAGAGGACAGAGCCAATGACTGCTTTTGAGGACAACCTTCTATTCCAGCAGAAAATGTATAAGGTAGGGGATCTGCTGTGTCTGTGGGTGTGCAGGCATTTCCACTGGCAGGTATTGCTGAACTGCAATCGGTATGGGGGTGGTAGTATTTCCTATGAACAAATTGCTTTTCCTTTATTCAGACTGGTGCACAATTATATTAAGTTTAATATGCAACATTATATTATGCCATTTATATTTAAAGTAATAAGTGTGTAGGAGGAGTTTGCTTGCAGATCAATTGACACATTAAGCAACAGTATTGAAGGAAATAAACCACAATTCTCAAGCAATGTGTGTTCTGGAGCAGTCTTACCCAATGAAAAATGTAAATGGCTTGAAAGTTTCAACTTTCTCTGTCCAATATTATGCATGAGAGAGACAACATAGCCTAGTGGATAGTGGACTAGAGTGTTCTCTGGCTCTGATGTGAGATATTTACAAGTCACTTCGACCCAGAACCTTAGAGGTATTTAGGTGTCTAACTTCCATTGAAATCAATAGGATTTAGGCACTTAAAAACCTTTGAGGATCTGTGCCTTTACTTCTCTGTGCTTCTCTATCCCTTCCCTCCCTTTCTTTATCTTATCTATTTAGAGTGTAAAAGCCCTTTAGGGCAGGGATGGTCTCTTATGCTTTTGCAGAGCACCAGGCACAACGGGATCTGGATATCGATCGGTTGGGGTGCTGCTGAAATGCAAACAAATAATAAAGTTTAGATATTTTCAAGATGCAAAGTTCAGGTCCAGATTGTGAACACCCCAAATATATGTGATGGATATTACTGTAATAAACTGCAGGGTAATGAGATAAATTGCATTTATCACCTACACTCTGCCCAGTAATCTCTCTCAGCTGTATAACTTCCAACATTCCAAAACTTTGGATATGCTTCAAATAAAAGCCATTTTTCTTCACCCTAAATGTTTTTCTTCTTTGAATTAATAGAAAAGCTCAGAAGCTTTAGGTGCAATGTACAATAATTAGTCCAGGCGTATTGGCAGGTTTAAAGTGAGATATTTCATGAATCATCAGGGCTAGGACTAGGAGTGGTAGTTTCATCTCACTAGATTGGTGGGAATCCTCTACTTTCAATGGGATACAGCACTTGACAGGGTGTGAAATATCAGAACAGAGAAATTGCAACTTTATTATGACTATAAAAGCTATTTGGGAAAATTTTATGAGTTTCTGAAAAGATATTAGTTAACGATTACTTTATAAGTTTATAGCACATAAAGAAGACATGACAGTGAGGTATATGGTAAAAAGATTTTATTGGCATTTGTTTGGGGTGACATGCATAACTCATGGCTTCATCACTCCTGAATGTGTCCATCCCAAAATTATACCAATAAAACTTTTATATACATCACATAGTTTCTCTATTTCTTTGCATATAGAAAGAGAGGATCCTAGTCAAGTTCAGCCAGAAGACTCTTTTCCAACCAGCTGTTGGCCCAACAGTAGTTTAAGTTCACAGGCTTAAAGTAGATCCTCTATGCTTTCAGCTGACCCTTTTCTGCTATGATAATACCATAAAAATGTGTGTGCGTGTGTGTGTGTTTGAGTGAGAGAGAGAGAGAGAAGCCTGCCCTGCCATATTCACTCATAAAATTATTCACCCAAGGGCCTGGGGAGGAATTATGGCTAATCCCCTTGCATGGGAAAGGCGGTCCAAGCAATGAATACTTGGAGACAGCAGTGCTGCCATCATGCAGGAATGTTTGACACCTCCCACTTATTCCCAGATTGAAAAATATGTCTATTAGTTAAAGTAGTGTAATTTTATTTGTACATTCATGATCATTTGCCACAAAGCTATTTTTTCCATGCCTGTCTATAAAGCCTTAGCCTTCCACTAGTGATGTGGGATTGTGAGAACGCTAGGTGAGAGAAAGGAAAGCAGCTGAATCTAAGCAGTGTTAAGTGGCTCTCACTATAGCATTAGAGTGCTAAGAGTCTGATTCTATAAGTTAGGACAGGAAATGGAATCAGGCCATATACTTCTAGTGAAGTGAAATACAGCACTGAGATTTTGATACTGTGGGAAAAAAATTCCTTTCATGTTCAAAATACCTACATACTGTAATTGTAGATATGAGGTAGTGAGTAAACGAAGGATTAAAAAGCTACAATGTAGTGTTCATGGCCTGTGGCCATATCAGTCTAAGCTGTGACCATGTCAGTTCTTGAAAGCTGAGCAGGGTTGTGTTTTGCTAGTGTTAAAATGGAAGACTGCCTATGCTAGGTTAGGGAATGGTAGTTTTGGTAGTATTGACCAATGCTCAGGCAAGGTGCTAGAGATTTCAAACTGAGGTTCTAACCATTTTGGGTTATTTTATGTCCCATGACACCTTTTGAAGGAACACGGTGCTAACCCCTTATCACTTCAGGTAATCATATTTTGCATACCTATATATCTCCTGTAGTTTCAAATGTACACAGTGGATTTCAGAGCTGTCCTAAATTATTTGTGTAAAATTACTGGGGGCTGGTATGCACGTGTTGTATTCCAATCCATCACCATCCACTTAAGGACTTTCATATATAAAGGGCTTTTTTTTTTTCTTTTTTGTGACTGAGAAAGTATTTGAATACATCTGATAAGAAATATGTTATTGATTTATTGTTTACATGTAAGCTTCATATGCAAAGTTTTGATGTTTGTTTTTTCTATTGATCAGATGCCAATTAATAATCCACTACCATTACATTTAAAAAACCATCAAAATCTCAATCTTTTTCAAATTGCTTTTATAAAAAAATATTGAGTGTGAACAATAGGCCACATTTTGCCCCTATTTGCACTGTCACATATCTGGAGTAACTTCACGAAAGCCAATAGTTACTTAGGATTCATGCTGGTGTATTGATTGATAATGTGAATCGATCCTTTTTCAGAATACAAGAACAAGGGAACACTCAATGAAACTGGAAAAATAAATTCAAATCTGATAAAAGGAAGTACGTTTTCACAGGCTGCACAATTATCCTGTGAAACTTATTATCCTAAGATATCATTGAGGCCAGGAGCTTAGCAGGATTTGGAAAAGGATAACCAGAGTAATAACCTTATCTCCCTCATATTCTGGGACCAACACAGCTACAACAAAACTGCAAACAGAGTAATAATCGTAATTACTAATTTATAAAAGAGCTCTGGAGGGGATATAAACCCACAAGCTTCAGGGCATAAACTAACAACTATTCAGGTTTAGGAGGATACTTTCCCCGGGGAGGAGGGGAAATGTTCTTCCACAACTACCCACTGCAGGGTTTCTTCCTCAGAAGCTGCTGGTACCTACCACAGTCACAGACAGGCTACTAGGCTAGATGGGCCCATTGCTCTGAGCTGGTATGGCCATTCCAATAATCTGACGTATTGAGAATAGCTTGGCCTGCTGCCTTTAATATTTTTAATGACAATGTAATCAATTCATTTCTGTAATTCTATAATTGGCTTCTTTTTAATTATTCAACATTTATAACTCTTCTTTTGAGTATAATAACTTGATACGATAGTTCTGCAGATGTCTGAACAATACCTTGATGTTAGGAGATTTCAACCACTACATAAGCTGCCCTTACTCATGTATAATGATAGCACATATTATTTGTATGTAGCCAAGCAGAGAAGCACTGTTCTGAGATAAGCAGCATCCCTACAAAGGGTTGGCAACAAAACATCCATATTCAGGCAGCAAAAAATATAGTATCTAACTAAAGTGATGAAAATTCAATCCCAGTAGAAAATATTTTTACATTCTTTTATAAAAATGTCTGAAGTGAATTTTAATCTCATGAACAGTGCTAGATTTAGTGCACTGGAAGTTTAAATCCTCTATTCTCAGAGCAGCTGCTACACAGACAAAGCAAGCAGTGCAAGCCTTGTCACACTATTTTGTAGGCACTCCCTCCTGGAGTGTGAGGGGGCAATTCATTCTGCATGCTCATTCAAGGTTGATCAAATCCCATTGAAGTCAATGGAAATCTCTCTGTGACTTCAGAGGGCTTTGGATCAGGCCCAGGACCCTTGGCCTCTCTGATGAAATCTGTCACAAAAGTACAGTACTAAGTACTGTTAATTGTTGTGGCACATTATGTGATGGACAGGTATGTGCAGTAGAATTGGACTGAGATTTCAACTCATTTCTGCCCATCCCAGAGTCCTTAGCTAGCAGGAAGCTGATTTTTCAGTAACAAATTCAAACAAAAATCAGAGCCAAAGAATGATTCTTTGGAACTGCTGAAAACACATTGACCTAAATTTTCAAACACCGAGGCAACTATTTTTCACAGATACAGCTGGCAATTATATTGGCAGTCACTTCAAAAATTTCCAACTGTAGCTCTTCAGAGTTTAAAACTAAAGTATACCTGATAAGAAGAGAGAAACAATCGGGCAGCTGGGCATTCACTTAAATGTGTAATTACATTGTGGAGTCAAAGAATTAATCATAGAATTGATTAATAGAATACCTGGCCTGAAATTGGTCATAGAAGGCCTGGCCTGAAGTTGTAGCCTGAAACTGAAATAGAAGCCCCAGACTAAACCATTAACAGACTGCCTCAACTGAAATTATGATAAAGATGCTAAAAATCCCACAAGAGGTCTCTGAACCACACTCCAAATGCAAGTTCTCTGTTATAAGCCTTAAGCCTTTTGAAGTCTGTGAACAGACTTCACCTGTTTCGATAAGTACTGGTACCTGCCCCCCTTTGTCTTAACGGCCCCATAGAAACTCACTAAATACAAATTAGCATTTTGAACAGGTATTGTGTAACCACCCATCTTCGGGTGATAGCCAGGGTCCCTGAAAACCAGTGTATAATCAAGTGACTCGTTGGGCATTCCTGTGAGGGCATCTGGTGTGCCCCACTGTGCATTGTGATTGTCTTTCCTCTTACGTATAAACTGTTAATCAAATTCCATGATACGATCAACATGTAAATGAACCTAAGCAACCCCTATATAATCTTTTTGTTTTTGGTAGCCAGGCAAAGTGCCAGTATCCAGCATCTAGACATGCTGCCTGGGCTTCCCTTTAGCTAACGTACTCGT
This sequence comes from Emydura macquarii macquarii, assembly GCF_026122565.2. Lineage (NCBI taxonomy): Eukaryota > Metazoa > Chordata > Testudines > Chelidae > Emydura > Emydura macquarii. The sequence continues at coordinate 9,739,643 of NW_027131400.1, forward strand.
GTGTGTGTGTGTGTGGGTGGGTGGTGTGTGTGTGTGTCACAATTAAAGCTGCACTCCATCCAACTCTAAAGTATAGCAGAGTGATTTTTTTTCCTCGACAACATCTTCAGCATAACTTAGCACCTCATTTTGCAAACTTTCTTGAGCATGTTACGTGACCCCTACCACACACTTAAAACACATTTTTTTGTACTCAAGGTGGAAAGACATATCAAGTGGGGGGTTCCATAGGGATTGGTCCTCGTTCTGTTCAATATCTTCCTCAAATGATTTAGATAATAGAATAGAGACTACACTTATAACGTTTGTGGACAATATTAAGCTGGGAGGAGTTGCAAGTGCTTTAGAGGACAGGATTAAAATTCAAAATGATCTGGACAAACTGGTCTGAAGTAAACAGGATGAAATTCCATAAGGACAGATGCAAAGTACTCCACTTAGGAAGGAACAATCAGTTGCACTCATAAAAAAAATGGGAAATGACTGGCTAGGAAGGAGTACTGTGGAAAGTGGATCACAAGCTAAATGAGAGTCAACAGTGTTACACTGTTGCTTTTTTTTTTTTTTTTTTTTTTTTTTTGCGCAACAGGGTAGTTAAGCACTAGAACAAATTGTCTAGGGAGATTGTGGAATCTCGGTCATTGGCGGTTTTTAAGGGCAGGTTAGACCATCACCTGTCAGGGATGGTCTAGATAATACTTATTCCTGCCTTGAGTGCAGGGGACTAGACTAGAAGACTCTCAAGGTCCCTTCCAGCCCTACAATTCTATGATCTACTCAACTAGCATGAGCTGCAGAATCTTCAAAAGACATTAAAAACCCCATAAATATAATGTCTTTGTTATACTCTTTTTGAAGAAAGAGTGCAGAAAAACTGAACATCTTGGGAAAAAATAGAAGATGCTCTGAGGCTGAACTTCCAATTAGTCCAACCTGGGAAAACCTGCTGGCACTCTCATGAGCAATCCTTGGCTGTTGTCTTAAAATTACTGCAACCATTATTACTGGCTTTGGAAAGTATCTACCAGGATGGGACAGATCTAAGTAGTGAGGCTGGTGGACTACTTTTGCTACTATATTCAGAGAAGACAACACATTCTTTCTCCTGTAAGTCTACTGTTGAAACGACTTAGGTCATTAAACAATGCCATCCAGGCATCTGCCTCAACAGTAGTAGATCTTTGTCCAGTAATAGAAGCTACACGTGGATCAATCAGAGTGATGTCCTTTGAAAACATACTGGAAGAAGCAAAGACTTCAGTCCAGAAGTTGACTAACGAAGGCACTTACATTGAATCCTTAAGTGAAGAGGTCAAGAAGTATTTGTTAAGCCAGCTGAAAAAGTACACAGATTTGATTCTTACAAATCTACAACAACTTCTGGATTCTACTCAACCTCTATGTAGCTATTATAGATGCCTCTTTTATAAAACACCGACAGCTGAGTGGAGTGAGGCACTACCAGCAATGGGGCTGCCATGTGATCAGGACAGCATAGAGAATTTGAACACAGAGTGGAATATCATACGATGAATGAATGAAAATTTGACTTCAGCTTCTTTTTTTAATCATTACTAGTGGCTTCACCCAATCTTTGTGTTATGTTTCCTGGGATGAAAGAAGTAGGAATTCATCTCTTGCTACTCCCAGTCACAACAGCTACAATTGAGCATTCTTTTTCATCACTAAATAGAATTTTGTGTTCTGAAAGAAGTCACCTTCTGCCTGATCATGTGCATGAACTAATGACCATATCTGTTGAAGGACTGGAAGTGCTAGACACAGGAGAAGCCACCAAAGATGAATGCACTGCATTCGAGAAGTTCATTAACAGAATTGTACAAAATTACAACAAGAAACCAAGAAGGATGTAGATATAAAGCTCCATACAAAGTTTGAGTAGCCAACTTAGGTAAAGTAGGTAAAGGCTGACAACTAAAGACTGACTGAAGACCAAAGGCAATATGGAAGGATATGGTGCAGCTGCCTTTTATGTCCCTTGGCCTTTTCCATGCTGCTTGGGGAAATTTACAGAAATAAGATGGGGTCCAGGTCACATGAGTAAGTTCTGGTGACTCCTCAGGTGTAGCCCCTGAATTCTTTCCCTGGGCTTATTGTACCTGTGAGTTCCCTTAATGGGCCATCAAGTAGCTCGTGCTGCAGCCATCCAGTCTGGGGTGTCTCCTAGAAACACAGCACAAGTTGAAATACAGATACATCAAACATATCCATAACTTCCAATACAAACATGACACATACACAAATATCTTATTTAGCAAATATAACCTTTCTAATGGTACCTGACATGGCCTATTGTAATTTTGAAATATTAATGTTACATAAAATATTATACATGGTCCCCTTAATCCAGACAGCATGACAGTGGGGGGCTCACACACACGCAAGGAACACAGGCGCATGGATCAAGTGGGATAGAGTGGGGTAGGAGCAGGCATCAAGGGGTGGGGAAAGGAAAGGAATGGGTAGAAAACAGGCCTGAGTCTGGGCAGGAAAAGGAAGAGATTCTCAGGGGTTGGAGGTGCAAGCAAATTAACAGACACTCTAAGGGGATTGGGGTGCAAAAGGGTGGAAATGGGGGGGGGGAACTACTGCAGGGAGGCTGGTGGGCAAAGCGGAGGGAGGGAAGAGCTCCCCAGCCAAAAGCAGCTGGGGAAGGGAGTTCAAATTCAAGAGAGGGGAGAGAAGGAATCTGTGTGGCAAAGTCCTTGTTTGCTGCTGCAACAGTCCTGGGTGGAAGGACTGCAAAGCAAAAGGGGGGTGAGGAGATGCAGCTGTTAATTGGGGGTGACAGTAGTGGGGGGAGAATGGAATAGATGGAGGTCTCCACCCCACTCGCCTCACAACAGTAACTACCAACAGAGCACAGATGAAAAAGGCACTCAGTCCAGCAACAACCCCCGCCAGTGTCCTGCAGCAGCCCTGTGTGCTCCCTCAACCGTGGTGGTTCTCCTCTTTCTCCTCAAAAGCAGCAACTAGCCAGCCAGGAGAGACCCCAGAGAGGGCGGCAGCAGTAGTGGTGGTGGTGGTGGTGGTTCTGGGCTGGGTGGCTGGGAGGGTCACTCCCTCCCTCCCTCCCTCCAGACAATAACAGCTGCCCGGAGACCGCCAGCTAGCAGGATAGGAAAGATCCAGGGCTGTGGAGGGGTCTAACCCAGCCGGAGAGCTGCAGCAAACCCAGCTCCGGCAGGCACCTCTGGCGAATCCCCTCCCTGAAGGCAGCTGCACTGGGGGTGGGGGAGATTCGTGGGCTCTTTCTTCACACGCCCTCTGTGGCTCCAGCTCATTAGGAGGCATTGCTAGTGAATGAGCCGCAGCTGCTGTTACAAGGCTGGGGGCACCGCCTGGCGCACACCATGGGAACGCAGGGGGCAGTGGGCGCGCGGCTGCTCGCCAGCCCGGAGGAGACGGGAGAGGAGCGAGAGCCCGCGGGTTCCTGCGGCAGCGAGACAGGCTCTCAGGATGCTGGTAAATGCGGCGGCCCAGGGGTGCGCTGGCCCCGCGGGAAAGAAGCAGAGCAGGGCGGGGGCTCTGCTCGCCCCCTGGCTGGGGATTTTACCCAATCAGTGGAGCGGGGTAGAGAGGGAGACGCGGTTTCCCTGGCTTGACCGCAAACCACTTCCCCCGCCAAGCAGATGTTCAGTACTTGGGATCTGAGCTCCTGCTCATCATCGCCCCCTCCAGCCCCAACCAGAGATGCTAGCGTTTCGCCAAGCCCCTCCTAGCTCTTCCCCTCCGTGCCTGATACTCAGCGTGCTTTGCACACCTGGCCCCAAATCCCTCCTATGTGTCTCGTGCATTGCCTGGAATGCTGGGGGTGGACAGCTGGCGGGGTTGGTATCACGCCTAGCTAGGAAAACTCCGTGCAAATAATCCCTGTGCTCTGAAGGGTGCATGCACACAGTCTGCTCTCCCCACCTGGGAGATTGGGGGAGGGGAGAGGAATTTCCTCCTCTCGGATGCTATTGGAAGACATTCCTCTCTCTGGCTTTTGCTGTAGGGAGTGACTTTTATCCTTGGGCTACAAGGACATTCTTTTTGTGTTTGGAAGGCTCCTGGTTGCACTAAGTGAAAGTGACCTTCTTTGTCAGGATAGCTACTGGACTCTCCTACCTGGGCTCTGGTTCTTACCACTGATCCCCACCAAGACCCCCTGGACAGTTTGAATGCTTCCTATACCCATCCCATCATCTAACAAGGGGGATGTGCCTTTGCACATCAAGAGACCACATTTATATCTGGTTTAACTCCATGGAAGATGATGGTTGCATCATTTATACACAGATCTCGCTGTGATCAGGTGGCGATCTACACTGACTTAGCACAGTGCTTAATAAAAGGCTTGATAAGGGACCAAAACCCCCCGCACTACCCTTCTGTCTATCCCACCCTTTCCCTCCCCCCAGCCCCAAATCAAAACCAAATTAAAAGCTATAGGAGATGGCATACTAATACCCATGACATGACTTGAACAGGAAATTGGTGTGAAATTTAAAAGGCCTAGAGATAATTAAAACAGTGAAAGAAAACAGATTTTATGAAGTTCTTTAGCAGACTTTTCCTGCAGGTCTCCCCATTGCTTTCATCTTAAATTGCTGTTTCAAGACTATGAGAAGAGTAATGTTAGTTCTCAGCGCAGTCAGACTGTTGTGTATCCTGTGAGTTACGTGCTTCACTGGTGATTTATTTAAAAAATTACCCATCCAGGATTTTAGAGGTCTTTGTCAAATGATTTTTAATGACAAATTAAGCCTTAAGTCTTCAATGAGCTCCATGTGGGCAGGAGGGTCTTTCCCCAGGGAGCTCAGATTAGGACCAAGGCCTTAATATTTGTCGTGGCAGTGTGCAAAGGGAATACACACATGTCAATTTAGGCATGGATATGGCAAGTCACTTTAATACACTGGAGACTTGTCCATCCTTTTGAAGTGGTGTCTACATTTGTCTACACAAAAACCCTGAAAGATGTGGAAAAACAAAACTAACACACGGTAATGCAACCTGGCGGACAGTAATTCAGCACTGCCTATTATGACTTAATTCTTGTACACAAAATTCAAATCCCCCTTCTCTTTGTTTCCTTACTTAAAGTGCAACATCTCTGAATTCATCTATACAGTTTAAGTAGAATGGGCATAATGAATAAACAGTTTTCTTTTTACTTTTAAAGTAACCTGTAAAAAATATAGTATTGCATGTATTAGAAAATTTCAAAATATTTTCCAGATCCCATGAAACTTATTTCAACAAATTCTTTAATGGACAAGCTGCATCTAAAATATGCACAAAAACCCTGGATTGAAACTCTGAAACTTGTACGTCTTTGCATGGTAAGAAATATCAGTAAGTTTGTTGGCAGCTGGATAACCCGAGGGAAGAGTGTTTGACCAAAGGGCAAATAACAGAAATGTCTCTAACTAATCTGAAATTTCTCTGGGACCTTTTTTTCATAAAGGTGAACAGAAAAGGTTACAACTATTAAAGCCTGAATTCTGACTTCTGTTTGTCTTACAACAATTTACATGGATACCTTAAAACAGTGCAGGGAGCTGTTTTCCATTAACTCTTTTGGGCCAAATGCAGGCCTCGTTTGATAATCTTAGCAACTTTCACCATACTCCATTGAGGCTTGACGTCTTCCCATGATTTTTGGCTTCAGTGGAAGTTGGCTTCAGTAAAGAAAGAGTGAGCTCAAGACTCTGATCCCACAAAGATTTAAACACATCCTTCACTCTACATACTGTGAATAGTCCCAGTTCGTGGGACTGTGCACAGGGTGTAAAATTAAACATGTGCATAAATCGTTGCTGGCTTGTGTAAGTTGCTCAGTAAGAAGCTCAGGATTTGGCTCTTTATGCAGAACTGTGGGTTAGTAGGGATGCTCCCATCTAGATTATTGTTTATCATTTTCATTTTAAAAGTATTAGTGGTTTTGGTTCTCCATGTTGTGACCCAATTTAAGTATCTCCTTGTATAAACAGTGGTGGCTCCAGCACAGTTGTGAATACTGCGTAGAAAGAGCAAATCACATTTGTGTCCATGTTCTCCTTTCACCATCTTTATTAACCTTTAACTAAAATATCCTCTTAACAAAAATGAGGGCATAATTTCTCTGACTATTAAACCTGTGCTGGAGCAGGATGGAGAGAGTTAAAATTGCAGACATTGGACTTTCAAAACTGCCAGTATTTGAAAAAAAGAAAAGAGATTTTGGAGGATTTCTGACAGTGCTTGCCAGCAAGGAGGTTTGGAGATCCTAATTTATAATTAACTTCATATTTTCAAATATAACTTGGGCCCTGATCCTGCAAATGCTTACACATGGGTCCTTACTTAATGCTCATTCATTTTTTTTATTCAGGCATACTCTTGTGGAAGCCAAGAACTCACTAAAGACTTCTGGATTGGTCCCTAGGAAACATGGTGAAAGTAGCTCAGATTATCAAACAAAGCCTGTACTAGTCCCAAATAATTCATGGATAGCAGTTCCCTGTGCCATTTTAAGTACTTGGTCCCTGCCGCAAAGAGCTTACAATCTATCTCTCTGTTCTCTGCCTATACAGCACCTAGTACAGTGGGATCCTGGTCCATAACTAGGTCTTGTAGGTGCTATGGTAATACAAATAATTTAAAAAGTCTTCATGTCAATTTCAGCTGCTTTTATTTTGGATTGGGTTTGAATCTTTCTAATTTGTATACAGAATCCAGTTTCTCTTTGAGTGGGGATATTTGAAATGATCTTTTTTCCTGCCCTATTGTGCTAGGATAAACTACCTCGAGATTCCATTAGCGTTACTCCACATCATCCACTACACTCTTGCTTGGAGAAGATACAGAGGACTTTAAATGGTAAGAAGATGCAAGAAAATTCATAATCCATTGTTGAACATTCTGTTGAAATTGCCTGTATCGGGGATGTGATTGGGAGAGGGGTAGATGTTGTTGATTATTCATATCAAGGTTGTGCCCAGAGACTTCCAATAAGGATTAAGACTCCAGTATGCTAGAAACTGTATAAACAGAGAGGTAGACACAATCCCAAAGAGATTACAGATTGATATTTAGGTTGAAGTTGGGTTAAAACTAGTCTAAAACCCTAATCCTGAGAATTAACTCCTTCCAATAAACCGTTCTTTAAGCATTGGCTAATATTTATTATTCATGAAAAATGTTCTCTCTCATATTATCTATATTCGTTAAATCATAAGTTTTGAAGCAAAATAATTGTCATTTTTTTCTAGTACATTGAAAATCTGATTAAACAATTTTCTCTTTTCAGCTAAATCTTTATCTACTGTGATGAACAGATTGGAATTTGTATCCAAACAAAGGGGGTAAGTTTGTTTATGCATTAAATATAAATGAAACAGAACTGCCTCAAATCCAGTGAGAGTTACCATATGGATGAATTAATATTTTGTGAACTTTCTTGGATTGGCATTCTAATGGGCTGTGTTATGTGGAGCAAACAGAGGATACATACCTGTCTCCTCCAATTAGTTATTTGTGGCATTCTTAGAAGAGTGGTTGTTCGGGTGGATTGTGGAAGCCATGCAAAGGCTAAGGTAGATATCTGCTAAACACATTGATGATGCAAATTGCAGAAGAGCGGATCACAAGTACATTCTCTGGTTGGATAGTTATCAGATGCTGAGCCAAGGAACAGCTATTTTAGAGCGGTGAAAAATTCCCAAATAAAATAAACTGGCCTCCTTTCTTCATACAACAAAACTTGCAGGTATACAATACTTTTCCCTTCTCTGTAGGTTGAACTCTCACATTAGCCCCAATGGGACAGCTTGCTATTTAACATCAGACATGTTCTATGTAGAAGTTCAGCTGGAGAAAGATGGAAAGGTGGTAGATGTAAAATTGTCTCACCCCGGAGAAGCTCCTGTGGTAAGGTTAATCTGCTTTCTTTTTTTAACATGTGCCTCATGTAACAAAACATAATCTTGTTTTTATGGCTTTTTTTTTTTTTTCCTGAAAGTAGTTCATAATGGGATCCTGGTAATTGGCTGGAAAAACACCAAGATACATCTCTGCTACTAAACAAACTTTCATTTGACTGTTAATGCTAGTTGACATAAATGTACCTGTATATCTAAATGTATTGATGTTGTTAGTTCCTACAAGACAGGTGTCCACACAGCAATTGGTACTTCTTGGAATCCTTTTTAGCATTCTAAATGACAGTGATTCAACAGGTATGCAGGCTGAGCTATTCTCATAGCTAGACAGTTAATGTTTGTACTGAGTTTTACATCTTCACAGTACTATAATGTGTTGGAGTGAGCTCTTGCGAGTTTTGTTAAAATCCTACCACCAAGCATAAGGGAAAAGTAGGGTGATTTCTCCGTTTCTAACTTCCTCTTTAAATATTGCTACATTCAGACCTTCCACCAGATATCTACCCCTTCTTAAAGCCCTACAAGTTGAACACTTATGTGCTATTCCTCAGGTGCTAAGAATTCCAGTAAAGTGCAGTTTAATATGTATTTCCAGTGGGGTTGTCTTAATTATTGTTGAGAGAGAAATTCTCTCTCATCTTCCCTACAAGTGCACATGTTCCTTCTAATGGGGATTGTCACAGGGGAGATTTTTTTTTCTGGGTGCCCCTTGTTAAAATATTGGCAGAACACCACTGTGTAATAAAAGTGGTGTTTGTTAGTAGGTGATCATACTAGGTCAAGGCTGAAACAAACTGGTGAGTAAAGTGTGGAGACGCTTGCGCTGCTGCTGCCAATGCTGTTCTTGTCCTGTGGTTAAACAGGACTTCAGGGCTGTCAACCCAAAAATCTGGAAAGAATACAAATTAGCTCAAAATAAACTGGAACAAATGTGCCTAGTGAAGAAAATCCATCAGTTATGTTGGGGTATCTTATTAAGCAGGGAAGTACAGCACAATACTTGCCAATAAAAAACTGGCAAAGATGCAGTGGATTTTAGAAATAATTTATTTGATAATTCTATCTTGGCTAGTTCTCAGTCACAGAGCAACTCCCTTGTTTTAGTATTCACATATTAAGATTTTGGTATAATTTATCATTGATTTTGATTTCTTTCTTGAGTAAAATAATGAAGGATAATATTATTGTCACCAGTAAAATGTTTAAGCAGCTATTCCATAAAGTGTGCTAGGAAAGTCTGACCTTTTTTATTTATTTATTTTTCTCTAGGTTTGTGATGATCTGTTGCAACTTCTAAGGTACCAAATTACTTAGAAGTTCCCTGGCTGATTGGAAGGGAATTATTTAATAGTCCAGAACCTATTATTCTGAAAATAATTTATGGAACTTTTAAGTTAGTATTGTGTTTTAAAGGTAATAGTACAAGAGTTTCCTCTTCTAAACATCCAAATATCAGGAAGCTACATATTGCTGAAAACTTGATGATTTTTTAAAATTCTTTTAAGTGTGAAACCAGAGGGAATTAAGACATTCTTCTTACCAATGTTCATGTTTAAACATATCTGTATTAAAATATTTTAAAAATCAGCTTTAATGCTTCATATTGGAGTGCTTATTTGTTTTTAATTCTTTACAATCTGTAAATTACAAAAGAAATACCAACACATCTTAGAAAATAACTGCAGACAAAAGATCATATTCACTTTTAGAGTAATTCTGCTGAATTTAATGGAGTTGTAACTGCTTACACAAGCAATATGTATTGGCTCTTTCTGTCAGTTGAACGTAGAAGGCCTTAGAATATGTGTGTTTATCTTGAATATAAGGACTAGGGCTATATAACACAATTTAAACCCTAGTTTATAAAAGGGTGGACAATACATATAAAATTGTACAAACTATAATTTTGGCTAGTAATGAAACATGGGGATTCTTAAAATGATTTTCAAAATATTATTGCTACATAGAATAGCTTTTGGTTTGTATTCACATCCTGAACTGTGACACTCCCTTGATTTTTCAGCAATCTTTTACTGTGGCAGTGCAAATAAATCAGAATAATCAGTTCTGTTTCTTTTTCAAAATGTAAAGAGGAGAGAGAATCTTCATATCCCAAGTAATGATATTTCTAGAGGAAGTTATGTAATGGATTTAAAAATTCCTACAGCCAAATATTTCTTGACCTGTCTATACATTTCCTATTCCAAAAGTGACTGTGGTATCTCACATAAGCTTCTTACTGGAAAAAAAGGACAATGATGGGTGAGAAATGGAAGATAGAGAGGATACTTCTTGACTTTCCACCTGAGGGCCCGCACTGCATATTGGTCATCTTAAATGTTATTTGTCTCAAACTTTGAACTATTAGCATCTCTAATTTTATACATGTAGCTATCTGAGTTCAAAACTTTATTTTTCTCATTTACCTTGGGTAGTAGCACCTTTATAAAGTGCTTCAAATGTTTTTCTCCTAATTATGGTCTTAAGAGGGTGGTGTGTAGTTACAATATGTAGTAATAAGAGGGGAAGTATGTAAGCAGGACCCTGTCAGAGTATGTTATTCAATCTAACTCCATCTCAGATACTCATTATTTTAGGATCTTTAATTCTTAAATCTTTAATCTTAATGACTTTAATTGGCTTATGTTGTTTTGATGAAAGAACTATCTATATATTCATTGTATTATGGGAGTGTTAGTGCATGACTAACTGTATTGAAATGTCAAGAAGTGCTGTTTCTAGTTGATAAGTTACATCTCCAGCTGTCAGATCTGAATACCATGCATGTTCATTGCTTTCAATGATGCATACTTAAGTAATGTCAGCTTTAATTACAGTGCTTTGTGCCTGACTCAAGACTTCATATTTCCTGATATATTCTAAAAACAAAATAAAACTTAAAAGCAATGTTGTGAGATGCCAAATCTTATAACCAGGCTTATGTCACTGTCTCTATGCATTGTATGGAGTATTTCCACCTCACTATAAAAAGCTGAATTGTGTGTTTCATTCATCTTTGGTATTTTTGCTGTAATAATTGTTCTTTGTTGTTAGGATGAAGAATTATGATGCCTTTGGAAAGATTCTAGAAGGCCTGTTAAATCTGTATCAAATTCCAGGAAATAGGTTGTATCTCTTTTAAATATAATTAGCTTTTATTTGTAAATTATTTAATTTTTAATCATTCATATTCTTTTTTCTAGTGACATGAAATCTAAGGTATATCTTGCCTTGCAATCCTTGGAAAAAGATCTCTATTCAATGTCCCTTCTGTACAGGTAATTTTGAGAATACATGGTGCATTTGGTTTTCTATTTTTTTTTAATATGAAATTATTAAATTAGTATAATAGAATTACACATAGCAATATACATAGATATTGGATTTTCTCCCAATGGGAAGCTAGAAATCATTTCCATGGTGTCAACTGTTCTTTGTGCAGTATCTCTAGGGGTCCCAGCTTTCTCCTAAATGGTCCCCCTCAATTCGCCTATAATTAGACCAGTCCATAAATTTATTACCTAAACTGAGCCTATCAAGCCTTAACCTCCAGGGCTTGCAGTCTTTTTTTTTTTTTTTTTTTTTTTGTCTCCTTGTCAGTTTCTTACAGGCAGCCTGGCATGGTGATGTTGCCCCTCTCCTATCCCAGGCTTTCTGCTTCCCTGGTCCTCTCTGTTCTTCTTCCTTTGTAGTTGGACTTGCTTTCTTTATTGACCCCAGCTGTGGGTTCATGCCTCCACAACTGGCAGTTCTGGCACCTCTGCAGGGCTGTGGTCACTCTGCTTGCCTGTAAGCAGGGAAGACACTTCTCCCTTCTGCCTCTGCTCAGTAAGGAGTTTGGAAACCTCATTATATAGCCTCCCCCTCAAGGCCAAAGTCCAGTCTTGGATGATGACAGAAAATTGGCATTGGAATTCAAACTTGTTGCCTGGTGATGTATCCAGAAGTTTTAATGATAGGTACCATCTCATGATTCTTAGGTTCATCTCTGTCATTACATTCAGACAGCGCAGGGGTGCATGATTGATAACTCATGTGAATTCACTCCCTAGGAAGCAGGCTCTCTGTTGCTCACTTGATGGCCAAGCATTCCTTCTGTATCACCAAGTATACCCTCTCATGAGGAGAGAGTTTCCATCTGATGTACAGGGTTGGGTAGTGTTCTCCATTTACCGCTTGGGAAGGGATTGCCCCCTCGGATACATCTATCTGCAATATGAAATCCTTCTCGAAGTGTGGACTATACAACACTGGCTGTCTGTAGACTATGCCCTGTCACTCTTGAAAGGCCCTTTCACAGGTGGGCAACCATAAGACCTGTCTCGGGGGTTGTCCCTGGTTAGATCTGTTAGCAGGTCTGCTATATTGGTGAAATGTGGTATGAAGTGGCCATATTAGCCAGCTAGACCTAGGACGGCACAAGCTTGCTTTTTGTATGCCTGTAAAACGTGAATCGTATTCACCAATGAGCAGATTTGCCCTCCACTGACTGTGTGTCCAAGGTAAAGGGCTTCCTGTTTCCCTATTGTGCATTTAGCAGGATTAGTCATTAACCTGGGTTCCCTCAGTGATCAGAGAATGGCAGCTACTTTATCCATATGGAAATTGCAATCCTTGCTATAAATGACTACATCATCCAAGTACACCACTGCATCAAATACTGAAAAGTAGCTTCTGTGTAACCCAAAGGGCATGGTCTTAAAATGAAACAGGCCGAGCAGTGTAGGAAAAAGCTGTCTTCTCCCCAGAGTCCGGCGTTAAGGGAATCTGCCAGTACTCCGTCATCCAATCCAGAATGGTGATGTACTGGGTTTCCTCCAACCGGTATAAGAGTTCATCTACCCGCGGCATGGAATAGGCATCAGATTTTGAAACTGCATTCACCTTTCTGAATAGAAATGCAGTGAGCCAGCTTTAGAGTCAGCACAATAGGACTCCTCCAGTCACTTCGGGATTCCTCTGTTACCCCAAATTCCAAAATGGTCCTGAGCTCTTTCTTGATGGTCCCCCTCAATTTGTTGGGGATTGGTCAGAGCCCTTCCTGTATTACTTTAATGGGTTCCATATTAATGTGACGGTGGGCCATGGATGTCTGTGGGGTGAGCTGAGAATACTTTTGGAAAAGTGGCCACCAGTTGGAATGCTTGTTCCTTTTGCTTCTGTGGGAATCAGGAGATGTGGTTATAAGTTACAAGGGAGGGAAAGATAGATTAAAGCTTCCACAATGTCTAAACTTCCACAGTGACTACAAGAAAGGGTCAGAGAACCCCCACGTTCTCTCTCTTTCACTGAAGAAGGCAAAGGCACCAGCACCTTTGGGGCTCTGGGAGAGATCCTGACCAAAAGAAGGGTCAGTCACCATCTTGCTGGAAGACTGTGTGTGAGAAAAGTTATCTTCAACAAAGTCAGGAACCAGAACTTGCTAGATTACGTTTTAGACTTTTAGATGCATGTTTTCACTGATTTCCTTCAAACCATTTGTAACTTTATCCCTCACATTTGAATTCACTTCAAATCCTATATTCTCTTGTTAATAAACCTATTCCATTTTTTTAAAATCTAAATCAATCCAGTGCTGGGTTTAAAGAGAACTGTTTGGTAACTCCAGTTAAAGTAGCAAACTGCTGAATATTGACTCTTTATAGGAGCAACATATCTTATTAACTGAACTGTACAGGAGAGGGGTGGATGGTGCAGAAGACACATTTTTGGGAAAATTCAGGAGTTGAGGGTTGTGCTGAGGTTACCCTGCAAATACCACGGCTGGTGGAAACCAGAGGGTGGCTGGAATGTTGCTGACAGGCTGCTGGGATCAGAGCTGCTGGACCAGGGCTGCAGCTATACTCAGACACTCAGGGTGTGACCTGCATACTAGTAGGCTGTTTGTGACGGCCCAGGTTGGGAGCTACAACAGCAAAGCATTGTGAGGCTCCCAAGATTGCAGGGCAGGTGGTGATACAACCCCTGACTTGTCTGGATTGCACCCCAGAATGTGACAGTACCTCCATTCTGGGGGCTGTGAAAGTTGAAGAGACTTTTCTGGAGCCTTGCCTGCTAACTAGCTTCATCAAACAAGGCCTGGCTCTAACATGGGAACATACCATTAGACTATTTTTGAATACTGTTTCCTTATTAAGAATAGTAATTTCTTTTTGAGCTAACATTGTGTCCTCACTCGTCACAAATCTGTCAGCAGATAATCCTGAGCAGTTAACTATGAATTGACAAGTAGGCTATTTATACAGCTATGTAGATCTTTTTCAGCCTGTTACCATTTTGCAGCTCATTATTTAATACTTGCACTGTACATGAGTTGAAGTTAGAGAGAGGTGTGTGAGTCTCATTTGAGTTCCAGTTTATCCAAGTCACTTAGTTATACTTCCTCCCACCTTTCCCTTGCAGTAGTCCTTTTATACCTCCTCCCTTTACAGCCTGGGGCGTACAAAACCAAAACAAGTCAAATTTTAAATATGCAGCAAGCCCAGAAAAGGGAGCTGAATGGGCCCTAGCTGAAGCTGGAAATCCAAGCATTAAGATCATACATGATGCCACTGAGAGACAGGACAATGGCAAGTTGCCTGAGAGAGAATTTCTGAAAACGACCATAGAATTGTAAATAACCTAAAGCCAAGGCAATTAAAAGAGGAGAGAATGTTTAAGGGAATGAAATGGCTTTATATTGATTTAAATAGCACTGTCACTCTAGAACCATTGATCAGTTTGTATTTTGTAAAAAATTAGAACACAGGATGTAAACCGAGTTACTGAAGTACTTCATGGAAAAGTAGGACACCTTGTGCCAAGAACTGGAGGTAATTTTTTTGGTTCAGACTTAAAAATAAACAAACCTAAACGTGAGTAAACAGTGTGCCCACAGCAAAGATCCTTCACTACTGAGCTGCATCATTAACTATTATTTATTATTTGTATTGGAGTAATGCCTGATGGGATTGGGTGGGGTCTGTATTCCGAGGCACTGTACACTTGGTAATGAAAAGATGCACTGGGCCCATTGAGCTAACAATCTGTTCCAGCAGCCTGATACCACACCAGGCTAAAAACAGTGCTAGTACATTTTTGATATCATGTGGGGAATTTTGGGAGTAACTATAAGAGACTCATCATAGTTGCCAAAGTGATACTGTTACTTGCCAAAAAATGAGAATCTATTGAACTGGTGGGTTTTAGCATCTTGTTCTAGATCATCCTAGATTGTAGTCAGCAGTAGCTTTGGGCTTCAACTCTGAATGGGATACCCTTTAGAATTCAAACATTTCACAAAACGTATCTTCAATACACACTTTTGCTATGCTGAGCTATTGCTCAGCTCCATACGAAAGTCTCCCATCTATGTATTATTGCTTTCTTTCATCTCCAGAGCAGATAAGTCACATTAAGAAACTTTGCCTATTTCTGTATTCCAGTTGGACATTCTCTCCAAATTCTAATATTTAAGTACTAGTATTAAGAAGGGAGATTAAAATATTACTAAATTAAATCCTTTCAAGTCTGAATATGAGGCTATGTAACAATTGAAGTATAATGAACCTTTCAAAAGATTAGATTAAATAAATTGATTCTAAACATATTCTCATTGACAGTTTAGCAGTAAAATACAATTCAACACAACTTTGACTTGAAAATTACTTACAAGTTTTAAGGTTTTTTTTTTTTCACATTTTTACCCAGTTAGCTAAAGGATTTTTTTTATTGCCTGGTCAATGTTAATAATGTTTTGTAGTAACCAATTGTAATTTTTAATTCCACTTCAGGAACCCCTATGAACATCGAATATTATCTATCTCCCTATCAAGTTCTAGAAGAAGAACTAAACCCAGGTAAAACTGGATAAACATTAAAAATTAAAATATTGTTAGGTTACTATTTTTTAAACTGGACTTTAGTTTTTACAACTGTAGTCTGAAAAGAATCATGTGTAGTTAAAAGGGTGAACTTTCTTAGTGAAGTAACTATCTGTCTACAGTACAAGTTCTCTTTTGAGCAGATCACTAAATGGAATTGGAAACAATTTAAGGCATTGAATTTACTTCATTACATCCGAATGTACTTCATTTGATGGAGGACGTATTTCACTACATCCAAATTCATATGTAAGAAGGTTCCTTGTAGGTGGAACAACTAGAATGATATTTCCATATCCTTTGGTTCTTCATGATTGACACTAAAGTGGGAACAAATTAACTTGTAAACTGTTTGTTTAACAGAGTTCAGAAAGATGTGGCAAACAGCCCTGTGATGCACTTAAGTGCAGGACAAGATAGTTTAGGAAACTGGTGATAAGAGCCTTTGCCACTTCCAGCTTGCTGATACAAATTAAGACCAGCATGGTAGCAACCAAAAGTCATTCAGTAGCCTGTGTGAAATGGGACTCGTGGTCCTTTGGTCTGATTCCTAGTGAAGAGGTGTTCATGTCACAAAAAACCACCAGCTATGATGATTAAACTGGCTTCTTTGGCTGGGTGATGGAGATCTTGCATTGCAGCTGCCTAGATTGTACCTGCACTATAGATGACTGGAAGACATCAGGCTTTCAGTGTGGCACCTTTCACCAGTATTACGTTCATCTACATTTTCTTAAGGAAAAAAATGCAATGACACAAACCTGCCTTCTCTTTTTCCCTCAGGCTCCCAAGTATGTGGAACAAAAGTGTTTGTAACTGTTGGAAGTTCAAACACAACAAACAAACTTCCTATTTCTCCATTAATTGTGGATTCTGAGGCAGGAGATGGGTGAGATTCAAAGGCACTATTGACATTTCTAAACATATAAATGGACTTTCAAATCATTAAGGTTAAAACCTGACATAATTTGTATTGATCCTGTGGATCATATAATGAAGATGCAAACCCACTGTTAGACAAGAGCAATACTACTTTATTGATGGCATTATCCCTCTTTGGAGTACTCTGCATAATCTGTGGTTATGACTGTTTTCCCAAATGAGTTTAAAATAATGTCCAAGTTCACGTTAACTGTCTGAATTCTATGGTATCATAGATCTTAAGACCAGAAAGGACCAATGTGATATTTTTGTCTGACCTCCTGTACAACACAGGCCATAGAACTTTATCCAGTAATACCTGCATCAAGCCCATAACTTTAGATTGAACTAGAGTATATCAATTAAGTGTATTGTATTTAAATTATGTAATATTTTAAGTTTTTTGTGTGTAACCACTCCTAGTATAGCACCATTTAATTTGACTGTCTGAACAGGTAATACAAGAGGTAGGCTTGAGGAAGAATTTTTCTCCTCCCTCCCTTCCCTTTGAAAATGAACAGTGCACTGATTCACAGCAAGAATCCTTGTATACTGCTCTGCATGTTTTTGTGGCTCACCTTCCTTCTCTGTCAGTCTTCATATAGACCTTGCTTTATGACATCTAGTCAGTACTTGCACCTTCCAGAGGGAGATTTTTCTTGAGGCAGGAAGACTACTCCATATTATTCATTCTATACCACGTGTCTTAATTTTACCCTGTGCACTAAGAATCCTTTGCACACCAGTTTATTTAACAAGCTTGCCTTTCTACCCTTTTCTCCAGCAACCCTGCTTTTTTACCACTGACTGATGAACTTAGTATGGATTTGCCAGCTTGCTTTTTCTTGAAGTTTCACCGGCCTTTTCCTATATCCTCATCCAGTATTCATGAGATAGAGAAGTTTACAGGCATGTTTAATAATGTGTAAGATTAGATATTTTTGAGTACTTTACATAGCTTGTTTCCTTTCTACCTCCCACATGCTAATTTTGCAAGAGATGTTTCCAGATTTTCTACCTTCTCTGAAAATCCTCTAATCAGTATACCTGTCAACTCAGGTGTGATTATCACATTTTTAATGTGCTGTCATGTAAATGTGACTGGATATTGGAAAAAAAAAATATGCAGAGAACCAAGTAGAGAAATGACAATATAAGGGGGAAGGATAGTCTTGTGGGTAAGGCACTTGACTGGGACATGAGAAATCAGGATTTAATATGCAGCTATGGCAGATTTCCTGTGTAATCCTGGACCAGACTCAATTCCCAATCTGTTAAATCAGGGTATATACTTCCCTGTCTTCTTTATAATGATTCTATTTGTAAAAATGGAACTAACATTTTCTATAACTAATGAATGATGACAATTTAATCCGGAAATACTAATCTAAAAATCACCTGGCTTTAGGAATTCCAATTGACGGACTGAAGCTAGCTCCTTTTCATGCATTGATTGTTCAATTTACCCTTAGTGATGAGTACAAGGAAGATCTGTCCAGGAATAATTCTTGTTTCTTGGTGGTATGTATGTTTTGACTTTTGATACGTGCAACTAAAATGCAAGTCATTTTGCTCTTATTCTGTATCTACATTTATGTGGTTAAGTAAACACTTTTGTCTGTCAATAAGCAATGCCAATATTCAGAAATCCTGACAGTAATTGTATGCTCTTTAGGGAGTATATTTTTTCCAACTTTTTAAACTCTGTCAACTTCCTTTTAAATAATTTAAGGCAATTTAACACCTTCATAAAGGTGATAAAGGAGACATTGTTTTGTGTATAGTAACAGAAGTCATATCAATTGTATTGTTTTCTAAAGTATTTAGCCTAACTAAATGTATCTACCACTTTCTCTCTAATCCCTTTAAAAGCAGAGTTTGTTAGCGGTTAGTTTCAAATCCAAGACCCTCCCGAATATCAAAGATGCTTCACCGCTAGATTTTCAGTTTTAAATATCTTTAGCATAGAGCATGTCACTCCATTTTAAATTTGATTAAAAATAGAATTCCCTACAGTGTAACAATAAAAGCAGTGAATTTACTATTTATTATAGTCTTTATAATAATGAGTGGCAGAAAGAAGTGTGTGTAATATTAGGGTCATTCCTGTAGTTAGTGATTATACAGAGTTCACTGATTTCTTTTTAAAATGTTTTTTGTGTGTTCTTTGTTTTGTGGCACGTAGTGGCTAAAAACAATAGTTTTGTATTTTGTATTATGGTAGCTCTAAACTGAGGCTGTTTTGCATATTTAGAAATTACTTTCTAATTAAACATCAATTTTAAAGACTCTCCTGATTTAGTAATTTAGTACTGGTGAAAGATGTTGGCTGGACTACCCTGGTAGGCGAAAGCTTCTTGTTTATCTACAGGGCAGTGGTAGGGCAAATTTCTCACAGCATCTGCCTTGCTAGCATGCCTTAATTGTGAAATAGGGGACAATTGGAGTAGAGGGCACTTCCTCGATAGGTAATGGGGTAGCTCAGTCTTCAGGGCCCTTGTAGTCTTTGATCTCTGCAGAGTCTGGCTGTTGTGCAGGGCAATGGTGGGTGAGTTTACAATGTGGTAGCTGCAACTGAGACCCAGAAAAGTCCTCGTCTTTAGAGGCCACAACGTATCCATTAGATGGAAATAACTTTAATCTCTAAGGAGCTGTGCTGGATATGGGTGAGAGACTGTAGCTCATTAGCAATGCCCAGAGGCATCCAGTTTCCTACTAAGTTCTAATGTTACACGTTCAAGAATGAAGACTTTCTTTCTGGAAAAATAAGCTTATTAAGTGCTGACCTTTTTGCAGCTTATCCAGGGTGGGTCTTCCTCTCTCTGGACACACAGGATAAAGCTCCTACACCTGAACCTGCCCAATCACTCCTTAATATGCACTCTCTTAAATGCCCTGCCCTGCTCTTAAAATGACAGCTCCCATTTGACCAAAGCAGAAACACTACGGTTGTGTCTACACAGCAAATGAAGGTGTGGTTGTAGTGTGGTTAACAATAGTGAAGACATGGCAGCACAGACTTCAGTGTGACATAGCAACTGAAGTGGGTCCCCAGAGGGCTTATGCCAAGGTGGGCTAGCCGTCGTGTCTTCACTATCGTTAGCTATGCTAGTGTAGATTTTCCTACCCTTGCTATCAACACACCTTCATTTGCTACATTGATGTACTCAAACTACAATATTAAAACAAATATCACATCTAAATAAACTTCCAAATACCATGTTTTGCAATATAAAATCGCTTCAGCAATTATTCCAGAGTGCTCACGCTAATTTAAAAAGTTCTATAATCTTTTCCCCCTCAAATGAGTCATTAGGTGGTTTTGAACCTACAACCTTGGTATCTGCCCACACATCTTTTCTGCTTTAGCTATAGGAACAGAACTGGGCAGAACCAAGTTATCTGGTAGGTGGACCACCCCAAGGTAGTGGATGCAATGGATGCTCTGCAATAGATAACATTGGTTATCAGGATTCCTGACCCCAGGAAAAGTGTGGTCAAGTGATAGCACAGCTAAGGACATTCCTTCTGAAAGGCAGGGTTGCAAAGTGAATGAGATTAGTATCTGTTAGATCAGTGGTTCCCAACCTTTTTGGCTCGAGGGCTACAGATATGGTTACAACCCTGAAGGGCCACCAGTCTGTCAGCAGACCCCCCCCGCATCCCCCTACTGCAGCCAGAGACAGAAGGAGTTAAGCAAGGAGGCTGCCTTCCTCCTCACTAATCTCCCATCCCCATGGCTGCAGGCATCCTGTAGCCCCGTGTGCTGCATGTGGATCCCCAGGCAGTGGCTCCCTTCTGCAGCCAGCAGGACAGGAGACCAGTGCTCCCCTTCCTCTGGCTCCAGCAGGGACACCAGCGCCTAGGGACCCAGGTGGAGTGCTTTGCGTGCTCCCTGCTACAGCCAGGGGGAGGGGAGCACTAATCTCCCATCCCCTTGAATGCAGCAAGGAGCCTGCACCAGTCTTTTAGCCACGTGGCAACATGCTCCACCTAGGCCCTTAGGCAGCAGCTTCCTTCTGCAGCCAGTGGGAGGGGAGTAGCGGGCCACTTTGAGGGCCATTTTTGGCCTCCGGGCCCCAGGTTGGGAACCACTGTGTTAGGTGAAAGCACTCTCTGTTCTCAGGTCTGCCTGAAATGTCCTCTCTTTCTGTTTATCTTCCCTGTAGAATGACTGAATGGCACTTACTTCTCCTAAATTAAAGTTAAAGGGTTAATATGTCTGACTTTTGCAGCCCTTAACACTCACACGAACAACTGAGACTAGAACTCATAGTCTCTTGGCTTAAAGCTCAAAGCAGATTATCCTGTGTTAAAAGGTATTTTGCAGGAGAGGGGCTTGGTCTCAGCTGAATGCTTTGTGTGATATTTTCATTGAAGTGCTGACAGGGATGGCAGACTGACAGATGACACGTGTGTGTCCCACAAAAGACTTTTTTGGTGCCAAATCCAGTGTAACATTTTGGTATCCGAGCTAGCTGTCTTGCCTTTCAAAATTTCCATTCCTTATAATAAATATTTCTTGGTCAGTCTCTTCCAGATTGCTCGAAGCACAGTTATTTCATAAATAAGGGCACAGAAAAATCAGGTATAACAGGAGCCCTGGTCAGTAAAATTCCATTTACCCATCCAAAGTGCGTGCCTGCTATAATTGAGATTCTTCGGCATCAAGTGGCATATAACACTCTTATTGGCAGCTGTGTCTCTGAGAACACGATAAACAAAGGTAAATTATATGTTATGAAATACAGCATGTTTCTCTATAAGACAAAACTAAGCTGCAGACTATTTGTAAATTGGATGTCACCACCGCAGTTGCTTTCCCCAAATCCACAGCTATTTACTAATTGTTTGAAATGACTGAATTCTTATCAGCATCCTTTATAGCATAGGTCTCTCTGGATGTTAAATATTTTCAAGTAGCACTCCTATATCTGACCCAATACGTAGAGGCACAAATTGAACTGCAGAATTACAATAATTAGATTCTGCGGTGTCAATATTTTGAATGGCTAGTGTAAGATTCACTTAAATGGGGCTAAGTTTAAATCAACCAAGTTACTAAATAAAGTCATTGCCTTACAGATTGCTCAGAGCTGCTTTATTTTGAAGTGTCTCCACAAAAGGGCACCAGCTTTTCCATCTCATTCCAGCATCCTATGGGAGAGAGTTTAGCTTGTGGTAAGTATGGAACATTCAGCGCTGTTTCTATGTATCACATGTACAAAGATCTTTGTTTTCTCAGGACTTAGGTTTCAATTGTAAATGTGCAGTGTGAATCTCAAAAATCTTCCTAAGTTTTACTCTTTTGTGTGTGTGTGTGTGTGTGTGTGTGTACACATAAATAAATTGGAATGCTTTGTTAAGGTTGCCAAGTTCAAAACAAAAAAGTCAGGAAATGTAAATGAATTAAGCTCCTGGTTCCGCAATGCATTGCCGAGGGGCAAAATCCCATACCCCCTTGGAGCCCCACTGAAATCAATGGGATGGGTGGCTTATAGTTCCTACAGCAATAGTAGCTGTGCTATATGAATGCACAGTGTTTGTTACGGTAAATATTAACCTTTAATAATGGTAATATTATGGCAACTATAACCATTAATATTCAACATTATATGTCTTAATTTCCATACTTGGACCAAAAGGAATTGTTCAGTGATTATAATATTGCTAGACCTTTATAAACACACACAATTTTGAAATGTCCATATATTTTCCTATTCAGTGGTAGCTGATGTCTTGAGTTCCAGACAAATCAGATGCAGTCTTCATACAAATACTCAAGATGTAACTCTAAATTGCAGCAATGACTTTATTACAAGAGTTATGGAGCGGTAAGTGTTCTACTATAAAAGGCTTGGAACCCAAATACATTGTCTGTTAAGGATAATTTTTATGTATATTCAGAAATAGTAAAAACTACCATCCGTATGATCAACAATGTCAGTTTATTAAAAAGTTAAAGGAAAAAAAGGTGGTCTTTCTATTTACTAAAGTATATTTTTACTTCTCAAAGGAAGGTGTCACTTTTCTTTGCACAATGTATTTATTCATTTAACCACTTTGAATTAGTGATATGTTCACTTAGACTGGCATTTCTTGTGTCTGCAACTAAGACTTTTATACAGTAGGAAGTAAAAAAACACATTGCAAGTTAGACATTTCTTTTTATTCTCTTGAAAGTGGTCCAGTGTTCAGCTATAGATATCTGGTTAGTCATAACAGATATAGCAGAAGTAGTTGCAGTGTAAGTTTCCCATGCTGTCCTAGCCAATATGTGCCCCCTGTTTTTCCAGAGGGAACCACCTCTGGGGAGTGAGCAGTTCTTCCTTTCTCTACTGAGATGAGTGGTCCAAATTGTGTGGGGCTGCTGTGGAAAGAACATGCATACACTAACGTGAACTGAGACCACAAAGACTTTGTCTACACTAGCACTTTTGTCGGTAAAATTTTTCACTCAGGGGTTTGAAGAAAAAAAAAAAAATCCCCCACCTGATATAAGTTTCACCAACAAAAGCACTGGTGTGGACAGCATTATGTCCATGGGAGAGCAACATAGCTATCACTTCTCACTGGGGGAAGTTTAATTGTGCTGGAAGGAGAGCGCTCTCCTGTTGGCATGGAGCGGCTACACAGGAGACGTTACAGCGGCGCAGCTGCAGTGGTACAACTATGCCACTGTAAGGTCTATAGTGTAGACATAGCTTAATTTACTTCATGCAGGTCAGTCAACAGCTGTCCAAAGGCAGTAAGTTAGAGGTAGGCTGGACTTAAACCAGTAATTTAAGCAATAAGATGCAGAAAACTGCTGCTGGAACCAGAGCATTGTACATTTGGGCTCCTGCTATTGCTAACTCTGGTTCAGCTGAACCAGTAATAGACAGTAGAAAGCCCCCTTTTTTCGGGGGGGGGGAGGGAGGTAAAAAGGCCTTACTGCAGCTGAGTGAAGGCTGAGGTGCTATATTCTTTTAAAACATCATACAATGCATGAGAATTACTCTTAAAAATTATAGTTTTCTAATTGTAAAGTGAATATTGTCAACTTAAGCTCTCATTTAAAATAAAACCCTAAATCCTAAACTTGGAACTATGTAAAAGGATATTGTTTTGGTTTTATGTAGTTTACTTTCATGCAGTACTCAGGCTAAGAATAGGAGAATCCATATTAGCTAATTTAAGAGTTTACACACACCAAGATAACTTCTGATTCAATACACCTTCATTGTCTGTTGGTGGAATTGTGAGAGAAATCTATTTTCCCCACAGAAAGGATGGTTCACTTCAGCAGGCTAGTCTGCTTTTTACAGTGGCTGAGTACTTAATGTTGTAGTGAATAATGTTCTCAACTCTCTTTTTTTCCCCTCAGTTGTATGTCTGTTCCTCTCGTCATGAGAGCTATTTTCAAGAATGCTGTCACAGTGGAAGCTGATGGTGAAATACAAAACATGGAAGATACCTCTGAGCAAAATCCTGAAGTGACCTGTAAGCAAAGTGCATCCTCTAACAATATAGGAGAAAATCTTTCTCCAGCCAGCATGCAAAATTCTGAACTAGGAAGCAAGCAAACTTCATTGCCTGGCAGCATGGAAGAAGGCATCTCAGCAGCCAGCCTGTAGATCTGGGGTGATGGAATGGAAAAAAGCTTTTCTGCAGCCAGCAGGCAAACTTCATGCGATAGCATGGAAACAAGCATCTCCATAGCCAGTATTGAGTGTGATAGACCACAAATTACAGTATAACTAAACCAAATATTCATCTGATATTTACTGCGGTTCCACATCACTTTTTGGTAGCATGATCAATCACTTGTAACTTTCTCAAGAAACGAAAAGTGGAGCATTTGACAAGATCAATGCTTCTGTTTAGCAGGATTTTCTCTTAGAATTAAAATCTTTCCAACCCTGCATATTGTGAAATGCCCCCCCCCCAAAAAAAAAAGTTAATACTTGAGTTTGAGAATGTAAACACAAATTTGAAAAGTCAAATGATCACTGGTGTAGGAACCTAATTTTAACTCACAATGCATATATGGGCATGTAGTTGTTTAGGTTACTGTTTATTAAATATTTGTAGGTGTATATATACTACAACATGTAATGTGGCTAAGTTATATTGCTGTAACCTAAGGATTTTGTTTTTTCTTTGTGTGGTTCAATTTATTAAACCATAATGTTGCACTAACATTTTAAAAAATGTAATTGAAAAATCTGTAAGAAAGGTGGAGTGGGAAAGAACTGTTGTTTGAAACACTCGGGTAGTAATTTGTGTGCACAAACGCAATTTAATGCAAATTAATTTCTCATTTATTTGCACCATTCCACATGTGTTCCAAAGTGAAACTGTGTAGTAAATGAAAAGCTTTCCCCTCCTGTACTGATTTAATGTCCTCTTTTTACAAAGAGTGGTGGATAACAGAGAAGGGATATGGCTAATATAACTGTGCAATAAAAATACTTTGCAAACAAATGGCTGTCATTTTCTAGTTTTAAATTCTGCACAATGACTTGTCTTCATGGAGGATTAGCCTGATATTAGGTTTGAAAAATTAAACTCAGTTGTTGGCGTGCAAAAAGGTTACAGCAGGATTGTATGATTTTTTAAAAATACTCTCACATGCACTTAGTGTAAGTGGTAAGCAAACTAACCAAATTTGTTTTCGGCTTCTGACTAAATATGCTGAGTTTCAACAAGATGACAACTTAGGTAGTGGTAACTTAAAACAGGAATAGAGAGTGTCTTACTCAGTATTGTTGTAGGTGCTAAAATTGATTTAGTGAGAAATATGCATAAGACTGTACTGAACCAATATATACTAACATGCTAAACAATACCGAACTTCATGCCCAGAAGAATTTGCAGTCAGTTTAAACAAGACCAACAAGAGAAAATGACAAATGCAGGGTGTTAGAATGGAGAAGGTGACAGCCATTAAGAACCTGTAGTTATGGGAGTAACATGTAGAAAATTGTGACTAACGTGTGTTATACATAATCCCCTTGGCAAAGGGTCCCCTCTTCCACTCGTCTGACCTGACAAACTCACTACACCAACTACATTGCTTATAGCATATTTGTCCATAAAGAGTAAGATGTAAGGTTTCTATAGAAAGCTTGCAACTTATCAATGTTCATAATAATAGCATGGTGTGTGTACAGGTAATATTTAACAAACAATGTAAGTGGACACATCTGAAGAAGCAGGAAAGCAATCTCTAAAGTCTGAAGAAGAGTGCGATCAATCTCAGAAGAGAAGGCTAGGGCTGGAGAACAGATATGGTAACTTTATAAGGGCTGTTTTAGCAGAGGGGCAAGGACAAGTCAGGTCAGGGAAACAGATATTCAACACACTAGGAATAGAAAGCAACTTGAATTTAAAGAGGGAAAGGAGGGCAGGTGCATTTTACAAAAATCTTATGGAACACCATAAGCTTTTTATGGAATTAAATATTAAAATGAGTTAACAGTATGTAGCCAAATACACAAGGCCTATAATGAGGCTAAAATTTCCATTTGCAAGAGACTGTAGTCTTATGATAACCTTGTTACATTACTCTAGCTTAAATTTTGGTTTTCGCCTAAATTGTAGAATAAATCTTTTTCATTTTTGTTACCTGGTATATCTGATGCCTTAATCAAGAATCTGCACAAGAGTTGCAAATCATCTGTCCATCTAATCCAGTCTCTTGCCTCCCACAGAAGGTGATAACGTTGATGTTTCAAAGGAAGATGAGAACCCTAAATATGGCAACATTTTTAGTACTCCTGCAATACCCAAATAAGGACAAGGTAAAGGCAAAAGAGTTCTCCTCACCAACACAAGCAAGACCCACGTCACTCATTTGGCATGGTAAGTACCATATGTTGAATTAGGGGCCAGATGATGTTGGGCATAACCACATGAGAAAGTACAGTGAGTCTGCAATGTTCACAACTACACCTACCTCACTTCCCAAGGAAGCCACAGCATCTCCCCCCACCTCTTCAGACAGTTGCCATAGTAGTTTGGCTCTCCACTTCCTGGGCACAACAGTTGTGCTGCATTTTAAGTCCCTTACAGCTATGGTGGAAATGGCCTACATCCTATATTGTACGTAGCCAACTGCGCAATGTCCTAGCTGGGTGGCAATTTTTTTTAAACCTTTGACAATCAGTTGCATTACACCAAGTGGCCATAATTATCAAGGATTTTCCTACTATATAATATCTATATATACTATATAAATATATATATATTTATATATACTATACAGATGTGAGGGACAGCATTTTGTGTTTTAATCACCTGCTTCAGATAAAGTTTTATCCTTGGTACTGCAACCGGTTTCAGTGCAGTGTTGATCTGAAAGCAGAGCTAACTACACCAGAGATTTATGATGCACAGTTTCTTGTAATGAACAAATAGAGTTGGCAAAATATCAAATATTTAAACAAAGTGTATACGGCCTGTTTCTGCAAGTGCAGTTCCTACTTCTTCAAAGGAGTTCTCCATCCAGACTAAGTTCTAACCCAATAGCAATGTTTACTTTCGTTTTCAGTATGCTAGGAGCAACTGTTTTCTAAGGATATGATTAAAGAATCATTCAGTTCCTTCTTCTGAAAAAGAATATTAAGGGCAAATTAAATAAATTAGAGGAAAATGTTAGATTGCCGGACAGAACAGCAGACATATTAGTGTCACTGCAGAGCTTTTAAACTGCTATGCATTTGTGTATACAAAGTAACTAACTTGCATAGGTAGAAAGTAAGTGTGGAAGCAACATTTTTTTGCCAAGAGCTGAGATGTGACACAGTATTATGGAGCAAGGGTTCTTACTATATTTTAAAGGGAAACATTAGAATCAGATCATTACATTCCCATGAAAGGAAATGACTAATATAACCACCACCCTATGCGCCACAAATAAAATACAATCCTGTCAAGTTTGTTCTTAGAATTGGATTCCGTTTGGTAGAAGAGAAAAGTTAATTTTCCAGTTGTTGGACATGCTCTAATACGTCCAACGACAAGCCTAGCTCCTCTCCTAAACAGGCAGCCTGTTGTTTGAGCCAAGTGAGGGTTGGCCCTTCAGAATCTGTGTGTTCTATTGTCCTCCAACTGTCAGACTGCAAGGAGTCAGCCCCAACATTACCCTTGCGACAGTTTTCACTCAACTCAGAATCATTTGTACAGAGTCTTCCAGCTTCAGTTCCATCAAATTCTCTGTCAGCTGGAACCGTATAACTAAGGTCCATGTCCTGAACAGAATCCAATAACTCTCCAAGGTGGGGTTGTGGCTGGATAGAATTCATATACTTAAGTATACATTTTTCATACTTGCCAACTGCATCCAGGAGGTTATTTATCTTACTCAGCAAAGCAGAAACATGTCCATTAAGGAGATACCAAGACAAGAGTGCACTGAAGAGAAAAACAAAACAGTGGAAAAGTGATTCCAAATACCTGCAGTGAGCTGCATGTTTTCTTGAGGTTGGGTGAAAAGGTGACCAGACAAAGTTAAAAACTCATTCCATTTGTGTGTGTACATTTCATTCATATATACTTCAGGAAAGTTCAACAGGAAAAGCTAAATGTTCAGCCAAGAGTGTTGATTCAGATCGTAATTCACTGAACCGCTAAGATGCTGTTAATTTTAAAAAAGGCACAGGAGGAGGGCTAAGAATTACCACGCTACATTTTTGCCTTCTGAAGAACATTTGTAATAGCAACAGACAGTATCACATAGTAGGTTCTGCTGCACCGTAGTAGTTCCTACACAGCATGTGATGGTTGCATTGGGTTATATACTCTTGCATCCAACAAGAGCACAGCTGTGCTCCACAAGGATGCTTCAGCTAACAGAGCCAAGAGCCAAGTGCTGAGACAGCATTTTCAGTGACATGACATGGCCCTTTCCAGAGGAAATCAGACTGACCTCCAGGCTGACTGTTCCGATTAAAATGCAAGACCAACCTTTTTGCTAAAGCTTTTCCATGTTACAATATCCTTTTCATGGCCAATTTTCAGTTAATGCGACCTAAAAAATTATGCTTGATGCTCACAGCCTGGTGATAGGCATTTTAGGAATGTTTACATAATATAATCTGAAATATGAAGTAAAATTTTCCAACGCACGTGAATGAATTAAGAGTCCAAATTCAGTTTACTTTGTTTTTAAAATGGGACTTCAGCTTCAAAGTCACTTTCGAAATTGTTACCTGAGTCTTCACAGCATTTGATAAATTGTAGATCAAGATATCCATATAAACGCACCACACAATCTCAAAGCTTCAAAATTTACCTAAGCGTTCCTTTGAGTTGGCCACATGTCATCATCATCTCAGCACCCTGTTTGTAACCCCAATTGAAGCCCTGTTGGAGTGAAAGCTCTTTCCCAGCCTCAACACCATCTCTATAGCCTTCCTGTAAGCAAGATGACAATAAAAGGAGGTTACTGATGTCAGTAATCCAGGTACAGCAGAGATTATTTTTCCAAGAAATAATACAAGAGCTCAAATCTATACACACATTCAGTTTCTTGGAATAAAGCTTTCTAATTTGGCTAGATGTATGTGAAACTTGTATACTGTACTGTTCAGCAGAAATGAAAGATTGACAAAACTAAAAAACCAAACAAATCTTCTTGGTGTTTTATAAACATGGTCATTTTGACTCCCTTTTTCAGAACTATATACAGTGAGGTCAGAAAATAAATGACTGTACTGCAAATGTTTCCTTATTCTACACATACAGTAACATGGATTAGAACAGCAATTCTTGTCCTCTTCTATGCTGCGACCTCAGGCTTCAACAGCAAAAATGTTTCAGGGCCCCTCTTCCATCTAGCCACTAAAAAAGGGATGGTAGATGCCACCCCGAGGCTGAGAAGCCATGAATGAAAACAGAGCTTGCTCTCTAGGATGTACGATTTTTCCCTCAAGGAAACTGGAGATGGTGAAATTTCAACTATAAAAATACCAGATGTGATTATATAAGGAACGAGCCTTAGAAGCACCTCGAAACAGCAGAATAAAGTTTCCTTGAAGCAGCCAAAATCCAGAAGCTTTTCTCAAAAAATAATGCTCTAGTCCAGTGTTTCTCAATTAAATTTCCCCGCGGAACCCTTTAGGCTCCACGGGGAAATTACACTCATACTCGATACCCTCCGCCGAAAAATCCGGGACATCTTCCCTTTTTCGGCGGCACGGAAAACAGCTGCTCTCGGCGGCGCGATGTCACTTTCTCGTGGAACCCTAACCAATTGAGAAACACTGCTCTAGTCCCACAGTAATACATTTGCTAATCAATGGCCCACACCACAGCTTCTTTTTCCTGTTCTTTTGATCAGATGTTGATCACCCAAGAGTGGAAGTTTAATGTTCCCAGCACCATGATTCATAGTGATGCTGTATTTATTAAGAGCTTGATCCAGTGCTCATTAAAGTAAATGGCAAGAGATAAAATCCTAAGAGTCTAATACAATGCCACTTGAAGTCAGAGTTTTGCCCTTCATCTGGGCCTTGCAGGATTTTAGGATTTCTTTGTTAAAACGAGCCTTAATAAAAATTAATTTTTCACTGTTATTTTCAGTTCTATAGGAAGGCAGATCAGAGGAATTACTATATATTCGTTGCTATGGGGCTACAATGAACTACTGATTTTTAATCAGGCTATGCCATTGATTTAAATGGTGATTTCCACTTTTTTAAAAAAATGGTAAAATATGGCTCATACATCTTCATTGGCCTTGTTTAATTATATCACTCAAAATTTAAAAACACAGTTCTTCTATCATGATGCAATATACGAACCAGACACTTGATAGCACATGGGATTTATATGGGCACTTTTCATGTTCAGTGTGCTATACAAAGTCACTAATACTCATAACATGCTTAGGAGATAGATACATATTATTTCCCCATTTTACAGCTAGAGAAAATGTAACCAAGGCCAAAGAACAGATTAGTGGTAGAACTGAGATAAGAACTCAGAAGATTCCTTCAACCAGCCTGACCTCCCACATCTGTGTTTTTAAAGAGAAACTGTGGCAGGAACCCAGCAACTGTTTTGCCATCGCTGTGCTCTCCATCAATAGAGAGAACAGTCACATGACTAAATTTGCATATTTTTTACTGTGAGGAACTAGCCTCCTATTGAGGTGCAGGAATTTATAAGCAGAACACCCATGGATAATTGGGGGAGTTACATACATAAATACACAATGTACAAGAGCAGATTAGATATGCAGAATTTTGGCTACAACTTCTGGATTTTCAGGCACTTTCTCCATAGAAGAATCTCAAGTGTGTTCTGATGGTAGCATTTCCTTAACAACTTGCTCAGTTTTTAAGTCATAACAAACAAACTGATCCACAATTTTTTTTTTTTAAACAGCATCCTCAAATTCCCCTTAAATCATTCATGCAGGCATCAACTTATGCATTATAGAAAATGGCCAAAAGGCTACTAAAAATAAAGTAATGGTTATAAAAATTACTTTGACTCTTTTCTCCATGGTGCTCTTCCATTCTTTCTGCACTAGATGCAGCTCATCAGCATCTTCATCAAACACATCCTCACTGGGCCGGCTGACTGCTGCTTGCACCCACGACATTGCAATAGTAGCAACAAGGATTCCAGTACATGTGCTAAAAACTAGTACTGTGAGAATCAGAGCAGTTCTTCCTCCTGAGTATCAAGTTAAAACCACAGGCGGTATTTTGAGGTAAGTAACTTTAAGAACCAGAGATCCTACTTTTATGTTTGTTTTCACAAAGGAACTTGATGCACTTTACCACCACAGTACACCTGTAGAGATAAATGAGTCACACTGTCAAAGAAAAGCCATTTTGCAAGGTCATAATTTCAGCCAGGTATTAATTTCTTTGTTTCCAATAGCAGTAACATACATATACAGATCAAACTTACCATCCCTAACCATCATTAGCACTCATTTAAAGAATAGAAACAGGCCCTGATCCTGCAAAGCCTTACATACAGTTTTTACTGTATACATTATATTACTTTAGCCCCATTCATCTCTTTCTCGTGCATAACGCCAAGCACATGTGTAAATCTTTGCAGAATAGGGTCCTCAGTTCCAAACTCAATTCTGAGTCTCTTGGTTATGCCACAACTATTTTAGCATCTTTTACGTCTCGAGAAGAAAGATTTCTTTATATTTTGAGTAAAAGGATTAGCTGGATCAAGCTGGAATTTATTAAAGATTAAAAAACTAAGTGGGTTGTTTGACTTTTGTATTGAATAAAGCATGTTTGCTCTACTGACTTGGTTAGATCTGCACAATCCAGAAAATTCAGTCACTCATAAAAATTAGTGAAAATACAGAAAGAGAATTATAGCAAAATCTGTTTTAGGGACTCTGCTTCCAATACACAATCTTCATCTAAGGCATCACCTTCCAAATTTTCTACTATTATTTTGTTCGACCTTTTTTTTTTTGGGGGGGGGGGGGGGGGGGGGGGGGGGGGGAATGTTTAGTGGCTAAAAGACAAGGCTGGGGAGCCAGGAATCCCTGTTCTTGTTCAAAGTCACATATATCACCAAGCTGAGTCACAATCTATTTATGCCTCAATTTCCCTAGAAACATGGATAATACCCATATTACCACCTCACAGAGCAGTTATCAGGCTTAAGATATTAATGTTTGTAAAGCACTTTGAGATCACGGAATGGAAGGTGCTATATGAATACCAAATATTATGATTTAATTAAACCATCATCACTAAATGACCTGTTTTTATTGGTCCCTTTAGTAGTTTCACAGCAGTCCTCAAAATGAGAAAAGCTAGTAAAAAAAGGGGAGGAAGGAAAGAAAGAGCATGTAAATAGGAAAAAAAAAAAAAAAAAAAGACATCCAGAAGTTCAGAGATCAACTGACCTGAACAGAAAAGATCTCTGGCTGATAAGTTTTAGAAGAATGCGCCATAGATTGGCCCCCTGGATAATAGGACAACACAAGAAAAACCTGAGGACATAAATAGTAATCCCAGTCCAATGCCTGTTATGCCACAGTGCTTCTTCTGGGACAAAGCAATAAGGCAGTAAGAGTGGAGGGAGATATATACAATACAGATATGTCTGTCCACCTTCACCCCTCTTGTTACTGACAGAGCGGTGTGGTGACACACATTTTTATATACAGGCACCTATCTTATCTCCATTTTCCTACCCTGCTTCCAATAGTCACACTTTTCCCACTCTCTTCCCCCTTTATTACTCCTTTCCTAATAAGCATTTGAGACAAACAGCATAATATGCAAGGAACAGATAAGTGTTTTTTTATTGACATGTATGCATCATTGACAATTCCTTTCCCCACCACAGGGAAGCAGGAAGAGAGAGAAACTATTACCAACCTCAAGTATTTAAAAATTATGAGTGAGAGCTCAAAATAAAACAATGAAAATCCAAAGATCTTTAAAATAATATATTTTGGTTCATTTTATTTGCCTTTTTGATGCTGGAGCCTTTAGAGTTTGCATTTTCAAATCTCCCCCACCATGAGGATTAGGTTTTTTGGTGAAAGCTGAGACCCTTGGTTAATATCATGTTTATAGCCACTGGTATCAAGAAAACACACACTGCAACAATACCCAACACTTAGCAGGAGAGTTTGGCAATACTGGAAGGCCTGTCATCAAACCAAACCGTTCGAAAGTCCCACTCGACAGAAGTAAATTCACCCACGAGAGTCAAACAAACAAACAAACAAACAAACACAAAGCACCACACCCCAGCACAAATATGTGAGTTATTGACGTGTTTCTGGTCTATCTACTGGCCACAGGGGCAGAAATACAAGGAAGGCCCCATGTGCCACCACACGCTGGCATTTTTATTTCTGGGAGGGCTCCTAGTTCTTTAGTGGAAGCTGCCCCCCAATCCCCCCCGCCCAGCTGGTGCCTGATGATTTCACAAGGGCCAATTCAACCTCAGTCACACACACCAAGGGGCGGCCACAGCCTCTTCCCTCAGCCCCTAGCGGCGGGGAGCGGAGATTTCGCCCCCCTCCAGCCCCTACTCGCTCAACCTGCGCCCCTTCCCCCCCGCACGATCATCCCTTACCAGGGCGACGACCGGTTCTTCTGCCCCGCGGCTCTAGCAGCCACCCAGGCTGGCGGCGGTCGGGCGAGAACAGGGCGCCGCCATTTTGTCAAAGGGCAGGCACCCCCACCGCCCCGGCCTACCTTCACACCCATTGGAAGCAACGGGGAAACGGCAGCCATCTTTGCTAAGGGCGGCCGCGCGGGCAGGGAAACGGCGGCCATCTTAACAGACCGCTTCCTGGCTTCAAACCCATTTGAGGCCATGGGCGGGTGGGCGGCCATCTTTAATAAGGGCACAGCTCGTGCGCCAGAGAAACCAGAGCTTAAACCTCGCGGTCAGAGCGTCGCGTTGTCCTCAGGAGGCGGGGCTGGGGGCTGGGGGCGGGGGCAGGCCCCGGGGTTCCTCCGGGGGGTGGAGCCCAGCTGCAGAGAAGCAGGTGCTGCTCGGGGTTCCCCGGGGTGGTGCAGGTAACCATGGCAACACGGCTTCCACCCGGGCCAGAGAGAACTGGCCCCAGGGAGCGGGATTGCATGGGGCAGAGGGACCGGAGCAGCCATTGCAACTCCCTCCCCCGCCACCCCCCGCATCTGGGCACTGAGCTCCCTGGGGGCGCCTGCACCTGCTCCTGCACCTGCCCGAGGTTGCCCATTCCAAACCTTCAAAAAAGCCTTAGTCAGCTACTTCCCCCCCTCCCGCCCCTCGCAGCTATGAGCTGGCCTTAAAAACAATGAGGATGTGAAGATAAATAAAGGCCTGAACAGAAAATAGCTTCTTTTGCTTTGTCTTCAGGCTTTTGAGCTGTAAGGGCGCGCTTGGAGCAGGCTTGCACAGTGGCTCCACAACGATGAGGGCTAGAGATGCAAAATGGAAGTTGAGATTCTCATCTAATCCAGGAGCTGGGGCTTTAAGAAACCTCCAATACTGTGAGACTCAGGAAAAAATTCACGAGACCGGACAACGCTGTAGTTTCTGGAGACCAACCTCTGTGGGTTTTGAGGGTTTTTTTTGGCCACTGTCACTCCCTGGAGACCACATGATGCTACAAGCTGATCATGGAGCCCATGGCTTGGCTCACAGGGACTGTGTGATGGGTCATGGTGCTCTTGTTTAGTACCTAGAGGCAATGCTAATGTGTCTGATGCTCCCAATTTACCCAGGATAACCATGGGTGTTGATTTATTAAAATTGTAGCATAAAACATTTGAAACGGTACTATTCAATGACTAAATAATCAATGTGAACATCATTGTGGGAACTGGGGGATAGCCCTGGGCTGTGTCTGTGAAATGCCTGATGCCACAAAACTATCTAGGAAAATTTACTTGGCAGATCTGCAAAAACAAGGCCCTGCTGTCCCAAAATCAAAAACCAACTAACTCCTCACCCTCCCAGTAACTTACTGTGACAATGAGGGTCCAGACACCCAAAGGGGAGAATAAGGGATTTGAACCCCAAAGAATAAGCAGTTGAATTAACTATTATAACAATGTTATTGTACTATAAAAGTATATTGAGTTAGGTCTTTCATGAAAGCTTGTAAAGTTCTGCACTTGATGGTCATTATGAGATGTAAGCAGACTGTGGTTATGTGATTATATATTTGTGTAGATATAATATTCTGCTCATAATTTGTGCTGCAACATACAGCTCCATGTAACAGCAGGGTAGTGGGCAGGCAGTCAGGCAGGGAGGGACTGCCTCCCCAACCGGAGGTGACTAACTCCAAGCACCTATCATTATACACTTTAGGAAAAGACAAATGATGGGCTATTAGAGGTAAGACATAGAGACATCCTAACTAGAATGTTCCCAGTCTGTATAATCATGAATCACCGGGGGGCGGCAGCAGGGGTGGAAAAGGAAAAACCTTTTTAAAAAGGAAGGAGCTTGAACTGAAGACTATCCAGCAGCTAAGAGACAGGCAATTGGCAGGTGATGTCCATGAAATACTGGATCCCCTCGATGATAGGGGTATGCAGGGACACTGTTCAAAGGCAATGGGTAACTTGCATTCCAAAAGAATTTTGTCTAATGTAGAAGTGTAAAGCCTGAGGTTGCCTCTTTATATGTATTTTCTGAATAACTTGTATATGTTGCTTCCCTTGCTATTTCATCTTTGCATCTGTGATTTTTCTATTAAATAAACTTTTTGTTTATTTTTACTCCAAGCTGGTCTCTAGTTTGCAAAGTGTGGAATGTGAGCATCAAAGCAAGCTCCTGTCTACGGGGCTCTTTTCATGCCTCTGAAAAACCAGAGGGGAAAAATCCAGGTGTCTGGTGGTTAAGAATTTGTGGTGGATGGAATTGGGGAGACTCAGAACTGGAAGTGCTGTTGGCGTCATCCTGCAAGAAATAAGTAGGTTGGTGGAAGCCAGGGTGAGACTTTGTGCTTGTGGGCAATCTCCTGTTTGGTTCAGGGAACCAAAGCTGTACAGCATGAAGGCACCCAAGTTTACAGGACAGGCGGTGACAAAACCTCTTAGTGGTCTGGGTGATCCCCAAAAATCACACCTACAATGGAGTTAATGCTGTTACTTTTGAGAGTTTGCATGACACCACAAAACCAGGTATAAGGCACATATTTCTGTGGCTTTGTTGTAATGCACTGCAGCATGGTGACATGTCAAAACAGCACATCACAAGGATGATGTTTCACAGGCTCACAATAGTTTAGAGAAATTTGTAAGAGAAAAATGGGGTGATCCCACAAATGTGAGCTGCTAGCAGTCCTTTGTGAAAAACCCTTCCAAAAGAAATGGTGGATTCATAACCAATTGTAATGTTTTCTGTGTAGGTGTGTATGGAATATTGCCAGCCCTCAGATGTCAAAAATAATAAGTCAGTTTTAGGCTTATGATACAGAGGCTCCTCCCTTCCATGCACAAGAGTTTGGTGTACCAATCATTGCCCGCACACACACCTTGTTACAGGAGAGGAAAGGGCTGGATGGGCTCTACACTTCTCACAGGACCATGCAAAACCTAGGGCTAGCACTGACACAATGAAAGTATTCATTGCAAAAGATTTCTATCATTGGTCTCTTGTGAAATTGGTAGGTTCTCCTATTAAAATATCAACAAAAATAACAAAAAAGGATTACCAAGAATTTATAAATATAATCCAGGGCACAAAGGATTTGCCATACAGGATCAGTCCATCAAGTTTCATATGCTGCTTCTCATACTGGCTAATTCTGTACCTGATGCTATAGGTAAGCCACTGCTTCTCATCAATTACCCTCCTCCCTTTCAATCACTGATATCCATCTTTCCTTAGTTTGCCTAGCCAATTCTGCAAAACAGGAAACAAAATAGTTAGCTCTGGCTCCTATTTCCAAAAGAAATATAAACATTTCAATCACACCACTCGTGTGAGTAAAGGTTACAGGATTAGACCCTCAATGACAGAAGCAGGCAATGGTTGAGTTTCTTTGCACAGTACAAAAATCACTTGGGATTTGGGCTGCTCTGGGAGCTGGTGCAGCTCTGGCATAAATTAGAATAGCCAAGGGCTGACTATGGGCTGCTCTGCAGTTCAGGAGAACCCAGAATCTCACTATGAGAACTTCTTTTGCCACCCTCTTACTAGGGTGACCAGATGTCCTGATTTTATAGGGGGAGAATCCTGATATTTAGGGTCTTGTGATATATAGGTGCCCATTGTCCCGCACCTCATCCCATTTTTTTAAACTTGCTATCTGGTCACCCTATCCCTTACTGGCCCTGGCACACCACTTGTGCTAGGGCTTATGAAGGGACCAAGGTAAGGCCACATACAGTGACACTATGTTGTACATGTGTCAGGGAAATTCTACTCTGACTCTGATATGTTGTTGTAGCAGTGTACAGGGGTGAAAGTAGGGGGCAGAATCTGTCCCACAGTATCTAAGTCTGTGGGTAGCAGAACTCTTAAGTGATGATTGAGTTCACAGCATGGACGCTGATAGCTATGGGGAATAAGAATAGAACCAGAGGAGTAAACAAACAGCTGTTGAGCTGTGTGAAGTGTGGAGAACACCAAGGTATGATATGTTGTATCCAATCCCGCTGCAGGGTGTTGCTGCAAGGGGTAGGGCACACCAGTGCTTTCTAGATGTTTGGTAGTACTTTTTGTAAACCATGAGTTTGGAGACAATGGACAGAGACTCTCCCAGCATTAGGTTCTAAAAGCTCTAGCCTGTGGTGGTTTTCCACAAACACATACGCATTTTGAGTAACAGAGCATTACTGTTCTAAGGTTGCCAGAAACCAAAAGGTGCAATGACCCTAGGCACAATGACTTTAAGTTAAAATAAAGGGTCAATCCAACAGTTCCCAAACTCAGCTCCTATAGGCTGTATGGTACAAGGACATAAAAGGTAACCATGTCTCATTGTATACACCCCACACCATCCTCCTGCGTGCAGGCCACTGCCCTGTATCCTCCTGCCAATGATGAGATGTGTGCGCCAGCTCACAGGTTGTCTGCTCCCCAGCCTTCCCTCCACAGGCAGCTTCCAACCTGCTACTCCTGCTCGCTTGCAGCCTATGGGTTTGTGTACACTACAGATGCTACAGCGCACAGCTACAGTGCTGCTGTAACACCGTAGTGTGTAGACACGTGCTACAGCGACAGAAAGGTTTTTTTTTCCAATTAGCGTAGTTAATCCACCCCCTCAAGAGGTGGTAACTAGACTGGTAGAAGAATTCTTCCATTGATCTAGCGGTGTCTATAGTGGGCTAATGTCCCTGAGCAATGTAGCTAGGTAGACTTAAGTTTTAGGTGTAGACCAGGCCTATGAGTCTCTCCTGAGCCTGGTCTCTCTCTGATCTAAGCATATTATTTATTTTTCTTGTACACTAGTGATTATGGAGCAATCTACTAGCTTGATGCTGAGCTGTGTAATTCAGTGACCTCCTCCACTGCCTAGATCCTTTCCCTCCAGCCCAACCA
The DNA here is from genome assembly GCF_026122565.2 of Emydura macquarii macquarii. NCBI lineage: Eukaryota > Metazoa > Chordata > Testudines > Chelidae > Emydura > Emydura macquarii. The sequence continues at coordinate 9,778,335 of NW_027131400.1, forward strand.
AGGAGGATGGAAAATACCCAGTAGTGAGCCAGCAGGTTAATTTTAATGTCATAGACTTAGTGGGGTTTTAAATATTGCAGCTTCTAGCACAGGAGGCCACAGTCACCTTAAATTAACCAACAAAAGGGTTAAAACTGAACCCCTGAACTCAGTGGTGACTATGGTATGTCATGATAACATGTATATTACCTTGCTGTTCCATAGCAGCTTCTATTCAGGAATCTCAACATACTGTACAAGCATTAACCAATCAAGTCACACAATACCCCTGTGAGAAAGGTAAAGGATACTTAGGGGACATTTCACGCACCTTTGTGAATTCTACCCTTGCTTAATAGCACCACTGCCACAACAGTTTAGGACCAACTATCCCATTGAAAATGGAGGAAGAATATAGGGAAGTGGAATTTAGTTCTCAAAGCTGGAATTTTGTCAGAATACCAGGGCTGACATCTTAACTTTTGCAAGAGTTGCCATAGAATCTTTAATGACCACAGATGACCAGAGCCTAATTTTTGCATCTCATCCAAAAGACAATAGATCTGATTCTTCTTCAATTTATAGCGGTGTAAATTAGGAATATCTCTATTGGAGTCAATGGAATTACCATGATGTGTAAAACTAGCATAAGTGAGTGGATAAGCAGGCTGTACCTGGTAGTGCTCTACCTGTGTGGTGCTTCCTGGCATCTCACTCTGGCTTTGATTTACCAATGACTCAAAGGGAGCAGTGCAACTTCTGAATCATCAGAAGCATTTGTTGCCTCACCTACACTAGGTTTCCTCACACCCTCATGCCCTTTCCTGTTTTTACATTTGTTGTCCCAAGCAATCAGCTGCATCCTCGGTCCAGTAGCTCCTCCCCTTAGGGTGGGGGAGGGGCCTTGAGCGGTGGGCGGGCTAACGCCCGCCCACCTTCCTAGCTTGCAAATAGGACTAGGTTTCCTCACATCCACATGCTGACCCATTTGTTTTGTGAGATCAATAGTACAAGACTGTAAGGCTGCAGGTCACACATCCCTCCTCTTTCTTTGCTTTATTCCCTTATTATTAAACAATATTTAAGCTAATTTTTCTTCAACTTTGTCACAATATTCTTCCCCATTGGATACAGGAAATCCACCCGTCTCCACCCCAATGCTCCCAGTGCAAGTGTTTATAAAAGAAAGAGGAAGCTATTCTCTCCCTTCTCCTCATATTACAAAAAGTAAAATTTGGTAATCTATTTTAAACACAGATATAGAACAGCCTGATAATTCTTCCTTCTTACAGAATCATTACCACTTTAGGGTCTGGCAAAAGCAGACCCTTCTACTGAATATTCCACAGACAACAGACAGGCTTGGCTTTTACTGAGTTCTAAGGGAAAATGGAGAAGCAAGAAAATAAAATATTCCTTTTTCCCCCCATTTTCCCCAGACTTGCTTTGAGTTTCCCAAGGGAAGCCAGCCTCGCAGCTTGAAAAACTCTATTCTGAAATATTATGTGTTAACCAGTGCAGCTGATACAGTTTATTAATACTGACTTACTTTACCTCACCCAATCAATTTCCTTGATTTGGTTAAAAAATAAGTGAGTTTTGTTCAGCCCACAGATACTTCTCATGTTCAATACACACCTGACTAATATGCCTGTCTACTGGAGTAAAAACTGAAATCTTATCACAATGAGAGCTGTTCATCATGAAATTACATTGGGTGAATAGGAAAATATTACAGCAATAAGGACAAGATATATATTGCAATATGATAAATACTAACATCTTAGTTGTTTACTTGTAGCTACTGTGTGGCTAATGTAGTTTTAACACTGGCAATGCTTCTTGCTATTGCTCAAGTCTTCAAAACACTGAAAAGACCATATATCTGTGGTTTACAGCTATCCTTCAGTTTGGAGCTATTGTCTTTGTATCTTTACTCATGTTTCTTGACATGTAGAGTTGCCTTGCTTTGTGTGCACAATAATTGATCTGGATGTGCAAATAATTATTGTAAATTTAATTGATCTGAGGAAAATTCCTGTAGTGAATTTCCCTGAAGAACTGTATATCTATTCAAATCACGCTGACTTTACATCACAAAACGTGCTGTGTTTTACAGGACAGAAATGGCAGCTTCTCTTCTTTGGCTTCTTAGAAGACGAGTTCTCTCTCTTCTATTCTTTGTATAAACTCAGTGTCGAGTGAGACCACAAGAATAGCAATTGAACAATGCTGATGTACTTGATTGAACTGCATAGAACAGTGCTAAAAGGTATAGAATATAAACCCTGATATACACTGATTTTATTTCTAGCTGCATCCATTAAAAACAGTTCTGAGAGTGGTAGTGGTCGCTTCCTGAAAGAACTGGTTAGGATATGACATTACCATTTTTCTGGATTCCAATCCCAGTCTTGTAAGGAACTGAGGTGCTTAGCCCTTCACAACTTTCATTGATGTCTGTCATGCTGGGTAGATTGGGGGGTGGGGTGGGAGCGGGGGATCAGAGGGCACCTATTTAGTAAAGAGCATAGAGAGTTTAAATAACTGGTCTCTTTACTGGACCTAGTGCTGATTTGGAAGCCAGAAGCTGAAATGCAGTAAAGGGGGCTGTATGTATTGGTATACTGGCTTCTGTGGAAATTCAGAAGCGCAGTTTATGGCTGGTTGGGAAGTCTGGCTTCAGTGCCACACACCAGTGCTGGGAGAATCTGCTCCCTTTTTACAATCTGCCTTGACCGTGGCATTTTCAGGAGGCTACCCTGGGCATGGGACGGATCACAATGTCGATAGGAGTTGAAGGAGTACCCCTCTTTACATGATCAGGATCCTGCTAAGTAAAAAACAATCATGCCACTGTGCATGTCCTGAAGATTACTGGCTAATTAGGAAGAGTTTAACCCACACTTATTCATGCCTTTGGTCCTCTGTGTTTTTTCACAGGCATTATATATGTATGTCTACATCCAATCTGTGAATATTTAGACAGTTGCATTTTCCCAGAGGTCAAACAAAACACTTTTCTTGTGTAATTGTGGGCTAGATTCTGTTACCTTTATTCACTCTGAGAAATATCATATTACATCAGTTACGTAGTAATTGATTTCAGTGGATCAACTCGTGGAGTAAGGTATCACTCAGCATGAGCAAGGGTAGCAGAATCTGTACTTTTGTTATGACCCCTTTCAGACACTGGACCAAGTTTTCAGCAGCACAGTAATCTCTAGTTCTTCAAGAATTTTCAGACTGTGCTGATCACATGTCAAGGCCCAAATTTTGGTGATCATATTACATACTCCAGGCCTGAGCTTGCCTTTCTTTGCTCATCCAAGACTTCCACTGACTGCAGTGGAAGCTTGGGGAAATCAGGCTTGGCCTCTCACATTTTAAATAGCAACAACTCTTCAGAAAACTGAAATAGTCTTCAGTTTTGCATAGCAAATCAAGTACGTGCCTTTGTCGGGTTGGGCATATATTTTACAATTACTTTGTGCATTAGCTACTTCACTTATTCATGACTCAACTGCTGTATGAGGAATGAAGTAATTGTATGTTATCAAATGAAAACATGTTTGCCATCCTATGATGATATGGGACTAATTTCAGAGGCAAGCTGTTAGGTACAAGTTATTGGTTAGTGGGCCTAAGGGAAACTAATTTGGGTCACAGAGAGGCTACAAGGTGTAAGGATATGTAATTTACACTTTTATTAGTTGCTTTTCCTGTTACTTCTAAATTTGGATTCTAAATGGATCACTTCTAAATTTGCCTCATGTAGTCTAACGCTGCACGGTACAAGAGAGATGAAAAATAGGGTTTGCAGTGGGAACTGGATTGTAACCTTGATGTAGAGATTCCAAATTGATGGTGCTATTTGGTTAAAGTATCAGAGTGCCATGTGCCTGTGGAATATTAGTGTCAGTGTTTATATGTATTATTTATAAATGAACTGTCAGGTAACATTGACATTCGGTTCTGACTGGGAACTTTAGCAAAATTGCATAAGTGAAATTTCCTAGAGATGTTTTAGGGTGTTCTAAAAAGACTGACTAACTTAATTCTTTCTGTTTAAGAGCTATCATATAATACTCAGGAGCATCCTTTTTCAGGATTTTTAGCAGAAACATTTCCATCTTAATGGAAAGACTGATTTAATCATTTTAAGCAAAACCTGCAGCTTCTCAGAAAACCTATTTAGCACATGTGAAATTGCTACCATTGTTTTTTCTAGTAGCAAGAGAGCAAGCCGGTTACAAATACTTTACTGATGTGCTGAAGACTACATTTTATCCTCATGGAATGCTATGTCAAAAGAAAATTCTCAGAATATATTAAGGTAGTGATACAGTGTAATTTATGGTTTCTCGAAAACCTGAAATATTTACTCATCTTTTACCCACATCCACTCGTTTGACAATGTCTGCTTCCTCTTTTCAGTAGCTGAAGCAATATAAGCTTATCTGATAATTTCCTGAATTACCCATTCTAAAACATCACCAGTTTTCAATTCTCCAAGGATGACACCTAAAGTTTGTATGTGAAATAATGAATATATGCCTGTGTTTGTGTTTTGTAGGTCTGTATTTTTACCCTGCTTACCTGTGTGCCTCTTATAGAGACTCTGAAAAGATCAGGGGCATATTTCAAATTCACATCAATAAGGGCTCCAGGCTCTATTATAAGGATTTCATACAACTCCATCCTTCAGAATCTTGTAAGTAATCTCTTGGATATCCTAAAGGCTTTCTTTCATAAAGCTTTCAACACAGAGTTGAGCAGGCTGTGTGCGTGAAGTTGCCTGATTGAAATGCCAATATTCTACTCTCTCTTCTCTGAAATTTACTATCACAATAAAACAGATGCATTCCCCTGCATATCAAACTGAGCTGGCTATGAAGAACACCACTGCAACCACTCATTGATTTCATGTATCTGGTTTAATTGAGATCAGCATTCAATCCTTTCTGCTATCCTATTCTGTTCATTGTCTCCCTCTCCTGGCAGTTCAGACTGGATTCACTATATAGCAAATCTGATAATGAATTGCAGCAATTCTCCACTCTGAAAAAAATAGCTGGATTATTGTTGGATGATGATAAATAACTAATGTCTTTGGTTTTCCCTCCAATACTTTTTTCTTTATTGGTACTATTTAGATTTCTCCCCACAATTGTCTCTAATGAGGGAGAATATGATGCATTGCTTGCAACAGCGGGCGACTAAACGCAGTGACCCAAGAGGTCCCTTGCAGTCCTCTGTTCCTGTGATAGTGTGGATTGATGGCATGCACTTCCCTTCCTCAACCCCAAATCACAAAGGCTGAAGCTGGTAGAATAATGTAAAAAATATTTTCAATAACTGATTAAATAATAGCAAAAAAAAATCAAATAAGTTATTTAATGAATATTATTCAATTACCTATAAAGCTGGTCAAGTAATTTTTTGAAAGTGTGAATAATTTATTCAGTTACTGAAGGCACGAAAATTGGTTGAACATGTTATTTGTAAATATTTTCCAACCAGCTCTAATTAGGAACTTGAAGAGGATGCCAGAGGAGATGTGGCCCTGCTATTTTGAGCACAGGTGCTGAGGCAGCAATCATAGGGTAGAGAAATGTATACCATGCACTGTATGATGAACTGGCATCTGTGTCCATAATCTCCGCTGCATGCATCTGCAGGCCAATGTGTGTGTGTGGTGGAGGCAAGGGGGCAGCACAACAGACTGGGAAAAGTTGGGGCTGTAGTGCTTCTGAACCCTCATCCCCCTGTAGAAATTAGGAGTACAGAAGCAATTGGTTTGAAAAACAATGGTGCTTGTGGGAAAGGCAATAATAGAACTAGTGCTCTGCCATACTCACAAGATGGTGAATCTGGGGGCGGGGGGGAAGTAGGATACATACTCACAGGGGGCAAAATTAACATTTCCTAAGTTTTAATCACTTTTTTTGCAGCTTTACTGTTCTTGTAATGTGGTATTGATTATACAGAATAAAGAATGTTGCTTCATTGTAATTCTACTGTATTCATGGCACAAATCAAGTTTGAGTCATGTCTCTGATCCTCATTATAGTAGTGTGTAGAGGGTCCCAACTGAGATCAGAGCCCCATTGTAGTAAACATTGTGTGTAGGGATGAGGCAGCGAATGCCTTTCCCCCCCCCGTGTTTGTACAGCACCTAGCACAATAGGTCCTGGTCTATGGCTGGTGCTCCTAGTCACTATGGTAACACAAAGAAAACAAACCACTATAGTCACCATCCCTTTGATCATCATCTATCATTACTTTGTTCAGAGCTGAGAATAGCTCTGAATCAGTAACTTACTTGAAAATAAAACAATACAAGATAGACCTCTCCTCCAGTGGGGTTCCATTGCAAGTGTCATCAGTATGGAGCATACCAGCATGTAAGCATCACTTGTGTTGGGAGACAGCAAGGCTGTGTATCACGAACAGCCAGACAAACGAAAAAGGTCTAGTTATGCGCTGGGTGCCCCTTTTATCCTCATTCAGCATTCAAACCGATAACGCTAAAGTTGCTGGATCTTTTTCTAAGTATTTGTAGCCAGCCTTGTAAAAAGAACAGATCATGAATAAGACTATCTACAGGTTATAAAGCCCTTGATAAGAACGTGGTGTTATGTCATTCACTAACGTGCTTTACACCAAGTTACTAAATAATGTAGCAACATATATTACTCATTCATCAACTATAAATAAATAATTTTAAAATGATCCTTAATTTATAAGGCTACTGAAATTACATCCCACCCCTCTGAATACACCAGGTGGAGCTTTTTGTTTAATTTCTTATTTTCCAAATTCCTCATTACAGTCAGTAGATTTAAAAGAAAGTTGAAGACTATGGATGAATCATTATGTATTTAAGCTTATTTTATCAGGAAAAAAGAGAGACACTCCTTGCAGTGAGAATGAAAGAATTCTAAGTAGACTGTACTTTGTCTTTTGGATCTTCCTGGTCTGCCATGCGTAAAAGGGGGTAATGTTTGCTCCGTTCTGCAGCCAGTTGGCTCGGATAGCAAGTTTGTGAGGAATCAAGTTTGCCTCCTGCCCAGCGCCCTTGCAGTCCTTAGAGAAAATCCTGACCCCATTGAAGTCAATGGCAAAAGGTCTATTGACATCAATGGGGCAGATTTTCAAACTTTGTGCTCAAGTTCAAGGCACAGTCTAGTCCTTAGTATTTAACTACAAGGCATTATTTGTGTAGGAATGGTTTTTAAAATGTCAAAAAGTTATTATGCATGTCTGGGTGTTCAGTCCAAACAGATGACAATAGATTTTAGATTATTCTTGAAGAAAAGTGAACTTCCTTGGTTTCACAGTGGCATGGTCTGTTCAGCGGGGGTCACCCCCATTTGCCCAGTGCAGGGTTGATACACCCCATCACATACTCATCAAGATTGCCTGATGAGTCAAGCGATCGCAATCAGGAATTCCAGACCCCTGTTCAGGGCAAAGCAAATAAACAGTTTATAGCACCTCAGCCTTCTGACAGGGGGGTTCTGATTCCTTGGGTGGGGCAGGCAAACAATCAATCTATAGCCCCTGGGCCTTCTGGCTGGGGTAAACAATAGCAGTTTGGGGACTTTGATCCCTTGGGTGTGGCAGAACAAACAATCAGTCTATATCAAGAGTCCCTGGCCGCCACACTTAGTGGCAAGTGTGGGGGTAGGGGAACCTGGGCCCACTTACTCCACTGGGTTCTCACAGAGAGCCCTATGTAGTCAGTAAACTCCCTATTAAGGGTTTAAACCTCAGCTCCTAACACATTCCCTGGGCTAACTCCTACCATAAAGCCCATCTTTGGTATCAGCTGGCAGTGACTCAGCATCCCCATCAGTCTTCTCAATCAGCTGTCCCTCCACAGCATACTCCAGGTCCACGGCCTCAACAGTCTGGAGAGTTACTGGTTCCTCTGCAGGAGCCTGCAGTACATGTCTTTCCTCCTTCTCAACCAGCCCTGAGTAAGTGGGGCTCTCTCCTTTTATTTGTCCCTGGCACCTGTAGCATGTACAGCTGGGATGAGGGGGTGCAGTCTTTTGGGCCACAGTGATTGGACATCCTCCGTTGGCCCAGTTGTGGGGGGGGTTGATACATCCTGTCACACTTGGCATGTGTAATTATTTCACATTAGCCTAATTAATTTATATCAGACATTTGCTTTGGGTCTGTTAAAGTGGCCTGATTCTTCCTCTGCAGGATACAAATTATTTATATTCTGTAGGGAGAAAACTGAACCTAAACAAGAGATATTAATTATTATTATAATAGAGTTTATGGTAGAATTTACCCCACAGACTATATAGTAGAATTCACCCTGAACTGACTCTTTATGGCTTAATAACGTATTTCTGTAACTAGACTCTATCAGAAGTGTGGCACAACCTTAAGTATGTTACATATCCACTTTTAATATTAATCTTTTTCTCTATAACCTAAAGCTAAGAACATAAAAATTTTAAAAATTAATACAACAAGATTTCATTTACAGGTATGGTACAAATTTACACACCAGGTTGCAGTAAGATAAAAAGTGCAACAAATATGAATGTGAAATATGAATGAAATTTAAGACTTACACTGTAAGATAAATTTAGAGTTTCATAAAGTTTTTTTGGGGGGGGAGGAGGAAGTCATTAGATTGTGAAAATTAATCATGCTGTGCACAGTGTCTCACTGGCAAAACATCATTCAGTGCAAAATAATTCTTCAGTTGTTTTGTTTGCATATATAGTAGATTGATAGTGATTCAGTGTTTATTGAGATTTTTGGCTCACTTCTCATTTGAGTTTATCCCTGCTAGATGGTCTTTATTTGTCATTGTATTTCTCAGATGTTCTTTGATCTCTGAGGTTTGAGAGTGTAGTTGATGAAGATGTATTATAACTGAATGAGCAAAGTGAAATATTAAACATGAAAGGTGAACTATTAAATACGGAAAAAGAAAAGCAATTGCTTATGTTACTATAAGGAAAGTATAACTGGAAAAAATGGGTTTAGGGAAAAGCCTGAACTAAACTTTCCCAAAGTTTGAGGTGTTAGGATCTAAGGTTTTGGTTCAGCCCATTGTAAAGATAGAGGCGCAAATCAAAATTTGAATCTGGGAACTTTCCCAGATTCAGGGTGTTAAAAACAGGGGTTTGAAATTAAGGGAAAAGAAAATGCAGGCTGGCTAACAAGAAAGTCTCACTATTAGGAAGTTATCTTCCACTTTCAAGAAAACTGGTGGAAATACCATCGCTTGAGCCATTTACAACCAGAATGGCCAAAATACAATACTAGAATATTGGGAGCAGTGATACAGTTGCAGGGAAATGGAACCCCTGTATGTGACCTAAAGCATGCATAACCCATTGAATATGGTGCTCTGTCCCTATCTAGTGGTGACTGGGTCACATATGGAAGTTGATGAGTGTGGCACAGTCTTGGCTAACAGAACCAGATCTTTTAGCTTAGGAGGTAGAGGCTCAGCTTTAGCTCCAGAGTTCCCAGGTTCAATGCCCACTGCTGAGCCTCCCCCCGGAGATGGTATGACAAATTGGCTCCCTACTGTTGAACTGAACCCTGGTTGCCTGCGTGACAGGTGGAGATACTGACCGCTATACCAGCAGGTAGCTCTCTTGCCATTTTTGGGGTCTTTTTTTCTTCTTGAAGTCAGTGTTTGAAATGGGCAGAGCCAGGAATTGGTTGTGCCACAGTTGAAAAATCCTTTAGAATTTTAAATAATGGAATAATCATAGCAATCTTTAACTTCCGTGATTCTATGAATAGGAGTCAGATCATATATTATTTAGGGAGATTGACTATACAACAGGTATGTCAAATGCTTGGGAAAGAATTCAAGTACAAGATACCTTGCTGTGGGGGGTAACCCTAATAGTCACTTATATCCACACGTGGACCAGCTAATATCCCTACCTGTCCTGTTTCTGTCTGGCTGGCATGATTTGGCTAGTGGGAGCGTCACCCACTCATACCAAATGGTGATATACCCAGGAGGGGGAAAAAAGAAGGAAAAAATAAAAACAGCCTGAAATAAAACTGGAGGCAAAAATAATAGCTTGCTTATGAAGCTCCTCCCACTGTTTGTATGTTATCAGGTCAGCCCATTTAGCTTAGACTGAAACAGAAAGCGTTGAAGCATGGCCTCAGAAGTAAAAAATAATATAAATAGGATGGGGTATATAATCTTTCTAAAAGCAAAGAAAAAAAATAAAGAGGAGGTTAAATTAGCCCATGAAATCTAGGTAATGTCTGACGAAGAATGGGAGGTGGCATTCATTGATTGGTACATGTTAGAAGCAGAATTGAAACTCCATGGCAAATTCTGTTCTCAGTTCACCAGGGTAAATCTGGAGTAACCTTAATAAGATGGTGAATAGAGTTATTCCATATTGAAAGAGAGGAATAGGAGCGGAATCTGGCCCAGTTGCCAATGACAGCAATAAGGGCTGGATTCAATCTGCCTAGATGTCCTATCCTAAAAATAAATCAAACTATGCCTTGAGCTCCTACCCAGAGCTATACTCCTACTTTTGGATCCAGGGAGTTAAAATATGACGTGCATGGTCATATTTCTAGATTGCTCTTCCCTACTCATAAGCACTCAGAAGTCCTTGGGACCTTGGAACCACAAGTATTTTATGGAGGCAGAGGTGGAGGGAGAAACAAACAGGATAAACATGATAACTATATAACTATTTACATTAACACACTGAGCAAACCCCAGTCAACGTATCAGGAGCATGGTTAACGCCACAGAATACTGATCTTGCCAGTGAGTAAGTCTTTATGGTACATGAAGACCTGAGAGACTGGTTTTGTCAGCCTTGGTAAAATTGCTCTTTAATATTTAAGCTGTTTTCCTTGTACAGAATCTTCCAAGTGTTGAGTCCAGTGGCATGATGATAGGTTAAAGAACCCTGCTTAGTGCAGACATGAAAAAGAACTTTGGACTGCTCTCCTGTTTTACACACCAATAACATTTTACTGTGTCTACAACATTACTTGATTTCCTGCAGACATCCTTGCTTTGACGCTTTCAGGTTCATAATTAGGGTGGCTGGAGAACAGGGAATGTTGTTATTTTGCATTCCATAAACCTGATTCTCCTCTCAGTTAAACAAGTGTTGTATTTCAATGGAGCCACTCTCAAAGCGTGCTTGTGTGAGGGGAGAATCAGGCCCCAGGTCTTCTGAGCCCACAGCAATTAAAATCCACTGTTTCCACATGACAGTGGAGCCAGAAGTTACAGCATGTCTTGCTTAGGGTGACCAGATGGCCCTAGAGACAGTTCCGATATTTGGAGCTGTGTCTTATATATGCACCTATTTCTCCCTCTTTCTCCCATCCTGTCCTGATTTTTCACACTTGTTATCTAGTCACCCTAGTCTTGCTCCACTGCAAATGCTTTTTTTTTTTTTTTAATTTGTGGATGATAAAAGCTGTCACCATTGTCTTTAGGCTATAATTTTTCCAATAGCCATGAGCAAAAAGCACTTGTGTTTTAATACCCATGCATCCTTATAAGGAACAAATAGTAACTCAGATTCTATAGCCCTTTTAGGAGTTATACCCTACACTCTTTTGTAAAGCTCTTTCTCACCAACATGCAGTTCTGATAAGGTTAGCTTCAGGGAGACTTGGGATACCAGTTATACACTCCTGCTTTAAATAAAGAGGGGGAAAAGTGTGTATGAACTCAGTGCATATTATGATTGTATTAATGAGGCAATCAGAGCTTTCTCACAAAAAATTGCACCCCATGAATAGACAAGGAAATATATTCTTTCCAAAAATCCTCTTTAGTTTGCAGAGCTACATTCTGGCCTGTAGGTGTCAGAGTCAGATTATAGAAAAAACTAAATTAATTCACATGAAATAAATATTTCTGCAAAGCAATGCTGTCTGTGGAGAAGGGCTGAGGATGAAAAAACTTGGCCCTGCTGTATGAATGCATATGGTGAAGAGAGTCTTCTTAAATTATCCTCCATCTCCAGGAAAGGGATACTGTGGCTTCTGGGAATAAAGTCCATTTTTCCCTCTGTAATTTTGTCTTGAAGTCCACTAGTTTTCTCTTGCTTGGCCTGATCCTTGTCTTTTTTCCCCTTCGTCCAATCTCCCAACTACACTTCTCTCACCCAAGAACAGAAGTGACTGAAAATATTAGCAGAGCAGCATGTTTCTGCTCCCCTTGCAGGAACACTGTAGAAGTAATGTGGCTGCAGGGTAAAGCCATGATGAGTACCATAGAAAGAAAACAGCTAAACAGCTAGGAGGGCAACAAATAATAATCCTAAACCTGTGACTGCCTCAGTAAAACAATTAGGACACAGAATTCACAAGACTCTAAAGTACAGATATAGTATCCTTCATCTTGGAGGGTCTGAAAACACTTGATAGACTGCGTCTATAAGGAATCCTTAATCCTGCACTGATAGGCAACCATCTCTGTGGTAGAGCATTCCAATCATTCTGTCCTAGCGATACAACACTACAATGTAGAAAGAGCAATAAAGTTTCAGAGTGAGTTTGAGGTCGTCAGGATTGGAACTACTTACATTGGAATTAATCTTGGACACTTGTGAAAAGAGTAAAAGTGAACAATTTAGGAGCAATTTTGTAAGTACCAGTTCAGAACTCATTTAATAACTTGCTTGAAAAATGGGGAATTTGTTTTTGTTTTTAATTTATTAGAGAGGAAGTGCTTTATTCTGCATTTGACTCTGTAATCCAGAGGAAGCCTTTTTTGGTTAAATTAAGTAAAACGAATAAGCAAGCTACCTCTGTAATCTAACTAGCATGATTATTTTCCCATTAGGAAAATATATTTAAGGAATATTGGAGATCTATGAATTTTTGAGCCCTACAGTATTCATAGTTAATCCATAGTTAAATGGAATAGCTAAAGAGATTAATTACTACATTTGAAAATGTAAATAAAATTTACCGTGTATTGTATTGCTTTTTTTTTTAAAACTGAGTTTCAGGGGCTTGAGTTAGATGTTTCTATTCTGGGCCAAATTTAAAATCTTGGCATTTAAACAGGCACAATGTCGTTTTGAAGTTCATGATGTATAAAATTTCTTCTTGATGACTTTGCTATACAACAAGCCCCTTTACACAAGGTCATTTAACACTTTTTTAACTACATCTATATTAATCTATCCTATTATGCATTTGTATAGCATCAGGATTCTCCCAGATGCTAATCATATCTTGTTTACACCCAGACTTTACACACTACACTCCCTTAGGAGTAATTGGAGAAGGTCAGACTTCAGCTGGTGGTACTATTTTGTTTCAATCTGTTTGATGAACAATCCAACAGTGACTGCATCTCATGCCTTATCTTGTGAGATGTAAAATGCCTTGAATTTTCACTGAATTCAATGAGAGTTGAAGGCTTTCAACACTGCCCCACATCAGGACCTTTCAGATTAAAGAATTATCTTCCCAAGCAGATACCAAAAATGTTTTTAATTTTTTAAATGCAAAGTTGGGCCCACTAAAATTGTCTAGTCATTCTGACATATGGGGATGTGAGTTCAGGAGAGAACTTGATTCCCAGACCTTCAGTGGCTGAGAATAATGAGGAAGTAGTATGCTCAGATTGGAGGAGAGCACTGTTATGCGGTGTTCGCTTCTGGCCAACCCACAAGTAATGTTGATAGACTGTAGAAGGAATCACATTCTCCTTTCTATAGTTAGAAAAATGGATCAGACTCAACATCTTTTACGATCAGATGCATCGTGTCTAATCCAACTGAAGTAATTGGAAACATTCTCGCTGACTTCAGTGGATTTTGGATCAGACACATAATAAGCAGGAAGCTTATTGAGACTCTTCCCTGTCTCAGGTTAAAGTTGGATTCTGTATAGAATAGAACAACCTGAGTAGAGTAAACTTCATAATGGAACAAGTCTCAAGAAGAAAACACCAAACTTGGATTGGTTTGAAAGGAAATGGGTAATAACAATACATTATTTCAAAATAAATAATGGCCTTAAACCCACTACATGGTTTTGAATTTGATTCAAACATTTGATTTTACTATGTAGGTATAGAGCCATCCTCACTTGGATTTAGATATATTGACAGAAAAGAGAAAACCACACAGACACGTGTACTCTAGTAATTGCAATAAACAATTTGGGAAAAAAAACTCTATAGAAAATAAAAAACAGAAACCCACAGAATCCTTGGAAGTTTTTGTGTGTTTTCCCCACTCTGTACCTAGGGATTTCTCTTGCTTTTGCAGATATTTTAGTTTGCCTTCTTTTGGCTAGCTTACTATATGGTTGATGCAAGGCACTTGCTCTTTTTTGGGCTGTGAAACTTACTGTATAGCAATTTGCAGAAAGATATCACAAAGGTTTCCTGGATAGACAACTCCCCCCCCCCCCAGGATATTCTGTTAAGCAGAAGCATTCATGTTTAGAAAAATTCAAACTTTTTTTTCTTTAAAAAAAACCCCCCAACATACCAAGCAGGAGAGTTTTAGATACTTCATTATAAAAAAGCCAGCAGACCTGGGACCCTCCTGAGCAATTCTTATTCACACAGGTAAAACATAGTCATGCAAGCATTCCCATTGTTGCCAGTAGGTCTATTCACATGAGCAAAAATTGTAGAAATGGAATCTGAGGTTTTCCTTTTGTGAAATAAAAAAACCTGACTACCACCATCTGAAGTTCTGCAAGCTCAAAAACACCTGTCATTTGGGAAAATTAAAGTGGCCCCATGAAACTTAGATTCAAGTGACTAATTAGGAACTGCTTTACCAATAGCTTGTGTCAGATGAAAAACCTGACACTTATAAGTGTCCTTATCAGAAAGATATCCTGTAAGGAAAACTTAGTAAGGTTCCTTTGTGACTGGCAATAATTTCTCAGTGTGAAGGGAAGAAAAAAAGAATTCAAAGGCACTTTAAGCCACCTGTACCTTTAAGAGTTTTTTTTTAATGCTGCTTGGAGTAAGGATTGTGAGTTGGACCATCTCTCGCTCATGCTTTGACTCTATATATTTTTGTATAACATTCCTGTGAGCAGCAAGGTAGCTGTTTGGTCTTTGTCAAATTATTATTTATTTAAGGCTTTTCTATGACTTAATGATGCCCCCCAGTCTTCTATGGACTATTCCTACAGACAGAATTTCAGAGCCTGCTGTTTAGATGTGCTGTATTTTACTAGCACAGAACAATCACCAATGTTGGTTGGATGAAAAAAATTCAGCAGTACACCAAGGTCTCTGCTCTGCAGAACATAACATGACAATGTTATCTTATTATTTTATTCAGAGCTGTTTTCTAGGTTTTTCTGTTGGCTAGCAATTGTACAAGTTTCTCAGTATAAATAAAATTGTATAAAAATTTGGATCCCAACTGATCTCCAGCAATAGGGATGGACATGGATTATATTTTTTAAATTATTTACAGCTTTCCAGTGTCTGTGGCTTTAAATTATTGATACCAGTGACAGCAATTGTCGATGAGACAAAGCTTGCACTGAAAGCAGAGGCAGCAGAAAACTATATGTGCTGGGGACTGATTCAGTTCAGTCCTTCCAATTCTTTTTAGCAAGGAAAAATGTCATTGTTCCTTCATGTTAGTGCACCTCAAATATAGAGATAATTATTGAGAAGTCTTCCACTATAGTTTCTCATTAAAAGTGGCTTTAGAATCCCGGATGCAACAAGAGTATTCTAACTGACTGTCAAATTCTTGTAAGAAGTGCCCAGTAAATGGCTGAATAACGACCGCTTTCATCATTTTAATATGCAAAGTTATAAAAAGAAAATGCCCTGCTGCAGAGAAAGCAGTAGTGCAGCAGAATTGCTCCCCCAGTGTGCCATGGGAGCTCCAGAAGGTATTGCCCCTCCGTGTCATATAATGCTTTCTGGAGCCCGATCTAGGGCACATTCAGGGCAGTGTCTATAACGCAAAGATATTAGTTGCTCCAAAAGTGCTGGTGTATCATCTACTGATTTCACAGGAGGGACTCACATCCTAGTTTGTATAGCAGCAGCAGCAGCAGGAATAAGCACTGCAGATCATCCGTCTTCTTTATTAGTGCCTCTGTCTCTGTGACCTAGGCTGCTGTATCCTTCTGAGTCTGTTCCTGTGTCTCTGATGGCTTCTAATGAAGTGCAGTTACTTTAGCTACAGAAGGACATGCTTGTCTCTAAATACGTTGGCATGGGATCTTATTTGGGTCTCTCATTTTCCCTTTGGAAACCGGAGATCCCAGAGCTTTGCAGGAATTATGCAGTTGTTGAAAAGGCCATGAAAGAAAAGGGACTAGATTTTCTCAGTGTTTGGTTCTGGGGTTTTGTTGGGCCCCTTACTACTAAAATGAGAAAAGATCTCTTCCGAGAAAACGTTAGTAAACAATGGGTGTATAATATTCTTACTTGCTGACTGGAAAAGAGTTGTGTGAAATGCAGAATGACATCCTGTACTAGCTGGGGATCAGGTGCTGTATTGGACAAAGATAAGTGCTGTATTAATAAGGGAGAAATGATAGAAGAACAAATTGCAGTCTGTGGGGGACTAGAGGCAGAGAAATCACACTTCATATATCCTCTTATATGTTGAAAGGAACCAGAAGTCTTTCCTTGTGCTACAGTTTAGGAAATAAAAAAAAAAAATCTGTAATGATCTATGAGATATTAATTGTTAGGACGACACATTTGCTCTATTTTATAACCCATCGTTCCCCAGACTGCATGTGGAGATAAAAAAAGTGCAATATATTTAAAAATATATATATTTGACTTCATGGGCACCAGAATCAGATTCTCTGTTTAATTCCATCTATAACAGAGCATCCAAGGGTAGAATTTCTGGGAGAATACTGAGACCAGACTTGTTTAAAGATTGAGCTACTTTTGGCAAGACTACCTTTTATTCCCCATTGCTGTCAGTCAGTTGATAGTAATTATGGACTTTGAAATGAAATGGGGCTTTCAACTGTGAGGGTGCAAAAAGTGCCCCTTAATCTACTGCTTGATCACTAATCAGCAGCTCCACAATAGCAAGCAATACAAGACAATGGCATTAGTAGCGGAATCTCATAGATTATGCCATGATGCAAGAAAAGGGCTTGCTAGTAATGCATCACGTATTGGTATTTGGATGCTAATGAAATAGTGCTATTGCGATAACAACATGGAAGGAAAGGAAACATTTCAAAATTGCAAACAAAATTGATCATTTGGCTAAACTCATCCCAAGCTCCACCTTTTTAGAAGAACCGGTGTTAAAATACATAAAAACTTGTAATGAGCATTAAATTTTTGAATTGTTGTTTACTGGGGCAGACCTTGCCAACCCATCCTGGGAACTCCTTCCTGAAAAGGAGTAAACCAGGTGTCCTTGTCCACTTCTTCTGTGTGCATTCCATTACTCCATCTACTCTAACACATAGTGATGGGACCAATTCATCTAGGGGCCTATGGATCCTAGATATCTATTGTACTTATATGTCCTTTTGTGGTCTGAGCCCCTCACATTGTTTAACATATTTATCCTCAAAATGTCCCCATGAGACAGGGAAGTACTACTAGATCCCCATTTTACAAGTTGGGGACTAAGGAACAGAAGGATGAAATGACTTGCCTAAGGTCTTATAGGAAGATTGTGGGGAAAGCAAGGAATTGAACCTAGGTCTCCCATATCCCAGGCTAGGGCCCTTAATGCTGGACCATCCTTCCTCTTTATTGACTTATTGATCTAGGATGGACTCCCCTAAAACCCAGTGGAGGCAGGATGGATGGAACACAACTGCAGAGGTTACTGCACCTGTGGGATGCAGTAGTTTTCTGTCTCCTCTGAATGCTGCAGATGTACCCCAGACCAAGACCAAGACCATTTACTCAGGCTTGGCTCAGGAAACCAGATCTGGGCCACTGGAAATATAATACCCTGCTTTCTGTTCATAGTCGTGTCTGGTGCTATCATGAAGATAACACATCTGCATTGCCATGCAACAAATCTTTGAGAAAACATGCATCTTTTCTGACTCAGTAGACATTTGCTGTCTCCCAGTCTCACGCAGGAACCTATAGATCAGTGGTTCTCAAACTGTGGGTCTGGACCCCAAAGTGGGTAGTGACCCTGTTTTAATGGGGTTGCCACAGGGCTGGTGTTAGACTTGCTGGGGCGCAGGTTTGAAGCTTCAGCCGGAGAGCTTCAGCCCTGGGTGGCAGGGCTCAGGTTTCAGCCCCCCCAACTGAAGCCCTTCATCTTCGGCCCCCCCGTCCCCCCACCCACGGTGGTGGGGCTTGGGCTTAGGCTTCGCCCCCCCAGATCATGTAGTGATTTGTGTTGTCCGAAGGGGGTTGCGGTGCAATGAAGTTTGAGAACCGCTGGTGGAAATACATTACGTTTTTAAAAAAGTCCCAGCTGTGAACACCAGATGGCCCTGAAAGACTTTGGATTAGGCACTTTGCTAAATCCAGAGCTCAGTAATTATGACACTTGACTGAAGAATGAAGGAAACTTGCTGAGCTCTGTATTTCCATGTGCTAAAAAAGGGCTATAATTAAGATACATGTGGAAATTATAACCTTCTAGTCTTTCATCTGGCAGTGTTAAAAATACTAACAATTTATTATACCAGGTTAAATCAGTGGATCGTTAATTGTAAGTGAAATGGTGGGGGATGCATGAAATTCATCTGAGTACACAGGAGCCACATGAAACCCTTTGTGCCACTTAAGCCCTTGTTAAGGATTGAAGTAGGCAGCGCATAGGGTCTCATAGCAGCCTCTGTTCTTCAATAAATTGCACTGTAACGCATTGAAGGGCATTATATGATGGGGAAACCAAAGAAACAATATGTAGGTAGCAAAAGTTAATGTTCTAAACTGTAATTGCCTTTTGGTGCTGGATAGATTCTTTTTACACTCATCAGTAGCATGGAGGCAACAATGAGAGGTAGAGTAGTAAAAATAATGTACCAGTTCTTTTGTAGGGAAGGGTTCTAAAGCAGCCAGGCATAGGACTCGTATCACTTGAAACACCCTTTCTTTATCATAAAGCAAATCAATTGTCTAATTGTTTATTAGGGCACTTATACGAGGATTTGGCCCAAAAGGCAATCTTGGATTGTCCCTAACTCAAGTCCTGAGCTTGCTAGCATTGTAGACCATGGCAAATCTCCCATTAAGTTCACAGGTGTTAAATTTTAGGTGGTTTATGTCTTACCCATAGACATTTTTCTCTGGGCTAAAACTTAGCATACAGAAATCTCAAACAAACAGCATAGGCCAACTTTTTAAAATTTAGATGCTGGCAGATAAAAATCTACATCCATGTTAACATGCCTTTAAAGAAAAAAGGTAGATATTTAGATTCAGGTACCTATATTCATAAATTTTAGCCTTAATTTTGAAAGAAGATGTAATGTTTAAAACTCACCCCCCATCAGCTTTTTGTCATAATTTTATTGTAAGTTACAAGAGTGAAAAAGAATATATTAAAAATGGTTTTGTTAACATCATGGGGGCAACCAGAAATGCAGCAGACAGCATAGCAAACCTAGTAACAAAGGAAGTAACAATGAAAGGACTCAGAATTTGTGTTTCAAGTTTGTAGCTCAGAAATGTACCTGCATCTAGTCAATACATCAATTTACTAAAAGTAGTACAGAATTCTCCAATTCACCTTCCTGCAGAGCCAGAAGTGTAAAATATAAAGCCAATGCTGATGGAGGTAGGTGAATACTTTAAAGCCAAATCTGCAAACTTCAAAACTGAGTTTTTCAAATTTTGTTTCTATATTTGGAAATGATATTGGAAAAATATTATGAAATGTCACTGTTTTTGCTCAAAACTTGAGACAATTCTAAGTGAAAACAGGCCAGATTCATTAAAAAATGGTCTTATTTTTAAATCAAAACCCACAGCATTTTGAAATTTCCATTTCAGAAACTCACAGTTCAAAATTCCTTTCAGATGAAAATTCATTCACACAGAAAACAGAAGTTTGAATTTTGCTTCTTTAAGTATGGCCCCTATGCAGAAATTTAAAATAAAAACAAGGCCCTCCCCCCCAAAATAGCCTACTCCTAATTTTCTGAACCCATAATGAAATGAACATTTTCACAGAACAGCGTGTAATGTGGAGAAATGTCAATGGGTTATATTATTGGGTCAAAATTAATGTGTATATATAGTTTTTTTAATTAAATTATCTATCGTGACAATTTTGACTATCATTATGAATTATTTTGGCATTCCTGGAAATGTTTTTTGTTTTCACTGTAGTTTGCAATTATAGAATGCTTGAAGTCCTTTAATCATCAGTTTCCCATGACATAACACTAAATACAAAATAATTATTCTAAATGTAGATTATCAAAATCTGTTACATGTATCTAGTTAAGTTTGTTATTTCTGGTAGCTCTGTAGTAACTGTATGCTAGTAATTTTTCAGTTTCAAATACAATAGATCTCCCTTTCTTTGATGCCTATTTACCTGCATGTGACTTCTCCCTATTCTACCAACACACAAGCCCCTATAGGACCTCATACAGCATTCTGCTAAGTGTGAAGTTTGTGTACTGTACCAGCCCTCCTAAGCAGCACTGTGTTAGGAGAAACACCTTTCACACACAATATGCTTTTCCTTTCAAGTCTTTCTGACAGTTCAAATGGTTTCATAGGATGCTGTTACAAGAAGGGCAGTAGTTGGCTTTCTGGTTTACACGTGTGCGCATGCAAATTACATGTGTATGCGCAGGGTAGACTACCCTGCAGACTCTGGACCAGATTCTCTTCTGTGCTGAGATCTGCTCAGCACAGGAACAATGCCAGGAAACTTGTTATGGTGGATGCTTTGTTGCTTGTGTTACTGAGCATATTGCATTCACCAGGGGCTTCTTTCAGTCCTCTGTTCTTCCCATACACGTTCCTTGTGTGCTACCCTCCCATTCTCCCTCTATTTCAGGGACTCCCTAACTCCTCTCCCGCATAGACAGTGGCTCTGTGCATCTCCAATTCCCTTTTCCCCATCTTCACTGTCCCCACGTCCCTGATTTCCCCCCTGGGATGCCACTTTCCCCTCCCCATCTCCAGTCCAGGTCCCTGCTTTATTCCCTCTTCCCTCACCACACACACTATCCTGAGAGTCCCTGCTTATCCTATACCCACCCAAGTCCTAGCCTCTGGGTCCCTACTTCCCTCATCACCATCTTTCTGAGCCAACCCATCCATTCCCTTGCTGGTCTCTATTTGCTTCCTACCAGCATCGCCAAGACCATTTCTCTACATTCCTCTCCAGATCTCTGCTCTCCTCGCCCTCCACTTGCTTCCCCCGACCGTCCATCTCAGTTCTTCCCACTCCAGGTCCTTGCATCTCCCAGCACTGCTGCCCCATCACTCCAGTCCCTGATGCTTTCCACTCCTCCTCTGGGTCTCCACTTCCCCCATGAACCTTTTCCTACAACATTCTCTTAATTTTGTTAGAGCCCAAGCTACAATTTCCCCATGCAGAAAGTTAAGCTGCTACCTCAGTTATGTGTAGGCAGCAGCAGGGAACACAAGAGATTCTTCTGCATAGAGCACCAGGCATTCTGTGGCCCCTGCTTTTCCTCTGAACTGGGTATTTCTAACATTCTGATTTGCACCAAAAATCAATGGGGTTGTGCCTACAAATGCAAAGAAGATTCTCTGCCATTTTGGAATTGATCAGATTTGGCTTTCAAAAGTTATCGCATTACAGACAAACAGAGAATTACCATTGAGTTGAGTACTGTGCTCCAATGAGACGGTGGAGCCAGTTATGTACGTCACAGAACAACTGTCAGGTAATAAGAACTTTTGGTCAATAGCAGTCCTGGAGAGATTTGTTCTGGCAACATAGAAGTGAGTAGATCTGTTGTCACTCTCTGGAGCCACCCAGTCTTCAGGTTTATCAAGTTCATGCTTTCTTGAACTGTAGGCTAAAAATTGAGTTTTGTTGGCATTTATTTTTCACACCAGCTCTAACTAGATCTTTTTTTGAATTTACTTCAGATTCATGCATCCATTTTTTTCAACCAGTGATTTTTGGTCTATATTTTACTCTTTACAGAGTGTTTTTGTATTCCTGTCACAGGCCTGTCCCCAGGAAAGTTAATTTATTTGTTTTTAGATGGGAGCAGAGAAAGCATGATAATAGCTATGCAGGGAAAAGGCACTGATGAATATATCATCCATTAGATTAAGTGTTCAAACATATTTTATATGCTAGAGACTCAGTCATCGCTGTAGATTGGAGATGTGTGTACATCTGCAATGGGCAGTTGGGCCCTGTGTTATACCAGCTATAACACACTCTTGCCAGTTTTCATCATGAGGGAGTCAGGATAAGACATTAAATGCATATACTAGTATCATGTAATGTTAAAAAACACTGTATAAAGCACATGTGCACCACCACAGGGAGTTTTGCCAACCTTCTCCTAGTGCCTATGTTTGCAAATAGGGAAATCCCATAGTTCACAAAGCTTAGCTCTGACCTGCCATGCAGTCTAGTCCTTGCTTTTCAGCTTGCTTTACTACATAAGGGGAATTGAGTGTTCCTTCTGCTGAGCCTGAAGGAGGGTGTTTGGCACAGCCATTGGCTGTAGCAAGGTCCGTGATCGTCTCTGGATCCAAGAATCTGCTGCTGGCAGTCACTGGCTGCTTGAGCTGCCAAGAGCTGGAAGCCTTGGCCTTAGAACAGTCCACCTGGGGGGCTGCCTTGGAGCCAGGGACTCTGGAAGTCCATGCTGTTGTGAAGCCACAAACCCGGGAGCTTAGAAGCTAGGACCCCCACTACACCACCACGTGGACTGCTGAGGAAGCCGCAGGGTGACATGACAGTCAGTCCTGACCGACAGAGTTCTACCAGCTCTAATTAACACCCTTCAGCATTACAGTAGAAAGCAGCAGTTCCCAAACTGTGGTCATGACCCCCAAGTGGGGTCACTTCATCAGCAGATGGGATTGCAGCAATCCCAAGTGTGTGGGATACTTGCAAGGTCATGCCACATGGAGAATGCTATTTTGAGCTACCAAATGGCACCCTCCATACGTCTGTGAGGTCACATTGCGTGAAGAGTGCCATTTTGTAAAGCAAAATAGTGTCCTCCATGCTGTGTGACCTTGCATGTATGGCGCATTCAACATCATACCACATGGCCATTTGTAAATGGCCTCCTCCATACTGTCTGGGGTGACAAGAAGCAACATACCTAAAAATTGGGTCATGCAAAGAAAATGTTTGGGAACCACTGGTATAAAGAACGCCCTTCACGGAACTCTTGAGAGACTCAGTCCTGCATGTATAGCACTTCCCTCCCAATGAAGTCAGCTCTAACTTCAGCTTTTAAAATCAATATCATGAAGCAAGTGGGATATATCTACATCCAGTGGACAAACTCCTTAGGTCTAACTGAGCTCTGCTTGGCTCAGCATCTGAGGGGCATCTACAGAACCTAATCTTGGGGTTGGCCAAAGGCCAGTCTATCCCTGGTACATTCTGGAGCAGCCTCAGAGCTGCTGTAACTTGCTACTATTTGCAATAGCTCTCAATAGTGGGATAATTCCCATGACTGGAATTATTGATATATAAAGATACAGCTTATTTGGGAAGGACAGGCAGGGAAAAAAGGGAAGAGGTGTTCCCTTGTATATCAAAGATGTATGTATGTACTTGCACTGAGGTTGAGATGGAAGTGGGAGGCAGACCTGTTGAAAGTCTCTGTGTAAGGATAACAAGGGATAGAAAACAAGGGTGCTGGCATAGTACAGGTCTACTATTGACCACCTAATCAGGAAGAGGTGGATAAGGCTTTTTTTAAACAAAGTCTCCCAAAGCACAGAACATGGTGGTGCTGTGAGACTTAACTACCCAGATATCCGATAAAATTCCAAACTTTAAGGGTAGTTAAGTAATAGAACAAGTTGCCAAGGGAGGTTGTGGAAACTCTGTCATTGGAGGTTTTTAAGACCAGGTTAGACAAACGTGTTAGGGTGTGTAGTCAGTATCATCCTTTCTCAGTAAAGGGGACTGGATTAGATGACCTATCAAGGTCCCTTCCAGTCCTACGTGTCTATGATTTTTAGGACTACAAACAGCTCTGTGACTATGACCCATTCTCACAGTCAGTCCCTATGTGAGGCGGGACTTCAGGAACAATGCAGAGCCACCTACACGAGCTCTGTACTGCCTAGGGATTCTCCTGTGCCAGTGGAATTCTCAGGCATCTGGCTAAATTGACTTTGAGCTGCTTTGCTCTGACAGAAAAGTAACCCTAGAGAGAGCTAAGATTTGATAATGTCTCTCAAAAGCATTAAAGCCAGTTAAAAGTTAACCAGAACCCTAATGCTGCCTTCCTCAGGGTAATAAGCTCTACACTCGGCAGATGTGTTCACCTGATCCAGCCCTATATCAAAGTTCTGTTAGGGAAAGTAGGAATGTGTATGTTCCCTATTCAATAGGTTTAAAAGAAAATCCACACCAAGTTCTTTTTGTACTGTGCTGCAATTCTTATCTTTCCCCCTCTGACTTCCATGGTTCTGTCCACACAGACATCCTATCACCCCATCTATTTTTCAAGCAACACTACTTGATCTAGAACCAATTTTCACTTTAGTGGAGTGATGGGGTAGCCAAGGTTCCCTGCCTTTAGCCTAGAATTTTACTATGTTGATATTGTAATGGAACTAAGTAGTTAAAATAGTCATTGTCATCAACAGACATTCCAGTAAAGGCTCATGAGAGGTGCATTTCATTATGTGGTGCATTCTGCGCTAACTCTCCTGGCTCATCCCACTGGCTATTTGTGCCCTGACCTTGCAAAGAAGTTGGACCAGTTTTATCCTAGCTGCAACTCTACTGATGTCATTGGAGTCACAAGGGGATTAATTTCACCCCTTTACGCCAAAGGAGTTACTGGGATGCAAGTCAAGTTGCATTATTGGGCATTATTTCATGAGTTAAGATGAACATATTGGTATCATCCAGGGGTATGACTGTGAAGCAGTCATCCCAAAGACTAATCATAACATTTTTATTTCCCTTTCTCAGGTGCTGTTCAGAGTGTTTTAAAAAACACCTGCAAATAGAAAAATAAATGCATTTCCCACAAGTATTTCAGCAATTTTTGTGGAGAGTGTCCTTTTACGGGTGCTCCTGAATGGGGCTAGATTCTTCCCTGATGTATGCAAATCAGCACAAAATGTGTGCCTAAATTGCTAGAAAAATGTTCTTTTCAACAGTGGAAACAGGATTTTTCTTTTTAAACTTGTAGTTCTGTCTAGTCTGCATATATATTTACAAGAAAAGTAGAACTTTGGTGTTTATACATTTGAATGTCAGCATTATATATATATATATATATGACTATACTGGTAAACAACAGTGAGCATTAAGTAACAGTATAGACTCCCTTTTCATGTTAAACATGCAACAGTGAGTGTTGCAATCTATTCTATTATCAGATTGTGCAAAGGAAGAGGAAAAAATATCAATTGAAAGAGAAATGCCACCTTCCAACACTCCAAAGTTTTGCCAGTCGATAACACCAGGTAGTGTCTATTACTACTTAATATATATGCAGACTAGACAGAACTACAAGTTTAAAAAGAAAAATCCTGTTTCCACTGTTGAAAAGAACATTTTTCTAGCAATTTAGGCACACATTTTGTGCTGATTTGCATACATCAGGGAAGAATCTAGCCCCATTCAGGAGCACCCGTAAAAGGACACTCTACACAAAAATTGCTGAAATACTTGTGGGAAATGCATTTATTTTTCTATTTGTGATGGTTCAATTGAAGTCATGTTGATACTATTGTCATTCTGCATATTGGTGGATTGCAACGCTGACAGTGAGTCTCCCTGACTGGGACTGTTTTTTTCTTGACCAAGTAGCGCATTGTGTACAGAAAAACTACAGAAATTCTGTTGGCAGCAGGTAGTTTTGAAGCTGAGAACTCCTAAGTCCACCCAGGTCTTTCAGCTAGTCTGGAACCGCCACAGCATCATTTAATTTTGAGTTATTTAACTTATCTAGTAATCACAGTCCCCTCCTGTTATAATACAGATAGACTGCTGTGATTCTATGAGTTGTTCTGTCTGGAATTTCACTGTGAACGATTGCTGGAACAAGGAGAGTATGTTAGGGAGATAGTGAGGAGAGCTGAGCTGCTCAGTGTGGCTTCTTGTGCTACTTAGATCTGCACCAAGTAATTGAAAATCAACACTATTGTTCTCTCCTTTTCTGAGAGAAGGCAGATTAATCCAGCTCAGATATTCATCCCATCCCAGCTGCAACGGTGAGAACACTTTTCTTTTTAGCCTTTGCAACTCAAGCAAAACGGAGGCTTCTAGTGGTAGCATCCACTAAGTGTTCCTGCTCAGTTTACCCTCTGGGATGTCCCTCTTTAGTTTCTATAGTTCTATGGAAATGTAAAATACATGCCAGACTTTCTTGTGTCCAATCCCCAGAATTTAGGATTTTCCCCTACAGCATATTTATCCTACTTTGGTAAATCTAATTGAGGAACTCTCTCCTAATAAGCTGGTCATTCAGCTCCTTAATTTTTCTTGCTCTTCCCTCTCTCCCCTTCACTTGATCTACATCTTTTAAGTTCTGACTTCTCTAGCAAGGGCAGTTCAGTTGAGTGGTGATAACCCAGGTATTCCTTGGGGGAAAGTCCCAGAGCCTTTTGTCTGGTCTCATCCTCTCATTTCTTGTCTCCTTTTGACAGTTGATTACTCACTTTTCCTAAAAACTATTTCCCTTTCCTTGGGCTTTCATCTTTCTGGGCTCTTCTAGTTTTCCTCTTTTTATTTTTAAGACCCCCCCTCACTAGTTGCTCTTCCTCTCTCCTACATGTTAGTGTCCCTGAGGACTCTATCCTTGGTTTCCTTCTCTTCTGCCTGGATGTCCTATCCACGGGTGACACCATTCACCCCGTTGACCAGAATGCATTCTATCCTTCCACTACGTTCTACCCTTTGAAAGACTTCCTTACAATGAGCAGATATCGGATCATTGCCGAACATTACACATACTTATCCTAATAGTTTTTTTATGGGAAAGACAGTCCACTTGAACCTGTGAGTTTTAGCACTCTCACCTGCAGGCAGTCCAGCTGGCTAGAAACACAGGCATGGGGGAAGAAGACACAACTCAAAGCATGAAAAGCTACCTGCAGCCTTGTTTATGTGCGTATTTAGCTCATCTACTGCAATGTAGGTGCACAGGGAGTAGGAAAGGAGTTTTCAGTTAGCCTAATGAGTCTGATCTTAATGGCAACATATTTCTATATGCTTATTACAGCAATTTGAAAAACATTACACAAAAAGATTGAAAATTTTGAAAACTTCAGTTTCATGAACTACTTTGAGAATTAAAAATTCAGATACCCTCATTATTTCCTGGTCACCTTTTTTCCATTTTTTAATCAAACAAGAGTTTTAAATGAAAATCATCATTACAGCTAGCTGAAATGTTAAGTGGATCCTTCTACTGAAAGGTGATTATATATCTGTAATGGTTGGAGCCCCTCACTAAATACAGAGTCCTGTACCAGAGATTTCCCCTCTGCCTCCACAAGCACCACTTTCCCTACCAGAAGTGTGTTCCACTGGAACAATAAAACTGCCAAACAATGGAGGGAGGCTCATATGTGAGAGACAATTTTCACTGGGACCTGTCCTATGTAAATCACTCTGAAAAAGAGTGAAGAATGACCCCAGACAAAACCAGAGCAAAATCCAAAACTCATCTCTCCAGTTTAGCTTTCCCTCAATAAGTTTTATGCATACACATAAAAAACAAACCAATAAACTACTCATACTATTTATTTTACAGGATAAGCAGCAAGAGAGACTGTGATTGATATTGTTATTTCTGTTTTTAAAATATTAGTTCTGAGCACAGGTACAATGATGATAGAGCCATATAAATAGGGAGATAGATAACTCTATGTTGTCTGTGTGGGTTAGGGAGGGAGTTTAGGCACAGATGATATTATGTAATGGGTGCTATTTTACTGGCTAAAGTTAAGGATTTAATTCCTCTCCCATGATGGATGGATAGATAGATATCTATATTAAAAGCACATTAAGAACTTACTGAAACATTCAGCTTTGGAGACAAATTTTTCCATGCTTGATCTCTGCTCAAAAGTGACTAGTTGTATATTTGTGTATGCACATGTGGGTAAGAGAAGGAAAACAACATTACCAACTCTCACCATCTTATCACACATCTTGTGATAGCTGGTAGTTTTCCTTAAAGCCTCAGCTGCTGGAATCAGGTCATTACTTGCAAAGCTCAGCTTTCATTTTAAACTACTAAGTTCCAAGTCCTCATGTTTGCAGAGGAAAAACTAAAAATTGTGAACCCTACATACACCAAACACCATAAGTGCAATAAAAAGAACCCACTTTTGTTATTTTTAAGAGTCTCATTATTTTAAAGCTAATCTTATGATGTTGTGGGTCCCCACTTACTTTTGAATGCTTCAAGCTAGCAACACTGGGAAAGTCTGAGCCAAAGCCCTTTGGCCATTTTTTGCATTAGCAGAAAAAAAAAAAAATAGTTTCCATGGTAAAATTCTAACTACCCATTCTCAACAGGTGTACAGCAAAAGTGGCTGAAATTTTAACTATTGCATGAATATATTCCTCTTTTAGGAACCAATGAAAGAGACTGTCTCAGAGGCTAGAAGTAGCTAGGAAAAAAAGTCACTTCTGAACTTGCTTAGAAGATCTCTAAGAAGATTTTTAGACAAACATCAGGGGACATGCTTGCCGCCCCATAGCACTCCCTACCCAAGTTTTTTCTTCCATAGGATTTTCAGTCTCTCCCAGGGGGTCACATAGCTCAGACCCCCACTTCAGTCATGCTGAGTTCAATTGCCTTTCACAATAACAAGATTCCAAACAAAATCAAAAGTACTTTTCTCACCATACCTCTCCAGCTCACTTTTTAGGCTCACTTCCTTCTGAGTTACCTTTTAATTTCTGGGATAGAGCACTGATTCCTAGGCTTCTTTCTTGGGGTCCTCTAGCACAAAGACACACTCCCTAGACTACCTTACAATTTGTCTGGCTTTGAAATAGAGCCCTAAATGCCAAGTTCCATCACTGAACTCCTCTCCCCATCTCCTAAAGACCCTCCACAAAAGCAGCCTCATTCACAAGGGTTCCTTTCTTAGTCCTTATAAAGGGATCACCCACCTGAGCAGGACCTGCTGGGAGTAGGAGTGATAGCAAATCCAGCATAGGTGTGGCTGAGCCCAATTACCCTTAACGGGCCAGCCAGCCTCTGATGCCAAGCTTTTTTTTTTTTATGGCAGCGGGTTGTTAATAATAACCAAATAAGGTTGAACTCTCAGCCATGAAGTTTCTTGTGCTTGTATTAAACAGAATGAAAATTAAAATGATACAAGCCACACCCCTTTTGGGATATCACTGCATAGTCTCTCCGACAACTGTAAAAGGCATAGGGACTGTTACTGGGGCAGTTTGCATTAGGGACAGTGTATGTGTCTCATTGAAAGTCATCCAGCAAAATCTGCCCACAACACCTGCTTTAGCATCATGGACATAAGAAATCTATGCAATCAACAAATTTAGTGACCCTCTGCAATTTTTTGGGGGCTGCATTCTACAATCTGCTGCAAAGTCTCAGCTTCCATTTACAAATAAATATTGTTTCTATATTTTTCCAGTGGGCAATTACAGGCATCAGAGATCACAAAGGAAACAGATGTGCTACTGACCTATTAACTTAACCGTGCAGAAAACGGTCTCCAGCCAAACATCAGTGGCTGTCAACTTACCCCCTGCTCCACCTTATTACCCCAATAGGGTATTTAAGCACAATTTTTTTTCTTTGAAAAAAACCCACATAAAAAGCAATTAACTACATTATTATAACATTTAGACTGCATTTAAAACTATGAAGTGAGGACATACAAAAGAGAAGCTTCCAACAGCAATAGCCATTTGTCTGCATTGTGCATATATGTTGGGCCAAATTCTGAACTCAGTAACATGAATGTAAAACTAAACTCCACTGAAATAACTTGCATTACTCCAGAAAAATCAGGAATAGAAACACAGGTCATTTTCTGATCTCAGTTACGCTGGTAAATTTCTGGCTAAAATGCGTGTATAAATGTATATTGAATTCTCTAATAGAGGCCACACTTTTTACATGACCAACTGTTCTAAGAGACCACTCTAAAGTATCCACTCTAAAGTGTGAAAAAAAAGCCCCCTTCTATAATAGAACCTTATTGTCAATCACTGGCCAGCTGCTGGTGAAACAAACTATTCACAATAGTGAAACTGTTCACCCTCCTAGTGAAAAACTTTTTCCTAATGTCCAACCTAGACCTCCCCAACTGCAACTTGAGACCGTTGCTCCTTGTTCTGTCATCTGCCACCACCGAGAACAGCCTAGCCCCATCCTCCCTGGAACCCCCTTTCAGGTAGTTAAAGGCTGCTATCAAATCCCCCTTCATTCTTCTCTTTTGCAGACTAAACAAGCCCAGTTTCCTTAGCCTCTCCTCATAAGTCCTGTGCTCCAGCCCCCTAATCATGTTTGTTGCCCTCTGCTGTACTCTCTCCAACTTGTCTACATCCTTTTTGTAGTGGGGGGCCCAAAACTGGACACAATACTCTAAATGCGGCCTTACCAATGCCAAATAGAGGGGAATAATCACTTCCCGTGACCTGCTGGCAATGCCCCTCCTAATGCAGCCCAATATGCTATTAGCCTTCTTGACAACCAGGGCACACTGCTGACTCATATCCAGCTTTTTATCCACTGTTACCCCCAGGTCCTTTTCTGTAGAACTGCTGCTTAGCCTGTCGATCCTCAGTCTGTAGCTGTGCATGGGATTCTTCCGTCCTAAGTGGAGGACTCTGCACTTGTCCTTGTTGAACCTCGTCAGATTTCTTTTGGCCCAATCCGCCAGTTTGTTTAGGTCCTTCTGTATCCTATCCCTACCTTCCAGGGTATCTACCACTCCCCCCAGCTTAGTATCATCCGCAAACTTGCTGAGGGTGCAATCTACCCCATCTTCCAGATCATTAATGAAGATGTTGAACAAAATCGGCCCCAGGACCTACCCCCGGGGCACTCCGCTTGTGACCGGTTGCCAGCTAGACATGGAGCCATTGATCACTACTCGTTGAGCCCTATGCTCTAGCCAGTTCTCTATCCATTTTATAGTCCATTCATCCAACCCATACTTCTTTAACTTGCTGATAAGAATACTGTGAGAGACAGTATCAAAAGCTTTGCTAAAGTCAAGGTATATCACATCCACTGCCTTCCCTACATCCACAGAGCCAGTCACCTCATCTTAGAAAGCAATCAGGTTGGTCAGGCATTCCTTTGAAATAAAGGTGCAGCAACATGCTACTCCTCAGCCCTGTTTGCCAAAGGCCCAGAACCATTCAAAGTAGCCCTCCAAGTGGGTGTGGCTGGCCAGGAAGAGGTTGAGGTTATGACTATGGAATGACTCAGCACATCACTCAATGAAATTTAAATGTATTCCATGAGGGAAGGATCCCTAGGATAGAGTGTCATTTTTTCCACCTAGTCTCCCCCAGAAAGTGAATCCCCTTCAGTTTCATATTATTTGTGGGTACGAGGCCAGGTGGGTCTTAGCCCAACCAAAACTAAAGGCCCACCCCTTTCAACTAAGGGGAGGAACCGCTAGGCCCATGTCACAAGTGAATACGTGGGACAACAAAAGTGAAAATGGAAACAGGAGTGATGTCAAAGGTTGAAAATCAGGGATCCAGAGGGAGATACTGAGCAGAGAACCCCAGACAGAGCACACCTTTCCTCAAAGGCATCTAAGGAGCCAGTGGATATTGCCCAGAGGAACTCTGCCCAGAGAAATGATGGGATAAGGGACTGGAAATAGGCCCCACAACACATAGTACCTTTCCACCTAGCTTCCTCCTCCTGGAGAGATGGATGGTAATTGTGACCGATGCCTGGGATAGAGCACCCTATGCCACACTCAGGGCAGACTGCAAGAAATAGGACCAATGATTCTCAAAGCTGGTGGTTTATTCTAAAATTAGATTCACAAAGTCAGTAACAAAAGAGCTTCTGGTTAACCAGAAGCCCAACACAGTCCCCTTTAGGCATACCAGCCCTTGGCTCCCCCAGACAACTAAGTCTAATATAGTGAGAGGTTACTGAAACCCATTACACCGTATTTGAGGTTCTTACTCATCCCAAAGGATCAGACACATATCCCCAGGTCAAAATGAATCTCAGATCTTACCCAAATATCATGCTGTCAGCCAATCCTTAGTAAACTAACTAAAGAGTTAATAAATAATTAATAAAAGAAAAAAAGAGTTAATAATGGTTAATAGATCATATACATACAAATGATTGTAAAATCCTTATAGCAGGTTAGTAGCAGTGATGGAATAGACTGCGGGCCTGCAAAAGTCTCTCTGGTAACTTCCAAAAGATTGGAAGGTCCTCAGTCCATAGTTCAGAAGATTCCTTTTGGTTGTAAATCTGCAGTCCAGAGCATTGGAGCAAGAAAGAGACAAAATGGAGGTGTTTCAGGTGTCTTTTACATCCTTTACCATGTGCATGGAAATTTACTGTCCCAAACAAAGCCCACAGCCCCTGTGTATAAGTTACTTGCCCAAGATGGAGTCCAGGGTCATATGAGCATATCACATGTCTTTACATGGTTTGCTGACTCACAGGCAGTGGCCATTGGCTCCTGGCTGACTAAGGCATTCACAGGAAGGCCTACAGGGCAGGATGAATTTCTTCAATGGCCCATTGTGACAGTGGAGTGTCTTTAATGGTCCATCAACACATAGCCCTGATGTAAATCTGGTGGTGTCATGCAGGAATACAACACGTTTAAGATACAGATACATAACCAATATTCATAACTTCAGCTATAAAGATGATATATGCATATAAACTGGATAATCATACTTAGCAAATCACAACTTTTCCATTGACACTTGACATGACACACTTTGTATAAGACTTATGGTAATTGTGTAACAGTGGTAACAACAGTGATATAAATGGTCACCTTTCTTATACACAGCATCACAGTCATCCTGGCCAGTGCCAGGAGGAGGTTGACAAAGAGGTCCCTTAACTGTGAGGCAATGCATGGGGTGTGCAAAACAGGAGGTGTGAGGAAGAGTGCAGTCAGAACCTAAGTAAGAGGTTCTAGAGGAGTCAGAAGAAGGGCAGCAACCTTACACTATGTGTGAGATCTCACTGCAGAAGGGACGGGTGTCAGGGGAGTTTGTGAACCATGCCAAGTACACACCCATGCTCACAATTCCATGGAGGAGTCCCCAGCTAATATCTCTGCTTGGCTGTGGCACCAGAGAAGAGTACAGACTCTCCCACTCCTCCAAATTTGATGTGCATAGGGGTATGTGTGTGTGCGCGCATAGGTTCGCATGTGAATCAAACCTATACAGTTCTGCATTCCAGAGGGTTTTAATTAATTTTAATTTCAGTATTTTAATTTTAGCTTCTCTACCTGTGGATTGCAGTTTTGTGAACCTATACGTACGGTTTTTAAAACCAGAGGTTTTATTGAGATTTTAAAACTAATACATTTTGGCATCAAGTATGTATTATTTAAACTTTAATTGACTTCCCTTTTTAGTCGTACAATTGTGCTCCTTTTTTTTCTGGTTCCCTGAGTGATTGCTTAAAATTAGTTTCACTATATTACTATTATGCTGCAAAATGCATACCATAAAAATACAGGATATTGAATGTGACCAAGTTAACATTACTCTTGGAACTCTAACTTTTCCAATTCCTGAATTTTTGCAAGATTGATGTTGCATTAATATAGAGGGCTAATGTGTGTGGGTATGGGTGTATACACATGTGTACACAGGTATCTTCTTTAATTAATCCTCTGTAAGACTCTTTTTATTAAAGTAGATTGTCATTTATTAACAACCAGAAAAAAATGAACTCTCAAGGTGTGCAGTTTCCTGTGACTGTATTAAATGGCATGAAGGTAAAAATAATATATGTATTTCCTTGTACTAATGATCATCTATTACTATTAATACAAGCAAAAGTTCTTAAAACTGTTAGCTAATAATAGTACGTTCTTCCAGGCAGCCACAGAATTAATTATTTTTATCAATTATTTAGTAAGTGCTTAATTTTCTACTGAAGCAATAGAAAATTACATGGTTACTTCTAAATTATTAAACAATATTTTGATGGCATTGACAGAGCAAATAGCAAGATATTGATGGGAGTCATCATGCTACAGAAAAATTCTCGTAGTTCTTCTTTTTATCTTTTTATGTGAAATTGAAGAGAAGAAAAATGTCATTAACTGTTATGAACAGTATATGCAAACTGTGATTGGAAGGCATACTTCACCTTCCTTTAGATTATGCTATAGAAAAGCCTATAACATAGTCATTCCAAGAAAACATTTAGAAGAATGTCACAAAGAAATTTGATTAGAGAGCTCATCAATTTTCAGGACTCTACAAAATTTTTGTTCTGCTAATCATTGGCTTCATGGTCTATGTTAGGCTTTTTTAAAGCATTTTCTGCAGCTTAAATAGCATTCTAATAAAATGGAACCTAGATTTCTAGGTCCACTCCAATTTGGTGGCTTTTGTAAGTTTATTCATCAGGCATGTTTGATTATTTTAAAAAAATTCCAAGTGGTCCAGCAGAGCACTATATTCATCAAACCCAGATGTCCAAGTAGCCCTGGGTACATGATGGAGGTTAGGTTCTTAGCATCAGATTTTGTGTGGAAGGCAGGGGAGATTTTTACACTGCTCATATGGGTTCTCATAGTGTCTGATCAAGAAGGGAGATGTGTTCTGTTCTTCTAGGCCACTGCAGTATGAGCAGACTTGTCAGATGGATAGGGACAGTCCTACTGAAGGTTTTATGTTGTGCTCTGGAGGTCTTGAAAGATCCTTGGTATGTGAGAGAGAAATCTGTGTACAATTATGTCCTCAGTGATTGTTTGGAGAACAACCCATGTCTCCAAACACTTGTGTGGCAGCAGCTCTTACAGATATATATCCTCACCAATGCTCAGGAACAACAGGAAGCCAGAGCAGAATTCCACAAAATATTTAGGCCTTATGCACCCTTTGCAGAGGGGTGAATTTTACCTGAAAGTGAATTAAATCTCAATAACAAGAATACAAGGCAAATATTTTAAGAACAATAGGATTACTTGCCTGCTTAAAATTAAGCATGTTCCTCAGTGCTTTGCTGAACTGAGGCCTCAGGAAGATCTTTGATAACATTACAATAAATGGGAGCAGCTAGGTAGTAAAGTAGAGCATAGGTAATGACAAGCAATAACAATCCTATCTAAACAAGGTTCCTAATAACTAACTATTCAGGAAGGGCCATTGTAAAATACAGCTGTATCCAGAAAGAAAAATTGGAAAGGATAACTACATTCATATAACACAAAATATGAGCTACATTAAGATATGAACATGTAATATATAATATCAAAGTTTAATTAGAGACTTTTACAGGATGCTATATATTATTATTAACAAAAGAACAAATCCGATCTATTATATTTTTAGAGTCATATTATTTCAGACTTTCAGAAGGATGGAACGAACTGTTATTTATGTGATACTGTGGGGAATGTTTTCTCCTGTAAAAATAATTTTAGTTGTAGCTCTTATTAGGATATTTTGACAACATAGACCAAGTGTTGGGCCCTTCTGAATCTAAAATTCAATTGACAATTAATTGCAAATTCATACTGGGATCTGCTCCACTTAAACTCCCCCTCCCACCTGCAATACAATTTTTTTCTTTTTTCAAACAATTTCTTCATGGTGGCCTATTCTAAATTAAAGAATAGATAAAATAATCTCTTAACTCATTAACATCAGATAGAAACTATTTCAGTGTAAAATGATGGAATGATTGTTTCTGAGGTTTAAGCAAAACTCCTCCCATCTGCCAGTTGCCACTATTTCTTTAAAAAGCTGTTGATGGGTCATTCACATTATAGGGAAATTAGATCAGGTGTTTTCAACCTGGAGTCATGACCTTTAGCAGGATCAAGGCCAGGTGTCAAGGATCATGAACACCCTGCCCTTCCCCATGATGATCAGCAGGAGTGAGGATTAGGCTAGATGGATGGTGAAAGCCCAGGCATAGGAAAGGTTGAGAACCACTGACTTAGATGGTATCTTGAGACCACTTCCTGTTTTGATTATGATGATTTTGAACATAATTGGTTTGAAATTCAGACTAAAATGTTATTGGGTTGGTGTTCTGGCTAGGGCTAGATCCAGCTCTCTATTGAATGAGTGGGTGTAGGCTCACGCCTTTCAAAAGTATATGGTATTTATACCTTTTAATACATGTATTTATTCTATACACCAGCTACGCTGTAGTTATGATGTGCATGAAAAATACCTTCACTAGTGTGGAGGGAAAAGAAGATGGAGTCTCTGTTTCTTAAGAGAACTGGTCTGTAGCAATGGCTGCAAAAGCCTGAGATGGAATGTGCCTTTCTAGCAGATGTTTAATCTTAGAATGTTTCGAAGTAATAAAATAGTTATGGGGCCTAGGCGCCGGCAGGGATGGAATGCAGAGAAAGACCTTGCAACTTAGATAGGGACAGTTGAAAAATACTGGGCCAAAAATTCCTAGATAAGCAGTTTTTTTAGTATGTATTGCCATGGAAACTGTGACGTAAAAAGACTTGTTTGTGTAAGCCTATAAAAGCTTTTAGAATTGAATGTTAAAGGTTGCCCCTAGAATATAGGGACCACCTTCTTTACATAAAGAATAAACTTTGACTTTGCTGATCTGCTGTCTAGTTAATTGGACTATCTGCTGGGCAATGGACGTGTAAGTAAGGATCCCTAAGATTGGGTTCTTCCACCCTAGTTACACTGCTTAGAATGCAAGGACATGCTACTTTGTAAGTACAGGATACAAGTACATGTTACATTGGAAGAAGTCCATGTAGTTTGTTATTGCTGGAATATGTAAGTGTGGGAAAACATTTATCTACCACTCCCCCCAGCTTAGTGTCATCTGCAAACTTGCTGAGGGTACAATTCACCACATCCTCCAAATCATTAATGAAGATGTTGAACAAAACCTACCCCTGGGACATTCAATGTGATACCGGCCGCTAACTAGACATTGAGCTTGTTGATCCCGATGATCTAGCTTTGCAAAAGTCAAGGTATATCACATCCACTGCTTTCCCCACACAGAGCCAGTCATCTCATCACAGAAGGCAATCAGGTTGGTCAGGCATGACTTGCCCTTGGTGAATTCATGCTGACTGTTCCTGATCACATTCCTCTCCTCCAAATGCTTCAGAATGGATTCCTTTAGAACCTGCTCCATGATTTTTCTGGAGTCTGAGGTGAGGCTGACTGCCCTATAGTTCCCCAGATCCTCCTTCTTCCCTTTTTTAAAGATGGACACTATATTTGCCTTTTTCCAATCGTCCGGGACCTCCCGTGATCACCACGAGTCTTCAGAGATAATGACCAATAGCTCTGCAATCACATCAGCCAACTCCCTCCACGCCCTCAGACGCATTGCATCCGGCCCTATGGACTTCTGCATGTCCAGCTTTTCTAAAAAGTCCTGAACCTGTTAGTTCACTACTGAGGGCTGCTCACCTCCTCCCCATACTGTGCTGCCCAGTGCAATAGTCTGGGAGCTGACCCTGTCTGTGAAGACAGAGGCAAAAAAACCATTGAGTATTTCAGCTTTTTCCATATCATCTGTCACTATGTTGCCTCCCCCGTTCAATAAGGAACCCACATTTTCCCTGACCTTCATCTTGTTGCTAACATACCTGTAGAAATCCTTTTAGCTACCCTTCACACCCCTTGCTACCCACAACTCCAGTTGTGCTTTGGCCTTCTTGATTTCATTCCTGCATGCTCAAGCAATATTTTAATATTCCTCCCTAGTCATCTGACCAAGCTTGCACTTCTTGTAAGCTTCCTTTTTGCGTTTCAGCTGGTCGCCTGCCGTATTTGCTATTCTTTCTGCACATCGGGGTGGTTTGTTCCTGCTCCTTCAATAAGGTTTCTTTAAAATACAGCCAGCTCTCCTGGACTCTGAGCATTATAGCATGCAGTGGACTCAGTTCCTTCCTTATCTGCAGGCCCGCTGACAGGAGCCGGGGGGCAATTGCCCAGGGGCCCAGCGATTTTAAAAGGGGCTATGGGCGGCGGGGTGAAAGCTTTCTCTCGGGGAGGCTTGCTCCCCGTCCTGCCTCTTCCACCTGTGGCCCCCGCACAGGCCCACAATCTACCCCTGCTCCACCTCAGGCCCCGCCCACACACCCCAGGACTTTCACTGCACTGTATCTTTGACCACATGGACCGGTAGTGCTTGGTAGGCTAGTGCATTGTAGATTTACACCCTGGCTTGCCAGGCACCAACTCACTGTATAAACTAGTGGTTCTCAACCCATGGGCCACCTGTGGGCCAATCAACACACAGTTGTGGCCTCAAGGCCATACAGGCGGTATATATATATATATTGCGTGGATGTGGCCCACATAACACACAGAGAGATGCATATGCGGCCCACAATGGCAAATAGGTTGAGACCCACTGGTGTAGACAAGTCCTAATTCAATGGAAGGTAGGATTCTCTTGTCTTGACTAGATAGCTACAAGTTTTACTATGGCTTGCAATCATTGCTAACACTGCAGTAGAGTTTTAGTAAAGGTCATTGTCCTATGGGAAAAGGGACAACTCGCAGTGATTTAAGTTAAATGTCAGAGTTAAAGTTCCAAGTATTTGTTTCTGGGGATCGCCATCAGTAACTTCATTACAGTACCAGAGAAAAAAGAAATCCTCTAATATCCCCAGTAACATCATCCATCATTAACAACTATTTTTAGGGTACTCTACTAGGAGAATGCTTTTTTCTCACTGCTCCGGTTGATCATGCTGACAAGCCTGGCTGGAGCTACAGCATACTTGACCTGATGTGGGGTGATGCTGTTAGCCAAGTCCTTCTCCCCCCAAATCTTAGAAATTTGGTTGATCATGCAGGGACCATTGTCTTCAACGATCTACCGTCTTTAAAATAGGGTGTCTCTAAAATTTGAGTTGGAGATGGACATGAATACAACTTACTGTGGTGGTATGTATAGGCTATTACTAAACAATATTACTAAACATACTGAACATAAGCAAGTAGAGTAATGCTTAGAACTTTTGAGGGAGCATTACGTGAAATGGCATCCATGCGTTACTGTATAGAAAGAGGTGATCACTTCAGTCTCATCAATAAGCCAAACGTTAAAAAGCCAACATTTGCCAACAGCTATCATGATGTCAGAGATTCTGCAGTTATAATTAAATAGTATAGGGGGCCAAGATTGTCAGAAGTGACTAGTGACTGGGGGGAAGAAGGTGGGGCTCAATTTTTGGTGCCCAACTTGAGACACCTTCATGGTGCCTGATTTGTAGAGGGTGGGTGCTCAACTGTATTAGTATTAGAGTAGATTAGATTGCCACAGGGTGTAGGATGAGACCAACATACCTTGCGGTGACTTGATCCACTCGCTTCCATGCTGCTTTGTACAGATCAAGCTTACTTTGGAACAGAACAGAAATGCAGGTAACATGAACTGCAGTGCCTAGTACATGCTGGTAGCATTCTCTAAAGCAGTGGTTCTCAAATGGCGTTCCACGGAACCCTAGGGTTCCGTGGGCTGAGCGGAAGGGTTCCGCAAAGAAACAGTACCGCGCTGCCGAATGTGAGAAAAATCCGGTGCCGCCGAGCAGCTGTTCGCGCACTGCCGATCAGCTAATGGGGCTGCCGACCAGCTTCTTGCATGCCGCCGATCAGCTGATGGGGCCGCCGAAAACAGTCCTGAAAGCGCGCCGCTGAATCAAGCAAACACCGCGCCGCCGAAAAGAGGAAGATTTCCTTGACTTTTTGGTGGACGGTATGGCATGGGCGCGCAAGGGTTCCGAGGGCATGGCATGGGTGCGCAAGGGTTCCGAGGGTGGAAAGAAATTGAGAAACACTGCTCTAAAGCAAGTGAAAATGGAAGAACTAGCTGGCAGTCATTCTCCTCATTTCTGAAAAGCCAACACCTGCACAGCAATTTTACTTTGATTAATACAGGCTTCAGAACTATCTTCTGCATCTCAGTTTAGACCACTGTCAGAGGATTCTAATCAAGTTACTGTAGGTGGTAAGGATAAGCCTCTCACCTTCTCTGACATGAGGCCTAAATCAGCTCTCCAATAGTCAGCTGTTGTAACTGATGTCTTTGTCTACTAGCAAAGTCTATCCACCAAGAGGTTAGCTTCACCTTGGTGATTCTATACCAGATAAATAAATACAAATATCTAATGTCATGACCCTTCTGTTCTACACATTCAGCATGTTTTGATACTATAAGCAGCCATAGTTCAGGCTCAGAATATATAAACACAGAGATTAAAATGCCCTTTTGTCCTAGAGTTTGGCATCTTACAAGGAGGGGAGGTGCACTGGCTGAACAGCGATAGGAAGTCAACACAAAGGCCACCTGCATAGTCCATGGCCTGAAATTGTATTGTTATTGCAGATATCAGGCGAGGCCTAGAAACAATGATTAGATAGCACAGTCAAGCACATGCATTTGTCTCTTGCAAAGTTTTTGTAGAAGAAACTGGTAGGTGAGGGGAGGGGAATGTAGTGTTACTGTATATACGGCAAACAAATTACATTGTCATTAATATTGCAAGCCTTTTTTTGCAGCAGAAAAAAAATCTCTGCTTTATTTTAAGATTTTTAGTATGGTTTATTCTGAGATTTAGAAAACACAGGAGAGTCAGGCCTTCCAGACAAATGCATTTATCTTGACGGAATGCATTTGCAATAGCTTTACAACAATGGCCTAGAGAATACTCACAATTCACATTGGACTTCTTTTTTTTTTTTTACTGCTTGGAAAATGGACCAGGTTCGCGGGCCTAATTCACAGCTACCACACCTACTCTTTCTGCCCAGAGAGTGAAGAGTGGGTCAATCACCTGACATATTTCCATCCAATTTCAAGGGTAGAATGTGTTCATTTTCTGACTAATGGCATGTCATTTTGCAGAAGCCTTTGGTCGTGAATTAATCCTGGAATCAAAACAGATTTTCCGGGGAGCAATCTTCCATCAAGTATTGATTTTTTTACACTCATGGAGTCTGTACTCCCTAATTTAACCTGACAATGATTCTGCACAATGGGCTGAGAGCACCTTGGCAATTCACAGAAGGAACTTTTACTGTCTTTTCTTTCTGCAAAGTAGAAAGTAGGGGTGGTTTTAGGGGGAGGGGGAGAGGGAAGAAAACAGCATAGTGAGTCACTAGGGGGGCATTTACTATTTGATGTTTTACTTCTGATTATTTGGAATGGGCAAAGAGATGTCTTCTAACTTTAGAAGCAATGTAAGCTGGCAATGTCTTTGAAAGAACACATGACTTTGTGAAATCTTGTTTACAGCAACATTTTTTTCAAAAGGCCAATAATGTAAAACATGTAATGGCATATCTAGTAACAGTCATTGTTTTCACGTGATGACATTTTACTCCACAATAAATAAATAACAACATAAAAATGAATCCTTTACCGAAAGGGGTTTTTGTCTTTGGCCTCCAAAGTCTAACTTCTAAGACCTATGTTTTTTCTTTAGAATCTCCTAAAGGACCAACTCCTTTGTGTCTACTTCTCCACGTGCCATGTATTATACATTTCTTCTATCTATTTACTCTGTAAATATAAGGAAGAGGAAAGCTGAAACATCTATCCATTGTGAAATAATAAAAGGAACGGAATAAAAAAAGGCAGAGATCATTTGTGGGCAAGAAGATTGATGGGACTAGGTGTGAAAAAGCTGCCATCAGAACCAGGTCCTTAATAGAAACCCAAGGAAGTTTTTTTTTTTTTAAAGGTATCACTGCAAAAAGCAAAATAATGCAGTATAATCATTACCCCCAGGTTAAAGCTTCTTTCTCACAGATGAGAAACAATACATATATTTAAAAGAGACTAGGCAAGGTGCCAATTCTATTGCTTTATTCTGAAGCTGAAATGGAAGAGGTTTGAGGCAGCTTGCACAAATACCTTTGCAGAAAAATAACATCTCTCTGCTGATGATTTCTTCATTAGAAATGGGACATTACTGGAAACATTGCTATATGACCTGAAGAATACCACTTTTTTTCTCTGTCGTTTTGGAGGCACACAGAGTTCTGAAACCTTGTTTCTGCAAACAAACAAAAGAAGATTTCCAACAAGATACTTTACAGTTTTACAGGGAAGAAAAGGCATAAAACAGCCCTTCTGGGTCTACTAGGTAAAACCTATGTCGAAAAGCATATCAGTCTCCTTCTTACCTCAACCACCACATACAAACAATAATAAATATGGCATAGCATTGTTTTTAGAGTACATCATACAAGATGGTTATGAATTAAAATTGTAGACCTCTTTGCAGTTTTCTGCGTGCTGTAACTCTAGTGTTGCCCAGGTTAAATCAAAGAGAAGGAAAAAAGACACAAAAAAGGAAAATGATTTAGGGAATAACTTAAAAGAATACCATAAAATCTGATTCTACAGGCTCTGTCGGTAAGTACAGCAGCAAAGTGCTTTATAACTCTATTTGATAACTTCAGCCATGCAATTAAATGGCTTTGAAGGTAGTTGTGTTTCACTTTAAACAGTTAAAGCAGGAAGTTAACTGCCCTGACAGTTTGGAAGTTTTTCCTGATCTCCAACCTAAACTGCCTTTGCTGCAATTTAAGCCCATTGCTTCTTGTCCTATATACAGAGGTTAAGGAAAACAGTTTTTCTCCCTCCTCATTGTAACAATCTTTTATGTACTTGAAAACTGTTACCAAGTCCTCTCTGTCTTCTCTTCTCCAGATGAAACAAACACAATTTTTTTCAATCTTCCCTCATAG
This sequence comes from Emydura macquarii macquarii, assembly GCF_026122565.2. Classification (NCBI taxonomy): domain Eukaryota; kingdom Metazoa; phylum Chordata; order Testudines; family Chelidae; genus Emydura; species Emydura macquarii. Next base: position 9,821,327 of record NW_027131400.1, read on the forward strand.
GTCATGTTTTCTAGTCCTTTAATCATTTTTGTTGTTCTTCTCTGGACTTTCTCAAATTTTCCACATCTGTCAAGAAATGTGGCACCCAGAACTGGCCACAATACTCCAGCTGAGGTCTAATCAATGTGGAGTAGAGTGGAAGAACTACGTCTTGTGTGTTGCTTACAACACAACACATTCTGGACTGATGTTTGCTTTTTTTTTGCAACAGTGTTTCACTGTTCACTAATATTTAGCTTGTGATTCACTATGACCCCCAGATCCCTTTCTGCAGTAGTCTTTCCTAGGGAGTCATTTCCCATTTTTTATGTGTGCAACTGACTGTTCCTTCCTAAGTGGAGTATTTCTGCATTTGTCCTTATTGAATTTCATCCTATTTACTTCAGACCATTTCTCCAGTTTGTCCTGGTCATTTTGAATTTTAATCCTATTGTCCAAAACACGTGCAACCCCTCCCAGCTTGGTATCATCTGCAAACTTTATAAGTGTACTCTCTATGCCATTATCTAACTCATTGATGAAGATATTGAACAGAACAGGACCCAGAACTGATCCCTGTGGGACCCCACTTGATATGCCCTTCCAGCTTGACTGTGAACCACTGATAACTACTCTCTGGAAATGGTTTTCCAACCAGTTATGCACCTATTTTACAGTAGCTCCATCTAGGTTGTATTGCCTTAATTTGTTTATGAGAAGGTGGTGCAAGACAGGATCAAAAGCCTTACTAAAGTCAAGATATACCACATCTACCACTTTCCCCCTATCCTCAAGGCTTGTTACCCCGTCAAAGAAAGTTGTTAGGTTGGTTTGACACAATTTGTTCTTGACAAATCCATATTGACTGTTACTTATCACCTTATTATCTTCTAGTTGTTTACAAATTGATTGCTTAATTATTTGCTCCATTATCTTTCCGGCTACTGAAGTTTAGTTCTGTAATTCCCCAGGTTGTCCTTATTTTACATTTTATAGATTGACACTATATTTACCCTTTTCCAGTCCTCTGAAATCTCACCCTTCTTCCATGACTTTTTGAAGATAATTGCTAATGGCTCAGATATCTCCTCAGTCAGCTCTTTGAGTATTCTAGAGTGTATTTCCTCAAGCACTGGTGACTTGAAGACATCTAACTTGTCTAAGTAATTTTCACTGGCATTCAGTATGTTAGCTGTCCAATCGCTACTAACCTTTTCAGTGAAAACTGAAACAAAAAAGTCATTTCGCACTTCTGCCATTTCCACATTTTCTGTTATTGTTCCCCTCTCCCCCACTTGAGTAACAGACCTACCCTGTCCTTGGTCTTCCTCTTGCTTCTGCTGTTTTTATAGAATGTTTTCTTGTTAACCTTTATGTCTCTAGTTAGTTTAATGTAATGGGGCAGGTGCCTCTTCTGCTGTGGAGTTTCTCATAAACAGTATTGGATACTTTTTGGTTGCTTATTTACTACCTTCATCAAATCAACATCATGCTCCTGTGTAGTCAGTCTATTTACAGCTGTTCCTGATCCTCAACCCTTTCTCCACAAAGAGGAAGCATTCTCACCACCCTGAGACAGTTCTTCCTCTGAATTCTGCTAGCCTTCCACCCATTGCACCTCCTTCCTGGGCTTTTAACTAGCCTCCTCTGCAGGGGGGATAATTAACTCCTTTGTTCATCAATCCTGTCTGCATAAGCAATTAAGTACTTTCCTTCTCCATCAGGTCTTTCCTCGTGGAGATAATTAATGCTTTAGTGATCAGAGTGCTGGGTCAGCTACTGGCTCTTAGCACTCTGCCACAGATACCCAGGTGTGAGAGGTCCAAATTCAGCTTCAATAAAAATCTTAAAAAATAAATCAGTGTTAGTTACTTCAGACCACTAGCAATGCCATTATATTTTTCCATGATACTATTTTTGGAATTCTTTGGATACCACAGTATAAATGTTTTCTGGCTTCAACTAAAAGATTAGGGCGAAGGGTTCTTGTGTGAAAAGTTTTGAGTGACACAATGTGTTTAAATGGTTGCAAATGTTTATAAAAAATACTTCTAGGGGTAAAGGTGAGAACTAAAATCATACACTGGAACAGTTTAAGACAGCTGCCTTTTTGTTAAAGAATTCTTTGCGCCGCTAAGTTTTTTCTATTTTCATTTCATTTTCCAAAGACAGTTTGAAAGAGGGCTGCTTCTCTCTTTCCTTGTTTTATGAAAGTGCTTCTGTACGTTAGCAAAGTGCTTTACTAACACAGCTTTATAAAAGTCAAAGTAGCCACTGTCAGAAAGATGAGTCAAACTGCTTTCAGTCTTTGAATAGGCTGCTAAAATCAAACTTATTTGAGGTCTGAGTTGCTTGCAAATGAGAATGCCTTTCAGTCTTCAAGTGGTTAAAATACTAACTGGTTAATAGACTTAGGCCTTGTCAACACACAATAGTTGTACTGATTTAGTGAAATTAATTTTGAACCTGATTGTGCTACATCGAAGTAACCCCCCATCCTTTCCATGAACACTTAAATCAGTTTAAGAATGCTTTATATTTAACTGATTCCTCACCAACTTACGCTAAATTGAAATAAGGCACTCTAAAATTGACTTAAGAGTGTTACACAAGGTGGGGGAGGGGAAGAGGATTGTGCTGATGTAACTAAATCACTTTCTAAACCAGCTTAGTTAAATCGGTACAAGATTTGTATGGCATCAAAGCCTAAATGTGACAGGTTAGCCTCATGCCAATTGGAGTTAAATCCATGACTATTTTGCTTTTGTATTTGGAATGGGAACTAAGGTTAGATACTGAACCAGTAAGAAAATGAAGAGAAGAGCTGAACTGGTTCATGACTCAGTTTAGTTTCCAAGAATTAACAAATACATAATAAAATAAATAATAATAAAAATTAATACAACCCAGAGAGAAAACTCGGAATTTACTACCTGCTTTTTACCACATCCATCTGGATTAAGACTAGTTATGAAGGACTCGATCCAATGACCATTTCTATTGACTTCAATGGGCTTTGGATCATGGCTCTAAAGTGGTAAACCTCCCTTTTCAGAACCTGGGATCGCTATCTATTATTATTGATTTATATTATGGTGCTTTCTACAGAACTCAAGCTCTTGTGCTCAATCCAGGGTTCCATTGTGCTAACCCTGTTGGGGTGCCTAAGTGAAGGGAGCCTGTCCCTGGCTGTCTACGGATAGCAGGGCTGCTCAGAATCTCCACAGTGTTACATGTTGTGGCCCAGATCCTGACATGCCCTCTACATCAGGGTTTGCAGCTGAGACCTTAAGCTCCCCTTACACGACACTTCTATCTGAGGGAATTCTCCCTTGATTGGCTCTGGAGCTCTGAGGACCTTCAGATACTGCCAGTGTAAAAGGGCTTTAGTTGAGAGGAGTATCCCTCCCACAGGAGAAGTGAAGTGACTTGCCCACGTGTAGGCCTGGCTTGATAGAAGTAATTTGCCTCATGTCTTAGTGGACATAATTGGGAAGGTGAATGGAAAGTTAAGTTGTAAATAGGGGCTTGACAAACGGTATGCTGGAGTCAGGATGTCCGTGCTAGCTAAGATAAGCGGCAACACCCTGATGCTAGGGATTATGGACAAGATAAACCTGGAATGTAAAGAGCAGGTTCCACACGAACAGCACATGGACAGAGTATGCTGTACAAATATTGCTCCTGCAAAGTAACCAGGCTAATAAAAAATGTGTGATGTAATGTATAAGAAATGCAATGTAATGTGTAAATGTATATAAAAGAAAAGGCTTTCTGTGTAACTTTGGATGCGTGGTACACCCTGTACCCACTTCCTACACTTGAGTCTGATCAGCTGAGTGCAGCTTTGCAGTATGCCAAATAAAGGAACCTGAGTGATGAAATCCAGAGTTGAACTAAGTGTTTTGGGTTCCAGAGAACTGGATGAAATGTTCTCCCAGAACTGGACAAGGTGTTCTGGATAAGTCTGGGGAAAACGGTCTCAGAGGGAATCCCAACACCGAGGTCAGACAGCAGGTATTGGCAGAGCTGATGTTAAAACTCAGTTCTCCTGACTCTTAGTCCCAAGCCCTATCTACCCCAGCCCACACTGTCTTCCCCACCGTCTGTGTAAGGATGAAACAATAATTAATAACTCATCATATCATCAGTTGCTTGGAGACTCCGGAGCAAAACTGTCATTCATCCTTTGGGGTCAAGATTAATGGAATAAATACATTTCCTCTTAAGCAGAATTGCTAGCCCTGCAGCTTCCTTAGTCTCTTGCTGATGCACTTTATAGTTTGGATAGTAGGAGGCATTATGTGAGTAGTGTTATTAGATACTCTGAGATCTGAAAGTGAAGATATATATATATACATGTAAGATATAGTAGGGATGAAATATTGGCTTCATTTAAGTCAATGGCAAAACACCTATTGATTTCAGTGGGGCATGGATTTCACTCTAGGCTTCTGCCGCAACTACAGAGGGTCTTCTTGACTGGAAAAAAAATCCCTGCACCATTAAGTTAACAGGACAAAATGTGCATGGGATGGGGTAACCTGGATGACCAGGTAGCATCAGTATCTAAAAATACATTCTTTCACCTCCACCTTCCTAGGAACCTTCACCTTTTCCTCCTGGATGAGAATCTGACGATGCTTTTGTCATCTCCAGACTGGATTACTATAATTCACTGTATCTGAAGCTGAATGTGTTGATGCTGTACCGGTTCTGGCTGGTACAGAATACAACCTTCTTCATGGTTTAAGCCCCGCATGAGCACATCAGGCTCATGCTCAGGTGCCTCCACTGGCTCCTAGCCACTTTCAGGTGCAAGTTTAAAAGCTAAATCCTAATCTTCAAAGAAATCAGTGGATCAAGCCCCAGCTACATTAAAACTCACATTTTGATCTCTGAACCATCATGATAGCTGCACTCCTGTGGGAAAATATCAATCCCAGAGCCAAAGGCAAAGCACATGAGAGCTGGGGATACAGCATTCTGTTAAGGGAATCCAGCTATGGAATGAACTTCCAGAGGATATCAGGTGAATCCAGAAGCTGACCATCTTCAGGAAACACTGCAAAATCTTCCTCTTCGAAAGGGCCTTTCCACTGTAGCAAGAATAATTTGACATTGACACCCTCATCTACCCAAATGCCACCCCTAAAAAACTGAAACAAACAATTCAACCAGCAAATCAAATAGAATACACCCAAGCAGAATTTTCACACCTAAATGTAAGACCCAGAAATTCCATGAAGCCCATGAGGAACTTCACTATTCCTATAGATTTTACACAGAAGGCGCTCAGGTAGTGATTCCAAAGCAACAGAAGTTAAAACCAGTGAAAGACACTCTTCGTCCAGACTTAGTGTTCACATGGAGAATTATATTGGTGTAACTATAGCAGTATAATTATGTTGGTAAAGTTCTCCTGGTAAATTTCCCCATGTAAACAACCTCTTTCATTGAGTAATACCACACTGTGAATAGCCCCATTGGGAGAGTGAAATACTATTCAATGTGAGTAAGGGTGGTAGAACCTGGCTCATAAATACCAATAATGTATATTACAGATATTTTTGAGGTGAGAATTGGCCTGACCTGTAGGGAAAGTGTGTGACGGACAGCAGGAGATAGTAATGAGGTGGAAGGAGGGAAATGAATAATTTTTTAAACTTCTGTTTTGTTTGTTTAATTCTCTCTTCCATCACTGGACAATCCTGTTCTTTGTTTCTTGGTATTCTACTTTCCTCTCACTTTCATGTCAGTGGTGGAGATTTTCTGCCACAGCTGAAGGGAGTCAGAAGACAGCAAGTTGCTGGCAAACAGCTTGAAAATAATGACTTGATCCAATCAGAAGAGAGAGAGATCATAGTAGCCAGTAAAACTAGAGAGGATTGTATATTGCTAGGGTTACCATATGTCTGGGTTTTCCTGGACAAGACCTCTTTTTTGGTCCTCTGATTTCCAGCTGGGTGGATTTTTGAAATACAGACAAATGTCTGTGACTTTTCCGTGCTCATCTCCGTTTTCCTTGCCTTCAGAACTGGGTGGCCAGAGAGCGGTCTGTCCTAGCTGGGCACCCAACTCCGAAGGCAACACCGCTGCCAGCAGCAGCACAGGAGTAAGAGTGGCATGGTATGGTATTACCATGGAAACTGTATTCCTCCTCCCACCTCCAACTCCTTCTCCCCCTGTCAGTATCTATTTGGGAACTTGAAATATGGTAACCCTATAAACATTCATAGTTCTGTTACAGAGGAATACCCATCCATTGATTATGCAAATGAGACAAACAGCCAGCAGGAGGGCATTTTATAATGAAACAACAATGGTATTGTGCTGAATCAATAACTGTACAATATCTGTAGCTTTAGACGGACTGAGAGCATTACTTGTTGCAATACTATTTGATAGCTTCTAAACTTGTTTCTATGTAGTTTATTCGTCAACTGACAAATCAAATACTGTGATGAAATCCTGACCCCATTGAAGACAATGGGAAAACTCCCATTGCCTTCAATAGGCTAGGATTTCACTCTATTGGCTAGTAGTGACAATAATCTGCCATTTTCAAAATTACTGTTGCCACACCTTCAATTGCGTTATGCCCCATGCTTTGCCCCACTGGTCCCACCCACTGTGATACGCTCCCAGCTCTGACACGCCTGTCACACATCTGACTCTGTCTGACCTATATTTAGGGGTATTGCATCTACCACATGTCCTGTTTCCTAGTCAGCAATTGCAAGGGAGAGCTTGTAAAATTGGGTCTTCCCTCAGCTTTTCATTTATTTGCTGCAAAACAACAATAATAATAAAACAAAACTACCTCCCAAGACATACGCTGCACACCAGAAGCCTGGAGAATTGTCAGCACTAAGGAATTTTATTTTCAAATATGCAGACATCTATGTTGATGATAAGCATTGGAGCTAGCATGTTTTAAATGTCGACACCATTTTAACATTCATAGTAGTCTGTAACATTAATGATGAGAGGGGATCTTATTGTAAGCGTATTGAAAATGGCAGCCGTCAGTTACCTGTAAATGTTAAAACATAGTCTCCTAAGAGATGACAAAGACGATCAGCAGATGCATGTTTTAGTTTGTCAGACATTCAGCCCCTGAAGATCTGTTCCAGCTTGCTTTGTGCTCGTCTGAACCTTTTGTTCATGGTGCCAAGAGGCCAGATTTGGCTTGAGACTTTAATGACTTTTGCCCTTGGGAAGGAGGGAGGGGAAACAGTAAAAGCCTCAAGATGACCTAAAAGGGAGAGATATATTTGCTGGCATCCTGGGCTGTGGTTGTTGTCTGAGTGCAATTGGAAGAAGACCTGTATTGGATGCATATTGCCTTAACTAGTCGGTGCTAAGGAAAAATTACTTGAAAAAAATTACTTGAGAAAATAGCAGGGCCTTTCTAAAAAAATCCTATAGAATTTAATGAAGATAAAATTACAGAGCTATATAGAAATGTAACAGGATTCCACAGAACGTACTATGAAAACTTACCTAATTTAATAGGAAATGATAATCTTATTATAGATTTTTATAGACCCTAATGATTTCTATAACAAAGATATATTTCTCTATTGAATTCTATAGAATGGCTTAAAAAACTATAGAAAGTTTTATTTTCTATTCAATTTTATAGGACTTTTCTATGAGGGTGGCTTGCCAAAATATAAACACAAGCAACATTTTAATCCTTGGGATGCTATGGATATATATACTTCCAGCCACTCAATTGACTGGCAGTATGGAAAATAGCACAGTTCTAAGAGTTAAATAAAGTAATTTATTTACCCCTTTTGTAACTAGCTCTTGTTTTATTAGATTATATTGGGCAGTGGAAAATAACTGATAGCCCATAAGGTTCAACAGCAGTGTAGATTGCTTCAAATAATTTCTAATAGTGACAGGTTATCTTGGCAGGACAATTTATGTTTGATTTTCATCCATTTCACAATACAAAGCATGGAATTCACCACTGAGCAGGAATTCTTCCATCACACCTGGAACACAAGCCTGGTAGCCAAAACCCCCTGATTTCGAAGCTTGGCAATGACCCTGGCTCCTTCTAAACCTTGGGTAAGCCACGTATCCTCTTTGTCTCATTTGTGCCTTAGAAGACCTCCCGCAAAGTAACTAAGTAACACAGCGCCAATTGTGGCTTTCATAATTTGAACTTTGCTTGCAATGGATATTTGAGCTTAAGATGGAGAAATAAAGAGGACGTTAAAGTGATGACGTTACTGTCATTGTCACTGCTTATAGTATAATGCCACAGAATCAAAATCACATATACACATGCACTCACATACACATGGTTTCAGTGTTTTAGAAATGCTATAAGGGTGAGTAGCTTTATAAACATCCTACCCAAAATTTCTGTGGATTTTCTTAGAATCATAGAATCATAGAATATTAGAGTTGGAAGGGACCTCAGGAGGTCATCTAGTCCAACCCCCTGCTCAAAGCAGGACTAACCTCAGCTATATCATCCCAACCAGGGCTTTGTCAAGCCTCAGCTTAAAAACCTCTAAGGATGGAGATTCCACCACCTCCCTAGGTAACCCATTCCAATGCTTCACCACCCTCCTAGTGAAAAACTTTTTCCTAATGTCCAACCTAGACCTCCCGCCCTGCAACTTGAGACCGTTGCTCCTTGTTCTGTCATCTGCCACCACCGAGAACAGCCTAGCCCCATCCTCCCTGGAACCCCCTTTCAGGTAGTTAAAAGCCGCTATCAAATCCCCCCTCACTCTTCTCTTTTGCAGACTAAACAAGCCCAGTTCCCTCAGCCTCTCCTCATAAGTCCTGTGCTCCAGCCCCCTAATCATTTTGGTTGCCCTCCGCTGCACTCTCTCCAAATTGTCCACATCTTTTTTGTAGTGGGGGGCCCAAAACTGGACACAGTATTCTAAATGCGGCCTCACCAATGCCGAATAGAGGGGAATAATCACTTCCCATGACCTGCTGGCAATGCCCCTCCTAATGCAGCCCAATATGCCATTAGCCTTCTTGACAACCAGGGCACACTGCTGACTCATATCCAGCTTTTTATCCACCGTTACCCCCAGGTCCTTTTCTGCAGAGCTGCTGCCCAGCTCGTCGGTCCCCAGTCTATAGCTGTGCATGGGATTCTTCCTTCCTAAGTGGAGGACTCTGCACTTGTCCTTGTTGAACCTCGGAAGATGTATAAGAAAACACTTTGAAAAAGTCGTTAGACTTTCATGTGGTTATTTTATGTGTGCATTTCACTCTGCTGCAGGCTAGGAAAGAAGAAAAAATCAATCCATATTTGTATGGGATGTAAAGATGAAAAGAAAAAAAATTCTTACAAAATAATTAGCTGTGTGGTGTAAGGAATGAAATCAGCAGAAAGCAAGCAAGCAAGCAACCAAGCAACCCCAAAAAGATTACGTGGTCCCCTGCTGCTGCAGGTCTGCCCTTAAAATACACATTAAAATAAATTGTTATTAAGGTGTATTCTGGGGTGCAGGCTGCTCTGGTTCTGAAGAATAGTTGTAACTAGCCTTTTCTGAAGCCTGGAACTCTGGAGTTCTAATTTACGCAATTAGTACTTTAAAAATGCATTTAAAGCCAAAAATAACCTGGCAAAAACAATTTTTAAAAAAAGAATAAGTGGGTCAACCATCAATTCAGGAACACACACACACACACACACCGAGGGCTAAACGACTCCTATCCACGAGGTCCTAGTCACAGGGGAAAAGGGAATGTAGATGTAATATGTCCCGCACCTGGAAGATACTTGAAAAATAATTTATTTAAAATGAAATGGCCTTTAAATGGTTTAAACATGTAGTCATACCATGATGGTGCATTAACAGTGCCAACATAAAACACACCTACAGCAAGAAGATTAATATTACTTATAAAAAGGCCAGTGTAGCATGTTTGTTGTACTGCCAAGAACAGAGCATAGCAGATGATTTTTTTAGTCTCTGGCAATGATTTTTGCACAATATACTGAGTAATATTGTCTACAATACCCTTTTTTCCACCATAAAACCTGTAGAAGGAATAATAGCAGCCCTCATTTTTCCTCTAGCTTCTGAGGACAACTCTAAAATATCTACCTCATGACAGTAGTCCATAAAGTCCAGTTGGGATCGAGCAGTATGCAACCTGAGGCGAGCAATATCAGTACAATTATTGAGTCAACAAATATCCCTAGCGTTAGTCTTTTGGGGAAAAAGTTTAGAGGAGCCTATATCTATATGTATGAAATACACAAAGAGGCCTTTACGAGTAATAAGAGGCTCAAAATATTCAGTGAACACATGCTGTTACAGTGATCATCAGAACTGGGACATTCAAGGTTTGGTGCTAGCTATTTCAATTTTGATGAAAAAGTCACACTTCAATTCCTTTGGCAAATATCACCCACCATCACTTAATTTCTTCCTCAAAGAAAACCCTCTCTGAGCTTCACTAAGGAAAATTTGTTTATTTATTGGAAGTCACTTATAACTTTCTCTCCCTGGGTTGATGACCTAGGAGTTTGGTATCAGAAAGGAATATACCTCAAAAATCTTTTCCTTCTTCAGAACAAATTCCATTGTCTTTGTGTTACCAGAGGAAAAAGTATTATTAAGGGTATTTAACCGACTAGCAGGTTCTAGGACCTGCACAGGAATGCAAAGCTCTTCCACTGAATTTCCCTAAAGTAAAGTGCTAGGACTCTAATAATATACATAGCAATGTTTTCTGATTCTTGTTGACAGGTGAATCTTTTTAGCTTCAACCACTGTCTCCCTCTAAGGTAGAGGGAAGTAGGGAATGGGACAGGCGACATCCTATAAAAACAGCCAAGTGTAGAGGGAAAACATATATCCAGATTTATATTCAACTTATTTTGAAGTTTACCTTTAACAAAAAAGGGGTGAGAAGGACTACGGCTCATTCAACCATTAGGCCTTCCCATTCCAGCACATCAGTAATCTGGTTAATTTTGTATTTTCCTACCATAGTGAATACAGTCAGCATCCAGGCTGACAAAAATAAAGATTGGGAGATGGGTGCATCCTACCTCTTTATAAAGGCCATTTTTAACTTAACTGTAACCCATGCCAGCAGCCCATGGGAGGATGGCATTTGCCTGTCACAGCACAAAAACGGCTTTAGGACTGTAACAGAGTCTAAAGCTCAACTGCATCCGCTAGCTATAAGCAGATGAAAGACTTATTTCATAATGTTGCTGTGTTGCTTGGACACTGGAGTCCATTACAGTAGCAGGAGATGGCACTCTTACGTTGTTGGAGCTAGGAACATCACCTCTGCAGTGCATCCATTCTTCTCATTGCCACTGGTTGAGGAGTGAGTGGAGTCTTACTCAGATCTCCTGGGGTGCAGCATGAAGTGCTACCACTGTGTTGGAATATTCTTCCCCTTCAAAAACCAGGAAATTAGTGCTGTGGGGACATAGATATGCATATTCCAATCACCGGGGTTATTATCAGATTGCTAGTGAAGACAAACTCCCACTTCAGAGAGTTGTCTTCTAGGCTGGTGTCAGCTTCACTTTCACTCACAAAATGTTTAAACACTGGCGTACCATTAAACTATATGGTAGGGCATATGTTTTCCTACTTGGATGGCTGGATTACTGAGGACAGCAGTGCTTGAGAGATCAGTGAACCTCAGTGCCTTTACTCCTGTAAATTGAATTGGGCATGGACTTTGCTGCTCTAGATTGATGTATTTAACACAGACATGCTGAAGGTAAAGAAGCTTATCGCTTTTTTTCAAGTATCCATCCAGCACTAAAAGGAGATATACAAATACTGTCCAAGTCTGGAATCCATAGTTGAAAGAAAGACCTACTCCAAACTCAATCAGCTGGGCAACCAAGTAAATTCAGGTAAAAACCCTCGTGCACTCAAACACATTGTTATAGCCAGACAAAAGTAAGTTGACTGATCCAGCATCGCAGGTTTTGCTGATAATTGTTCACAGAAGTGGGCTTAAGCAGATCTGAATTTCCTGAAGTTAATGGAAGCGAATCTGATATGTGGATTTTGCTCCTGTATGTATTAGTGATCTAGAAACTTTGTGATACAAACCCTAGGTCAAAATACCACTGCGTAATTCATTTGTTAATAATGTCAACATCTTATAACCAGGTTTTATTAGCAGTCAGGTAACTGTTCCCCTCTAGAATGGACCTTTCAGTGCACTTTTAGCTAAATAGATTGTGTAAATTACTTGATAACAACTGAGATGAATTTCACTGACAAATGAAAATTTGGTGAAAATGACATTACGGGTGCATTTAAATTTATCACCATCCCACAGTCAGGAATAAGCTTCAAAGGCCTGAACATTGTGTGGAGAAAAATGCTTGCACTGTGATTTAACTGCCTACTGCAGGGTTTCTTGTACGTTACTCTGACGCAATTGGCACTGGCCGTTGTCAGCGACAGGACACTAGACTTGAGCGACCACTGGTCTGAGCTGGTATGTCAATTCCTAGGCATCTGTGACTGTGCATGTAAATCCCATGAAAAATTGGTTAATTGGGCATTCAATGGCATGCAAAATGATTACTTACTTATGCAACTGCTGTGACTGAGTGCACCATCCTGGTGCACCTTTTTGTACAGAATTGGGCCTTGGTTTCTAGATCATAAATGTCGCAGCCTTGCAACATCTGGGTGGAATTCAAAACAACTAAATGTAGCTGCACATGATGGTAAAATAAATGAACAATCATGAACCTTCTGAATGTTTGAAAAATATAAATTTTCCTTCTTCTACTCTTTGTCTAGCTTCTTGAGTCAAAAAAGACAACAAAGTTCAGGGTCCTGGGATGTTCCAGCTGGGAGTAGAAATCGATGATGGAGTCTACGTTCTGTGATGCTGTCTTGTTTATTTATAAGGAATGTACAAAGTCCTGCTTCTCCAAATGCAGGAGGAACCAAAATCAGGGGATGGCTTCTTTGCTTACAGTCCATGCCTGTTTTGGACAGCATCCATGGCTTAGGGTCACGCCATACTTACAGGCTGCTGCTTGGTTTTCTTGCTGCTGCTGTCTGTCTCTGGTTCTGTGGTCTGCCTGCCTTCCCTCACATTCATCCGTCCCAAAACAGTACTCAGCAAAACCCTTCCATCTAGACAGCCAAAATTCCTGAGTGGGTTCATATAGCCCTTTTGTGGAGCTTGTGCTTAATTTAGCCCTACAATTATGTAAATTGAAGGGTGCATGCCCATCCATCAATCTCAACAAGATTTAATTCAATCCATGATGGGGGTTTCAGCCCGCTCATAACACCTCTATCAAAAGGATGAATTACAGAATAAGAGGGCAGCTTTGTGTTTGATTTAGGAAAATTGATTTAGGAAAATTACGTTCCTCTAAAGCAATTCTAAGTCACAATGTTTAACTTTTTTTTTTTTTTTTTTTTTTTTTAATATTAGGTTGTTTGAAAAGGGCAGATTTCAGTTTTATTATGAAATTCTAGTAATTTCCAGACATAAATTTAACTTGTCATTTTCTCATCTTCAGTTGATATGTGGGGCCATGGGACAGGCTTTTGATATCACACCTCTAACCACAGTAAAAGGAAGTATGTTATAAATAATACAGACTCTCATAAACGTGACCTGCTGTGATCCTATGCTCTGTTGATACCACGTGCTTGATAGTCTTTCATATTACAGTACAGAGCGGGGCTAATAAATCATAACAAATAACTTTCAGTTAATTTTGCCTCTTTTTCTGTTAACAAAGGACCACAGATAGTGAGTTTCTCAAATATATTCTTTATTCAAAATTATTCTCTGAATAATTGCTGTGCAGATTTTTATAGTGCGTGTGTGTCATTGCAGGTTTTTGATCCTTGAACTGTGAACTGTTTTGCTTAGAAGCATAGGTCACATTATATATATCTATTCCCAGATTGGACAGGGGGTAATTATTAGCATCAGGTTGCTGGAACAAATACTCATTATTATGATTTTAAAATTCTGTTTCTGTGACCTGCCTACATATAAGTATTTGAAATTTGAGGTGTCTATGAGCAGTACTTACCAGTAAACGCATTTGCTAGACTAAGAAAGAATAAACACAGATGTGTGAATGAAATGGAAGCAATTTTGTTCACAAATATGAAGGAATATTTGTGGATTTTTTTCAGTATTTGCCATCTCCTACTTTTATATATGATCTACTGTTTCCCCAGAAATATGCCTTTTGTACCTTATGCTGATGGCAGTGATTTAACATCCCAACAGTGGTAGCTAGGTAGAATTTAGAAAGTACATACTCCTAACTTTTGTGAAAAGGTATAGGCTCCTCTCAGTCGTTTGTGTTTTAAAAACAATAAAGACTGTAAAAAAGCTTTCTGGTGAATGTTATACGAAAAATATGAGCGTTGTCCTGTGAGTGCCTAAGTCAGGGCTTGATCCTGGAAAGACGTATGCATGTGAATAACTTATGTATTGGAGTAGAGCCAAAGCTTCTATCATCGTCACAACATCTGGCTTTGGTTAGTCCTTCCCCACGTATGTGTGTATGTGAGGGAGAGAGAAAGATGAGCTTGAGCCAAATCCTGAACTCAAATTTTGGGGGTGTTTGAAATCCAGAGATTAATCCAGCTCTGTTTTTTGTGAGTTAGGCCCAGCTGACACTAACGGCCATTGGGTTGGTGCCTGGAGTGGTACAGGAACAGGAAGGTGACTGGGTTTATGAAGTGATAGCATATTCAGTGCTTTGCTCAAGCACCTGAAAAGGAAAGGTTTTATATCATGTCATATCTGCTATTGGCTTATCCAGACACGCCCTACTACTGTTTTGGTGAGACCTCAATTACTGTGGCAGACATTATTGAGCCAGTTTTCTCCGGGCTACCTGGTTCTAAATTTAAAATAGGTGGGAACTAGAGAAATGAGGAATTCTGACTACCCACACCTGAACCTTTCTTCACAGCGCACTTCACAATGCAACAGTAAATGACTGTGACTGAGATAGAAGGCATGCGAGTGTGTAAAGCAGATAAAAAAACTTACTCCTCAATTATTTTCAAGAACATCACCATCTTATGCAGGAACAATTCATATTGAAACAACTGGCTTAACAAGCTTATTTATGGCTATGATGACTTCCCAGATAAAAAGGTAGCCAATTCTCTAGAGCAGTGGTTCTCAACCTTTCCAGAGTACTGTGTCCCTTTCAGGAGTCTGCTTTGCCTTGCGTACTCCCAAGGTTCACCTCACTTAAAAACTACTTGCTTATAAAATCAGCCATAAAAATACAAAAGTGTCACAGCACACTGTTACAGAGAAATTGCTTCCTTTCTCGTTTTTAACCATATGATTAAAAAATAAATCAATTGGAATGTAGATATTGCTCTTGCAGTTCAGTGTATGGTATATTGAGCAGTATAAACAAGTCATTGGCTGTATGAACTTTCAGTTTGTAGTGACTTTGCTAAAGCCTTTCATGTAGCCTATATCTAGATGAGTTGATGTACCCCCTGGAAGACCGCTGCGTACCCCCAGGGCTACACGTAACCCTGGTTGAGATCCACTGCTCTAGAGAACACTCCTTCCTGATGAATCTATTTTTTTCCTGAGCTTTTTCTTCAATGAAGTTAAAGTCCGCACAAGAGAATGTCTGTGCTGCAAAAAGTGGAACTTGCGCATAGTAATTTCCAGTAGTAGCACTTTGTTTTTCCAGATCTAGCGCTAGATTTTGACTAGCCCCAATATGGTTGCGCAGGGGAATAGGGTGTGTAAGGGTTCTCCCTCCCTTACGTGGCCACCTGGTTTTACCTCTGGGTGCTGGGGTGGGAAATGCAGAAAGATGCATGCCAGATGTTCCCTCCATGAAACAAATCTACAGGGAAGGGCAGGGTGTAGGCAGAGCCTATGCATTGTCAAGTGCAAGGGTCACAGTATTGCAGATTACCCCCCCCCGCCTCTCCACAAGCAGAGCTCTAGGAGGAACTGTGCCTCTGGGGCTCTTTGCCTCCCAGTGCTCTTCATAGGACAAGGCCTAAAGGTATAATCAAGCAGCTATTCATTTGTCTTTTAGGGATGGGAAAACTGACAGATTTTTTATAGCCATTTCAGAGGCCTCTACTGATATTGGTTTGGGAGAATGTCTAGTGTTGACAAGACAAGGTGGGTGATGTACCATCTTTTATTAGATCAACTTCTTTTGGTGAGAGAGAGAGAGACAAGCTTTCGAGCCACAGAACTGTCTTCAGGTCTGGGAAAGGTACTTGAGGTGTCACAGCTAAATACAAGGTGGAGCACATTGTTTAACATAAGTAGTAGCACATATTCTAAGGAGCCAGTCAAGGTAGAGAAGTTTGTTAACACCTCTGCAGTCATAGGACGAAAAGAAGGGGTTAGTGGGTTACAGATTGTTGTAATAAGCCATAAATACAGTGTCTCTATGCAGTCCTGTATAATAAAGGGTTATGAGATTTCGAAATCTTGCTTAGTTCCGAATGGAACTGAAAACAAGAAAATTTCAAAATTCTCTGTGAAAGAAAAATCTAGATGATAATTTGCTTGAGCTAGTCAAAAACATTTTTTTTTTCAGTTTTGAATCTGTAAAATTTTGTATTATAATGTATGTTCATACAACGTTTTTAAAAAATGCTAAATGTTCTGCAGATATTGACGTGGGATCTTTTGACATCGTCATAACTTTTTTTCTGGTTTTCTTCCAAAATGAAATTTTAGCAAAACTGACTCAATTTTGTGAAGCATTTTGATTTTGATTGAGTGGCATATTCTGAGGAATATGGTTCTGCCAAAGTTTCTCCAACTCGCTCTAACTGAAAGCCTTCCTTCTAACCCAATACCGTACTTACATAGGATGCAGAAACAAATGAGGAGTGAAGCTATATAAATTACGTAAAAATGTGAGAGAAACCTCTTGAGACAAATATAGAAGGCCAAAATCAAGCTTACTGCTAGTCAGCTATACGCTTTTCTTCCCTAAATTTACCACGCTTTGTTATGGAAGCTGCAGCATACTGGAAGACTCAGTGGTTCTAGCCTTAATTTTCATCTGTGTTGTGTTTCATTTGGCCTTGGGGATGATCAAATTTACCTGAATGACTATGATATTCTTTAGACATTATCTCTATCCTGCATCCCATATTTATTCAGAAATTAATATGATATTGCTAATGCTAAACTAAATGCCCACTTAAGCCATTAATATTTTTACGTGTTCAGAAACATGTTGCGGGTGAAGGTGCATCCAATGGCAGCAACTGGATTTTTTTTTCTTTCAAGCATTTAACTATTTTTGTATTGAACAGATTTGAAATTACATGAGCTCTGATCATGTGAATAATGCATGAGTTTTTAGACAAACACGATAGAAGCTTATTTTTCATGTCAAACAATTCTTTATTTTTTATGGTACAAATTAAAAGTGACAGATCTGAAGCTGTTAAGAAATACACAAAGTGCAGCTTTACTGACCAGACAGATATTGCTCTAGATTAAGTACAGTTTTTGTCAGGTTTTTTTTAAATGTTAAGCAATCTGTGCAGATAAATCAGCTTTGGTTTCAAAGTCAGAGCAGAAAGGAGCTTTTAAATATCCAGTTTGGCTTCTTGGTCACAAGTCCACCAAATCAACTCCTTTTAAAACTATTATTATTTTTAATAACACAATACAGTCCATTTCGTACTGCCATCTTTCCTGCTGCATGCTCCATGCATGGAAAAGCAGATCTCTTTGCAGTGCTTCATAAGTGACCCTGGTGACCATTCTGTAGATTATAGCACATAGGACAAAAAAAGAAATAGTAATATCACTTTTTTTTTTAACAATAAATAAACTAATGTGCCCCACATAATCTCAAGTTGGAAACAAGCAAACCACATGACAAAAAGCTCATTACAAAATGTTATCCAAACAGATTTTACAGTCAAACATTGATGTGGAAATCAATTTCCTCTTATTTTATTTATTTGAATGTTGGTCATTAACTGGGTACAAGTAGAGTGCTGAGGTAAAACACTGATGAACAGCTTTATTTCTGTACTTCTTTTTAAAATAGTAACAGTTTAGTATTGCGAGATTGTCAGCAACATTTAGCCATATCTATACAATGTGCATATACCTACATACATTGAGCTTTGGTCCAGCATTGAGAAGACGAGCAAAGGCATTTTACATATTTCTTTTTGGTTATAGCTTGAATTCTTTGATACGCCTCTACTTGTTCCTTCCTAGCTCCTTTTTGCTTTTTGTTCTCTCTTTCTCTCTCTTTTTTTCTTTTTTTCAGTTATAACATAAAGAAAACCGGAACCTTTTGAATGAATTTGTTTTTTTAAACTGTTCAAAATAGTTTTTAGTGGATAACATAAAAAGACAAAAACAGAACAAAAATGTATCTTTTGGTTCATTAGTCAAATAATTTTTGTTTTTTAAAAACAATCCCCTTCTAAACTAATTGCAAAACCGATATACAATCATACATTGCTGGAGAGTCTCTTATTCCATTTGTTGGTAGCAGCCTACCTTTTTGTCACATGGAAACTTAAAAAGTATTGAAATGTAACTGATATATGAATTTGTTTACAAATGGCAATGTAGCCAGTAACAAAATAAAACAATATATATGGCCCAAAAAAGATTTATGAGACACACATAATTTATCTTCCTAAGAATCTGTTCAGGCACCATTTATGCCTTATAGCAAAAGTTTGTTCATTAAAAAAATTAATACAAGAAGCATTACAACACCTTATAAATAATTTACAAAACATAATACAAAATTAGAAAGCTGTAAAAAAAATCACTGCACATGAATGGTTTTAAGACTGTGGGATGAGCTTCATTTTTTGTTCCAAGCTGGCAATTTGTATTTATTTTACATTTTCACTGTCCTAGTTATATCCTTCCAGTATGTACTTTGGAACAGCCCAGACCTTATATAACTGCTGCCAGCATACTTTTAAACATTTAGTATCCTTTATATGGTATTTGGTTAACTTTCCTTCTCAGGGAATTTTTCTTGCAGAATTAAGAGCAGTTCCTGGGAGTTATGAACTCTAGTTTTTAGCTAGAGCAAGGAATATCATTTTGTTCCCAGGGGTGTTGATTTTGTATGTGGGTCTGGAGTTTCAGAGGGGTGGAATGGGTGATCACATTGTTGGTATTAATGATTGGAGAAGCTGTAGCCCAATAATAGCATACTGAAGAGATGGGTAGGACTTTATGAGCCTCCATTTCCAAACGCTGTCTATTTTTCATAGTTTCCCTGCTGGCTCCTGATCATTGTATAATTTCAATTGTAGACACAAGTATACCACAACTTTACCTTAATTAGCTATATAGGTGTGCTTTGGGAAGAGAAAAGAAGAAGAAAAAGAAGAAGACCACCCAGAGGTGCAGATATTACTATGACGTTATTTCACTCATCTCTTCGGATACACAGCTTGGGTAAGGGATTTTTCTTTTCTTTTCCCCCTTACAAAATTTACCTGCACTTATTATTAGGATTTTATTTTTCACAGATATTTACATTTCAACAGTAGGAAAAGTGACTATAACAATCCTTTCCCCCGCAGAAAAAACAACAACAAAAATATCCTTATACATCCTGTTGATGATTAAAGCCTACAAAGTATTCACTAGACACGAGCCCAACCTGGAACACTGGATCCATATCACTCTTCACCTTTGACCTTTGAGAAGCTCAGATCTGGATGCAGTACCAAACATGGAAGGTAGTCTCTGAAGCCTTAAAATTCCATGGGCCCTGCAGAGATTTTCTCGTACTACAAGATGAATTCCATTCATAAAACATTGAGAGTGAGACCCAAAGCCATTGAAGGCTTTCAATTGCTTTCAATGGGCTTTAGATCAGGCCCTGAGTTCTTGGGGAAAAAAAAATTCTGCAGGTGTAATTTGAAGGTTCCAGAGCTCTGGGACTGATTCAGATCCCATTTAGACCCACGAAATCCAGACCAACTAGGCTGAAGCCAACAGAGTTAATTGGGATTTACACCAGAATAACTGAGAGCAGAATTTTACTCCACATCTGTACAAAAGACTGAACCAAATTCCCAGATGTGAACTTTTGGAAAGTCCAGATCAGGTTGTGGCTTCTACCTTTATAATAGGCCAGCCCATAACCTGGATCAGAATTTCAAGGAAGTTTGGATCTACATATGAGCTTTGCAGGTCAGGTTCACACCACACTGAATTCCTTCTCTGAGCCTTGATTTACTATTTGATCTAAGGACCACAGAGTTTTAGAAGATGCCAAGTCCATCGGGAAATGAAGCCACAAAGTGAGGTTAGTTGCCTTTAAAAAAACATTTTCAGATGAAATATGTCACAGATGATCCCCTTGCTTATTCCCACAGGATATTCAATGCGTTGTTCCTAAATCCTGGTTGTTCAGGTTTTTTAGCCTGCCATCGCAGTACACACCCACACAAACCCACACACACTCCAAGAGTAGCTGTTGATAGGGAAAACATCAGTGCCGGGGGGGGGGGGGGGGGGGGGGGGGGAGGGAGGGCAGAAAGGATAAAAGTAGCAAAACAGTCCATAAGGGTGTAATGATAAAAATGTCCTCATTACTTCTTGGCCTGTCCATTTGTTTGTTTTCATCAGACTCTCACGAAACTTCTTTGGCTAGCAGATTTTGGAGAGAAATTGCTTCACACAGAACCATAACATAGATGCAGTATCAAACCAAGTGTGCAGTTTATATTACAAAATTAGTTTTGGTAACCTCTCCAGGTTCATGGCCAAAGGACAGAGAAATCAGGAGCCGTGCTGTTGACAATGAGCACAACATTGAGTGTATGTGCTGTGCTGACCGTTCCTCAGACATAATTCTAATCCTTCTTTGTCCTCTATTGCATTTCAACATAATCTATATAAAAGTGTTCAGGTTTCATTTTTCTTTTAAAAATCTTTAAACAGTATGGGAGCAAGAGGGAGGAGGCAGGAAAA
Organism: Emydura macquarii macquarii; assembly: GCF_026122565.2. NCBI lineage: Eukaryota > Metazoa > Chordata > Testudines > Chelidae > Emydura > Emydura macquarii. The sequence goes on from NW_027131400.1 coordinate 9,842,273, forward strand.
AAAAGTGTTAGACAAATCAAAATAGAAATCAATACTTTACATGTTCAGGGGAAAAATACCAAACCCCACAATTCACAATAAAAAGAAAGTCATTTTGGCACACAGACACTTGAAGATTGCAAAATGGTGTAGATTAAAAAATAGGTGTGTGTGTGCATGAGAGAGCACTATGGAATGGCTTTAACATCTGTTATACCCACCTGCAGGGGGTGTGACAAAGGCTGGGAGAAATTAATCATACTATTTTCTTCCTCTTCGTAAAGTACAAATGTAAAAACTCATAACACAATTCACGCTTGTAAAAGACTAACAATCTAGTTTGCAATGCCGTGTTTCTGACTTTGGTTAATAGTTTTCATAGTGAATCAGCACTTGGTACCTGAAAGGCTACAATCACTCCTCCAGGTGGCAGGCTTGTATTCGCTTTTAAACAGATAAAAGATTTTTTTTTCCTTTTTTTTTTTTTTTCTTTTCCTTAAAACGTATTCACATTTTCATAATACACAGAAAAAAAGTAAGCAGTTATTTGGTTTGCTTTAAGTCCTTTTAAAAAAGTGGCTTTTTTGGGGGTGGGGGTGGAAGGAGCTAATTCTACAACACACACACATTAAGTGCTGTGTATTTTGTTAATTTTTGTTTGTTTCGTGGTTTTTTTGTGTTTTTTGTTAGTTTTGTTTTTATATAGGAAAACCCACGCACATTTATAAACTGCTCTGTCCATCTTGTAGTTTTCTCAGTCTTTTACTTACAAGGGTGCTGAATGGGCATTTTCACAGAGTCCAAATTGTTAAATTTTTGTTTGTTTGTTTCCTTTTTTTTTTTTTTTTTTTTTTTTTTAGGAGTTTTCTTCCAGAGAGTCTGTTAAGGGCTCCATAGGGACTGCTGTCGCAGGCTCGTGCTGTTTTAAACGTTTAATTGTGTTCTTCAGTGCTTGCCTCTTATTGCAGAACCAAACTCTAACTACTTCCCGGTCATAGTTCAGTTTCTCTGCAATCTCTGTCATTTCCTGCCCAGAGGGATGAGTGTTCTTCTCAAAGTGGGCATTCAAGATCTCAAGAGCTTGTGGCGTGAATGAGGTACGCCTCTTGCGCTTTTTGGATGGTTCGCTTCCGATAAACTCAGTAAGGTTCTGCATACCTGCTCGATGGCGGGCCTCAGCCTCTGCCATCCACCGCTCAAGCACCGGCTTTATCTTCTGGGCACTTTTAGGGGTGATGTCCAGCTTTTCAAACCTGGCAGGATACAAAAGGCCAGGGTTCAGTTTGGCTGTCAGACTGCTAGCTATAGTGTTCTCTTGGGCTTCCTGTGGTAGGAAAAAGTGGCTTCTCAGGATGGTGTGTCTGAGGGAAAATTGAGAAAGAAGAGTCTTACACTGATGCTCTGCCAGGGTGGGACTTCCTGCCTGCCTGACTAATTGACTGGCAGAGGTAATTTACAATGGATTACAAAAGCCATCATATATCTAGAAATATATAGATATAGATACTTTTAAGCAAACACAAAATGAGCACTGTGACAAAATACCAAGAATTCAGTATGTTACATAATACAGGCTATGAGTTCAGTTTTTGTATTTCAAAATCAATTTTTCATGATCCTCAAACACATTAAGGCTAAATCTAATTACAGGAAATGACATCAAAGGCAACTGATTCTTATGCTCTCTTATTCATGATAATTATCTTGTTTACCCTTCCGTCCCATGTTGTCCAAATGCCACAGCTTTAGTAATACAAAGCAATAGCGACTGCTAGCCCCTGAATTTCAGGTTTCCTTTCTCTTTATTTGTAAGCAATTTTCACTGTATGCAAGTTAACACCATGTCCCTTCTCTGCGTAGGAAAAAAACTCCCATAGCTACTGTAGTGTTCAGCTCAAACAGCTGGACACATTGTAATTATCTTGAATGCCCCCACAACGTGCTAAGACAGACTCATGCCTTCTGGAGGAAACCCAGCATAATAGTGCACTAATATGCTGTGGCACCAAGCTGGTTTATTGTGGGATATCTACAAACTGTGCTGGATTGATATCACTTCCTGTAAATGAGGTTGTCTGTGTATTGTTTTGCCATCAAAAGTCCCTTGATAGATTTTAGATCAGGTTTTACCAATATTGTGAAATATATGGAGAAACACAACACAGAGCTTTAATTCTTTCAGAAACAACCACTGTATCATTGTAATCACTGTAATCATTGTAAATTCTCGCTCCTTTGATTTATCAAGTTAATCCTCTCTAGCTTAACATTTAAAATTCTTAATCAAAATCTGTAACATCATTCATTTGTATTTTCCCTATCCCCCATTCCCTCCAGACATAATAATATTTAATGCTGTTGAAAAACAATATTACTGCATGGCATCCTATTGTACTATCCAGTCCTCATGGTGCTGCTCTTGGTAATCAGAAGATGCTTTAAAGAGGAGGCAAACTGAATCCATGCCTTTATGCCTAATAACCCAGGGTCTGGAACTGGGATTCTTTAGCAATTGGTACAGCATCAAATACAGAGCATTCTTGATAGACCAGTTGGCAAATTTAGAAAACATTCCAGGAGTAAATATAATATCTCACACACAAACATATGAAGGGAAATAACTAATGGTCCAGATAATTTATAATTGGTGGTTATATTTCTATGCCAGTATGACTGCCAGGTTTTTCCCTCTTGTTACCCAGTGATATTTTAATTGCATAATGTATTTTTATAACTCTGTCACAAGGAAAAGGTTAGGAAAGTGCCAATATTGATATGTACTTTATTTTATTTTTCTATGAAGAATAAAATTAGTAAAGTGGAATATTAGATCGCATGCCCTGCAAATGGCACCAAAATATTTCACTGGGGCATGTGAGTTGGAAATTCAACTTGCTTATCCTTTTTCCATGAAGTTTATATATCGGCTTTCTTGTTATCATTAAGGGAAAGATAGAACTCAGTATTTCTGAGGAACGGGTTACTCTTGTTCATGAAGTGGCTTGCCTTTGTGCTTAACAAGAAGTGCACAGTCATTCCAGATTATTGCATCCCAAGGAGATGCCCCCAAAGATGGAGAGGAAAAGATAAAAATCGGAACCTTGCAAGCACTTAGGGCCAGATTCTGTACCTGTTACTCAGGCTCAGCAGTGATTTACTCCTCAGATACTCCCATTGTTTTCAAAGGGGGCTATTGGAGGGGTAAATGATAACTCTGTATCAGGGCTCGCCACTTCTGGCCCTTAATTAGCTATCTACTTCTAATCATAGCTGTGTTTTACATTATGATGATTTAGTGGGAAATGGTTTTTTTCATTTTAATTCAAAGCATCCCAACCATGTTACTAGGATCTGCATGTTAAAGGTGGGGAGGGGAAAATAAACCAAACATAAGCAAAGAAAACTGCAATTTATAAACAAAGTGCGGTATGTTAAAAAGCAATCTACAGCAACTACGAATTGGCAATGGCTAAAAATGCTGCTTGTTTTAGGTGTTCTTTACCAATTGACCATACAGAAGAAACAAAAGTAATGCTTAAGAACAGGCAGCAATAGCATTCATATCATTGGTGTTGCTTGTTAGTGTTGATGCTTCAGTACACGTTGTTTGGTATAACAATATACAAGTCTTGAAACAAATTTCCCAGCAGTAGTATCCTTGTATAGACTGAATAAAGGTTATTTTCTACAGGGAGGTATCTTATAAGAAAAAACAGTAGGGGAGGCCATAGAAGTGAGAGGATCCTATGGAGCTTTTTGTATTTAACAACAATCAATGGGTTTTATGGAAAATCATTGAGCAAAATGTGAGCTGCAAGCTCACTACCCCATACTGATGTTATTTATAACCTTAGTCTTAAACTGCAGGAAAAGTACACTTCCGTTCTATGGGGAATACATTAAAAGTATAAAGAGCAGATAAAAAGACAGAGCATTTCATGGATCACCAAGAACAAAATCCACTTAAATGAGCTTAGAGTTGGTTTCTTGGCTTTCACTGATGGAGGAGGACCAAAAGGCATTGCCCAAGAGGAAAAAGCTGTTACCTAAGTGTGTTTGTTACCTCATGCATAAACATGGGATTAGTGTAACATACATACATGCATACATGGTGTTTGCTTCCAACTATTTAACTTTAACTCCATCTAGACTGTATCATTTTTTTCCTTAAGATTAGAGCAGATTCTTACTCATTTTCTGTACATTTTTTAACACTTCGTGATAAAAAGATTGATGCTAGAAAGTTTGCAAGATAACACATGGTTAATTTTTTTCCCCTTCTGTGTTGCCTAGATAAATCACCATTAACATCCTATATGTGAAGTGCAAACCACAATAATGCAGGCTTTAACTTAGCAGGGATGCAGCCATGAAATATCTGTTCAGTAACCCTATCTGTAGAAAATGGCACAGTATGAAGAGGGTCAGCTGGCGTTTATACAGCATCAGCAGGGTCTCCAGCTCCACTACTGAATTAAATCTCAAAGCCAGGAACATATTTATTGTTTCATACTTGTTGTTAAAAAAAGGAAAAGAATAAAGTTGCTTTAAAGACACACGGTAAGTACAGTTTATCTGCCAGATACCAACATTATTTGCTAGTCTAAGTAAACAGTCAATTCTAAGGAGACATGATTAAAATACTCATATACTCCAGAATAATAAATACAATTAAGAATGAAGAGAGGAGGATATAGCTTATTATGTAACTTGTTACCTGCAGATGGCAGACTGGCTATAGGCTGGGCCTTCTGTGGCACTTAGCGCTTGGCCAACTTGAGTCTGTGTCAGACCAAGAGACAGGCGGCGGATTTTAAAAGCTTTGGCAAATTCTCGGATTTCCTCCAAATTCACCCCATCCACTTCGCCAGTGGCTGTTTGAGGATCTGTTGAAATATTTTTTAAATTTTGTAAATGCTTCACATTACACACGAGCTGTCTAGGATTGCTATATTTTATTTGGATGTGTAAGTTGGTTTCTTTCCCCCTAACAGAAATAGGTTGGCAGTGTCAGAAGTTACAAAACATTCTTAATTAATTTCTTCCCTAAAATGCTAACGCGTTTGCAGACCAAGATATTTATAGTTCATTTCAAGGCAGTGGGGAAAATTTTCAAAGGCACAAATGGCAGTTAGGTGCTTAACTCCTGTTAGGTGCCTTCTCCCATTGTAGTCAATGGGATTTTATACCATTTGTGCCTTTGAAAATCTCCTCTGGTTTCAACAAATAAAGCTCACTGTCTTCTCTGATTATCTTTGGCTCATCCAAGGGGCTGGTATTTTTTTCCCTTAAAATGCGCACAACTGATGAAAATGGGCTGATTTTTTAAATTTGAAACTAAGTCTTTTCTGCTTTAGGTGGAACAAATGCAAGCAAACAAACCGAACCAAACCCAAAACACCTGCCCCATCCAAATATTTCTGTTTGAAACATCTTTGTTTTATAATCAGTTCTTAAAACGTGTCTTTGTCAGAAACATCCTTTCAGGGTTTGCATTCTGCATCCCATCAGGTTGCCAGCCAAAGAGCAGAGTATTTGCAATTTCAGCCATCATGTTTTTGATGGTAATGCTGGACTATTTTTTACTTTTACATTCGACCCTCAGAAGATAATGCTCATGAAGCTGTGAGAATAAATTTGTCCGTTTTCTCCATAGCTGTTTACTGACACAGAAGCCTTTGTCCCTGAAAGGGCACATAATAAAGGATGTCTACCATAGGAAGGCTCCTTTGGTGCTGGATAACTCGGTCAATTTAGGATTTATCAAGGGAAATGACACAACAGCTGGAGAATGAAACTTTTCCCCCCCAAGCTACTGATCCCTGGCTAAATGAAAGCATTCGCCAAGCCGGAGACAGCATGGGTCTAGGATGGTAGAAGATTTCAAAGTCTTGTTCAATGCTGCGTGTAGTGAAGCCATTCTGCCAGCGAGACATCTCTATTGTTCTTCACCTCATTCCTGAGACTTCTTAGGTGAAAAGTTTTCAGCACAATAACCCGTCAATTTCTGTAAATACAAGTAGTTGTCCGAGGACTGTGCTAGACTACATTACTGTGCCGAACACCATATTATAGTGGCTCCTGCTAGTACTGGTATAGTTAAGGACTTGTTAGCATTACAGTAACAAAGCTTTCATTTTCAAGGGATTTATAACCCTGATGTAAAAATTCCCTTAGGGTTGAAACACCATCTAAAAAATCTCTTAACCCAATGAGAGAAGAAGAAAGAGATTTTTAGCATAAAAATGTAGCCTATGTTGATTAGAATGTTTTAAAATATAATAATAAAAAACCTATATCATTTTTATCAGAAACAATGATATTTTTCTCTTCTCTAGTTGCAAAATAGTTTGGATTTTAAAAATAAAATTGCACAGGTTTAGATCCCATACCGTGAGCTATTGTGTGTGTGTGTGTAGTGTTGAGCACTCAACAGTGCAACTCCTGTTGAAGTCAGTGGGAGCTGCATGTGCTCAGTATATCAGATAAATTAGGATCTATATGTATTTCATGCATGTATGAGTACATACACACACACATTATACGTGTGTGTATATAATATATCCATATAAATTGTATATTTTTATATATAGTTAGTGTGTGTAAATAAAACCAACATCATTCAGATTTACAAAGCACTATTGTTCATACAAAGAAACAGTTATCCCACAAATGTTTGAAATATTCCTACTTACTGTACACACGACTGGCAAACCCCATTGGTTCTTAAGCGGGAAATTTTCAAAGACACAAATGGGAGTTGGGAGCGTAACTGCCCTTTGTGCCTTTGAAAATCTTTTCAGAAATGTATATAACTCCATTGACACAGTAAGTTATAAGGAGTCCCCATTAAGATGATGGCCTCCCCCATTTCTCTCCTTTCTTTGTTTTAGGGCTCTGAGTGGGGATGCTAGGAATAGACCAACGGACAAATCAACCATTTCCAAAGCACTTTTAAATGTAGTTCTGAAAGCAGCAAGCTCGGTGTTAAGGATATTTATGGCTATTGCTGAGGGTTGGTGGAAAGACTGAATCCTGTTGGGAGGGAAAGAATAAAGATGTAAGAAGCCAAGGCTTGTTTGTTTGGACATAATTATGGATGAACTGTGTTGAGTTTTATTGCAACTGAACTCCTTTGCAATGACAGGGTTGCAAGAGGTCACTTCCTGCACTGGGATCTTGGACCAGGGAAGAATTAGACTGAACTCCTTCTTTGGAGTGGAGATCAACACCTATCATGCAAACATGAAAAGGGGAAGAAAAGATCTGACATGCACGGTAGAAAATAGTTAGTATCTGGGTTAGTGAAATGGCTAGTTACTCTCATGTAATGTCTTTAGAATATGGTTTGTATTAGTAGACAGGGACTGTACTGTAATACTTTCTTCCACCCCTGAGCTTTGCAGAAAGTAGCTTTTGGATCAGATTTTACCAGATTTCTATTCAGGGTCTGATCCGAAGTCCATTGAAGTCTATGGAAAGACTCCTCTGACTTCAGTCAGACCCTTACTGCTCACATATGCAGTACATTGTTTTTTATATATAGAAGATTCCTTAGACACTATCATCTATAATGGCTGAGGCCCATCTCACACTATTGCCAGGTAAGATTACTATCTTTCTTGCTAGGATTGCAATTTCCCTCCTGTTTTAATGCAAATTTCTCATAGTATATTGTAAATAAGGCTGTTGATTTTTAAATCCAGTTGATAGCGTGGAATAGATAATACAGTGCAAATGAGGATAAAGGGGGATGTCTATCTTATGGAGTTGTCATGGTCAATAGTATCAATGTTTAGATTAAAGCTCCCAACGTACTCTGTGGCCTGTTACTCTACCATGGCTGCAGAACTGCCAGGTCATGCTGAGGGGAGAAGGAGCCAACTGGGACCTCTATAGGGAGAGATGTACATTGGGAACCTCTCCACTTGAGGGGACAGAAAAGACACCACATGGAATTTCCTCTGTGGTGCTAGGGGTATTCCTGGGGGAGAAGGAGAGAGAATCTGGTGTGAAACCAGGAGATTCATAAGTTCCTATAGAGTCTTTCCTGTTCTTCTGCCTTGGAGAGCTCTCCTCCTGCTGCAGAGCTGTCTCCTTGCAGTGTCAGCTCTGCTGGGATTAAGTAAGGCCTGGGTGTGCTCTGCTTTCTTCTGCAGAATGCAAATATGTTCCTATCTGTGTATTAATGGATAAGAAACAGTGTTGAGAAACTGACACACAGGGAAGATGTGGGTGAGGAGAAAGAATAGAGGGTAGCTGGCAAGGTAAGGACCACAGCAAGTAAATAGGGTAGAGAGAGGCAGGACAAGACAGTGTATGTAAATGGGAAACAGGGGGGCACACAGGAGATGGGAAAAGAAAGAGAGAAATAGCTTTGGTGTAGTTTATTTGTGGGAAGTGTGCAGATACTATGGTGATGCATGACAAGATAAGAACCTGGATAGACAAAGAAAGAATGGGATTCATAGAGAGATAGGTCCTATAGTGTGAGGAAAAGAGAGAGATGTTACCCATAGAGATATGTGGTGAGAAAACTCAAGAAATTGGTGGAAAGAGGCATTAGAGGTTAGGGAATTGGAAGGGGAAGTAGGAGAAAAATGACCCTTAACATTTTTCTTTTGAGGTATGTGAATAGGAAAGAAAGAAAGCAAGAAAGAGGGTAGAAGGAGTGAGTTATCTGAGAGAAGAGCACACACACAGGATAAGAGAATTAAGATAAAGTACCGTGTACACAGAAAGGGAAAAAACCAGAAGTGAAACTTGCAGTCCTTGCTTACGCCAAGCTGTTATTTAAATGAATAGCTTTGCCTAAATGAGAACTAACAATTGCAAAATCTGACCCTGAAAGCTAAATTTAAAATAAAAACCTTTAGGAAAAAGACAGTAGGAGAGAGGGAGGAAAGAAAAAATGAAACACAAAGGGAAACATAAAAAGGTGTCACAGGACATCATGGAAGAGAAACAATCTATAATAGAAAGGAAAGAAAGGAGGGAATTAGAGAAAATACACTGAAATTTTAAAAAGGATGAAAAATTTTAGAAAACACATTGGGGGAAAACAATGTAAAATCACAACGAAGATATATACATAGAATGAAAAACAAACTGGAACAGACAACATGGAAAATGTATTTTACTGGAAGCAATGAAGGGCCCTTACTCATGTTGAGTAGCACCTTAGTCCACAGTTCCATGAATTTCAGTGGGGCTACCTTTAGAGTAAGTTATAACTCAATGTGAATAAGTATGGCAGAATCTTGCCCTAAGTAATTAATTAGATTACTATATAATGTCACTCCCTAAGTAACTTGCCAGTTTTGCCTCTTATAAATAGACATGGGTACATGAATATTTTCAGTATTACCTGAACTTCTCTATTCTCACTAATTAGACCTGAAATAAATACTGCAAATCCCTACTGAGGTAAAATTATATAGGGCTGAATTGTAGCTCAAGGTTAGACAGAGCTTTTAGAAATTACTGTCACAGGAGCAGCACAGGGAACAAATTGTCATTTAAAGGACCACAATTCCTTCCTTGCTTCCCACATGAGGTACTAATTTATTGCTTGCCTGTTGGGGCAGTAAAGGACTGATCCCACTGAAATCAATGTGAGTCTTTCAATTGACTTCAGTGGGCACTGGATCAGGTCCTAAATTACCTTGGTGTATTATCTCAGCCAAGCTGGCTAATGTATGGCTAGATACCCTGGCACTGGTGTTATATGTTCCGGGAAAGATACACTATTTAATAAGCTGGCTGACATATTCTGCACCAGCTTCAGTTTCTGGGTTGGTTAAAGTAACATAGCACTTGCCAGAGTGGATCAGATTCAAGATACATCTAGTCAAGCATACTGTTAGATAATGGCCAGTACCAGATGCTTCAAAGGAAGGAGCATAAACCCTACAGTAGGCGGATGTTAGGTAGTTTGCCCTCCCCCCCAGGTGTCATCCTCATCTCAGATAGTTAGAGACTTGCATAATATGAACTACCTTTTAGTTTTAAGAATGAGGAGAGGCTGCCATTTTGTTCGCTATTAGGATAATCAATTAAGGGCTACTACAGTTTTTATGACCATTTTTAGTGCTGTTTGGGATTTCTTATGGGATGTTTATGCCTTGAATCACAGCCCTTTGCAGTACTTATTGGCATGGATTATTCCAGTTAGCAATATACAATCCATTATATGAATAAGGAGGAAAGGTAGATAAGGAAGATAAGCAAGAACAGAAACAAACAGATAGGAGAAATAAAGAGAGCCAGGGAGCAATACTTACTGCTGACTAACTGGCCAACACTCAAAGCTGAAGAGGAGGAGGATGAGGAGGAAGAAGAGGAAGCCTGACGCACTGGGCTTTGAGACACTGAGGCTTGACTGTGAGCCAAATGCAGGAGGTTGGATTGTGAGGCTGCTTGTCCCACTTGCGTCTGGGCGGGCGGATGGAGCTATATGTTAAAATGTAAAAATAAAAATTTAGAAAATGTACTAGGAATCAGAGACTTTGAATGAATCGTGTGCGCCTTCTAGTCCCAAAGAAACCATTGACTCTGAAGGAGCATATAACACCAAAGTTTAGATGACAAACGGTCGACAGGGACAGTTTGAGCTGAGTCAGACAATCTCCCTTCCCATTTTGTTTAGTATAATCAGATAATTTCTCCGCACCTACTACCATCCACTCGATGGACTCTTTATATATTTTCTTTATTGAAATGAGCATCAGAGAGATTTCTGCTACATGCAGCAGGCCTCTGATTTTAGAAGTATAAGTCCCTCACCCTACAATCTGATCCATGAAGACAAGCTCTCAGTCCCTATATAAGTCAACATGGTTTCAGGAAGGTGGAAGGTCCTTTCAGGATGGGACCAGGGAGCTATAATAAAAGGGATAGTCCATTTTATGACACTAGCTAAGGATTAAAATTAGTTGTAATGCCTTATTATTCCTCAGTCCATAAACCTGTTCTTTTTTGGTAGCATGCTGGGAAACTTCTGAAATCCAATCATGGACCATTAGGATTGACATTTCTTTATATATTTTCCAATAGCTAAGATGTTACTCAAATATGGCTAGATGCAATTAATATACAGTGATACATTATGGATCTGACTCTGCTCTTCCACCCACTTTACAATGGTATAATCTTGTTAACTTCAGTGGAGATACTTCTGATTCACACTGGAGGAAGCAAGAGGAGACTCAGACCCTTTCTCCTCATAAAAACAGCTAAAGCTCATTGTCCGGCTATGCCAGGTGGAGGACAGAAGACACTGGATATGGTTTAATTAGGCTGCAACTTCATTCCTAAATTCTGGAAGTACCCGGAAGATAAAATTGTACAGTGCAGGTAATTCCATAAACATTTACATATACCTGAGTGGGGAAGGCTGATGTCTGCCCTCCCCCTTTACCCATTCTGGTCCCCAGCCAGTTCATATCTGGGCCCTCACCCACTCCACAAATGAAGGTTAGGGGGGCCTATAAAGGAGTGTGGGGTTGAGTCCCTGACATACTAGTCATAAGAGCCCTGAGTCCCCTTGTTTCCACTCCTTTAAAGAATACTTTCTTTACCAATCCATTTAATCTGATCACCGTATCCCTTCCCTATGGAGTACTTGCACTGGACATCCATCCCAAGCTTAGATAGTGAGTTGCAACAGCATAACCTAACTCCCAATTCTTTTTTGCCCCAACTAAAACCCCAACCTGCTGTGAGGAAGGTGAACTCCCCTCTCTTCCCCTCTCACACACACATACACGTCACCTTGGCCTATCTGGCACTCAGGGATAAATTATTCCTTCCCAGTCCCCCGAGAAAGGAGTGACTAGCATGATGCCCACAGCAGATCATGACAAAACCTGATATTTAACTACCTTCACAGACGGAAGGGTGCATGCTGCTCTGCCCGGTCTGGGGAAAAGCATGGACCTTTTCCAACAAGCTAGACAGCACCCTCACCGCTTAATGTGCAGTGAGGCCATTCTGTGCCACTGAATTTACACAAAACTCCCATTCAATTCAAGGGGAGATCTTTACCAGGAATGAAGGTGGTACATGGACCCTATAATATAAAACAGCCTTATAATATCCTAATATTATAAATTTATTATAACCTGGCACAGCCTTATTAGACTACAGTACAATATCATAATATATCATTTTAAGACAGCAAGTCTTTATTATCCCTTTATAACATATTGATTCTTTCTGTAGGCCTAAAAGACTACAAAAATGAACAAAAAGGACTCATAAGTCATGCTAATTGTTAGCCATGTGAGTCCTCACAGTGGGGAAATAAAGAACCACCTTGTGTTGCTCAGGATGAATATTATATTTAATTTTTAAGGTGCATAAAGAAAATTATTGTTTGATTTTACTGAACAAGTGACTTCAGGTAAGAGGTCCCTTTGGTATCTTTAGTAGCACCCCAAATTAGGAGTACATTCCACACATACACAAAAAGACTGATGATAAACACAGAAACAATTAAAGTGCCCAGAACAACTGGTACTTGTTAGATGTGTTTGATCTAATTCAAGGTGGCTAACCAGCTCCTATGGAACACATATTTGCATCTTTTTATTTTTAATGTACCTATTCCTATTACAGAGGAATTCAAAAATTGGAGGTAAGGGGAATCAGGCCACTTTGTGGGGTTTTTTTTAACGGTTAATTTCATTTACTTGTGTAAGCCAGCTCTAGCCTACTATGATTTCCTTATGGATCAAAAAGCAAAATCATTTCACAGTCTTGAGGTTTAGTTAAAAAACTGGATTTTCTTCAAAGAACTTCAAGCCCTATCAGAGTTATACTGGCCAAGGATGTGACTGAAACACTTGCAGCTTTCAAATATCTGGATACATCAAATACCTGTAAAGATTTTTTCCAGCTGGGCTGGATTTTTCCCACAGGTTAAATGCCTGTGGAATAGAAAACCCCCAACTTAGCAGAACTACTGAGAGATAATATTGGAAGCTAGGGAAGGAACTCATGGAGGGGGAATTTTGCACTCCCTGAATGTGGCAGAGCTGGGCATTCCATCCCTTCTGCATAAACCACTGCAGAGCAGTGCTTTCAAGAGCAGATCTGGGAATGGGCAAGTATGTGATCTCTGTGTCTGTGATCACACAGATCCTCTGGCAAAGTACTACAATACAAAGATGCCTCTGAGTTAGTGGCTTCTATTCCAGCCCCTACAGAATGGCTGGAGAATAACCCTGTGTCATACACATGGGCAGAGGGTATATTCCATCCTCTCTCACTCCCATATAGTTTCCTGCAAACCCCCTGGTTTTACTGGTGTGATGGTGGGCTGTAAATGTCATGCCTAAAGAACAATAATGGTGTTCTATGACATGAAACTGCATTAAAGTACTCACTCTGTTTTCATCCACTATAATTTCCATTCCAGAAATAGGACTTAAAGAGAGGTGATGATTAGATTGCGAATAAGGCAGTTTGTTTAACTTTGACTTTTCCAGATGACACAATCAATTCAAGCTAATGCAAGAGTTGATGTTTTTCCAATTTTGGACATGTATGTAAGCTATGAGATATATTTATGATTATTCTACTTTTTCTATCCAAAGACAGAAGAGTGTATAGAAATTGCAGCAGCTGTTGCTTTATGTGCCACTCTGTGTAGGTGGATGTAGTGGGTACACAGAGAATAACTACTGTATGTAACACTGATCAGAATCTGTCAGGGATACAAATGTGTGCTACAGCCAAAGAAATAGGATGAATACGAAAAAAAAAAATCAAAGCAGAGCATAATATTTTACAGGAATAATGACTGTATTTTTCACAAAAGTGCATAAATGAAAAGGGCCACATTCTTCTCTCTCATCCACCAATTTTACATCAATGGAGTTAGTGCTGATTTATGCTGGCATAAACAAGGATCGAATCATGCCCATAAAACTGAATTTTGTCACTACATTAATTGTGGGTGGTATTTTACTACATCTGGGATTGTTGACTGTAAATGTACAATATGGTCCACAGGTGAAGTTGGTGATCTTCTGACCTGATTGAAATGATTGAGAGCAAGTTAAATTGACCTTAATCTCTCTGTGCCTCAGGTCCACATCTGTAAAATGGGGATAACAATATTTTCATCTCTTGCAGAGGTATTTTGCAGCCACATTATGGGTTGTGACACTCTCAGGTACTGCAGTGATGGAAGCCATAAGTACATAGATAAGTGACCTTGCAGACTTCTGAAATCCTTAGGTTTTTTGGAAGGCTACTACTGGTATTTTGCAGCCTTATTCTACCACTCTAAAATAGGAATAATGGACAAAGCTTTTTCTACCCCAAAATTACAACACTTTTTCACTCATGTAATTGACTGAAGGACTACGGAGAATGTCATTAGTTTGCCAGTGACACAGATGTGCAATTAATGAAGAAATGAGGAAAAACTGGTTCCATCATCATGAAGAAAAGTCAGATACTATGAAAAGCAAAAGAAGAGAGTGAAGCTAGATTGAGACACCACCATTTCGTGGCTATGTTGAAACACAGAGAAAGAAGAGCATGGTCTTCATAAAACAACAAAGCAACAGGAGCATACCAGAGATTGAGAGCAAGGTAGATTTTAATGTGCAATAAGAAAACAAGGGATTTCATGGAGTTGTGGTAATGAAGTGGGACATTGGGTATGTGGGAAGAGGCTGCAGAAAGAAAACTTTCTTGGCCTGAAATTTGGAAAGCAGCTGTACAGAGAATGAACACAGTCCCATCTGAGAGCTGTCCACAACCTTCCAGCAACAGCTAATTTGGCACATACTGGCAGGAGAATGCTGCCTTGCAGCACATTTTACCCTGTTGGAGCATAGCTGTACTCCAGGGCACTAGTGCTCTAAGACACAATGAAATATTAAAAGTTCTGGCAGGCACTGTAGATAAGACCAGACTCATCTGAGGGCAAGTCAGACTACATACCAGATTGATTGAATCTGCTATGTAGAAGCAAACAGTAAGACAATAGCAAGAAAGTATATATGCAAAGGTACTTATCATAGCTAAAGCAGACAAGTGCTTCTGTGTGTTGTGGGTGGGCAGGTATCATACAACAAGCTCATGTTTCTTAACAAAAGATATACTTCTCAGTATGGTATGGACTTGGATGAAGTCCGTCACAAAAGGCTATTGAGGAAACTAAGCAGTCAAGGGTATGAGGTGAAGTGCTGTCCTGGATTATGAACTGGTATTCATAGAGAGGAAATACAAAGAGTAGGAACAAATGGTTAATTTTCTCTTGGAGGGAGATTAGTATGAGGTGCTCCAAGGATTCATATTAGGACAAGTGTTGTTGAATGAGTTTAATAAATACCTAGAGAAATGGTGAAAAATGACCAGGTAAAATCTGCAAGTGGCACAATTATTTAGGTTAGTACAGAAGACCACAAGGAACGCCAGAAGGACCTTTCTAGCTACATGGTTGGGAAACATTATGACAGATGAAATGCAGTACAGATAAATGTAAAATGATGTACATTAGAAGGAATAATTTCAGTGACTCACACACGTTGTTGGGTTCTAAATTAACTGTAACAATTCAAAGAAAAAATGTAAGTGTCACAGTGGACAGCTCATTGAAAACACCTGCTCAAAGAGCACTGGTAATCAAAAAAGCAAACAAAATGTAAGATTGTATAAGAAAAGGACAGAGAATCAAACCAAAAACATTATGATGCCATTATATCAATTGCTGATGCACCTCACCACTATTACTGTGCTCAGTTCTGATCACACCATCTCAAAGAGGTTATTGCAAAAATGAAAAGGGTTGAGAGAACGGCAATGAAAATGTTTAGATGTACAGAAAGAATTGTATATGAAGAGAGATTAAAAACATGAGGCCTACAATAGGTGCACTTTAAACATTTTCATTGTTTTGAAAGGTATTACTAGTTCTAGTAAAATTCTCATTATATGTATAGGCAACTGTATATATGTTTAAACTGATAATATCTTTAAAATTGGTAAAAAGTTCGAAACAGCAGCTACTCTGTGTAGCTTGGAGAAGAAATGAATAGGAGTGACATGATAGAGGTATATAAAATAATGAATAGATGAGAGAACATAAATTGGAAGTTTCTATTTATTCTCTCATAATAGAACAAGGTGATACCCAATGAAATTAAAAAGCAACATATTTACAACTAAAAGAAGGAGACAATATATTATAAGAACATATAAGTAACCTGTGGAACTCATGGCCACATGGTACCATTGAAGCCAAGAATTTAGCAAGATTCAAAGATTGATTAGACGTTCATATAAACAGCTAAGCCAACCACAGTTATAGTAGATAGGCTAAAAAGTATATAAGTGGCATAAATCCTCATACTCAGCACACAATATAATCACTAAAAATAAAATTTTCAAAAAGTTCCTAAGTGACTAGGAAGCTGATGTTCCATTGACTTTTAGCTGGGATTTATGCACTTTTGAAAATTTTACTCTCATTGCCTGGATTTAGAAAGGAAATTCCACTAAGAGTACTATATTTCATACTTGTTCATTGTAAGATTTCTTGCATCTTTCGCTAATGCATCTGGTGTTGACCACTCTCAGAGACAGGATACTGGACTAGATGGGCCACTGGCCCATTGTGCTATGGCAATTCTTGTGATTCTGTGGCCACCACAGGAGGGCTTTAAAAGTGACTATGAATTGGTTTTGGCTAGTTTGGTGGCTCTTATCAGAAAGTTGGATGATTGAATTTTAAAATATAACAAACTAATTTGGACCCACGTTCATTTGGGGTATAATCTGGGTGGATAATTCATGAACATATTCATAGAATCATAGAATAGAATAATAGAAATGTAGGGCTGGAAGAGACTTCAAGAGACCATCTAGTCCATCCCCCCACACTGAGGTGGGACCAAGTATACTTAGACCATCTTCAGTGGGTGTTTGTCTACCTTGTTCTTAAAAACTTCCAATGAAGGGGGTTCCACAACCTCCCTTGGGAGCCTATTCCAGTTCTTAACTATCCTTATAGTTAGAAAGTTTTCCTAGTATCTAAGCTAAATCTTCCTTGCTGTGGATTAAACCCACTGCTTCTTGTCCTGCCCTCAGTGAACATGGAGAACAAATTATCACTATCCTCCTCATACAGCCCTTAACATATTTGAAGACTATGAGATCTCCCCTCAGTCTTCTTTTCTCAAGACTAAAAATGACCAGTTTTTTCTAACTTTTCCTCAGAGGTCAGGTTTTCTAAACAATTTATCATTTTTTTTGATGCTCTCCTCTGGACTCTCTCCAATTTGTCCACATCTTTGCTAAAGTGTGGTGCCCAGAACTGTACACAGTATTCCAGCTGAGACCTTAGCAGTGCCAAGTAAAACAGGACAACTACCTCCCATATCTAACGTATGAGTTACCTGTTAATACACTCCAGAATAATATTAGCCTTTTTTGCAACTGCATCACACGGTTGGCTCACATTCAGTTTGTGATCCACTATAACCCTGAGATCCTTTTCAGCAGTACCACAGTCTAAACAGTTATTCCCCATTTTTTTAATTGTGCATTTGAACTTTCCTTCCTAAGTGAAGTACTTTTGCACTTGTCTTTACTGAATTTCATCTTGAGGATTTCACCTATTTGTCAAGGTTGTTTTGAATTTTAACGCTGTCCTGTCATTCTGGACACCATCCGCAAAGGTTAGTCTTTCCTTTTAAAAAGTCAGAAAGAAGCTAACAAGGTATGTATTTGACAAAGTCTACAAAGATTTTTGAACAAACTATTCACCCAGTAACTGTTTTCATTATTTGTGTAGCACAAGTTGTGCATATGGTCAAATCAAATTTCACTTTTGAATTTGAACAGTCACAAATAAGTTTTGCAATTTCAACTCTAAAAGGAACTGCTGTGTGCTCTGCACTCTGAAAAACCAGGCAGTGCCTAAATATTAACATAAACATTTCCAGCCCAAAATATAAATATTAGTAGCTGAGGAATTGCCTCTTTAAGAGCCAAATTCTGGATTCAGCTACATTGGTGTAAACCTGGATTAACTCCATTGAAGTAAGTAATGTTACACTGAATTTTCACTCATGTGAAGTATTGGCCTCTTGGCTCCATTCCTGGCACTGTCACTGAACTTCCATGTTACCTTGGGCAAGTCTCTTGTGTTGGGACTTTTCAATGTGACTTGTGTTCCTAAATCACTGAAGCATTTTTGAAAATCCCATCCTGAATTTTTCTGTTCCCTCAGTTCCCCATCTGTAAAATTGAGAAAGTAATACTTTCTGTCTTCTGGCTTTATCTTGTCAATTTAGATTGTAAGCTCTTCAAGGCAGGAGCTAACCTCTTAATATGAGTATGTACAGGGCCTCACACAATGGGATCCATGCTACTGTAATACTACCAATAAAAATACTTTAACCAAGATCAGAATTTGGTTTTGAACCTTTTACATAAAAATATGGAATGAGAAAAGTCTAAAAAGAAAAATTTTTGAAATACAGTAAAATAGCACGTGACTTTACTCCTAGCACAATTTTGATAAGAATTATAAGAATGGCTACACTGGGACAGACTAATGGTCCATCTAGCCCATTATCCTGTCTTCCGACATTGGTCAGTGCCAGATGCTTCAGAGAATAAACAGAACATGGCAATTATTGAGTGTTCCATCCTTTGACATCCAGTCCCAGCTTCTGGCAGTCAGAGGCTTAAGGACACCCAGAGCACAAAGTTGTGTCCCTGACCTTTTTGGCTAATACTCATTGATGGACCTATCCTTCATGAATTTACCTAATTCTTTCTTGAACCCAGTTATACTTTTGTCCTTCACAACTTCCCCAGACAACAGTTGACTATGTATTGTGTGAAGAAGTGCTTCAGAGCCATTTTTATTTATTTGTATTTATCAGCACTGAATTTCATCTGCCATTTTGATCAGGAACAGTGCCAAGGGAAAGTCAGTGACCAACCTGAGTTTTGATGAGGTGACTGGCTCTGTGGATGTGGGGAAGGCGGTGGATGTGATATACCTTGACTTTAGCAAAGCTTTTGATACGGTTTCTCACAGTATTCTTATCAGCAAGTTGAGTATGGGTTGGATGAATGGACTATAAAATGGATAGTGAACTGGCTAGAGCATAGGGCTCAACGAGTAGTGATCAATGGCTCCATAGCTGGCAACCGGTCACAAGCGGAGTTCCCCAGGGGTCGGTCCTGGGGCCGGTTTTGTTCAACATCTTTATTAATGATCTGGAGGATGGGGTAGATTGCACCCTCAGCAAGTTTGCGGACGACACTAAGCTGGGGGGAGTGGTAGATACCCTGCAAGGTAGGGATAGGATACAGAGTGACCTAAACAAACTGGAGGATTGGGCCAAAAGAAATCTAATGAGGTTCAACAAAGAAAAGTGCAGAGTCCTCCACTTAGGAAGAAAGAATCCCATGCACAGCTATAGACTGGGGACCGACGAGCTGGGCAGCAGCTCTGCAGAAAAGGACCTGGGGGTAACGGTGGATAAAAAGCTGGATATGAGTCAGCAGTGTGCCCTGGTTGTCAAGAAGGCCAATGGCATATTGGGCTGCATTAGGAGGGGCATTTAGCACCAGTGATTATTCCCCTCTATTCGGCATTGGTGAGGCCGCATTTAGAATATTGTGTCCAGTTTTGGGCCCCCCAATACAAAAAGGATGTGGACAAGTTGGAGAGAGTCCAGCGGAGGGCAACAAAAATGATTAGGGGGCTGGAGCACAGGACTTATGAGGAGAGGCTGAGGGAACTGGGCTTGTTTAGTCTGCAAAAGAGAAGAGTGAGGGGGATTTGATAGCGGCCTTTAACTACCTGAAAGGGGGTTCTAGGGAGGACTAGGCTGTCTCGGTGGTGGCAGATGACAGAACAAGGAGCAACGGTTCAAGTTGCAGGGAGGGAGGTCTAGGTTGGACATTAGGAAAAAGTTTTTTACTAGGAGGGTGGTGAAGCACTGGAATGGGTTACCTAGGGAGGTGGTGGAATCTCCATCCTTAGAGGTTTTTAAGCTGCGGCTTGACAAAGCCCTGGTTGGGATGATATAGCAGAGGTTAGTCCTGCTTTGAGCAGGGGGTTGGACTAGATGACCTCCTGAGGTCCCTTCCAACTCTAATATTCTATGATTCTATGATTCTAAGAAGTGCTTCCTTTTATTTATTTGTATTTATCAGCACTGAATTTCATCTGCCATTTTGTTGCCCAGTCACCAGTTTTGTAACTCTTTGCACTCAGCTTTGGATTACCTATCTTGAGTAGTTTTGTATTGTTCGCAAACTTTGCCATCTCACTGTCTATCCTTTTTTCCAGATTATTTATGATTATGTTGAACAGCACTGGTCCCAGTACAGTTCCTTGGAGGGATCCTGCTATTTACTTCTCTCCACTCTGAAAACTGACCATTTATTCCTGCCCTTTGCCTCCTACCTTTTAACCAATTACTGATCCATCTGAGGACCTTCCCTCTTATCCCATGACTGCTTAGTTTTCTTAAGAGCCTTTGGTGAGGGACCTTGTCACAGCCTTTCTGAGACTCTAAGTACACTATATCCACAGGATCAAAAAATTCCAATAGGTTGGTTTGGCATGATTTCCCTTTACAAAAGCATGGTAACTCTTCCATATTCTGTTCATCTACATGTCTGATAATTCTGTTCTTTATTATAGTTTCAACCAATTTTCCTGGTACTGAACTTAGGCTAACTGGCCTGTAATTGCCAGGATCGCCTCTGGACCTTTTTTAAAAAAACGGCGATATATTAGCTATCCTCCAGGCATCTGGTACAGAGGCTGATTTAAGTGAAAGGTTACATACCACAGCTAATTGTTCTGCAATTTCATATCTTAGTTCCTTCAGAACTCTTGAATACCATCTGGTCCTGGTGACTTATTAATGTTTAATTTATCAATTTGTTCCAAAACCTCCTCTAACGCCACATCAATCTGGAACAGTTCCTCAGATTTGTTGCCTAATGTCTGATTCTGAAACAATATACTAGTTGTAGTTCCAAGTGTAAAAATTCTGCATATACTTTTATCTCACAATGGAAAAACTTTTTCATGGTGTATACATTCTTTTTATATATATAAAAGAAAAATATTTTTAAATGAAATACAATCACTGAGGGTTAGTGGCTGCTCTCAGTTACACCAGTCTTTTTTGCTTGACTGTAATTTACAATGGACACA
This sequence comes from Emydura macquarii macquarii, assembly GCF_026122565.2. Taxonomy (NCBI): domain Eukaryota; kingdom Metazoa; phylum Chordata; order Testudines; family Chelidae; genus Emydura; species Emydura macquarii. The sequence continues at coordinate 9,863,463 of NW_027131400.1, forward strand.
CGTGTCTAGAGAAATTCCAGGAGGCTAGGATGTCTTACATGACCATTCATGGCTGGATCTGCTGAAAGATTCAGAGAAAACCTCAGGGCCATTGTTATGACTGACTGGGATAGACATTGAATGAATAGTCAGAGCCTACTGCAGAAGAGTATTTGACACAACCTTCAGAGTTTCCTTAACTGTTGAATTTCCAAGAGGATGGCAAGTTGCGTGATGAGCTGAGATCTGGCTGTAACCCGAACATTTTACTGTATCATTTTTACTTCAATGATTTATTTTTACATTCTCAAAACCTAAAAAAATGGTTTGCAATTGTTTTCCCCCAGTACCCTTTAAGAAATTTGAAAATTACCTATCAAATACAGCATGGGCCTGATTTTCAAAGATCCTGAGTATATGCAGCTCCCACTGAGTTTAAATGGAGTTGTGGTGCTCAACTCTTCTGAATATTAGCTTTTATAGCAGAGGAGTAGAGATGAGTTGAATCAAAATGTTGGACTGAAACACTTTTGGACCGTGGGGAGGTTCATATCTACAGCCAAAATTTGTGACTTGGGTTCATCACTATATTTGGCAGATAACAGGGTAACTTGAGTACTGCTTGTGGCATCCCATTTACTTTTCAAATGGCACAACAGTCAGTATTGTTACATCTCAGTTGATTCTTTATCTGTGCATCAACATTATCAACTTGTAGGACCATGTTCTCATACCTCAGCTCTGCTCCAATTGAAATCAATGCCAAAACTCCACTGACTTTAGTTGGGGCCTTTAGGTAAAAGCTTGAAGAACCAGTAGAGGGAGCACAAACACACAAAACTATTTTTCTGTAGCTCTGATCAAAATAGTGATTTTATAGTATTTTTAATATACTGGTAATTTTGCATTCAATCTTTTTTTACATCCATACTCAAGAGGCCTTTCTAGATCTGCTTACAATAGATTTAAGAAAGGGAATTTTTTTTGGTGCTGAACTACTTGGGGCAATTCACTGAAGTCCTGGAGTTTGACTGAATAAGGTCAGCGGGATTGGGCCCAGAGCTGCTGATGTTTTGAAAAACCTTTACTTAAATAAATCTCGAAAAAATATTTGCTATTTCTTCTTTGAAAATAAAATCCCTCTAAGGATTTGTTTGCTTGCTTTTAAAGATTCACCTTCATACTCAATATAACTTGAAGCCAATACATTGTTTAACAACTATCTCTGCCTCCTTCATTTACTGGTGGGCAATTTACAGTAACGTTTTAATTATATTGTACAATACGTAGCAGATCCTCAACTGATGTAAATTGTCGTAGCTCCATTGCCTTCAGTGGAACTGTGGCAACGTACACCAGCTGACAATCTGTTCTTGTGTGCCTGTTGTGCCCACGCCATGGCACTTGGGTGGGATGAAAAATTAACATACAATATGGAAAGCTCAGGTAGTGGCTCTTCAGCCACTTGACCGTCCCAATGCCACTAGTTGCACCACCTAGCAACAGTTCATAGAGGCATTCTCTCCATGTGCTTCTCTCCATGTGAGGCTGACTTTGTCAGCCCTGCAAAGGAGGGGATGAGGCCCAGGCTCCACTGCCATCCAACCCCTTCCCACCCATTTTGGGGAACCTAGTACCACTGGCAGCTCTAGCTTGAATGGGTGGCAGAGCATGGCTCGGCAGAGAGTTGTGATGTTTTTTAGGTCACTGCTAAAAAGGTTTCTGTGCTTCATGATTGTCCTAAGATCCATGGATTTCTCCGGGGATCTCAGGACAGCAATTGTTTTTGTGAGTCTCACCCCATGCCTGCTGGGAATGCTCTGTCACCTCAGTGGAACAATCAGAAGGAAACTGTGGGTTGGAGCCTGCTGAGTTTCCTAACCCATAAGCTGATTTTCCACTGCCGGGGAATATATGGCCTGGGCTCTTGACATTACTCTGTTACTAAACATTTAACGGTGGCATTTTCAAAAGCGCTCAGCATTGGCCTAGCTCTGCTCCCACTGATGTCAATGGGGGCTTAGCTAGTAATTACAATGGGAGTAGAGTTGGGCCAATGCTGAACACTTTTCAAAATTCCTCACTCGCATGACCAAAGGATCAGGTTGGCTAAAGAACAGTGCAGCGATGGAAAGGTGTGAGATCTAAGAAAATGGCCCTTTTAGACATTCATTAGCATTTTATGAGACAACCGTATAATCCATTATATCCCAGAGTTCTCAAAAACATGGGACAGCTAATTAGTATTCAAGGTAGGGGTGGGGTATTGGGTAGGCTTAGTGGTGTCTAAAAATAAACAAAGGTTCAATAACAACACCACCATAACTTGACCATTCAAATGACCGACCCTTTTATAATATGACTTTTCTTGGCAATCACATCTTGATATCTTTGCAGTGGTCTGTTCTACAATTGGCTTTTCCTTTTTCAGATGAAAAGGTTTTGGATCAGACAGCATTTCATTCTTTACAAAGGTGGTGAGAGCTAATTAATCTTGCCTTTAGAGCATAAGACAATCGTGAAGGATATAAGGAACTATGGAAGCCTTTTCTGGACTATTGAAGTGGCTATATCCATCCTGAAATTTGTGGATTGCATAGTACATTATATTGAATGACGTTTTTTTTTGCATGAAGCTTTTCCTTGTTTTTCTTTGGGCATATACACACACATATTATATATATATATATATGTATTTTTTTTTTACAGAGGAAATTAGTGAATAGGCTGGGATTAGAGATAAAAGCAAAACTACTTATTTCAATTCTTTTTTTTTTTTACTGACTGAATGAGTCTGAATATAATTAAAATGAATCTTTAATTACATGAGACAGAATTGTAACAAAACAGAGAACTCTTAAAAAAGGCTATGAAAGTGAATAAGGAGCACATGGTTATTCCATTGTGGCTGTTTTTAAAATCACTGAAACTATAGATCATTTACCTGTTGACCTGGTTTGAGTGGTGATAGTGTTATTCCCTGGGTGTTGATCACTGGTAGTATCTGGTTTCCAATGACTGTAGCAATGATCTGACCCTGGGCATTGGTCAATAACTGTGGGGTAATTGGCTGCACTTGAAGGCCCTGAGCTCCTCCTGCTGCCTGATTGGATGGGACTGGATTAGGCATCAGTGGAATTGTTCCAATAATCTAGAAGAAACAAAACAATGGGTGAAAATCTACACATAACACAAATATTTATTATATATAATTACTTGTTATATAGTTTATAAATATATAAACTTAAGCGAGTGTGTGTGTGTATGTACATAGACAGACATGAATTCCATATCAGGTAAACCAAGACCGAGCATTGGTGATCAGCTAAATGCAGCCAAATTCTGGCTGACAACTAAGCAGCACAACACAGAAACTAGGGAGAATTGACATATTGGCTAATAAAATGGGCAAAAGCTTACATTTATAAAAAATGACACAGGGAGACAAATCTGGAGGGGATTAAGAAAACAAGAACTGCCATACTGAGTCAGACCATGTTCAGTCTTGCCTAGCATCCTGTCTCCAACACTATCATGTACCAAAAAGTCTGAGAGAGTGTACAGAATAGGGCTATTAGGGAGTGATCCATTCCTGGCCTTTGGTAGTTAGAGGTTTAGGGTTGCCTCAGCATGGGGTTGCATCCCTGTCCATCTTAGCTAATAGCTATTGATGGACTTATTTTCCATTAATTTTTCCAGTTCTTTTTTGAGTCCAGGTGTACTTTTGGCCATCACAACATCCCATGGCAATGAGTTCCACAGGTTAGTTGTGCATTGTATGAAAAAGTATTTTCTCTTGTTTGTATTAAACCTGCTTCCTCTCAATTTTGTCAGGTAATTCCTAGTTTTTGTATTGTGTGAAAGGGTAAATAACACTTCTCTATTCACTTTTTCCACACCATTCAGATTTTATAGACCTCTATTATATCCCCCTTCAATTGTCTCTTTTCTAAACTTAACGCCATTTTTATTAGTCTCACCTTTTGTGGAAGCCATTCCATTTCCCTTTGTGTCCCTTCTCTGAACCTTTTCCGGTTCCACTGTATCCTTTTTGAGATGGGTTGTCCAGAAAGGGACCCAGTATTCAAGGCCTGGGTACACCATGGATTAATATAGTAGCACTATGATATTTTATGTCTTATTTTCTATCCCTTTCCTAATAGTTCCTAACATAATTTTAGTTTGTTTGATCTCTGCTGAGCACTGAGAGGAAGTTTTCAGAGAACTGTCCATGGTGACTCCAAGATCTCTTTCTTGGGTGGTAACAGTTAATTTAGAATCCATCGTTGTATAGGTATAGTTGGGATTTTTTTCCCCAGTGTTTGCACTTATCAGCACTGAATTTTGTCTTTTTGTTGCCCAGTCACCCAGTTTTGTGAGATCCCTCTGTAACTCCTTGCAGTTGCTTTGGATGTAACTATCTTGAATATTGTCTGCAAACTTTACCACGTCACTGTTCACCCGCTTTCCAGATCATTAATGAATACATTAAACAGCACAGGTCTCAGTATAGAACCTTCGGGGAACCCGCTGTTCACTTCTCCATTGTGAAAACTGACTTTTTATTCCTACCCTTTGTTTCCTATGTTTCAACCAGTTACTGATCCATGAAAGGGCTTTCCCTCTTACCCCATGGCTACTTACATTTTAGTATTTAGTACATTGAGAGCCTTTGGTGTAAGGAGTATAAATTAATATAAGGGTAATTTACACATCACTTCAGAGTCTTTAAGGTCCATAAGAAAAGACAGGGTCTCAGTTCTGAGGTCTCATCTGAAAGAGCCACACATGGTCACCTACACTCAACTCTATTCAGATACCTCAGAAGGAAGAAGGGCTGAGCTGACCCCTCTGGCATTTGAACCTAAGGTTTTAGAATATCTAGGTATTTGAAATCTGAGTTTAGAGCAGTGAGCAATTCCCTGAAATATTAACATACTTATAAAACTGAAATAAAGATAAGATGACAGACTGAATGAAAGGCAGCAGGATCTTTTTCACAAATATTGGAGCACATAAACACACCTCAGATGTGGCTCATTAAAAATGGTTTTTCAAGATAGGTAAGGGCCAAAGTTATCTCCAGCATGAACAGCAGCAAATCCCACTGTCTACTAATACCACCTAGCGCTTATATAGCACATCTCATCTGTAGATTTCAAAGGACTTTGCAAAGGAACTCTGTGTCATTAACCTTATGGACAATGTGGTATAAGTTTTAACACAATTCACTGTAAAAATAGCATTAAATATTGCTTAGTAAGAATACCAGTGGGTTGGTCAGCAGGTCTCAGAAATATTATACGGGATAGCAAGACTAGGGGAAGACCTTGGGTCTCCTTTTGAAAATTAAAGAGGATACACATTTGAGCTCCAACAGAGAAGAATGACAGGCCTCCATCAAATGTGCTTTGACATATCACTCAGTGGCATCCAGTTCTGTCCAGGGCGATGCTGACATGCCCTCTTTCTTAGACTAAACATTCTGTAAAGAAGTCAGGGGTTGGAAGCATGAGGTGGGAAGAGCAGAGAGACTAAGAGGAAAATTGTAGTCCTCAAATGAAGACAGAAGAGAATGCAAAAGTTCCACCCTGAACTAGTTTTTCTGTGGGATGGCCAGGAGGAGTACTCAACCCATTGATTTGAACTATGTATTGACATCAGGGTACATTTTACACATTCAAAGCACTGTAAAAATATTATCTAATTTATCCTTACCATATCCCTGCAGGGTTGATAGTTAAATAACCAGATAGGGAAACTGAGACAGAGAGGTGAAGTAACCTGCCCAAGATCAAACAGCAAATGATTGGCAGAGTCAGACTTAGAATTTAGGTCTGCCCCTGCACTTGTATCTTTCTCCAGACCACACTATTTCAGGCACCCTCATCTGGGCTGCACCTATGCTACAGTCTATGGGGGGATGATAGCACATTAACAAATGGGAATTAATTTGAATAATTATTAGACCTCAAGCTAAAGGTTCTGACATTTCATCATTAATTAAGATAGTATAGAGTACAACATATCAGCCTGCTCACACGTCCTGGAAGGTTTATGGGCTATACAATATATTCTTTCACTGTCAACAGATGTTAACAAATGGGAAGAACTCTTCTTCACGTCATCAGTAGAAACTTTGCACAGGGATCTCCTCACTTCACCATGTCAGTAAAGGACATGGCCTTGAAGTGTTACCTATTACTTTAACAATGAGGGTTTTAGTCCTGTAAGGCAAAAAACGTGGCTCTGGTTTTTCACTAATAGAAATATTTGCATCCACATTTAAAATGCATTTCTTGGATTGCAGCTGGACATTTATAGAATGACATCGCTGAAGAGGACACTTTGTAAGGTCAGAAGTAGAAGGACATCGATATATGTTAGTGTGTGTTATACCATATTGTACTTTGTGCACTGTACACACACAGCCAGAGACAGAGTGGGGAAAGGATACATTATACTGAGCTACTCTATAAGTTTAGACACACAAACACATTGCGCGGGGGGGGGGGGGGAGGGGGAGGGGGAAGAGAAGAGGCATGGAGGAACATGTCTAATCTTGGTAACCATGAGGTCTAAAGCTCTCCTTACGAAGTCTAGGATAGGACTCAAATTCCTAAACAATCCCTGGAGATAAACAAACAAACAAACAAAAACTAAAACTCTTCTTAGTAATACTAATACTACAAAAGCATAATTTTAAAAGCTTTTTTGGTTCTATTTCACTATCCTTTCCAGATTCCATACAACTCAAAGCAAGTACAAAACATTGGCAGTGAGGCAGTAAGTGAGACTCAGTATGTAACATAACACACAGAGCAGTTCTGGAAGAGTTATTCACAGGGCCTCCATCTTCTCTTACCTGTATGGATCAGGTCAGATCATCAGCTGATGTTAACCCGCAGGGCTCCATTAACTTAAATGATTTACACCAGCTGAGCATCTGGCCCCTACAATTTCCAGACAAAATACAGTGCTGAACTAAAATCAGGTGTAAAATTTTCACCCAAATCCTAACTTTCCCGACAATCCAGCATTTTGATTTGGGCCTAACTCTAAAATGCCCAAGATGAAATCCTGGCCCCATTCAAGTCAACGGGAGTTTTGACACTGACTTCAGTGGTGCCAGGATTTCAAATTTTTAATGTGATTCTACTTCTGAAGATGTAAAAGACTCATCAACTGCTTCTTTTAGTGAGCAATAATTATGGGCATTCGTTTATTTCTGTATGCTTCCCAAACTTGAATAGCTTTTATTGTTGAGCAGTTCATTTCTAACATCAAAGAAAAATTGCAATAGTTTTAATTTGTTTGATTGCTTGGTGAAATGTCACATGGTGTGATACTGGCACTGGAACCAGGAAGGTCAGAGGGCCATGCCTCCCCACTTTTTAACAAAAGAAACATAAGCACAGAATTCATGTCCTCCACAGATCTTTTTTTTTTCTTGGCAGAATAATAGATTCTGCTGGGGAGGCACTGCAAATACACCTTTTTCCCACGCAGGGCTTGCTGTGGCGCTAGAAGAGAGGGCTTCTGACTCACCACTTGAGGGTGAGGAGGCAGTTTGGCCTTGACCCTCCCACTTCTACAAAGGTTTTGGTGCCTTTGTGGTGTGATATATTAAACTCATTTTAACACTGTAGGATTGGGCTAGAACAAAGATCTAGGAATTTTTTTTTTCAGCAAATAGTAATTTTAGTGTGTTTCTCCACCCCCCCCCCCCCCCCCCCCCCCCAAAAAAAAAAAAAAAAAAAAAAAAAAGCATTTTAAGGGATTGAAACTATTCTGAAATTCGGGTTTAATTTGGCAAATAGTTTTTTGCTGAAAAAAACTAACAATTTTTGGGGAAAAGTCAAAATGGTTCATTTTGATAACATTGATTTGAAGCAACATTTGAAATGTTTTGTTCAACCTGTACAAATTTGTTTTGGTTTTTCATTTCATCAAGAAAAACAGAAAAAATTCAGTTTAGTTTCAAAACTTTTTTTTTCTTCAGATTGTTTGGTTCAGCCACTGCACTGAAAAATCAGTTATTCTCTCAGCTCTAGTATAATGACCTGGCTTTATTCTCTGGAAGCCTGGAATCAAATCAGAGTCTTAGGACTTGAATCTGGAATTGTTGGGACTACTTGTGTTATTCAGGATTATTCACATGAGGTAGGATTCTAGGACTGGTCCCTTAGTTTGCAAGTGAAAATCAATTTGGTGGTCTCTTCGTAGGCGCCATTTGTGTCCAAAAATCCATCACACAGCTGATTAACAGCCTGTGCCTGTACAATCCCGTAAAACAACTCCTTTCCTTCACAATTAAAAAATAACCATACAACTAAGGGAGGTAAAATGTCAGTGGGTAGAAGATATGTATTTGAGTGGTATTTGAACTGACCTTTTCTCTTGGGGAAAAAAAAGTTAATGTGTGAGGGTATCCAACGTCTCCTTGGGTAGTGAATGGTACTCCTAATTACACAGGCATTTCTTAGCATTGTGAAAGTGAAGTGTCAGAGGTTTATACCTTGGTCTCCAAAAATTCATGCCCTACCGAATCTTGGTGTGTAAAGCCCTCATCTTCAAAAATAAAATTTTGCTCTTCAAAAAAATTCATCCAATCATTTGAAAATAACATAGGGTGAAAAATAACCTTCACATTTTATAAATAAATGTTAACATTTTTTGTTCTATAAATTCAAACATGATTTCATTTTTTAAATGAAAATTTTGAAGACACTGTTACTGCTACTATATGACTATAATTATCATTATTATAGGTGGAGCTGGCAGGCTGCCTATTATTAAGGTTGCCTGACTTTTCTCATTATAAGATCCTCTTTTCAGTTGCTTATAATGCATGGTTTTTTGTGTCTAACTATATATATTTAATTTAACAAAGCTTTTTCAAACAGTTAATAATGCTGGAAAACTACACGTACATTTTGTTTTAATGTACATTGTCTAACATTACATGATTACAGAAGTGTCTTTCTTTCTTATGTTTAAATGATGCTGCTACTTGAATGTGACTTTTTTGTAGTTTAATGTCAATATTTAAATAAACTATATTAAAAGCTTGTTAAGATTGCAAAGTCAAGCTCTTGGAGGAGTTTGTGTCCAAGGCCATCGGTATCTCCTAGTGGTGATACTCTGGGGTATGTCTCCCAGTGGCGGGAGTAGATGGTCACCTTGACTAGAGGCTAGAATTGGTGGCAATATCACCCAACGGTGAGAGACTGTGACTGCTTTGCCTGGCGCCTAGAGTCAGTGGTAAGTTCGTCCAATGATGAGAGCCTGGCTGCCTTGTCTAGCGGCGAGAGTCACTGACAGCATCGTCCAACAGTGAGTCTGTGGCCACCATGACTAGAATCGGTGACAAGGTCGTCCAACGGCAATAGTCTATGGCCATGTTGCCCCACAGCAAGAGCCTCTGGCTGCCTTGCCTAGCAGCTGGAATCAGTGGCAATGTTGCTCAGTGGTGGAAGTTTGTGGCCTCCTGATCTAGCAGCTAGGATCAAGGACAATGTCACCCAATGGTAAAAGTCTGTGACTACAGGTAGGGGAAATCAGGCCCACCCTGCTCCACCAGGTGCCAACCTAGGGCCCTTCAAAATAATGGTCTTGATACATGGCCTACAGGCAGGAGCCCTTACACTTGTTCTCTGTGTGACTTTCTATCCCTCCTTTTGTTCCTCCATGTACACCATCTTGGGATCCCCTTTGGAGTCTTCTCAGGTCACCCTCTAAAACAGTGGTTCTTAACCTTTCCAAACTACTGTACCCCTGAAGCCTGAGTCCCACCCCCACGGGGCTGAGGCATGTAACTTAGTTTCATGGCGCCCCTGTGGCTCCAGGCAATTGCCTTTCTTGCCACCCCCAATACCAGCTCTGCACTTGCGACCCCTCTAAAACCCCAGGTTAAGAAACACTGCTCTAAAACCTCTTCCCTTGTTGGCAGTAGCTCATCATCCTCGGTCTCTGTGGTTGAAGGGCCAGTGGTGGCTTGACTATGCAGTGTGGTGCAAGCTCCTTGGAGCCCCAGTGGCTTCTCTGCAGGAGGCTGCAATACCCACTGCTCTCCTGCTCAGTCTACCCAGACAGAGCTGAGCTGCTCGTTTTTGATCTCTCCCCCTATGGAGAGCATGCCCTGCAACTCACCCATAGAGACTGGGACACCCCATCACACAAGCTCTCAGAAGTTAGGAAATGCTGGAAGTGAGATTGCTTCTGCAAATTATATTAGGTCCCCTTGTGCATAGGCATTATGATGCAGTCTTTAACTACATGATCACAAACTATTTTTTCCATAGGATAGATAGTGCTCAGGAAATGAGTCAGCCATTCATTGGTTTTATCCTTGTCATTCAATTAGTGGTCCCAACTTATTTACTTCATACCATCTAAAGTCTGCAATGGATACAGAATTCTTCACTTCGTTAGGGCTTTTTTTTTCACTCTCATCACTGTACTATTTGAGTTTATCACAAACATTAATTAATTTGTCTCCACTGCAAAATAAGAGAGCATTAGTACCCTCATTTTACAGATGGGGAAACAAAGAGACTTATCTCAGGCCACAGAATGGATCAGTGGCAGAGCCAGGCTGAGAATCCCTATGTTCATTCCTCCAGGCTATGCTACCTTTAGCATCTTTAGGCTTATTGAGTATAAGTTTTTCACAATTATTTTGCCAGTACAATAAGAGGAAGCCACAGAGCTGCTGCTTCCACCTTTGCAGGATGGGGTTGCTAATTGTGCACATTTTTGCACTTCAGATATAGAAGTGTGTTTTTGTTTAAAAGTATAGTATTAGTTGTTTATTTCCCAAGCGTGGATCTTTTCTTATTGCTGCTGTTACATTTATTGGGGTTTGAAATTTTTTAAAAAGTTACTATTATGTTCTAATATGTGTCATGCATTAGGTTTTTTTAATTAGTTCTTCTCCAACAAGCATTAATCTTCAATCAGAAACAGGCATGCAGCCTTGTCTGGCGGTTTCCCTAGCACAGCCAAAGGCAGATGGCAAATTGTGGCTAAATGAATGGTTTAACAGCTGCCTTTGTCTCTGTTCAGGAACAGCTGAGTAAAGCAAAGACGGGCTTCATTGGGCTGTTTCTGATGTAAACCAAAGGCTGCTGCCAAACAAATGCTGCCGCTTGTTTTGAAAATGGGTTGTGAAGTATTGAAGGAAAATGCTAAGATTTTTCGGTAACATGGCCCAAAAGCATTTGTCGCTTGGCTTTATTATTGTCGCATTGCACTTGAAAAACGTCTCCAGTTTGATCGTTTAACTAATGGAAAAGCTGTTCTAAAAAACCAAAAAACGTATACACATAAAAACCATTTAACATCCCGAATCATTAGCAGAATAGATGTGAAAGACTTATACCTAAAGTAGTGAGAATTGCTAAGTTGGTGGCAGGGAGGACAGATGGCCACTAATAGGACAGAATGAAAACCCCAGATCAATACTGAAAGGATACTACAGTGTAATTGAAAATAAAGCAACTTCATTAATAAAAACAAATGTTTAAAGAGAAATAACAATTATTTTTAGACTGGAGCTCAATGCTGTATATTCTTCACAAGGAGATCACCAGGGGTTCAATAGCTGTCAGATGGTGAAATTATTTGCTTGGTACGTCCCACCATGGTCTGCATCAGACTGTACAGAAAAGGACTCTTGCTCTGCACTAGTCTTCCAACATTCAAGCAACCAAGTTCAGTGGCCAGAAGGGAACAGCAGCAGTCAAAATGTCTTTGATCTTGGATGTGAATCTCCTGCTCCCATTTTTCTGGAGGTGATCAGTACCTTGGGGAGCACCATTCGCCAGCTGTAGAAAATTGGTCCACCAGCAGCAATGTATTTATTGCTCACATAGTTTCTAACTCATAGGGTCTATAGAAGACACTGGTCTGGTGGCCAGTAAGCTCTTTTTCATCTGGGTCCATGTGTGGCCTCTTAGCTCAGCCATCCATAGCATGCTCAGAACCATCCAGGGACCCATCAGGTCTGGTCTGTGCCAAAGACTGCACAGAATGGAATGAAGGAGTCTACGTTGCACTGATAAAGCCCTCCTCCTGCAGGCCTTCAGTTCATTCTCAACGATACGTAGTGACACATGGTGGCAGTTCCCATAGCTCATCTCATCCTGATAATCCTTAGGAACTATTTCATCACCCACCAAGAGCTCTCTGAATGTCACTAAATAAATATCTGTTACATGTGTGACTTCAGTCACTTCCACACCTTGTGGTAAATCTGTCTGGATGTGGAGAAACACCATACTTCAGATCTTCTTCTGAAAGGTAATGTGTCAAGGCTATGTGTGCCAAAAGATAAAAGCAACAACTATGAAAAACAATCCTGTCCATCAGCTCCCCCGTTCTGATAACACACTTTGCTTGGGTAAGAAATCTGCAAGAATAAAACTCATTGCAGGGCCACTGGACAGTGAGTTATATTGTCTTCTTACCAATGGCATTCCAGAGTGGCTTTGAAATGCTTTGGTCATGTTATGCTTCCTTGGCAAGGCCTGCATTTTCTTGTTGATTTCATTTGTCTTCTCCTTTAGCTGATCCTTGGATTTCCACTGCAACTCTAACTCACCTTTGCTTTCTGTGGAGTTAAAAGTAACTTATAATTATTAGAGTGCAAAATAGCACCAACAAATACTGCCACCCAGTATATAAAGGAACAAAGTACTATGTATTACTTTCCAGCTTGATCATCTGAGTCCCAAACATCCATCACTGAAGGTTTCCTTCAAGTAAGCTTCTTGTCAATCCATTGCATTGCCACTGAAGTGACTGGTATCAACGATGTCTGAGATAAAATCATCCACTCAGAGTGACACAGACTTTTTAGCAGGAAGATGATGAAATGTTGTTGGACTAAGGGTAGTATAGAAGATGATTATCCACAAATGTGCACATCCTATAGCTGGCCTTCAGTTTGATGATCCTCAGGCATGAATCAGATGTCCATATAAATATTTTGCTTGCCCACTCTGTAAATAGCTCAGTGGCCACAATATGGTTAGCAGTGCATAACTCTGGTCATCACAACTTTGTGGTACTTGAGTCCTTAAGCTCTGCAGTGGTAACATTGGAACACATATAATTCATTCTCTAAGACAGAAGAAAGATTTTAAGCTTTCTGCAATGTACAACTTATTGGGAGTTAAAATATCATCAAATGCATTTCCTTTCTGAGTTTTTGAATGGACAAAAGTGTTTGTATACAGAAATTCAGATAATAACCAAAATCAGAAGGGTCATCAGCATCACGCTGCACAAGATAAAGAGATATCTTATGTTACATTTCTGCAATCATTAAGAGAAGAATGAGAAAAGTGGAAATGAGTGAAATGTGTTAGATCATTTAAATTACTGAACATTTGCCCAAATAGTGATGTTGAGGCCACTGATGGTAGGACCAACAGGATAACAAGACATCTCATTAGCCAGCAAGTCTGTACCTATTTGTTTCAGTGTTCAAATTTGGGATTTTGAATTAGTCCAAGTAAGCTATAAAACCAAACGTATGTATGAAATATGGGAGAAGAGGTAAGTCCTTGTAAACTATGGTACACAGCACAATGTTTGATTACAGTGTGGTGCATTTTCTACAGGTTAATAAATTGCCTTCAGAATCTGTTTGCATTAATAGAAGGTTCTTTCCTGATAGTCACTGTCCCATGAGCAGAGATAGTTTGAGGATAATAAGAGTGAGTAAGGGACAGAATAAAGCAGGGTGAGGATTTTGCAGGTGACTCTTTTGGACTCAGTCAGATTCCCATATTCGTAGTTACATCAACTCTACCAGTATGTATGGGACTCTATGTTAATGTGTACTTTGTACACTGAAGAACTGGAAGGCATGAGATGTAAATTCAAGTCAATGAGTGCTACTTCAATTTACACCTTTTCCTGGCTCTTCAGTATGTAAGTTACACCAATGTAGACTTCCTTAAAGATGAAGAGTGTGGGTGTAAGGACTAAAGCAGTCTGACTGAATCTAATTGTGTCTACTGGAGTCAAAGGGATGATAGTTTACATCATCTTATGCATATTTGGTATATTACATTACATTATGTTTACCACTGAGAAAGCTTGAAAACATGGTACAACAGAATGCTCTTTCAGAGAATAGGACATCAGTTAATGATACATCTCTGGGTTGTTATTGCATGTAAAGAATTATGGTTTTCAAAGTTTAGCATTGTTCATATATCTCATGGTAAGTACCATAATGGAACATTGAGTTTGACATTCCACCTTCCTATATTTACAGCACATTTTTTTTAGCAAGTAGTGTTTGTACAGTTACACTACACTGTAGAAAATTTTGTTTTTCATTGTAGTTGAAATTGTGTGCTGAAATTATTCTCAAGCAAATATAATGGTACTCTATTAAAGTGGATACGTCTGTAGTCAGAGAAATGTCTCTTCTCATCAAACATCCCTAATAACACAGTTGGGATTTTCACATACCAAAAACTTAAAGAAATATAACAGACCAAATAAAAGTCAGAAGTTACGTAGGTTTTCTGTTAAAGCTGGTTCTGAAAGAACAATTTATTCAACAAATTTAGCCCCATTTTTGTTATGAGTTAGTCATAAGGAATCTTAAAGGGCCTGATTTTCAGAAATGCCTAAACACCAGAAGAATGAAATCACAGTTGCTCAAAGACATCTGATGTAGGGAATTCGTGCCATCATTCCTACAAAACTACAGGCCAGGGTCCCAGAGGAGTTGTATACAGGGCACTCTGGTGTAGTCAAAATGAAGACGTTGGCTAAAGGATATGTCTGGTGGCTAGGTACTGACGAACAGATTGAACAGTTAGCGGAGGACTGTTCTGGCAGTCAGAAGATACAAATATGACTGGCTTGGCACCACTTCATCCTTGGAACTGGCTAAATGCTCCCTGGGAATGAACTCATCTGGATTCACAGACCCATTCTTGTGTACCAATTTTCTAGGAGTAGAGAACGGATATTTCAAGTGGCCTGAAGTTTTCTGCAAGTCATCCATACCATCCCGTAACAAATGGCTTAGAAGAATACTATTCAAGCTTTGAGAGCTGCAACAGAACAACCAGATTCATTACAGGCCAAACTTGAAAACTTCTTGTTGGCATATTAGAATGTCACACATGCAACAACCAATCAGTTGTCTACAAGTTTGTTCCTAGGACACAACCTCTGATCTCACCTGGATTTGTTAAACCTGACCTGTGAAGGGAGGTAATTAACAAGTAGACTGATCAAGCAAAGGACTATGGACACTCTTCAGTTATACAGTTACAGATGGGACAATGTGTTCTTCCTCGAGATTACAGAAGTGACCACAAGTGGGTTTCTGGCACTATCCGTGTTCAGAAGGGACCTTATTCTAATGCCATTGCATCATCATGTGCTGTGATGTGGCATCACTACACTGAGCAGATTTGGGATTTACCCCCAAACAAAGTGTCATGGCACTGGCTGTACCTGATCTGACTGACCTAAATCCTGAAGTTCAGGACACGGCAGTTCCTTTGATTCCTATCACTGAGGAACCAATACCTGAATTGTTATCCAAAGCATCTGTCCACGTGTCTACTCCAGAATCTGAGAGACGCTACATTGTGCGCCAAAGGAAACCGCCTGAGTGACTCAATCTGTAGTTCAAATAGTTGATAGTTAAGGCTGACGAGTGGTAAATAGGCAGTATAAGTATAGGGGAGTTTTTGATGCTGCTAGTTTATTGTTATCTCCAGTTGTCTCTTCTGGAGTATCACCACATTTTCAGTGGGCATGGAAGTGGATGCAAGAGATCAAACAACAGCTTGCTTTTGCAATGCTTGGGCTAAGCATGTGTGTCAGCTGTGTCACTACTTTGATGTTCTGTATTATCCTTGTGGAAGTTGTTCTACAAATGGTTTAACTTGTAAAAGTTTGTTGAAACTAGAGCTGAGAATTCATATTTAATATATTTTGCTTTTTATATCTTGGTGATTTTTGTGCTTTTGAAAGAAATTTTAAGCCTGATCTAGACTGGCCATCTCTAGGGGTCAGAGGATATTTCATTCTTCAAATATATTCTCGTCTTGACCTCTCACTCTCAAGACTGATAACTCTGGTGCCAATTAGTAGTAAGTGTGTATTTTTTATTTGGGCACTTGTCCACCCAGGAAGTGGGCTGAAATCAGCACCTCAATTTCAGATCAAACACAAAACAACACCTCAGAGGATAATAACGTTCAGCACAGCAAACCAGGGTCTGATCTGAACCAATAAGTTCAAGGTGAAAGGATATGTAGCCCATTACTAAATCCTAGTTTCAGCTGCCTCATTATCAATTTGTGCCACACTATGTAAAATATTTACAGAAGACCATCTAGAAATAATTTTCAAGCTAGAAGTTTAAAGTGACATAAGTAGACACAAGGGAGAAATCAGAGCTAACCACAGCCCATCTGAGGCAGGAACAATGTCTGAAATTACACTAAACTCTATTTTAGAGAAAGTGATTAAAGGTTCCAAATCAACAAGTATGTGACAAATCAGGAGCAAGTGATGCACGAGATTATGCCACTAGCTATTATAAAACCATCTCCCTGATGCCCAGATACTATAGTGATGGGTGCATTAGGAATGCATTGTTGTCTGTCAACCCATCAGTGCATTACTAACATGACCATCAATATTGTATCTGGGCACCAAAATTATGGTTTTAAAAGTTGATGACACAATCTCACTCATCACTTGTTCCTGAGGTGTCAGACACCATAAACCCATTGGTAAATTTGAGTAAAACTGTTGGTCTTATTATTTAATAATAATTTATACAGTGATAGTACCCAAAGGCCCAAATCATGGTTGAAAGAGATGCTGGGCAAACACACACAGAAAGGCACTTTTCCCTTCCCAGAAGAGCTTACAATCTAAACAGGCTTAATCTTTTATAGCACATAAATGGCTTTAGCAACTGATACATAAATTGTTCAGGGGAATCACTTCACCCACCACTGAAACACAGCACCTGTAGGGTGGAATCTGGCAGTTATAGCAAACCTATGCAAGTGTTTTAGGAGAAAAAGGAAAATTAATATTTAATTCAGTTGAAAATGGAAGGAGAATCTAGGTAGGTCTAATGTAATTAACAGAGTTGGAAAATAGCCACCACTTCAGGGTTATATACCCCAACTCTGTCTGTCAGTCACTTGTTGTTTGACTTTGGGCAAGTCACTTAACTTCTGTGCCTCAACTTACCCATCTGTATAAAGGGCAATAATAATATTTTCCTACCTGAGAGGGGTGTTGTGAGACTTACGTAACGTTTGTGACATTGTTTGAGAGTCTTCAGTCAAAGATTCTATAAAATGCAAAGCAGATAGTATATACAAGGTGTCTATCTCAATGAAAGCACCCTAAACTAGTTCTTTTATTGAGTTGTAGCAGGAATAGTATATGCATCATACATCATAAGTACAATGGCCAAAGTATATTCTATCTCATGTCATCAAATGCATCATTAATCCAATGCACATGAGTTGACAGGTAGAAAGGAAGAGAAGACCTTTTCTTCTCATAGCCTAACAGACTCAATAAAAATTCTGTTCTAGTCACCATCTGACGGAAGAGAGAAGCCCAAAATCCCTTTTATGGCGTAGCATTATGTAATACACTGGCTTAGTTCATGTGCTCATGTCAACCATTAGTGGCTGTCCCTAGCAACTATTTTTTCAGCTATAATTATTACTTAGAACTCTCTGATCTTATAATAGGCCTTTACCTGTTCTGTTCATTTCCTCTGAAGCACCTGGCATTGGCCACTGTCAGAAGACTGGATACTGGGCTAGATGGACCATTGGTCTGACCCAGTATGGCTGCTCTTATGGTCTTTAACTCATATGAATAGATAGTTGTGGGTTTGGTGCTGAAAATCCAAAGTTCAAGCCCCACTAACTACCCTTATGACACTATATATTTGGTAATGGTGTTTTATAATTAGATAGGGCTATTAGGCTCACTTATATATACACACACGGGTGTGTATGCTTAAACTCATACCAAAACAATTACTGTTAAATCCCATAATTCATACTCAGAGTGGGGAAGACACAATCTACCGCTGAATTTTACATGTGGGTGAGTAAGTGAACAGAGTTTATAATCTCCCCTGAGCAAGTAGTGGCACAGAACAGCAACTCTGAGACTGTTTCCTTTCTAGTTCCCCCTTGACTACAGTAGTGAAGACATCTGGTATAAACTGATGTGTTGAGGTTTTACTTTAACTATTTTAGTATGAATCTAAATGCGCTCATCTTTATCTATAGCAGTAGCAGATACTTCCCCTTGCATGCTGGCTCAGATCTGCATGTCAGCACATCTGGGGTGGCATGGACACACTGCCCATTTCCCACCCCTGCCTGCCCAACTGCATGGGAGGAGGGAAAGCAACCCACAGAGGTTTCACTCCCCTCCATGCTATGGTCCTACAATGGGGATAGTCAGTACAGGGGAGAAAAGGGCCACCTTGCACCCCCTTACTCCACCGTGTGGGGTCATAAGGGCAGGTCACCATTGTTTCCTTGTAGTCCCCCGTCTGTCTGTCTGAATTTGTTGTCTTTTGTGTTATACTTAGGCCTGGTCTACACTGCTGCTGTTCGTTGACGGGAGATATGTAAGCTACGTTATGTAGCTTGCGTATCTCCAGTCAACGTACTTACATTGCCGTACTGCAGTGTCTTCACAGCGTTGCGTATCTCCTGTCGATGCAGCCTCACTCCTTTTGGGGAGGTGGATGACCGGTGTTGGCTGGAGTGTCCTTCTGGGACTGATTGAGCTGGTCTCCACTACCTGCTCAATTGATCCCACTCAATCAATCGCCGCAGATCTGGCAGTGAAGACATACCCTTAGATTGTAAGCTGTTCGAGGCAGGTACTATCTTTGTGTTTGTATTGCACCTAGCACAATGGGGTCCTAGCACATGATTAGGGCTCCTAGGCCCTGTGGTAATACAAATTAATAGTAATAATAATCGATTTTTTTCACAGATGTAGTTTAAGTTTTCATTATTTATGAACATACCAAAAATGGGAACTGCAATATATTTTGTTACAGTAAAGGAGGTTTTGTAATATAAGGCCTCTCGGCAGCACACCATATGAGTGGGGTGAAACCACTGTGGATTGCGTGGCAAGATTTAGTGGGTTTACAGATTCCTGAGATTGATATTATATTCCTCACACGTCAGATGCACAAGTGATGCAATAAGATTTTTTTTCTCCGAAAATCTGAAGCACCAGTACTATTAAGGGAGCAGTACTGACGATGGATTTGCTGATCCTGATTTAATCCTAAATGTGGCTACCTGGTGGACAGAAACAAATTGGTAGTGCCAAGAGAAAGCCTCAGATGTATGTATTATTAAAAATGTTTTCTAAGGGCCAGATTATACAGCACTGACACACATGGTGATGACAACTTACTCATGTGACTAATTCCTTTGATTTTTCTGGGCCCACCTGGGTAAGTAAAGACTTCACGATCTGTTCCTAAGCAAGTCACAGTGCACCAAGGAAACAGTTTTATCTCAAGTTCAGGTGATTTCATAAATAATCATTGAGGCAGCTCATCTATTTTCTTCTTTATAACTTAGAGCTCCTGTACCACTGGTATACACCAACTGCACGTGTCAAGGAGTGCTACCATAGCGATAACTGAACTCCACTAATTCACACTTGGACAGATTCAGCCATTCTTACTCATGTTGCTTAGAACCTTACTCTGCAAGTGATCCCAGTGAAATAATGGTCCGGACCTCAAAGGCATTGAGATGCCTAATTCCCACTGATTTAAATGGGAGACAAGTGCCCAAGAAACTTTAAGGGTCTGGGCCAATGAGCCACCTTGCAGAGTAAGTAAGGTAGTACACCGTGAGTAAGGATAGTAGAGTCTGGGCCACTGGGAAGACCGTGATTTACTGAAATATAAAAATTAGTGAGCAAGGTCTAGATTCTGCTTCTTTTATTCAGGCTGAATAGCACCTTGCTTTGTGAGTAGTTCCACTGAAATCAATAGGGCTATTGGTGGAGTAAGGGTATAGTCAACCCGAGTAAAAATGAAAGACTCTGGCCCTAAGTGAACAAAAGCAATATAAAAACAGGATAACGCAACAGAAAATGCACGTTGTTTACTTATTTGACAAAAATAATTTAGTTTTAATTAGTATAAAACTGCCTATTAAACTAATGAATATTCTGTAATATATTTTGGAAAAGTATTGAAGTCTTAATGATATGAAATCTCACTAAAGCATCTGTTGTTAAATCTCAGCTCATAAATGGGGAGAAACCACTCTGTGTGTGTGAGTTATGAGGGGTAAGGATGACTGAAGTGCAAATTACCACAGTCCTACCTCATTGCAATTCATGTATAAAACATTTTAATTATGGCTAAGAGTAGATTTCCAACTTCACAAGTCATACCATCTACCCACTTCTAAGATAAAGCAGCATGTATTAACGACTCTTAGAAAACTATCAATATTTCTGTCTGCTCAAAAACCAGCTCACAGTAAAATACTTAAGAGATGAGAGCTTTTTGGTGCTTTGAATATGTAAATATACAGAAATGTTGCCAATAGGTTTGGAGGAAGAAGCTAGGGAGAAAAAAGTGTGATTAACTGTCACCATAATATAGTATCCAAAAATAGTCATGCCAGTGAAGTTAGCAAAGAATATAAAAATAATTACTGCTAATAATTCTATTTATTAGTTTGTTCAAACCAGAATCCTCTGTCTTATTTCCTTCACTGACGTGAAATCTTTAGTATGCAAACATATTTGGCTCTGAAGTGCACAGTGGTCTTTTGTTTTCAAAATATGAGAGAAAGAAAACTGCCCTAGACCTTAACAGCATGAGGCAAGCTAAATAACTGGGATACTAAGAGGTTTTTTTACAACAGCCATTTCCTTATAGTAACAGAGCCTTGATTATGCTGCCCTTTAGCAGACAACATCTACCAGGGAAATTTGATAGCTCAAGGAAACTGACAAGCCTCCAAAGGAAGAAGCCAGTACTTTGACCCAATATCCATTCTTAATGGACACAAATCTACACTCACATGAAATCATTAGGCCTATTTCTGATTTAACTTATACCAGATGAAAATCAGGAATAAATGCATTGATGTAAATGGAGTTAGACTAGGTAAAACTGACATTGGTGAGATCAGAATCCTTTTCGATGTAGATATAATATAATATAACATCATACTTCAGTCAAATATTTATGATCTCAGGTTTCAGTTTTAGCATGTGTTTTTTTCATTATTTTTGCAAAGGAAGTCAAGTTTTGATCATAAACATATTGGCCCTGATTTTCAAAAACTACTCAATCAGGCCTCCTGTGATTTTGCACCCTCACTTAATTATGGGAGTACTGAGACATCCAGCTAGCTGCATGTGTCTGCAAATGAGATAGTTGGATGTTTAAGTGTTGTGATTAGCATTGGTTATTTGCAGGCAAAAAATGTGACATCAAAGTTGGAGCCCTCATCTCAGAATCAGGCTTGTTGCTTTCAAAGAGTGAAGATCTCATTTTGACAGTTTAAATGCAACATGTGGGAGATTAATAGAGTAGGAATTAAAAAAAAAGATAAATCAACCAAATTGTAGGACTTTCCCTCTACCTCTACAGAAACAACATTGCTGAGCCAATAATGTGCCATTTTGCCCTTTACTATTGTGGTAGCACTGTAGTTAGTGCCCAAAGATAGTGCTAATTTTTATCAGATTTTTCTTTGGCCATGTCTGAAACTAGGTTTCAATTTCAACTGAAGGTTGAGGAATTTGGGGAATATTTATCCTTTTCCTTGTTATAGTTGGTTAAATACTACTTGCATATACAGGTGAGCAGTCCTACTGAAGCCAAAGGTGTGACTCATAAGGTAAGTGAGTAGGATTTTGTCCTCAGTGGCTTTTAAACAAGGTAAAGTTTAAGTTTACCCTTATTCTTTAGTGTACATTTGAGTGCAACACAATGGCAGTTCCTGGAAACTTTAATGAAGCTTCTGGATATTGTATTTGGGTTTCAACCTTTAGGGCCCTCTCTTTCACTGCTTTATTAATATTATAATTTATACTGTAGTAGCATGTAGGAGCCCCTGTCATGAACTAGAACTCCATTGGGCATACAAACACAGAACAAAAAGTCCTTGCCCCAAAGACCTTGCAGTCTAAGTACATTCCATGAGTAACGAAAATGTCCACTTACTTTAAGACTGATGTCAACAGAGTCTTTTTAGTGCTCAAAAAATGAAGGCTACAGCCCCAGATTTGAAGTTCACTGTCCAGTAGGGAAAAGTTCTTGATGAAAATGTTCCTTTTCTAGTAGGATTCTCAACCCCTCCGTACAGGGGCATTTTAGCAAGCAGCCAGTTACCCAAGCCGCTGCCAATTACTGGGATGGACTATCAATTATTCTGCTTGCTGCTTTTAGCCATTTTCAGGCCTTTTCAGGAACTTAGCATAAAACCAGGCAAACTGGGAGACGGGATAGTAGACAGTGAACACGTGATGTGAGCCTGACTCTGGGCGCTCTCTCTCTCTGAATATGCTGGGGCAGAGGTCTGTGAAAAGCAGGAAGTCTGGGTGTATTTTAGAATTGCAACTATGGGAAATCTAGCTACCAGACTAACAACTCAAAACTGTTTGCTTAACAATTTTTTTCAGTGTCATGTCTGTAACGTTTGCTTCTGCCTAGTGATTAATTTTGTTTGGTCAGCTATGTAACATTTTTCCTGATTGACATGTCTCTGTAACTTTTGGGATATAAGAGGGAAGTAGCAAGTCTAAATCAGCAGATCACTTCATGGACACATCAAAAAATCTCCAGGCACAGTCAGAAGGACCGGCCATCCGGAAATCTCTGACTGAATCACCCGAAGACTGCCTCAGACTTGTAGGGGTACGATCAAGTGCCCTGACTTTGGGGGTACTCTAATTACCTATTGTATTGCTTAAGGCTAATAAGTGGAGACATGTGGTGAAGGTAATCCCAGGGAGGGGGAAGGGGTTGCTGGGCACGAAAAGTAAAGCTCTTAAGTCAGAAGCATTTGGTTCTGACTCATCTTTTTGCCAGCCATATAATAGATGGATGGGCTGTGTTTCCTTTTGGTGTATGGCCTGATACCGACCCACAGAGACTAAAAGTTACTGGGTTAAGGAATCCTGGGTAACACTCCAGCCTACTATAAACAGCCATGTGAGTTTCTCATACATGACCTTATCTTGAGAGATTATGAGGAAGTACAACTACCATGAAAATCAATGGGAATTAGGAGATGCTGAGAATATACTAGCTCCCAAATAGTAATCCATTTCTCAGGTTAAAAGGGGAGACCATTCAACTCCAACCGGCATAAGGTTTACCACCTGGGGTGCTCAGATCAGAAATGAAAGTTTTAAAGAAGTGTGAACAAAAAGAACCTTGACAAAGAAATAGGTGTCTAAAAAAGAAAAAAAAAGAATGTTATCCAATATGCATTTGTTTATCACAATCAAGTTTTATGATTCAAAGCTGATTCATATATATTTTCTGAAGAGAATATCCATTGTCATTGCAAAATTAAATGTATTTTGAAACTTGTATGTGACATTTATCTATCTGCTCTATCAGAAAAAAGTTGTCATACTCATTCAAACATATATTACTTTTTCAATTTCCTGCCAGTAATGTTTTTTTAATGTTCTTTAGGGCGAGACCACAGGATTTCTCATTTCTCACAACAAAGACCATAACTCATTAGAATTATGCTAATGAGTTTATCCCATAAAAATCGCATCACCCTTTTCATAGGTGAATAATCTGCACTCTTATCCATGACCATCATGATTTTTATTTTTATATTTTTTTAATGCAGATGCAGGTAAAAAAAGCTAGGTGCAGCCTTTCAAACCACTCATACTCTCTTAGTTACTTGCCCTTCCCCCCTCTTTCTTCCGATGTTCATAAGACAAAATATAACGTTACAAAGCCAGTTTATCATGTTTGAGATTCTATTCTGAGCCACATAAGATAACTAAGGTAGCAAAACTATTGCAACCCCGTATCTCTTTTCTCCCCTTCTGAAGGCATGATTTTGATTATAAATGCATATAAACCAAATGCTTAAAAGTAAACCATATTGTTGTGTGGCAGGCAAGGTCAGGGGGATCAGCAGGTCATAGTTATTAGAGTTGAAGAAAACGCTTATTAGATTGAGTCAATCAAGGACAGGATACAGTTGCCAGGCAGAGGACATTATGGGGGATTTTTTCAGAGCCACAAAGGGCAGTGAGACACCCAAGTCGGTGGGAACTGGACGCTTAAACTCCTTAGGTCCTATTGAAAATCCCAGCCCTAGTTATTAAAATGACACAATAATAAGAGCATGATCCAATCTCCAATGAAATCAATGTGAGTCCTTCCATGGATATCGAAGAGCACTGAATCATGTCCTTTTTCTTAGCAAAAAGGCCACATCATTTCTTACAGTTTTTCAGAATGGCTATTAATATTGTAATGTATAATAACATAAAATTAAGGGCCAAAATCTCTACTGGCATAAATGAGTGGCGTTCTATTGACCTCACTCATTTACACCAGCAGAGAATTTGGCCCTAAGGCACAGGATGCATCTCCCATCCTGCCATAAATTGAAAGAAACAAAATAAAATGATTTTTTCCATCTTTTTCAGGGGTTGGTAATACTTGTGGTGTTTGAACTTCAAAAGGCTGGCCAGTTTAGTTCAGACAGGAATCCAAAGCTTATTGGAATGTAAACTCTTTGGTGTAATTTATTGGGACAGAAATTTTATATGCTAAGGCCCTTTCATGAAATTTCTAGTACTTGCTGATTTCAGCTATGCTGGAAATACAGAGAAACCAGCTCCTTCTGAAATTTCAGTAGTTCCTCTTTCTTGACCTATCTAAAACAAAAAAGAGCAGAGATGGATAGAAATTTCAAAGGTAATCTGCAAAGGGGAAAAAAAAAGGATTGTGCCCTTTTCTGTTTCTTAATGATTAATAAAGAAGGCCTCAATATTTTATTTTAAATGATGACTTGTTTTTAATCATAGAAATCTGAGGAATATCAAGTCATCGTCTCTATTTTTCTAATGATCTTCTTTGAAGACCAGATAATGGGGTGGAATAATTTCTTAGACCTTAAGTGCAGGGTGTTGTATCTTGAGCAGAAAGAACTTTCTCCTCAGCTGTTTATCCAGATGTTTGAGGTAAGTAGGCATTAATAAAATTACATCAAATCCAAAGAGAATCCAACATTTTAAAAAGTCTGAATAAATACCACTTCACTTTTTAGTTGCTCAGTTTTCAGTTCCTTGGAACTTTGGCTGTTGTAATCCTACAAGTTCTCTGGGCATCCATACAGACTGTACGTCCATACAGCGTACAATTTTCAAAAAATCTAAATGACTTAGGAACCCAAAGGTAAAATTTTCAAAAGCATCCAAGTCCCATTTTCAAAATTGACTTCAGCACTAAATTCTCCAAATCCCAAGTCATTTTCAAAATTATCAGGACAACTTTGGCTTTTAACCCTTAGGCTCCTCAAGTCACTTAGGCCCTTTTAAAAATGTTGCCCATGATGTGAATTTCTATGTTCTAACAAAAAGCAGATTGATTTATTTATTTAAACACTCAGGCCTTCTTCTTTATACATCAGCAAAACACTTCTTCCCCTTTGCACATCATTGCTAAAACAAAGAACTCCCTCATATCTCAAGAAAGGTTCACGAGGGTGCAACTTCTTTCAACTTGTGGACAAAACGAAACCAGTCTGCTCACCCCTATTCAATATACTTATAAACATGGAAACAGTGGTGCTTCAATTTAAAGTTAAATGACTTCAACTTGGCTGATAATATCTTGACACATTTCCCTGAGAAGGGTATAACTTAAAAAGCTCTTAAGAACTCACTTTATTGGTATTATTTTAAATGCCCAGGAATGATTCTAGACTGAAGAATTATAAGAAAGACTCCCTAATCATCTCATGTTCAGTACAAACTGAGTGAGAGAAATTGTCTTCTTGACGTGATGCTCATTTATCTCCCCTTCCCGTTTATTCTTGAGGGCTCCTTTCGCATCGTCTGGATAGTATAATGCCAATTTAAACATTTTACCTTTGTGCTGTTGCCAAAGACCATAGTGATTTAGGCATGCATCATTTATGTTTGCTGTGTCTTTTTACTGCTTATGATTTTTAAGGAGAAATAAAAGTCAGGAGGGAGCCCTGGGTGCTACTTTCCACAATAAATGCTATTTACCAGCTACCCTTTCCATTGACGGATCTGGTTATACAAATCTGAGATTGACTCAATAATACTTCACGTATTTTCATCTGTATTCAGAAAAATACATGTGATTTTGTTTCAGACTGTCTCACACTATACTGTTGAGTAAGGACTTTCCCACAAGGACAACTCTAGCTTTTAACCCTGTGTATAACAGACAGAAATACAACATTTTTCAAACCTAACAAATTAGTTAACTAATAACATATCTAGCATAGCAGTTTATGCATCAGGTTTGACATAATTAGACTAGAGCTGGTCAAAAGGCAGGCTAAAATTTTTGCACAAGTTTTGTCCTTTTTTTTAAAATTTTGACAAAAAAAATTCACCAGAACTGCAAATTCTGAAATTTTTCTATGAGCCATAAATTAGACTTCCCCCAAGGACACAGGTTCCAGTCCTGGCAGGGTTTACTTCATCTTTCTAATGCTGATAAATGGAGTACTATATACCTTATACTGTGTGGCTCTTTCAGAAGAAATCTTAAAGACTAAATGTGGTGTTCTCTACATGGATATTAAAGATACAGCAATACTTTTCATAACAGGCTTGCTCTGGTGACAGGCCAAAATTTCTCTTCTCCTCACCATCATCTGCGGTTTAGTTGCTATCCTCCATCCAAAATGAGAAAACAGATGCAAATGTGTGCATACATGAGAGAAAGGGAAGCCAGTATGTGGGTGTGCATGCAGTTATACCTTAAGATGTCCACCACAGCAAGGCATATTGCAATAAATCTTGCATTAAAAAATGTCCACAAAAGTGACATTTATGAGAATTTATATGACTTTATAGCATCACTAGTCAAGCCTTCTCTATTTATATCTACCCACCCATATATGTATACCTATATCTACATACGCACAAAAAGTTACATACATATATATGTATATATATATATATATATATATATATATACACAAAATATATACATATTTATATACATATACCTGTGTAGTTGTAGATGATATGGATGTAGATAAATACAGAGGTGAGGTGAGTGTGTGTGTGCGCACGTGTGCATGCATGTTTATACACACACACACATACACACACACACACACACACAAATATATGTAAAGGGGAGGGGTCATCTGTAGGTGTGATCATACTGTGGCAAATCTATTGCTGGACAACAAGATAGACTAACAACAAATAGATATCATTTCATTGTAAATAACACTAATCTTGTGAGAGATTATAAATATAAAGCATAAATATCAGCATAAGTAGAATTAAAATGCACAGTTCACTATTTTAAAATGCTCTGAGATCAACTTTAAACTACTAAAGATTGAAATAGCTAGTAAAAATTTTGGAGAGGGTTGAGAATTTGACATTCATAAAGATGGGGGGAGGGGGGCTAAAGACATACAAAACAGAGGAAACATGCTGAGGACAGGAGCTGTGCAATCTTCCTCACACAGTTCTGCTAATGAACCTCAATTTTCTTGGCCAGTTAAGTA
Organism: Emydura macquarii macquarii; assembly: GCF_026122565.2. Taxonomy (NCBI): domain Eukaryota; kingdom Metazoa; phylum Chordata; order Testudines; family Chelidae; genus Emydura; species Emydura macquarii. The sequence goes on from NW_027131400.1 coordinate 9,891,257, forward strand.
TTCCAGTCCTGGTCCTCCTGTTCAGAGACTGCCAATCGTACCAAATTGTGTGGTGGTTTCCAGCAGTGAAGGACGAGTGCCTTCACTGGCTGCACCATCTATCTAGCTCCTTATAGACAAGCATTTATTAATATTTAGATTTGTGTCTGTGGGCAATCAAATCATTATTACATTTTTTTCCCTTTTTATCCAACTGATAACCTGTAAATAATTCACAATTTGTAGTTAGACTACTTGAGATCATTTCTATGTGTTTTAACCTTTCTCACAGCACTGTGGAGGCACAGTTAGGGTAAAAGGACTAGGAATGGGAAACTTAACAGTAGGAGATAATATAGGAAGATTTTGTTCCTCACAACCTGTGGCTGGTGCCCAGTGCAGATAAAAGCTAAAAGGACTAGCTCCCTGCGGTAAATGAGGCTGGGATTTTGCTAGAGGCCCTTGTGCCTGTAAGTAGGAGGCACTTAATGTTCTTTAGGGTGAGACCACAGGATTTCTCATTTCTCACAACAAAGACCATAACTCATTAGCATTATGCTAATTATGCTAATGCTAATGAGTTTATCCCATAAAAATCGCTTCACCCTTTTCATAGGTGAACAATGTGCACGCTTATCCATGACCATCATGACTTTTATTTTTACATTTTTTAATACAGATACAGATAAAGAAAGCTAAAACTTGTGCCTGAAGTTTTTGCAGATCAAGGTCCTCAGTCTACTAGCTCTGGCAGGGGATGGTGAGAGGATTCAGAAGGGAGATGAGCCCTAGCAGTTGTGTTTAGTGTGCAGTGCTGTATGCTTTGGGTGGCCTGTGAAATACAGGAGTTTAGACAGACTATCTGGTGGTCCCTTCTGGCCTTCAACTCTATGATTCTATGAAGAAGGTCTGCCCCGAGTTAATGGTTATATGTTGGGAGTCCTGTAACTCTGCAATGGACCCAGCTAAATGTCTGGAATGTGAGAGGAGATGGGCATATAGCACACCTCCCCATTAGTAAATTAATAAAGTTGGGCCTGTCCCTTAACTCCATCCTTGTGTCTTCACCTGAGTGGCCTGATCAATGCAATGTTTCCTCCTGGGCCCTGAAATGGAGCCTGAAAGCTAGATAACATGTATGTGTGTGTGAGTGCACATATGTTATATCACCGCTGAGGGAAAAGCTGAAGGCAGGGACTTAAGTGGGGAGGATGGTAGAGAGAGGAAGTGGATCAGGGTAGAGGGATTTGGACAGATCAGATCAGCTCCAGATTAACCAGTGTGTGCTTGATGCACTTGCATAGGGAACTCCAGGGGTCCCCCCAACCACTGAGGGGGAAAGCTGTCTATCCACTCCCCCCCAAAAAACAACAAACATTTCAGACCATGAAGGAGGTGGGGAGGTCCTGCCTGCATGCTCCAGTGAAAGCCAATAGCCATTCCCACAGGACAGCATCTGTGCTGAGTGTACTGTGTGCTTACTCTGTAAGCCTCCTCATGCCCACCGGGGCCTTCTACCCTTCGGGGCATAGAATCATAGAAGATTAGGGTTGGAAGAAATCTCAGGAGGCCATCTAGTCCAACCCTCTGCTTAAAGCAGGACCAACCCCAACTAATCATCCCAGCCAGGGCTTTGTCAAGCTGCACCTTAAAAACTTCTAAGGAAGGAGATTCCACCATCTCCCTAGGTAACCCATTCCAGAGCTTCACCACCTTCCTAGTGAAAAAGTTTTTCCTAACATCCAGCCTAAACCATCCCCACTGCAACTTGAGATCATTGCTCCTAGTTCTTTCATCTGCCACCAGTGAGAACAGCCTAGCTCCATCCTCCCTGGAAGGAAGGTGGGAGGGACCCCAATTGCCATTGTGCACAGAGCCCTAAAATTCTTTAATCTGCATGTTTTGGAACCCAAAATATCACTGGAAAATACTTTAGCACAAGGCTGGATATCCTTTCATCTTTACTTAAATTAGCACAAGGTTTTACACTTCTGCTTAAAGAAGGAACTAAGAAAAGCAAAGACAGAAAATATTAAATAGAGGGTTACAAGTAATCAAATTAATAAAATGACTGAGTGGGAGAGAGGAGAAGAGACATTTGGAATGAAAGCATGGAAGAGGATATCTAATTTGATGGGATCTGTTTGATGGTACTAGCATCATAGTCCAACTGGGTGGTGCTTCCTGCTACTACCCACACTACTACATTATGTACGTTTGATACCACCTTCTGCTTCTCACTTTCAATCTGTCCATCTAGCCATCCGTTGCATCAAATAAACTGTGTCATGGCTTAATATACGTATTCTGTAAGGACTGGGGAGAGAGGATCAAGCCTCTGGAGACTATGACTAACAAGTTAAAATTAAACTTTTTTTCCAGTTGGGCTGCAATGACCCATTTATACAATTTTTTTCTTGATAGCTATTTTTTTTAACATAACTTCTACCTGGCCTCTCTCATCTCTCTCTAAACTGTCTCCCTGGTGTCCTAATCACTCTCTGATCTATTTTTCTTTTCTTATCTGTTGGTTGGATGCTAATATGACACATCCAACCGCTATAACAAACCATTTTATTTTGAAAGTTGGCTGTCAGAGTATTAGAAGCATCAAAATTAAAATGAATGTTTATTTGGATACTGAATGCGTCTTGCCTTGAAATTAAATTATTTCTTGAGGAGTGGATTTTTAAACTGGGATGATATGTGTATTGTTTTCCTTAGCTATGTAGCAGGAAGCCAAACAGGAGAGATAACTGGGCAAGGTTCTGTGTAGAATCTCCACAATGAAGCAGAGAGAGAAAGAGAGTAGCTGAAGGGATTCTACTGTTTTCTTTATTTTAATAAAGTCCAAGTTGTGTCTAAAAAAAGAATCTTTTTCTGTGATTCTTTGCCAGTCATATGACTATTCATATGTTCATTTGCTATAAGAAATATCTATCCTAGAGGTAATATTTATTTAAATTAATTTAAATGTTGGATACTTTGAATAACACCAGCAAAGGTATTTATAACCTCCCCTCTTTTTTTGGGGGGGGGTACATATTCCACTTGCATTCACATGCACACAAATCTCCCTTTGATACCAATGATTACTATGTTTTCCTGTCAAAGAAAAGACAAACGCTTACTCTGTGCTCTTTAAGGGTCTGATCCAATACCCACTGAAGTACAGGGTTACCAAGATGACTTCAGCTTTTTCTGCTTGAATGTTTTGTACAACTTTTGACAGAAGTGGGAAAGTGGAAAGGCATAGAGGAATTCTCTGGGCCATTTCTGGATCTATGGCCAGAGCACACAAATCTGTTCCATTGGAGAAGAGTCCCTGTCCCGATGTTCCATTTAGAAGTCACTGGGTAGGATCCCAAACTGCTGAGTTATCATGACAAATACTACATAAAGAAAATTCAGTTCTCCCTGTCCTGTCATGATATGACTCAGCCAACTGCCACTGAAGTTTCCCTCTTCTTTAACATGGAGAGCTTCCAGAGATGAAAGATTTTTCCCTTCCAAGTTCATCAGTTGGGCTGCTTTTATTGTGGAGCCAATATCTCATTCCCCCTTGACTGTCATGTATGCCACCGCTGTTGTGTTCTCTGTCACTACTAGGGTTTGTCTCTTTTGTGTCTCATCCTTTATGTTTTCAAATGCCAGTGAAACATTCACAAACACTAGTCAATCTATGCTCTGTGCCTCCTTGAATAACTACTAATTCTGAGTCACTCACTCACAAACATTTCCACTTTGCAATATGAATGTGTTCATGGGTTTATACTTTCCTCTTCATCTTTTTCAGGGGGAAGACTTCCTTGAACATTTTACGTGTAGCCACCATTGAAAAACTCAGATGATTTTGCCACATTTTGTGTGGGTTCTTGTGTTATGGTGTAGACAATAAAGAAACCTGAATTCCCAGCAGTCTCACTGTGACCTTTGAACTGACCTCTGATTATGAGTTTGGTGATCTCAGAACCACTAAATGGTTGACCTGGCATTGGTATGTCTTTCCCTAAATATGAAAATGTTCTTCTTTACCATACTTATGACCCCTCAAAGGTGCTGAATAGATTATACCAATTGTTCTTTGAGATATGGCTGTGTTTCCAGTACTGATAGGACAGACAAGCAGGTAGCCAGTCTCCTCTTCTTCTCTGATTAGCAGCTCACTGAGGAAGGGATAGATCTGTACCGTATCTTCTACTTGAGAGAGATACTACTGATTAGATCAGGGATACAATTTTTAAAAGCGCCTATGTGGTTTAGGCACTCAAGAGCCCGTCTGTCATTGAAAGTCAATAGAACGAAGGCTCCTAAGGGTATGATTCAACTGACTTAGGCTTGTGGGGTCATGATGCGGGCTAAAAATAGCAGTGCAGATGTTTGGACTCACACTGGATTCTACCATCTTCCTGGGTTTCTAAGACGGGGCTGTAGCCTGAGCCTGAACATCTATTTTTAGCCCTGCACTGAGAGCCATGGGATCCTGAGTCAATCCATCTGGGCTCTCGTGACTTGTTGCCATGAGGTTTTTCTGAAACTTGTTGCTGTGAGGTTTTTCTTTGCTGTGCAGATGAACCCCATGCCTCTTTTGAAAAGGGGACGTAGGCATTTTTGAAAATTTTACCCCCAGCTATAAACACCTTAGTAAAGACCCGGCCCAGAGGTCATAAATTCAAAAGACCTGATTTTATACCAGAAGTAAGATTTGTATTAAGGAAATGTAAGAGGCACTTCTGGATAGGAATATATAAATACTGACTACTTTCAAGTTGATCAAGGTCTCCATATGCACCTTTATCTTCCTTTGTATATCTGTTTAAAGACTTGACCTGAGATCCAGTACTGCTTTGACTCCTCCCATATCTTTTGGGTATCACAAAATTATTGAGTAGGTTCCATGTTAATTTTCTTCCAACAGTTTTCACTCTGAAGCTCCTAATCTATACTATGTGTGATTTAGCTACCCATATCAGCTCCTTCTTTGAGATTGAGAAGAATCCATTCTGGGAAATATGTTTGCATTCACCTCCATATCTGATCTGATCTATCTGTAACACTCACTTGTCTGAAGTTTAGGAACAAAGTGTTGCAGCCTCCTCTTTAAAGCAGACCTCTTCCTCAGAGTGGGTTAGTATCCAAACATGCTGAGTTGTTGTGGTGGTGGGCTGCTTATTTTAATAGTCCCCTTCTGAATCTTTCTTCCCTTTTCTGAATGTTTTTTCTTTTCCTGTGAGGAAGTTAGAATCTTTTCCTTGAAATATGGGATAACTGTGACTCTGAAATGTCTTTCTGTTTCTATTGGCTTATCTGAAATTATTCCTTTGTTTTGAGGATGGTAATTTTTTTTTCAAACTTAGTTTTAATGATGCAGAAATCTACAGATATTCAGTTATTCTCCCCAAAACCAGACTGGCCAGATACACAGCTGGCATAAAGTGGCATAGGATTTTGCTCATATATATTAACATTTCTACCATTTCCTGCTCTATAGTCTTTCAAAATTGAGGCACAATAAGTATAACAATAAAAAAAAAAGAAACATTTAGCAAACATATAATTCTACAAACAAACAAATATTCCTTTAACATACAAATTCACAAGGGAGATAATTAAACAAACAGTTCCTTTCATTGCATAGTTGTGGAGAGGAGAAGCCAATGGAGCAATTCTTTCCTTTCTGTTGACCTTTCTTAACAGGATGTGCCTCTTTTCTGCCTGAGAAAGCAGTCACTTCCACCCAATGTCTCAGGGCTGTAAATCCTCAGCCCGGTCAAATTTGGAGTTTGAAATTTGAAAAAAGGAGTGTGATCAATGGGAACTCCAGTCTGCCTGTTTGAAGGGTTTTTGAAATAGAGTATTCTGGCAGTGAGCTCCCCAAGGAATGGCCCTAATTCCGAACAATGGCGCAATGTTCACCAGTGCAGATTGGCCAGTGGTAATGGTAGCATAGACAAGACTGCCAGTATTTTAATCACCAATGTTTAGATGGCTTTGAGTAGTGACGGATGAAAAGGTGGTTAAAACATTGGTGGCTAGCAGACATGAGTGCTCCCGCCTTTGCTGTAGCTACTGTGGGACATTTTAAGAAGATAGTCTAGCGTGGACACAGAGTAAGGCACTAGCATATATGGAGAGTGGTGTGAAGCGTAATGCCTCAGAGGGAGCTCTGACGAGCATTGTATCTCACACAGGCACTGTGGCTCCTAGAACTCCCTGTAGGGTAACAAATATATGACCACTGTTAAATCCCATAAGGATATGGAGCATGCACTCACTCCCCTCCACAGCCAGCCAGCTCTGCTGGCTGGCCCAGAACAAAAGCTGGACCATGGCACAGCTTCTTCCTGCCCTCCTTGAGATAGCTAGTGATACTAAAAGTGCTAGCACTGCACAATCCTTGCACTTATATAAGCACAAGGACTGTCATTTTCACCAGTCCCTGGCACACCTGCTCACTGGCTGGTTGTATCATGCTCTATAGGTCAAAGAATGGAAAAATTCATTGTATTGTTTGTCAGGCATGAACGAAATGGACAAATAAGGTATTGTTTATCAAGAAAAACATATGCATTAGTCATTCAAGTTTTGTGTACTCACAGATATTAACTTAAATTGTTTTGATTTACTTTTAAACCAGTTCAAACTGCTTTGTGGACACTCTTATTTCAATTTAAGAGTGGTTTATTTCATTTTAGCTTAATCAACTTAAACCAAAACAAAATAAGCCTGATTTAGACCAAAAGAAGAATGTCCACTTGGACTTTTGCACCAGTTTAACTAAGCTGGTTTGAAATCACGTTTTAAATTAAGTTGGTGCAACTTCCTCGCATAGACTGGCTCTAATTTAGAGGCACTCATAGGGCATGTATCTAGAATAGAAAGCAAATGCTGCAGTTACCTTGTAGCATATCTTTCTGCAGATATTGCATTCTTCAAAAGAAGGGCACTGTACGGTCTTACAGAAATAGAACAGTTATAACATTGTGCCTTATAACTCATTATCCAGTTTTGGACTAAATACATTAATTTGATGCCTATAGTATTCCCAAACTTTTAAAAAGACAAGAGAGCCATCAGAATGTGACTTATAAACTTAGTTTGCAGGCAATTGCTTGCCACATCAAGGAAAAGAAAAAAGTTACAAAAGAACAGGAAAATAACAATAATACATACGTAAAAAGTGGTTGCACTGAGAGGTATTTCTTTTTTAAATGGGAGATACTTTAGTATTTAGCAAATCATTCTACAAAGAAAGTCAGATCCTATTCTACAATCCTGTCCCTGGTTTTTATTGCTCATGACATATTACATTGTACCAAACACAGCACATGGTGACGAAAATTCCCCAGCTTATTTAATTGTGACCCTCCAATGAATTTGAAAGGGAGTGCTTTATTTCCATTTCTTTAATTTATTACTTTTTTTAGCAGATAAAGTATTTTATTTTATTAACCCTTGTATTTCAGAGCTGATGCTTTTAAAAAAAAAAAAAAAAAAAAAAAAAGGCCTTTGGCTGTATTGTGAAGGCCTGGAACTGAATAATGCACTTTAATAATGAGGGATAGAGCTATGTCTTTTGCTGATGGCTGTGACCGGCTCTGTGACCTGATTATGTCGCAGAGTGTCAGCAGCTGAGACACTACAAAAGCGAGCGCATCCCATCAAATCTATCTCCATTGCAATCACTCTCGCTGCTGAGAGCCTTGTTAGGAACAGAGAATCCATCAGGCCTCATTAGCACCATTTACTATCAAGAAGCTCAAAGAACAAATGTGTGCCCTCTCATCAGAATAATGAGAACCAAAGCACATCTATTATGGAATAGGATCAACAATGCCACTCTCTCTGTTTAGTTTTGCAAGCTAATTGCAGATTAAAAAAGCTCTACAGATAGTTACGTATGTTAATCTCTATGGACTGCACCCAAAGTTCTCTCTATATGTAGAAGATTTTCATATCCAGAGAGTTAGGCACATGCTCAATGTAGATTGAGTTCTTTAGATGATATCCTTAAATGATACTGATGTTATTGTTTAAACCCACTGTATAACTAAAATGTTCATTATTCGTGTATATTAAAATTTACATTATGTTCACACTAATGTCAAAAAAGAAAAATCTAGTGTTTTTGCTCTCTTCTAATCACAATACACTTTTATAATGTTATTAAATATCACTTTTTTAACATGCCATGTTCTTCCTCTTTATGGTGACATTTCTATTTTACAAATCACTCAGGTTGACAAAATGCATATTTTTCCTCTTAAAAAGCTCTTGCCCTTATATAAAATGACTCAATTTCCTAATCTGCATTGCACTCTCACTTCAAACCCATGCAAATCCCGTGCTACCCCATACTACCCCGTTTGTAGTAACCATCACTATCAAGCATGCTTTCGTATTTGTAGTGGTTTAAAAGCTAGGGATTCAGTGGACATTATCTCCTTCCAAAAGATTAATACCAACAGCTAAAATATAAAACTTCTATGCTTTCTTCTACCTGCGACAGAGGAATAAAAAAAAACATCTTCTATTTTTCTGCATGTGAAATAATTCCATGTGCAGAAGTGGTGCCAGAAGCCCAGTGTTCTTGAACAAATGGGCTTCTTAATTTTGAAGACAGAGTAACCTAATTTGCCTGTGAATATAGACAACTAACATAGACACTTCCACTTATATTATAACAAACTAATCTAGTGATGTAAATTTGTTACTCCAATTGATAATATCTTTTCTAATAGCTTGATTGTGGAAAACTCAGGCTTCTCAAATGAATAATAGTGACATAAGAAAAAAAATACCATCATTTTTAAATTCCAAAATTAAATTAATACAAAATTTGCTACATAAATGTTGTCACACTTGTATAACCTGGACATACTGAAGATAAAAATGGTTGGAGTTGAAGGTCAAGTCATATGTCACCCAAAAGGTAATTTCCCTTAGATTTGCAATAGGATATCAGATTTTATTTATATTATGTTACTATGTTACAAAGGATTAAGGATCATTTTATATTTAGTTAACAGACAGATAATTATATAAGACCTAAACTTTTAAAAAAGAATGGGCCTGCAATTAAAATGACTGCACATACAAATGGTAGATCAGCTGAGCCAAATTTTCAGAAGTCACTAGTGATTTGGGGTTCAAAACTTGAGATTGTTTGAAGGAGCCTGATTGTCAAAGGGCAAGTGCTCAGCACTTTCTGAAAGTCAGTCCCCCTTAAAGGGTCTCAAGTTGAGCACCCAAAAAACCAGAGGTACCTCAAACCACTAATCACTTGTGCATTAAGTTTTAAAAATCAGACCCACCATTTGCTGCTTTGCTAGCATTATATTAATTTGCAAGGGCAGACTCAACAGAACTCCTCAGAGTCTAAAGTGGGATATGCCTGCTGACGGATAGCTTCAGAGGCATGCTATAAGTAATAGGCTATTATAGAAATGGCTGCTATAGAAAACACTTTTATTATTATTATTATTATTTATTTATTTATGTACATTGTGGTAGTGCCTGCGAGCCCCAGTCATGAACCAAAGCCCAATTGTGCTAAGAACTGTACAGACACATAACAAAGAAATAGTTTCTGCCCCAAAGAGCTGAACAGACAGAAAGACACTGTAATTTTATTCAACAATAGAGAAAGATTCTCTTTTTCTCTCTGAGCCCCTCTCTTTCTCTGAAACCTGTGGAGTTATTGGATTTTACTTTCCCTGTAGAATAACTAGCGGTACGTTGGCCCAATTGACAGTATAATTTCATTCACTGGTATATTCATAATACTAATTGATTAAGCACCCGACTTACATACATATTTCACTTACATGTTTTCTGGAGAGAGCACATAAGGAAAAACTACTGAAAAAATGGCATGGACGTATATCTTCAACCCTCACAATTTACATCTTAGTAGCCAAGTGTCTCTTGTGGGAGGAGGATGTGCACTATTTCTGGAGCACAGATATAAACAAGCAGGCCTCCTAGATGGAGCTGATCTGACTATGAATTATAGGTATTATAACCAACTTTTCTTCCATATCAATAACCCATGCCTCCTGAAATCTTAATAGGCTTTTGAGAGCCTCCATTTAAAGCTGGCTGCATAAAATGGTCCTTTGATGAGAAGGGATTGAAACAAGGGTTAAAGTAGACATTGAAAGGTTATTGTAGAGGGCACATTGTTCATACAATCCTCCTTTAATATGTGTGGTGTGCACCTGCGATAAGATGATTCATTAGATAAGGCCTCACTTTGACAAGCTCCATCGTTCAACCCTCGGGGTAGTGATGGAACAATTCTGCACCCACCCAGTAAATATAACAAGGTCAGCATTTTTTTCTGGGACTTAGACGGGGAGACTGAAGCTCAGGATGCATCTTTTTTATGCTTTATGTAAAAAAAGAAATCCCCATAAAGTTTCAGGATACCAGTTTTGTTTCGTTTTACTGACCAGAAAAAAAATTTAACCTTTGTCTCTAGTAAACAACTCAATGACATAAAATTATGAGGAAGAAAAGAGGAACTTACAATTTGTTCTTGTTTGAATTATATGTCAGGAACTGTAGAACAAAACTTTATAATCACAGGAATCCAGGGCTGAACCAGCCCATCAAACAGCTATTGAAGTGTCTGTCATCAGCTTGAATTTTTCATTTTACTAGTATCTATTCTAACAACAGGTTTATTTTTTGGTATAGAGTACCAAGTTAGCAGTACTAATCTTAAATTATATTATTACACTTATTATGGTGATTATACACTTATTATATTATTATTTGCAGTGAAACAAATAGTCATGTTCATTTTATTACTGATAGAGATAGAATAAAGCCAGTCAATGGCCATGATTTAGGAAGGTATTTAAGAACATGAAGTCAATGGGATTACTCATGTGCTTAAAGTTAGGAGCATAGCTTTCTGAATTGGCATCTATAGCAGGACCAGAATGATATCAGCTTCAGTTAAGATAAATAAGCAACTCTGCAAATAAGCATGATATGATTGAAACTTCCCTTTTAGACATCTCAAAAATTTACAAATTATCTTGTTTGAAACACTGTTTTAGAAGGCTTTTTAAAGACAATAGAGCCTCTTGAATTTGCACTAATGATTGGCAGATCCATTATAGGTTGGTGAATTTTGTGATTTGGTAAACAATGAGCAAATAATCAGACTAAATCAAAGATACTGCATTACAAAATATGCTTTGTTCATTTATTTTGACAAGTGGGTATATCTTTTATAAACACTTCATAGTATACTAATGATTTATTTATATTATTATATATATTTAATTTATAGTTTATAAAAATAATGCAGTCTTAGTAGTATAAGACTTCAGTATAGTTTTCTGTTATTAAATCTGTGCTTAGAAGTGGAGAGAGATTGCTGTTTTTTTTGGTAGGTATTATCAGGTTCGTAAATTAGCAAAGTGAGACTCAACAACAATCTGCGCACTTAAAATGCCACATTGTTACATTATTGTAATCTCTTTCCAAGGCTGTATTACAGAAGCAAAAGCTGAACTGTCTTCAGTTTAAAAAACAAATTCCCCATTCTAACTTCCCCCGAGTCCTAAACATTTCTATTTCTTATCTTTTTCTGGTAAACATTATTTATTTATCCTCAATATGTGCACTTACTAATGGCCGTCATGCAAAAGAAATTCATTTTTATCCACAGATCAATCTGCCATAAGAACTCACTGTTTTCTCCATCTTCCACTCACCTGTCCTTGTGCATTAGTGACTAGTTGACCTGTGACCCCCTGAAGACTGGAGAGTGCATTGCCAAAGGCCTGTGAGCTTGCTATTGAGCCCATGGCTGCTGCTGCTGCAGCCGCTGCTGCTTGACTTGCTAGTGGATTATTAACCAGCTGGAAAAAAAAAAAAAAAAAAAAGAAAAGATCACGGTAAAACCACTGATGAGCATAGAACCACACAAAAACACAGAGCTAAATGAATATATATATAAATGCTTCAGTACTAACATAGGGGAATACTCCAGTTTATCCCTAGTGCTTAAGCACTTCTTTAGAGAGGTCCCTTTGATGAGGAATGTATCTAAGAATCCCAGAGGAAATTCCACTGTCCTGAAGAACACAGCTGGCTTATCTTTGGGAGTTGTGCTTGTATTTCTTTCTTAGTTGCATAAGAGAGGCTCAGATCTAGGTACCCTAATCTTGTGTCTATGTGAAGACAGTGAAAGTTCAGCCTTTGACTTTAAAGGAACTGGCATAAGACCTTTAGTTTGGCCAATTAGATAGGAAAAATAACTTCTTGTTTGTTGATACTTCAGATTAACTTGTATTTAACTACTGAACCCAGTGCTTATACTGGTTTATACAGTCAAGGAATATGTGTCAACACAAACACAGCCTGGAACTTGACCCTATGATTAAGTTAAATGGATGTCAACTGAAAATGTATAACAATCTCCACAGCTTTCTATTTGCAAAACCACGGGAAATGTATTGATATAGTTATTATTTGTTCTCGTCTGTGAATAATTAATTCCATGGTTCATGTACAATTCTCCATCTGTCTACATATTTCACTTCCTTCTCTCATAATTACATGTTCAATATACAATGTAGCATGCATTAAACATTTTCACTGATGGACCAGTTTTCATATGGTCATCTCAATAGGATGTCTAAATCCCACATAAGGACACTGTAATCAACACTTCGGTTTGTAAAAGAACAATTACATGTTTAAACACAGAAGAAAGTAGCCCACTGAGGGATTCAGATGTCCTATGGGAGACTGGTACTGGCTGTATAAACCAAGTCACAAGTGATAGGGAACGTTCTGATAATGAAGAATGGTTGGAGAAACAGACCGGTACAAGAGATTAAAAGGTAGCCCTCAGAGTGATGCTTTCTGGAATGGAGCATCTCTGAACCCAGATGAAAGGATGGCTCAGGTGTTAGCCTAGAACTTGGGAGACCTATGTTCAATTTCTTGCTCTGCCACATTCTTGTGCAAGTCACTCAGCTTCTCGGTACTTTAATCTCCATCTGGAAAATGGGGACAACAGCACTTCCCTACCTCACTGAGGTATTGTGAGGTGATGGGTACTCTACAAGAAGAGAAGATTATTTTGTGTTAATTTACTCTGCACCAAGAAGGAAGAAACTCAGATGGTGTTAAATTCCTTCAGGCAAAAAAGGAAGAATCATAAGGGATTGGGTAGGTTTACTGTGCTCTTGGAAGGAAGTGAAAAAAAGTGATATTGGCAAAAAGAAGTCAGTGCATGGACCTGAGCCTCTCTTGTGTCTAGGGCGCAAGACTGAAATCCCCATCTCCTCTTCAATTCTGAAGAGACACCCAGTTACACAGCCCCAAATATTTCTAGAGGGGTGAACAGAAAATACCATGGCCATAGATGAGAAAATGTATGACGGTAATATTTAGCCTTCATTCAGTTTTTATGTATATTTGAATAAAGTTTATTAAAAACAAAACAAAAACAAAACCTTTATAAATACAAGTACACAAACTATTCTGCTCTTAGGTATGTGCCACAAAAATATGTCCAGGAAGTAAAAGGGATCTAGGTTTTTTGCCATCCAAACTGAAGAAAAAAGAGTCCCCAAAAGAGCCAGGATACTGCTCCTAGGAATACTGAACTAAAGTCCTCTGAAGTGTCACATGAGGCCTTAATCTATCATGTAATGGGTTGAGTATGTATAATTAAGTTTCTTATCAGCATTCAGGATATATAGTTTCATTTTTAAAAAACTTGGGAGTAGAATATAGACAACTTGCTTATTTTAGTAAATGATATTTATTCAATTTTACATTTTCTCATTCTCTTCTGAGAATGCAGAGGTAGAAAAGAAGTTATTATTATTATTAATGTTATTGTAAAGCGTAGGAGCCTCTATTGTATTAGGCACTGTACAAACACACAAAGAAAAAAAGTCCCAGCACCTAAGAGCTTACAATCTATATATAAAACAAGAGACAACAGATGGATACAGACAGCCTGATAGGGAAGTACAAGAAAACAATAGGACAGTATTGCTCAGTATGACAGGCAGTGGTACACTAGAGTAGAGTTTTAAGGAGACACCTGAAGATGGATAATGAGTTAATTTTGTGCATGCTTACTGAAGCATGTCCCAGGTGAGAGGGGCAGCATAGAAGAAAACACAAAATTGTTTGTTTGAAAATTTAACAAGTAGTGGATGTAGACTGGCATCATGGAGGCAAGAGATGAACTTCTGATACTGAATGAGAGACAATAGGTCAACTCCCGCCCCTGCTCAGCCCATGCAGGGACCATTACATCTGAGGCAGAATATACGGTATTCAGGGCAGCTGTACTTTGTAACAATCTGAGACATATAGCACAATAGAATAATGCACCTGTTTCATTTAGCTTTACTCACAAGAATCAATCCAAATCTTTGTGCCTGCCCTATGGTATGATAATGGAGGAGAAGTTAGATAAGTAAGGGGAGGGAATATGATAAAGAACTATTTCACAGGCTTGCATAAAAAGGCTGAAGCTGGCTCACAGAATTTATATATTTAATATTTGATCTGAAATTAAAATGAGGGTTAATTTCAGATATGACAAGTGAATTTTCAATCCTGTACAGCAGGAGAATAACAAATAAAAATAAAGGGTTACACCTTGGAGTCAGGTTCCATTTATAAATAGGTTAATAGTAGGTTAGTAAATGATTAGTAGATGTTTTAAACATGTTACAGACATGTTATAGATGTTTAGAAGCATATCAGTAGATGGTGTTAGAGATGGTTATAATTCATGGTTTTAAGAAAACTTCTTGTCTGTTGGACTCTATAAAAATCTACAACAACTGTTTATTAATTTATTAAAATATCTAATCATTTATTACCTTTCATAAACTATTTATAAATGGAACATTGCTATGCTATGAAGTATGCCTACTTGGGTGTCAATTCTCTCCTTCTATAAGTTGCAAATAAAAAACAGAATAAAGCTTAGCAGTGGCACTAGGCAGAAAAGGGTGACACTTTTGTGAAACATTGTAGAATTTTTTTTGGGAAAAAATTACATTGGCATTTCAAAAATTAAAAATATTTCAATTAGCTAAAACTAGCAATAATAAAACCAAACAAAAAAAATCTCATTGGACTCATTCTTTCCTGATTCTAAACTATAGAACCAATTTTGCTGTATCCACACACACATCCCCCAGTCACTTTAGTGGGTGCTGCATGGACAGAATTGGGACTTATGTAGTGAACTATTCGATGTAAATCACTGAGGAGGAAAGTGACCACACTGAAAGGGCTTGGTTTTCAGAAAGAGCCTTCAATTGTGCAGGTGTAATTTTGCACCTGCAAATAATTGCAATAGGTATTTTGTGTGCACAACTAAATGTGATCACAGATGACAACCTTTACTCATCTAGCTGATCTCATCTGAAAATACGATAGATGTGAAAATGTTGGAATTTGCAACCACAATTCAATTTGGGAACAGTTATTTGGGTGAGTATAAGTGAGTCTGCAAAACTGGAAACCACTTTTAAGAAAACGTAGACTCTATAAACCAATAGATTCTCCTTACTATTCTTCTGACTTCAGTTTTCAAAAACTGAACATTTATTTACAAATACAATGGTAAAATATTACTGCACAAAAACTAATTTTTCAATGTATAATTTGGCTGTAAAAAAGTTAAACAGAGATGCACTGGGTTGCTTTTTTTCGTACCATGGCGATAGGCTGCTTATTAAAAATAAAGGGCCAGAGAGCGATTCCCTGAATAGTACCATGTTCCATGCAAAGTCCCATTGAATGGGAGTATTTCACAGAGTAAGGTATTAGAGCTGGTTGAGAATTTTCCAATGAAACCAAAAGTTTTCATAGGAAAGGGTCGGTTCCAATGGAATTTTCATTGGGAATGGGAAGAGGTAGAGCTGTGTGCATGCACCCCGCAAAGGTTGAGCTACTTGCCTGAGATGTGGGAGACTCAAGTCCATGCTCCAAATCAGAGAGAACTGGGACTTGAACTTGGGTTTCCCACGTTATCAAGGGAATACCTTAATCAGCAGGCTATTCTGGCATAGATCTTGCTTTTGATTTTCCTGAAACATTTCAAAAGCTCTGTTGTTTTGTCTTGATGGGAATGACAAATTCCAAAGCCTCACTTTTTTCACAGGATGGAAAATTTGTTTTGGAGCCAGCTTTATAAGATACCACCAAATGTGAATAAGAATATCCCAATCTGTCCCTAAATTGGATTAAAGAAATAGATTTTCCCTTTAATATTTTCTGGAGCTGTTGCAAGTTGGTGACGGAAGATTCAAACTTTCACAAACCAATTCCTTCTAAACTTTGATGCAAATCGGGGATGGAGGAATCAAATTTCTCCTAATTATTTGGAAAACAGGGTAACACCTGACATATTGGACCTTTCTCTACTATTAAAATAATACCCATTAGCCTCTTTCTCTGGCTTGAGAGATTTCTGCTATTTCTGAATGCAGGCTTTAGTACTTGGGAGCACTTATTGATAGAAATATATTATGAAAGATCCCATTAAAGGACTCTTCAGTATTAGTTTCAGTTTTTAAATAGCGATTTAATTTAGAATGCTAAGGCTCTTTAGAGCTGTCACTTCCAGTGCCTGAATTTCTGCTTCCACTCAAAGCAGCAGCAGGTCATGGAGATCTTACTTTAAAATGACAGGCCTAACTTCTCAAGAGAGCCTCAGTGTCTGTTAATGAAATTATCTTGAAGTTCTTAGGAAGGAACCCTGTAGTGTCTGAGTTGCTTCAATACATTTTCCCAATGTCCCAAATCTACCCTCTCAGAAAGAAAAAGTCTACAGATCTGATTCTGCGCTCTCTCTTACACTAGGTGCAAATGAAGAGTTACTCCACTGAAGTCAATGGGACTACATTATGAAAAGTATTCTGTCAAATTAAGATGGCAAACCATAATTTCAAAATAAAAAACTGGAACCCTTCTGAAGTGATATTTTGTACAATTTGGAAATACTCATAAAAAGGGCACTTTAAAAAATGTGTGCTGATGTTATTACCAGTAGCTTTTTACTCATCAGCAACACATGCATATTCCTTGGGGTGGAGTATTTTTAGTGTTTTAGTACCTGAATACATTTTTAGAATTTAGTATCTGAATTCAGTATTTAGAATTTAGTATTTAGTACTTAGTATTAGTACTAGTACTTAGTACTAAATACTAATAGTACTAAATCATACTAATACTAGTACTAAATTTAGTATTTAGTACTAGTATTTAGAATTCAATATCTGAATGAATTTTTAGATTTTTCAGTACTTTAGTATCTGAATGAATTAATCAAGAAAAACTGAACAAGAGTTCATATTTACTCTGAGGAAAATAAGAGATGTGATAGCACGTACACTCATTTGACTTTTCACTCCAAAGCGTTCATCATATTGAATGCCTGTTCTACTGGACTGGTAAACAAAGGTCAAATTCTACTAAGTAAAGCAATACCTCTAACAAATATTAAGAAGAAAGCAAATGGTTTGATTAATTAAATGAAAAACCAAGATATGTCAGGACACCAAGGCATAGTATCAAAAACTAGGCCTGTTCCGGTACAACTTTAACATATGATCACTTTATGTAATATTAATGGAAGAGGAGAATAAGGACTTGTGGGTTTTTCAATGTATTTGTAGAAAAGGGTGAAGAGAGAGGAGACTTCACTTGAATGCAACACTGAAGGAGTTGGTATATTATAAAGTAACAGCTTGAATGGTTATTCTACAAAAGCCTGTGGTTTGCCAGAAGGGCTTTTTAAACTCTCACATTTCTGGCCACTACCTAAAACTGAAGTTAGTGTAGAAACTTCATACGCCTGATAGCCAGTGATGTAACCTTGATCTGATACTTTCGTATGCAATTTTACCAGTAACATGTTTCAGGCAATAAAACATCCAACTGCTAAGGAGGTTTTATTTA
The DNA here is from genome assembly GCF_026122565.2 of Emydura macquarii macquarii. Taxonomy (NCBI): domain Eukaryota; kingdom Metazoa; phylum Chordata; order Testudines; family Chelidae; genus Emydura; species Emydura macquarii. The sequence goes on from NW_027131400.1 coordinate 9,909,203, forward strand.
AAATAAACAATCCCTGCTTTATTAGAGAGATGGTACCCAACCAAATCCTGGATCTGAATATCCCCAGAGTTTGGGAAGAGTCAGAAATGTCTCTCAGTAAGAACTTTGTGACAGGCTCCTATCTTTTAATCTGTACTGTCAAGAAATTTGACCATGGAACTGAAATTTCTGGCTCAAGCCCATCCCTAGTTTATTACAATGATACCCTTGACTGAGGGTCATTTGCATTTTATGCCAAGGCTCAGAATTTTTCTGTGACCTGGAGAGCACAGTGAAAGACTCACCCATGTTTCCATGTTTTCTCTAGGGGAAGGATGTAAGAAAGGGTTTGATCAGGGTTGACTGAGTTATGGAGCAGATGAGTGGGAAGAGTTTGTTTTAGGGTTGGCATGGCATTTCCTGGAAGATCTGCTGCTAACTTCATTATTGTTATTACCCATATCATCATTGCTTTACTAATGAGTATATCTTTAATAATAGCAATAACAAATGTATAACAACAATAGCATTATTCATATACCCTCAAATATTTTAAACATGCAGGACAAGATTTTTCAAACCTCTAAAGCCCAGGGTGAGGGGTGGCTTCAGAGTCTGAGCTCCAGCCCAAGTCACAACTTCAAAGTGCTATCTATTCAGCTACTTTTAAACCACTAGCACAAGCTCTGCTAGCTGAAGTGTCTCATTCCTGGTTGGGAGGCTTGCTCATGCTTACTCCACAATATTGTGTAGACATACCCTTGATGTTAGGCTCCTAAATAAAAGTGACCTGATTTGCAGAGCTGCTGAGCAGCTGCCACTTCTTTCGACGTTATATGACTTCCATGGACTTTGTTCCCAAATATCTGACTAGGCATATATTTGTATTTTTAATTTTTTATATACATGGCAGCAATATATTGCAACCTGACCCCATATAAAATCTAAAAATCCCCTATAAAATCTCATAAAGACACTATATCAACTCAATCCTTGTAAGGCACCTCACTGTCACAGGGATGGGCTCCAAATAAATTCTTGTAATAAATAAAAAATAATAGCAACACTTAGCATTTATATAGAGCTTTACAATCCCAATTTTTTCATCTGGATGCGAAAGCTTAATTCACCTTTAGGCTCCTAAATGAAAGTGGCCTGATTTTCAGAGGAACTGTGTGTAGAGCCCTATGAACTCAAGAGAAAATTATGGATCAGCACAATATGTAAATCTAATTAATTAAATAAAATAAGATAAATGTAAAAAAGATACTCTAGTCTGATGCTTGGGACATTTTAGGTCCTAGCAAAGTCAGTGGAAGCTATTTTAATTTAATTTTTTTTAAATCCTTTCTTTGATGTTTCTAAATGAAGAAGGGGATAGAATGTCTAATGAAAAGGTTGTCATTCAATTTAATCTTGCATTACTCTTTGAAAATAAATCCTTGCTAGGTAAATGTTAGAATCAAACCCTTTTTTTCTCCCCAAATCTGAAAACAGTCTGTCAACACTTGTTACTTTAAAAATGTCTGAATAAAGATTTACATGATAGGCCTATAACTATACTATATATTATACTACTAAGGTCCATCAAGGAAAACATATACATTTAAAAATTGTTTGAATTTGTATTTACAAGTTATTCTAGACAGCAATAATTCCGTGCAGGCAAAACAGACATTTAAGCATACGCACATATCGATAAATATATATATATATATATATATATATATATATGTAAATACACATTCACACATATGCAAAAGCATCAGTGGTAGAGATGAAGGTATTGAAATATCTGAAGGCACAACCTTACTAGGGACATTTAAAATATCTGGTTCTCACAGATACTTAATCTGCTCATTATATACAATTATTTGGCTAAGATATTTGCTGTCCAAATCTATGCTGAATTTCCTATCAGGAATAAGTACTGATAGTGGTATTGCTGATGTGACATGACTTGATTCAATGCAAATTGACGCGACCTGACGTGCTGGAGAGAACATAGCTCCAATGTGCATCCTGATATCACTTATGCAGCATGACCATTGGAGTATGCCTCAAAAATTCCCAAACTAGCTTTATAAACAAGGGGCTGGTGGTCAAATTGGAACCACAACCCAAAATCTACAACCTGAGTTTATACTGTCAAAAAAGCTGTGTATGTGGTATCAACAGCAAAGCAGTTAAACAACAAGCATCATTTCCTTGGCTTGGCATCCTATTATAGATATGGCTGATGAAGATGATAGTACCCGAGCAGGGAAGAGAATGGAAGCCATTCTGCTCCATTTGAATCCAGTCCTGGAAGGGGAAGTCAGTGGGAGCTGAGGCTCCTTGGCCCATCTCAGAACTGGGCCTTATATGTCTGACAAATAGAAAAGCTAAAAATTAGAAAAGAAAGTAAAATATATATCTTCATGCAGCTACGTGGATATTGGAAACAACAATTAGTAAAAAAGAACTTACTAACAGTAGCTGACAGAATACCTTAAAATGACAAAATTGGGCACCTACCTCCAATAATGTAAGTTCTTGGATGTTCACATTTACTTACTCATTACAGGTCAGACCCTCAGCAGGGCTAAACTGGTGTGGCTCCATTAATGTCAATGGAGCTACAGTCATTTACACCAGTTAAGAATCTGGCCCTTTAAATTTAACCACGCTCTTCAAAACCGAATTTCCTCCTTACATATGGCATAAATTTACTGTAAACATAAGAAGTCTGACTCTCCCCTTCTGGGAAAGCCTTCTGGAGTCTTACACCAGGGTAATTCCACTGACTACACTGCCTGCTTATTTACACTGGTGTTAGTGAGAGAATTAGGGTCAAGATATGTATAACAATTCTATACTTTTCTGAAGGAACATATGGTAAGGGGAAAAACTTTCTGAAGAGGATATAATCACCTGAATTCAACTTATTGCAGTTCCTTGATTCCTATTCTGGTCTATTTTAGAATGATTTATCAAGCTTCTGAAATATGCTTTCCACTCAAGAAAAATGGTTACTACAGGGCTCTGTTGTTACCAAAAAAATGAATCCTTATCAAAAGGAAATTGCCATCTGTCCTCTTGGATAAGAGGCTGGCAATTGAGTCTCAGCAATTTGGCTGTAGAAAGGTGTCACATAAGAGACAACAAATTAATCCCTTTAATCTAAATCATTTATTTGCCTTTAATTTAAATGCACAAATGGGATGTGCACATGTAAATTTGAGCATTTACAGGCACAAGTGATAATGTGCCAAAACCTATGTGGATGCAAATAGAGGCCATACTGAGAAAATGTCATCCTTTATTTCTAGATATTTGGGTAAATCTTTCTGAAATGTTTTGCCTTGTAATATAATACATTATTTAAACACACACACACCATGCTCACACACACTGCACTATTTAATTATGGAGAATCCAGGATTCTTCTCTCCTTTGCATGCATGTGTGTGTCTATGTGCATATGTGAGAGATTATAAACTGTCTGATGTGATAAGACCTTTGCTATGTTTTCCACTTTTGGAACATAAAATTTGTAACTTAATAATATCACGTAATGGACCTGCAACCATATAAGCCAATGGAAAACTTCTGTTGACGTCAACAGAAGCATGATCACACTGTAACATTGGAGCTGTGGGGAATATGTGCCTTTTATCTGGCTTCAGCTTCAAATTCAGATTCACCAAATTCACCTACTTTTTGCCAAACCTGGGTCAAGATTCAAGCACGCTAGGGCTGAGTTTTGAGTGCCCCCTAGTCCAATTGCAGGTAAAGATAGGGGCCAACCAAAAAGTTCAGATCTGATTCTGGATCCTTACTCCCTCATAGCTGGAGAGTATTTTGGATTTGGTGCAGATCCTTCTGGAATCTGCAACTCAGTCTCTGTGACTGAATAATTTCTCAGGTGCTGAGTTGCTGCCCACAAGACATACCTCACAGGAGCAAAATTAAACAAAAACTTTACCTGGTGTCAAAAACATGAAAAGGTCTATCTCCAAATTCTGGTTTTGAGCGGAAAACATGGGCAATTTGGTGTGAAACTAGCTAAAACTCAGTTTCTGCTGAGTTTTGCTTTGAATTTTTGGCTTCATTCAAATCTCAAGATTGATAATAACACTTGAGTTCCATGAACCCACACAAAATGACACTGACAAAAGGGTCTGTGAATAAAAATTATAGTCTGATTAAACACGTATAAGAGTCAAGCTGTGGCTACTACAGAACATGGGACCTGAGTGACGGTAGGGGGAAAGGAGGAGATTCCGGGTACTCTTTCCCCAAGTAATACTCTCGTGCAGGAGGCAGTCATTTGCCTTAAGTACTGGAAGGGAGGGAAGTTAGCTCTGCCAAGGTTGTCCAGAGAGGGTGGGTAGGTAACCTTTTTCAGCCTCCGATACATTGGACAGCACCTGGGGAACATCTGTTACTCCTTTTCCGAAGATGGAGCAATGAAGACCTATGAGCATGCTCTCCCTCCATATCAATAAGGAATTACATGATTGCTTCTGCCCTATGCAAATATAATGCCTCCAGCCACTGCCTCTCAAATGCAGCAACATCCTCCACCTCCACCTCTGAAAGCTTTAATTTGGCTCTAACTATACCAAGGTGTACACATACTGGATAGTATATTAAGAAGCCCTGTTTAGAGACAGGAGTAATTATAACACAGAAAATGCACAGCTTCTGCACAAATACATGGAGGAATATGTTATCTTAATCAACAGCAATCTCAGTACATAAAGGTATATGTAAACTGGTACCAAGTGTATACCTATCATTACAACGACCTTCCCCACCGCAATTTCCTACAGATGAAGAAATGCAGAAGGGTTAATGCTGTATTGGAGCCATGTACAAAATGTTTCCGCAGAGAACCCTCCTTCTTAGCCACTTCTATCTGATTTGGTGTCCGCAAGCAACCTGCTGCCAAAATGAGCTGTAAGTCCTGATTCAGATTCAGCACTGTCAGAGCTCTATTAGGCATGCTGTATGGGGCTGGAGCTGCCTCAGTTTCATCCCTTAACAGCAAAATAATTCCAGATGGAGTTCTGTTAATGGTTTTTTGAGAGGTGCAGAGAACACAGTTTACCAGCTATTTTAATTCTATCAGTGTTCCTGGAAGCTTAATATTTTTTGCACAATCATATCTATATCCCATATCTCCTCCAAGAACTGCATTTTTTTTTCATTCACTGTTTTCTCCTTGGACTTTCCTCCATTTTATTCCTTTATTCTGATTTTCTTTCTCTCACCTACTTTCTGGCAGGTCTTCTTGTACCTTCTTGTACATTTGCCATGTAGGAGTTCAGGAAAGACAGCACTAAATCTGCATTCATAAGGGTGTGTGTGTGGGGGGGTCGTATTAATTCCTAATTAATCTGTATGTGAAACCTCATACATTTTACATTTGCAAAATTAAAATACCATCTAATGCTTTGGTAACACATACAGTATGAAAGTTGCCAACAACTGTTTTTTGCAATCTAGTCCTTTGCTATTAATACTGTGCTACACACATAACTTCACTGCAACAAAGCTGGTAAAACTGAGATCCTCTCATTCCAAAAGCACAGGCCCCTATTACCTGATGTAAAGGAGACCTGCTGTTAGCAGTATAGATGCTATGACGGAGATGAATAAGTTGTAGAAAATTTGCCATAAAGTCCCTGCTCCAAGGATTTTACAATCTAAGGCCAATGTCCTGCAAAGACTGCTTGGAATTAAGCGTGTGCATAAGTCTTTGCAAAATCATGGTCTAAATATGAGACTTGTTCGAGTATTATCTTCTGATTGTAATCTGTTTAGTCGTCAGTCAAAAGGACCGGAAATATTTCAAATCTAATGATCTCAGAAGCAAATTATTATTTTGTGTGTTCTTAGGGGTATAAGTTATGGTAAAATATGGGCTGTTGTCTCCCTTTGTCTTGTATGGTGTCGAACACAATGTCAGCACTTCCAAAGTAACACAAGTTATTCAGCATTTGTAAGTGGCTGAGAGCACAGAGAGATGGAATTATAATGATCATTTATAATAATTTCAGGCAGCTATGTGCATTACCAGAGAAAATCTATTCACGGACATTCACCCAACTTATTCTGCTACATGGGTAAAACTACATACCATCTTTTTCTGCAGCAGCTCAGCTTACAACCTGAAAAGCTGTAACTTTTTCATTAAATCCCACATTATTGCCTTATTGTATATAGAGTCTTGTTCTTCCATAAGGCACTGTCAGTGGAGAGATAGATGAATTTCTTCATGTTCTAAGTATTTTCTACTTTTATCTATTGATCAGATTCACAAAATATTTATGGTCCCTTCAGGCACTCTATGTGCTTTACAAAACAAAGGATTTCTGTGCTAAAAATAATATGAGTTCCAAGCTTCTCAGATCCGATTCTGATTTCCCTCACACTGGAGTAAATCTGGAGTAATTCCAATGAAGTCAATAGATTTATACTAGCTTTGCACAGGTATAAATGGGATCAGAATCAGGGCCCTTGACTACTACAGATTTTATACAATAGGATGGCAGTTTCATTTGAAATCCTGGAATCCAGTGATTACATTGATGTTTTACTTGAATCAAGTTTTCCCAGTGTAAGACCAGCCTCTTTTCACACTTACATCAGTAGAGATCAGAAATAATTCCAATGAAGTCAAAAGAGTTATGTTATTATAATCCCGTGAGAGGGGTGAATCAGGCCCATAGGATGATATACTCATCCGTGCTCTCGCTTCTTTTATGCTGGGTAAAAAGGCTGGATCAGCATAAAGGGTTCTAAAAGTCCCATTTCCAGCTGGGGGAATGAATCCCTTGGCACAGGCACTGTAGAAGAGGGCCAAAAGGCTTTCCTCTGTGGACCCCTTTTGCAAGCACTGGTGGGAGGGGGCATGCCAGAGGTGGGGTTGGGGTAGGGACATTCCAGGCCCATAAGATAGCCTGGGAAAGCTGCTGTAACTTACACCAACACCACAAGACTTGTGGCCAGTCTGATACGAGTGTAAGTGAGTGGGGAATCATTGCCACATGGACCACAATCATACTTCTCCATAATTCACAGTCCATGTGATCATGGTACTTCCCTGTGTATCTCTGCATCCTTTTGGATGCTTCTCTGGGTTTGATTTGAATAGCATTCTACAGACTAGTCCATTTAAAAAAAAAATCATGGACAAGCAGATTCTGGTCCTATTGGAAAGAAAATATGCGAGAGACATTATACCTATAAATAGCTCAACTACATTATTATCTCCATATGGATTTCACTCTTAGGAACCTGGACATAGAGAAACTTGAGCTAAATGTAGGCAGGCTTTGGCAGAGAAAGACATTACTTGTATATACAACAGTAAAAATGCTTCCCTTAGAATACAGTATATGCACCCATTGCTACTCTCCGAACTGAGAGCAAACATGATTCTGGAAAAATCTCAAGGTAATGTTTTGAAAATAAGGCAAATGACACCTGTTGTGAGCATATGTTGCCCTTTCCAAATCCCTCTGGCCATTATTTTATCTCAAACTATTTCAGTGCTTCACTCTAATTTTCTGTGGAAGTAAATGAGCCAAATTCAGATGTAGTGTAAGTAGACACAACTCAGTTGACTTCAAAGGAGCGGTACCCATTTTTACCAGGCCCAAACTTTGGCCAATAACTACAAGGAAGAGCACTGGAATTGGGTTAAACCATCACTTATTAGATAAATAAGGTTGGTCTAGTTTTGGATATATTTTAATTGACCAGAAAATGCAGGTACAGTCTTTGCCCATTTAATTGCCTTCACTTCTCCAACCCTGATTAGCAGAGTCTATCCTTGTGATTAAAATATAGATGCAATTTATATGGCTGTTCAAAGAACAGAAATTGAGGCCACAAACAAGGAAGAGGCAGGTGACAAAGCCCACTAGCTTTATATTCTGAACCACATGAAGCCATGTTGCCCACCGTAATAAGATGATCGAGGACTCTCATCTCCAGAAGAACTGGCAGGTCTGCCTATAGCATGTATTAGTGGGAAGCCAATGATTTAATGTTTTCTTGTATAGCATCAGTCTTTACGAAAGTAAAAGTTACATCACAGATAAATACAAAAGTTGTTTCTCTTACATGACTCTACGAGCCAGGTTTTCTGCTGAGCCCACATTTCACTGGCATAGCAGAGTGAGGGTGTCGGTTGTCACTTCCTTATTCTCTCTCTGGCCTCTAGGGACCACATGCCAGATGAAGATTACACTTTATGCAGCTACTGTCCCTGTGCCAACAGCTTCAGGAGTCATCTCTGTCAGCTTTACACCTCCCCACTGAGGGGTATCCCCAGCCACGGCTTTGGGGTAGTCTTCCCCTCCCTCTCTACCGCATGAAAGGTGCAAAGGGAGTAGAGCCAGGCCTCAAATTCAGCTCCAATTATCTAACTGGGCCAGAATGTCATGTCAGTTTAAACTGGTGTAAACACAGAATAATTCTTAACGGAGTTACTCTGGGTTTACACTCATGTAACAAAAGTCAGATATAGCCCTCTGCTCTTACATTCAATGATACGAACAGACTCTAGAAATGGATTCCCTTCTAAGAACCATGGATCGGTGTAAGTAAGGGCAACTGCATGGAAGTCAAGAGAATTGCTCCCACTTACTGCAGGCCAGAATTTGACTCTTAACTTTAGCTGCTGAAAAATTAATTGAAAACTTCATAGATATTAAAGCATTTTGGAAACAGGGTACTTCATACAGTAATTACAAGTTTATTTCTCAGTAATTTACACTATTGAGGGTGAAAACATCTTTTCATTGGTGCCTGTCACAGCAATAAATCTCTTCTCATTGGCATTTGGGAAAGTAACAATAGCCTTTCACTGAATTTGTTTAAAAGAAAAATTCATGGTTAGAAAATTAACATTTCAAGTGTGACTATGGAAAGCTTTCCAAAGTATATACAGTGAATTTGTATGAACTGTGTTCAGACACCACATTAGAAGAGGAAGGACAGTCTTGTGATCAAGGAACTTGCCTAGGGCTCCAGAAATTAGATACAGTTCCCAGATTTGCCACAGACTTCTTGTGTGACCTTGGCTGAGTTACTTGATCTCTTTATGGCTCTGTTTCTCATCTGTAAAATGGGTATAAGAATGCTCCCTTTCACCCAGACTTTGTCTTTCTTGTCTATTTAGGTTGTGTCTTTGGGCTAGACTACGCACACTTGCACCAAAATACCAAAAAGGCATGAAACAAAACAAATGTCATTATTCCAGTGCAGATCTGTATGTGGGCCAGCCCTTAACATGCACTGCACAGTGCTTGGTAGAAGGAGTCCCCTGAGTGACCGGGGCTTCTAGGCAGTACCTGAATACAAATAATAAGTATAAGCAAAACACTGATGGAGGCCATGTTGGTATGGAGAAAGGAGTGCATGGATTCTCACCCAAGGAAAAGCCAGCCATCTAATAGAGATGATCTTTAATTAAAAAATCAAACAGAATTGTAATGAAAACCTCAACAGGATATTTCAAAGTGGTTTCTTAAAACTGGTGGGTGCTTATTGGAAGTTGTGCTGTATTTCACATACGATAGACTTCAGAGTCTTACTACACATGTCTGGATCAGCTGCCTTTTATAAATTAATTGATTTCACTCTGCTGATTTATGTTATCAGAACCTCTTGAATAAATGAAAGCCTTGTATTCTCTCTGAGGTTGTTATCTGACAGTATAAGTATATTCTCGAGAAAACACTAATTTTACCATTAACACTCCAGACACTTGTCATAAGATAAATCAGTTGTTCAACTTGCCACTGAATCATCCTACCTCCACTGAATCCTTTCACTTCTTCTGGCTCTTTGTTTATTCAAACGCTTCCAGGAAATGTCACACACCTTACCTTGATTTTATCAGCCTATATGTTTATAATGAATTATCCTTACTCATACAATGCTGATTTAAACTGCAGACCTATCATTGCACCTCATCCTGCAGAAAAGACCACTCACTTTATAAATGACCCTCATCACACAGCTGTTACATGCAACAGAAAGTCAGAAAAAAATTCAAATGTCAATCCACAACAGCACTAACTGGCACCCTGGTTTGTAGCCATAGCGGAGAGAGCTGGGATTGAATGATCACAGAGAATAAGGTAGCCTCCCATCTCTCATGATGGTTTCTCCAGAAAAGTGGTCATGCTGGCTTAGCAGGAGAAGGTGACTCTACTATTTTCCCTACTGCATCAGTTCTGTGGATAGAGAACTTACACTCCAAAGAGCTGATCCTGTCTCCCACCAGTTTTAGTCCAGCGTAACTTCACTGATTTCAGCGGAAGCATGGTGTCCTCACCCTACAGCTTAGCAGCAGTGCTGTAGAGGCTGGCCCTGCTACCCAAGCCCTGGGGAAGGGCAAGCAGTAGACGCTGACCATCTCTCCACACCCCACCCGTCCCAGAGCCCTGCTTGGCATGAGAGCTGGCAATAAAATCCTGCCCTTACTTTCTCCTGCCAGCTCTCCTGCAGTGGGAAGATGGGATTGCCATTGGGGAAGGGACTGTGCAGGCTGCAGGAGACGGCAAGTAAGGCTGCTGCAGGGGGGGGGGAGGGGTAGGCTCAGTGAGCATGGGGTACTTGTAATCTGGCATCACATGTAAAAACTGAGCAGAGCCCAAGGGGAAGGAGGTGCCTGAATCTGGACTGAACAGCTGAGGTGGGAGAGGAAGTTGAAACTGATTGAAAAAAAAGGTAAAGTTCCTTTCCATCATGTGGATTTAGGCACTATTCCCACTGATTGTGTTCTGAAATAAGACGGATGTTCTATATATATTAATTAAGGTGCTGGAATATATTTGTGTAGAGTGAGGACATAGACATAAAGAGACATGCTTTAAGGAGCAACTAGAGAACGACTCCTTAACCAGGAAGTTTCTACCTTATCAAGCTCCCCCTGCAGCACATCTTGGTCATCTCTGGCAGCTGTGGAGGACCAGAAACTCTACCACCACTCCACAATCTGTGTGTTGGAGCGCTTTCTGCCTTATCAGAGGTTGTAAGAGCTTGGAACAACCTAGTATAGAAGGGAGCCTCCCCCCTCACCACAGCAGTGACTCCTGGCTTACACCAATATCAGTGAGATAAGACTCAGGCCCCAGGACTATAAATCCAGCAACTTAACAATATGAATAAGTAGATAAACAAATGAATACACAATATAACAGAACACCTGCAAAGCAATAAAAAGGGGGAAAGCCGTGGTTCCTTCACCTGCTGAACGTATTAGCAATCCTATATCAAAAATATCTTGGAAGCAGAACTACAAAAAGTAACAGTAGCAAAAGGAAAACAAACAGAAAATATTATAAATAAATAAAAACCACATTAAGACCAGTGCCTGCATGGAGTTGATTGTAATAGGAATTGAGTGCGCTCAAGATCTCCAGAAGTTGCTGAGCACCCTATAAGATTGAGCCCTGAAAGTGCAAGAATATGTGTGTGTGAGAGAAAGAAATGCACAAGGGCAAATACAAATCCTTCTGTGTTCACAAAGTGTATTAGATACAGGTTGCTCTATAAATTTTAACTAAGGAATAACAGGCTAATATAGGCCACTCACTAATATAGCAGATCTACTATATCAAAGAAAATACAAGAAACTTGTTGTATATACATTTTGGGAAAGTTCCCATTATCCAAGTGGAACATAAGTAAAAAATATTATATCGAGATTAATCCCACCAAAGAGAAAGAAAATTAGAGGGCTTGAAATATACTTACAAATGCAAGGCACCACTGAGCATATAAAAGAAATAACTAATTCTAACGCATCAACATTTGGTGGGAGAGGGAGGGAAGAACATAAGGAAAGAAGCAGCATCACAGGAATGACTATTTTAATAATTATTTTAAATCAGACTCACAATATACAACATCATAAAAACACTAACTCCTGGATTAGGGATAGAAGAGAGCAAAATACAGATACATCAAAACCGTCATGTATTTCTGATGTCTTTCTGAATACCATGCAACTTGCACAGCTAGCCTGCTGTATGGAAGATCTAGGAGAAAAGATGATAGGCATATATATGTCAATTGTATAAGAGATGAGCCTTTACTCTATATGCAGGGATCTTAAAAGCAGGCAGAATAAATTTACACACATTTTTCTTGAGTAGTCTTTTTAGTTTTACAAAATAGTGGGACAATTATTCTAGGTTATTTTACGTTAGAAAAGAAGAAAAACATGTGGTAATGCATCACTACAGTCTACGTTCTGTTTAAAAATAGCCTTTAAAATAAATACAACAAGCCTGTGTCACTGTTATTGAGCTAGCTGCTAGAGCTGGTTGGGAATTTTTTGATTAAATCTTTTTTTGTCAGAAAATACAGATTTATCAAAATCATTTGCAGGAAAAGATCAGTTTTGATGTATTTTCTGCTTCATAAAAATTTTGGGCTCAAATTATTTTTTATTTTGAAATTTAATTGAATAGCTAATTTATAGTAAAAAAATGTAAAAAAAATTAAAAGGTCAAAATCTGAACAAAAGCTTTCAAAGTTATTGATACTAAATGTTTTGATTGATCCAATCCAAAAATTGTTTTGTATTTATGGTTCACGAACATTTTTGAGATTTCAACTTTCCATCCCGATTAGAAATGGGAAAATTGTTCAAAATCTTGAAAATGCTCATGGGATCGGATATACTTTTTCTTGCCCAGCCTGTCTGTCTCCTTTCTGGACTCTCTGAATGCATCTCCTCAAGTTTTAGGTCTGGTGCCTTTACCTATCTTGAGGTGGAATTTTGCAATTCTTTCACAGCGAGTGCTGTATATATCAGTTGTGATTACCTAGCAGGTCCAACTGAATTTGGATACTAACAGTTCTTTCCTTCAGGAGTCTGTGAGCAGAGGTATACAGTGATCAGACAGCCTTCTTGAAACCAAAGTACTGTTTATATTGCAGTAAAAACAAATTATTTAGAGAAAACTGATTTTAAAACAATGAAGTCTACACACACATCTATTTTCCCTAAAGCTCTACATTCCCTGATGGTAACCTAGGCAGACCTAACTTCATCAGATACCCCCAGTGGGCTCTATGTCTGAGTCTGGTTCCCTTGAACAACTACAGCCTGCTTTTGAGAGAAGGTCCCTTTTTATCTTTCCACAGTTCTTCTCTGTTCCTGGGCTTTCACCAATCTGGTCAAAACCAGGCCTGCTGACTCAGCAGGAGATTGAACTAGAGTCCTCAAAGCCGATAGTTCTGGTCCTGTCTCTTAATGACTCTCAAATGTTTGCTGAGCAGTGGCTTATTCTGAGCCATTCTTCTCCTTTCTGCCTTGTTTTTGACACAGTCCTCTGTTGAGTTAGCCCCACATATTCATACAGTATTATAAATTATTACAGAGCAGTTCTAAATCCAACAAACCCACTTTTCAAATATGGGTGTCTTAAAAGGATGTTCAAATTCTTCACTGGGATGCTCACATCAATATTTAGGACCATAAAACTGACAATTAAGTGCCTGATCCAAAGGCTAGTGAAGTCAATGTGAGTTTGTCCACTGACTTAGATGGGATTTGCATCAGGCCCTAAATGTCTAAGGCCTTGATTCAGGAAAGCACTTAAGCATACCTTTAACTTTAATGATATGCTTAAGTCCCACTGACTTCAATTTACTGTCCTTCATTTAGACATCCTGTTAAGGCACCTGTGTTTGAAATCTAAACTTCTTAATTAAAAATGAATCTGTAATTAAACATCACCACAGCACTTAAAAAACTAATTCTTAAAAAGACTACCTCTGCCATTCTTCATTGATATCGCTTGTATTTTGTAGTATAGTACTTCCATAAAACTACCATATAGTGCAATATCACAACTGGAAAGAGACACACAGTAAATCCTGACCCCCTTGTCTTTCCACTACAGCTCTACTTAAGCTTATAAAAGAGTAAAAGAAAAGATTTCATCTCCTAAAAGGAATAGCTGAATTTAAACCTATTATGGTCGCTATAACTAACAATAGGACTAATATTTATATATCTGCTCATCACAAACTTTTTAAGGAGGGGTCAATAATCTCCCTCTCTGGGAGATCATAAAATGCTCAAAAGCAAAGCAACAAAATTACACCAAGTAAATCAGCCAGATGCAGATGAAATTGCATTCCATTTGAGAGGAAACACAAAACAATCCTACAGTCTTCTGAATGTCTCTTTAATGCAGACTTCTTTCAAGAACTTTGTAAGTTAGTATTCAAACAGTAATAGCCCAAAGAACACCGTAAACAGCTTATTTTAGATAGAAATCACATCACTTCAAAAATAGGGTTCAAGTGCTTATTGGCAATCAAATAGGTGAACTCACTGGGTAACGCTATGGTTGTTTTCCTCTCTGGTTCCTGCTTTTCCTAGAGCATTAAGGTGTGAAAACTCCTTTTTTTTAAAAAAAACAAACTATTATATTACTTATACAGAGTGGTCTTTTGCTAGTTAGCCCACCATTGTGCCAAGTCTTAGTCCTTTAAAAAAACATTTATTTGATATCTAGTAGTTATCAGCCAAAAAAGAAGGCATAATCTACCTTGTGGTTCCCCCCATTACTTTCTGGAAAATTGATTCCAACTCTCTATACTATAAACATAACTTGTTTTATTGTTAGGAAGTGAAAAATCCATTAATCAAACTAAAAGAGAAAAATTGCTGTTTTACTTTTGTAATATTTTAATATGGGATCTATTAAGAAACCTAGTTTAAGTCACTGCTTCTTAAAGGGATTGTTGATCCTTTACAGCTTGGGACTCAGGAGATCGAGGTTCAGCTCCCATGTCTGCCAAAGACTTTCTGTGTGACCTTGGGGAAGTTAAACTCTCAAGACTTAGGGCTTGTCTACACGGTGCAGCACAGCATGCCAAAGGAGTGTGATTTGTAAAGCACGCAAGTGTGTTGTACTCTAACTGCCCTGTGTAGACCCTGTAGGTGCGCTCTACAAGGTAGTGCTGTGGACTACGTTAATGTGAACTAGGTACCTTTTAGAGTGGGCCAACAGGGTCTACACGGGGCATTTCAAGTGTAGCATGTTAGTGCACTTTACAAATCACACCCTTCTAGTGTGCTTTGCTGGCACCATTTGGACAAGCCCTTTGTTCCCCATCTGTAAAGTGGGAATAATATGCTTCCTTTCTCTCTCTTGCCTATTTAGAGTTTAAGTGCTTTGGGGAAAGGACAATCTCTGATTTTGTGCTTGTTCCGTGTTTAGCACAGTGGACTTTGATGCTGGTTGGGTTTTCCAGGTGCTTCTGTAATACAAACAGATCACCATCATCATCGTCACCTTTTTTGAAAAAGTGGATGAAGGTTATAAAACAGCTGCACGTTGTATAACCAGTAGGCTTGCTGAGCATGGAGATGTGTTACTGTAATCCAATAAGCTGAAGCAAACTGAGGGGAGTGAAAGCCATATGCTATTGAACTGGCAGAAGTGCTGTACCAACATACAGACTAAAGCAACAAGGAGTTGGCTGTACAAGGTACTACACGAGACCTTTGGAAGTATTTCTCTTAGTGGCTGGTCCCTAAGGCTGCCTTTACCTTCTTCTAAGTGCCACTCAAGTGGTAGAGCTGGATAAATAAGTCATGATAAATATATTTATTCCATGCATTTTACTGTGTTTTTCTCTTCGTGAATTGTCTTTAAGCAGATCATGAATTTTTTGAATTTACTAGCTATTCATAATCATCTGCCCAATAATTCCGGCAATTAATTCTTGGTCTGTAGATTGTTAGCAAGCAGGTCATTGCTAAAAGTTGAGATCCAACATTATATCTGTTTTGATTGGACAATTAAGTCACGTAGTATGTTGCTGTCCCCTAATTGGAAGAGTTTAGAATCAGGTTTCCGTTGTGAATACTCATGAATTAGAAATTTGTTTTCTTCAAATACCATGCAGCATTTCCTTTAAATCTACTGCACTGGAGATCATTCCTGTGAGTACGCTATTCAGGCACTCAGGAGACCTGGTTTATATTCCCTGCTCTGCCAGACTTCCTGTGTGACCTTGGACAAGTCACTGACTCCGTCTGTACCTCAGTTCCCATTTGTAAAATGGGATAATTATGCTTCCCTACATCAGAGGGGTATTACGAAGATAAATACATTGAGGATTGTGAGGCACTCAGGTACTATGTTGTCGGGGGCCATTTAAGTACCTAAAATAGTTAGATATGAAACTCATTTGCAAGAATATTTATAGACAGTCAGAAAAAAAGGGGCAACAATCAAAAGAAAATGATTTTAAAGTTCAAAAGCATATTCTTGGATTTTTTTGCGCAGCTCTGCAGTGACAGGATTACTTCTGGCTGGCACTAGGGAGCAGCAGAAAGAATCACAGCACAAGTGACTGGCATTCAGTGGTTGGCACTGAGGCCTTGGCCATATCTTATCTTTGCTCCTCATCGTGGCCACTTCCTTCTGACTAACCAGTGCTCACTCCACTGCAGGCTGTGAGATCTGTTCAGTACGCTGAGCACCATGCCTGCTCTGCGGAAGGTTATGCTGAGGTTTCCTCTACAACTGTTGCGCACAAAGTGGAGTGGCGAGCACACTCCATGCTGCTTTCAGCAGCATCAGTTCCTTCTTGCAGAACCGAGCCATAAATGAGCCCTGCCTCAAATGCCTATACATCATTCTCAGTTTTCATGAGGTGCCACTACATTCTGTAAAGCGTAAAGAAATGGGTTGAAATCTAGACAGCCCACCTAAAGCCTGAGAAGTTGGCTTTTATGTGGCTGGAGCGCAAGCAGAAATGAAATCCACCCGCTCCAGTTGTTATCAGGGTGGAGCCTTGCTCCCTGCACTTCACACCTGCTACTCTAAAGGAGGGGCTGAAATAGCATCTGCAGCCCCTTTGTGACCATTGCACAAGGTGTTCTGGCCACTGGATACATATAAACATGAATCTAGTGTTTCTTCCCCTGCTGCAGCCCTGTCCTGTTACCTATTTTCCATGGTGTGAAGGGGGAACCCAGGCATCCTTGGTGACCTCTCTACCTATAGTACCTCGATGTGGAGTTTAAGGGGTGCCTTGTGCTAATTTTTTTGGAGAGGTTTTTTGCACCATGGGTAAATTTCATCCTTTCTTAATAAGTCAATTTAAATCTTGCTCCTGTGCTTTTAGGTTTATTATTTAATGACAGATTTTTAAGCAACATGAAGTATAACTTTTTGGAAAAGCACTTTATTCTCACTTGATAATGTTTTTAACATGGTGATTTGTCACTGCTACCAAGAAAGAATACAACCAGTGCATCCAGTATGTGTTTCAAGTCCCAAAGCATTTGATATGGACAGATTGCTGGCATTTTTAAAGATAGAATACCTATTGTCTTCTATGTCAAAAGTAATACAAAGTATAACTCTCCACTTTAATCACACAAATTAGAGCCACAGAGGATAGCATGGAACTATTTATGCATCTCTCAAACAACCAGCCAATACCACGGGCTATTTAGCTAGCTTTGCCCTCCTGGAATAAGGGCACCATTTTTCCTGTTTTCAGGATCAGATCGTCTCTTACTGCACCAGTAATTTTTTTTTTTTTTTTTTTTAAACACCACCATGAGCATATAGTTCTGCACATGGATCTATGCGGATTCACACCATGGTCCACTGTTTTTCCTATGCAAAATTTTGAGGAGAGAATAAAGACTACAGAGGGGCCCCAGCCACAAAGTTTCAGTTCAGATACAAACTTTCCCAAAGTTCAGTGGCACTGAGATCTGCGGCTTGATTCCCATCTCACACCACTTTGACACTCATATATCTCCTTTCTGTGGAGTTATTTCTGATTTACACTGGCATGAAATCAGAATTAGGCCTCTGGACTTTGGTTCAGATCTGTATCTAAAAAGACTGGAATAAATACAAAAAGGAAAATACTATCAGTGTATTTTGCAATCAGCTTTGCAATGAATATTGATGGCTATTGGACATATTTGAATTAATATGCTGCACAGCAATGTTCCCTTGGAAACTTATATGATCCTTTGCCAGTTTTGGTGATGTAACTGAAGTCCTTCTAAGGGATGATTATGGATGGAAATATCAATTAAAACAGGTGTAGGGGAATCATGAAGAAAACAGAATGCCAAACAAGCAAAAATGTTGCTTCTCATATGCATTCCCTTTAGGAAGTTGTAGGTAAAGGAATTATCTTAGTTTCATTTTCTTTTACAAAGCAGTGCCCACAATTGCAGTTATTGACTAGTGTAGATGTCCAACTGTATGGCTATGCTGACTCCAAATTGTTCTTGGGCCTGTCAAAATGAGTTAGGATTGTGTGGAGAAATCAACTGGGAGTTTTATGAAAAGGATAAGCTCAAAGAGTGGCTGCAATGTACTTTTCACTGATTCTCAAGTCCTAAAAAAGCCAGGGCCACTGAGAGTTATAGATCTGTCTTGGTACATACATATTTTCTTAAAAATATGGGGGGATTCTATTCATTTTAAGGCGCCTGTGTATTTTTTCCTTTTATTCCTGGTTCTATGAAGATGATCCTTCCCCCTGCTGATAACACCATAGACAGTAACCTAAATAGGTAGGGTGAAGCACTGACTTGAAGATGGGCTGCTGTGACCTTCAAACAGCATCTGGCCTAGAAGACCTGCAGCTAGGGGATAGGGGGCGGAGCAAATAGTTTAACAGAAAATCGAATGCACAATATACGAGTTATTCCCCCACAACGCTCTACAACAATGAAAAGGAAACACTTCCAGCAATTTCCATCATGTCCTTGATCATAATCAATATCCTATAGACATATAGATATTTCTGAACGAATGAACATGTCAGAGAAAGTCAGTTGTCAATATTGTGGAGTGTCATTAATGCAATGTCGTTAAAAACAAAAGCTTTCCAATTACAGTGTGAAGTAGACTACTCTAAGGTGGTTACTGCTTCATAATGGGAGTTGGTTTTCCATGGCTCTATTTCAATTTCTACTACTGAGTTGCTGTGTATCCTTGGTTAAGTTACTCATACCCTGATCTGGCACAGCACGTTTACATGTTGTGCTAGATCAGGGCCTCCTGTGTCTCGGTTTACTCATCTGTAGAATGGGTATAATCATACTTGCCTAAGTCAATGGGGTGTTGGAAGGCATTAGGACCTGTGGAAAAATGGTGCTACAGAAGTGTGTTTATTATTATTATATCTTGAGCTAATTTGAAAGTTTAGCTTGTGCCACCACTGCACTAAATAATAGATTCACATTGTGTAAACTTCCTAAAATCTAAATAAACAACACCCTTTAAGGTAGAATGGGCCTAAAACTTTGATCTATGATTTGTCAGTAAAAATATAGGGCCCAAAGCTGCTCCTATTGAAATTAATGGATATTATTGTCATGGGGATAATAATATTTGCCTCTTTTGCAAATGACTTTGAGATCTACAGATGAAGAGCTATACCAACAGCATATTATTATTGTTGTTGTTGTTTCATTGAGAACAGAATTAGGCTTGTAGGTTTTGAACTCTGATTTCTACTAATGTCTACCTCTGAACTGTAGAAAGAAAGCACAAGAAAAAAAGATTCTGGGCAAAATGTTCAAAAGTGCCTGAGGACCAGAATTTTAAAGATATTTAGATGATAGAGCTAAAGATTGGTGCCTAGTGAGGTTTTCAAAAGCACTGAGGAGCCTAATTCCCACTGATATCTACGGTAGCTAGGCACCTAAGTGCTTTGGTAAATCCCACTAGGCACCTATTTGCATCTTAGGTGCCTAAACAACTTCAAAAAAGGGGACCTAAATGACTAAGAAGCTCAAGTCTTATTGACTATCAATGGGACTTAGGCTCCTAAGTCGCTACGGAAGTTTTGAAAAATGTACCCCCTGTTGATGAATATAATCACCCCCAATTTTTGGCATTTCAAGATATTGTTAATTACATCTCAGTTGGTTTTTTTTTTGTTTGTTTGTGGTTGTTTTAATGTTAAGGTTTTTTTAAATACAGTCCAGAATCCTCCGGTCTGACTGAGCTGTGTCTAGCAGAAAAACGAGGGGAAAGTGGCCCTGATTCTGTGGCTGACTGGAGACTGGACTGGGATCTTACTCATGCCTGGCTGCCCAAGGAACCATTCTAGAAGCTTGCTGTAGGAGATCTAGGCAACAGCCATGTTCCCTTCCCTCCAGGATCATACCCTGCACTAGGGGCTGAAAGGGTATGTGGCAAAGGAGATGCTACAGTAGCTCTTTGCCACACAGGGATTCTTTTACCCAGAAGGAATCCCCTTCCTGATCCCCCAAAGGGATCCTCCAGCTTTATGGCTGCTTTCTGCTGCTGGATTGGTGCATAGGAATGGGGCCCAGAATCTGGCCCTATGTTTCTCATTAGAAAGGACTGAGAATTTCAGTTAGTGCATTACAGAAAAGCTGTGACAACTACGGTATCATTTATCTATAGATAGCAAGTTTAATTTCTGGGTCCATATTTCAAAACTGGTGACACTTGGGGTATGTCCACACTGCAAAAAACAAAACCAAAACCCTGTGGCAGCGCATCTCAGAGCCCAGGTCAGCTGACTTAGACTCACACTATGTAGATGATAATAGCAGTGTAGACGTTCCTACTCTGGCTGGAGGCAGGGTTGTGAAACCTGGGTAGAGAGGAGGGTTTCAGAGCCTAGGCTCCAGCCAAAGCAGGAATGTATACGTTGCTATTTTTAGCCCCATAGCACAAGCCCTGCAAGCCTGCATCAGTTGACCTGGGCTCTGAGACTTGTTGCTGTGGGGTTTATTTTTCTGGTGTAGACATACTCTTGGATTCCTTTTGTAAAGGACATACCAGCTACAGGGCTAAGCATGTACTCATGGTACACGGGCTTTCTGGCATATGGTTTGATCTGGTCTGACTGCCTGGTTAATTAAACTGTAGTTGAATACAGTGACTTAACCACATGGTTGTATAATTCAAATATAAACCAACTGCAAAGTTGGTAAGGGGACTTTAAGGCAAAGGTTAACTTCTTAATGTATTTCAGGTATTGATGGGCAAACCTGGTCTGCAGCTTTGGTTAAGCATATAGGCTGTTTATTCAACTTGTTTGGACTTCCTTATCCTGGAAATCTCATAGTCTTGTGAAAATTCTAGTACTTTCTGTTTGCAACTAGATTGGAGAGAGGGCAGGGGCAGCCTGTCCTGTGGTATTTCTCCATTTCCCCAGGCTGGACTCGCTAGAACCAGGGAAAATTTAGGGAAAAACCACTTACATTTTTGTACCTACACCTTTCCGGTTCGATTCACTTTGATTTGCAGACAAAGGCTTGAGCCAGGGCCTACCTAATTCGGATTATTTTGTCCATGCTAAGTTATACACACACACAAGCCTCTGTGAATGTTGATCCCAACCTGTGTGTTGTCCTTAGGTCCAAGTTTCCTACCAGTCACCCTTGGTCACTTTTAGAGACCCCAGAATTCTTAGGAAATGACAGCACAGATCTGTCTCAATAAAATGCCCCTTCTCAGGCAAAAAGTAAGGGAAACACACTTATTCCCAACATGCCCTGTGAATATGCTGCTACAATACCATGTTATTGACTAACCATTGTTTCCTTTAGTTATTGCTGCTCCCATCATGCTTACAGTTTTCCTTCCCTTTTGCATGAGAATGGACATTTTATTGAGGTAGATTTGTCCATCATTCTCCAACAGTTGGTCCGCAACATAGTACAATAGCACCAGATTCGCAGGGTACATCTGGAATGTGCGTGCCCATCTTATACTCTTAAAGGCCCAGGAGAGTGTATCAGATCTTAGCCTCATAGTGAATTTTAAGTTTCTCGAGGCCATTACTCACTACCTGTAATAGGTGTTGGAGAGTAAATGAAAATAGCCATCCCCATAAGAAAAATATACATTCATTTAATGGCTGAAACAAAATGCCATCACTGCTGTGATAACAAAAGGCTTAAAGTGCATTACTGTCATTTCTCAATACACTTGCGGTCTGACTACTGAGTCAGATGATGCAACAGTCCATGTAATCTCCTGAATAGAAAAAAATTAGGCTCAAAGTGCCAAATAGACGCCCACAACATAATATCAGGTAAAACAAACATATTCCTCCTATCCCCCCTCCTCAAATGTTAGAGAAATAGAGAGAAATTCCAGTCATTTCTCATTACTGTGAAGGTCAGCCTAGCTGGGAAAATTGTTTCTGCTTTACAATTCCCCAAACTGTAGAAAGCAGTTAGAGTTCTGGACAAAAACTAATGTTGCATTCAAAGGGAAAAGAGGCTGATATGGCATTGCTGCAGTAATAAGAGAATTTTTTACTCTTTCCACTTCCCTGTGAACCTAATCAACTGTGACATGAGAAAATATACTGGGCTCACCCAGCCAGAATCTGACTGCCACCTGAAAATGTCCTCAATATTCCACTGTTTGGGACTTTACAATGATCCTTCCGACATCAATTTTGTACATGTACATCAAAATGCCATTAGAAATGCTTACAAACACCTCCTGCTCACAGGCCTGCACTCAGACTCCAATCGAAGTCTGGCTATAAAGACTCCCCAGTGGTTGACTAAAGGTTTCTTTCGATTACTCATATGAAAGCATTTGGTTATGGAAAGGCATCTTGGGGGAACCTGTGGGATCTAAGGATATATACCCTGACCTCCCCTGTAAGCTCTCTTGAATGTCATTAGAAGCAATATATAATGAAGATGCCTTAAAATCTGCCTTTCACATTTAATTAATATCTTTTGATTTATTACATTTCTTTGTTCTCCTTAAGATCCAAAAAATAGGTTGTGCCTTTCAAAGGATGAAAATCTGTGCCGGGAAGAGGGGAGAGGGGGAGGGGAAGGAAAGGAAAGGAAAGGGGGTGGGAAAAAAAGAGAATGAACAAGAAACTGAGAATATACACTATATACAGTATACATCTCTAATATGTACAGTATATTTGAGTGTATCCATACACATGTACTGACACACACATGCTCTGCATATATGACACAAGTGTAAATGAAGTTAGACAGTCTTGATAAATGCTTGGCAATTTAATGTAATTCTTGATGACAGTTTTATTATTTCTCAGTGATGAAAAGCTGAATAAATCTAATGTGACTGCACACAATGGTATTATCATCCTCTTCTTTTGTTCTAATATTTACAGGAAATATTACAAGTGTTTGACATATAAATTGAGCATTTGACTGACTTTAATAACCATGTGATCAATAAGAAGTGATATTTTTATAGTCTAAGTTCAATATTTAAAGGGCCATGAGTGGAAAATCTTTATCACAGCAATAAGGCTAAAACTTTATTTTCAGCAACTATAATTCCTCTTTTTTACACTCTGTTCAGAACTGGTATCTTTAGAAGTCAAGTTCTGTTAATAAAAATCTGAATTGCACTGGACGTGAGCATCAGAAAGTGTACAGATAGGGGGCCATTTATTTATTTTGGGATTTAGTGTAACTTTACTGTCAAGAAGAAATTCAGCCTGTAACTATACTAAAATGATTTCTGATACAAAATCATTCAATACATATATCAAAGATTATTCTTTATCCTCGCAAGAGACCAATCCTCGCAAGAGACCAACTCTGACCAGCTATAATCATATTCATATACAATATGTATTTCATGCTATCTATGTATCAATCATGCTTTAAAATATTTCCTTAAAATAACCTAAGACATTACATGCAAAATGGAAACAAACAAAAGCAACCACCCCCACATAAAACCTAGTGCTCATGCAATGCTAAGACTGCAAGATCTCTCATCAATCAGGGAACAGACACAATACCACAAGATCTTTATGTCCAACCAAAAACCAACGAACAGGCTTAAATTTGGAACACTCACAATGAACTGTTTGTGAACAACCTACAAGCCAAGAATTAAGCATAGAAACTTTTCAGCAAATAATTTAGAACAGCAGGTAAATATGAGAGAATGATACACTGTTGGCATTCAATTCTCAAACAGAAATTAGTCTCAATTCTTTGACTAAAGTATTCACTGTGAATTATTCACTCAGCTCTGTTTGTAACTCTTTTGTTTGAAACTGATCACCTGCATTCAAACAAGTAAGACAGCAACCTCAAGGGTTAATTTATAACCAAGTTTAAAGAATCAATAGCATAGAAAAAGGATTGCCAGACAGCAATGGATTGTAGAGTGGGGTAGGCAGGCCACATACCTAGGGTGATACTGTGGTTTCCGCTGGCTATTGACAAACTTCAGTTATTGGGGTAAATCTTCTTGGCAGGGGGTTAGGCCATTTGATTGGTAGATGGCTCCCAGTGCAGCACAGAACAACCATTAGGCTATCACCTCTCATTAGATCAAAAAGGTCTGGAGTGGGAAGTGCACTGATTTATTCTTTCTTCTTAATGAGGAGTCTCCTTCTGAACTCATTAGCCTTGATAGGATGGAAGACCCTGAAGGAAATTAAGAAACAGCTTCCTCCTGCATGGACCATAATTCACTAGTGAGCAGCCTTCCAGTTTTATTGGGAAACTGCACAAAATAGCTTTTTCTGCTTAAATATCTAAGTGGCATTTGCGACGTCCAGACTGAGAGGCCAGGTGGTGATGAGTCTTTCTGCAAGGAAGCAGCTAGCAAAATCAACATGCTCTGAACAAGAATCATTAACAGGATTTTGCTAGCACTGAAAACAACATAGACGACATTTGTTCTGAATGTGGAGCCCAGCAGCCTAACTCTTGCTGTGGCTACTGACAAAAGTCAAGAGACCAAGGGCAAGCAAGATTTACGGGGAAGTTCTGGCAGATGAGGTGAAGGCATTAGAGGGGTGGCATCTGACCTGCTTCCAGACTTACATCTGGGGTTGGCCAGAAGTCAGCGGGGCCAGGATTTTATCCTTTACGTTTATCGCTTAGAAAAGAAACAATGTCATTTTAGATGATCAGGCCAGATTTTCCAAACTGGCTCTTAAGTTTTTATTTTTGCACCTACGTAAGTAGCCTCATTTTCAAAGGTGTTGTGCACCAACACGTTTTTTTTTGAAAAGGCTAGACAGGCAATATTTCTACATTTCTTTATGGTGGGAATTCATTTACAAAGGCGTTCCTATATTAATGGGTGTTACGTGAGACAAGATTGCTAAGAAATAGGTAAGTATGGCTAGTTCATAATGGCAATAATGGCTGTTTCAAAAGTAATGGCCTCAACAAAGGCATATCAGATGTATATGCTGACCCTTCTGGTAGCTGTCCCCATTTTTATTTTGTGAATAATTGTTCTGTGTGTGACTGCTTCTCTTTCTGCTGACTTCATTCTCCTTTTGACCTGTAGAACTCTAGGATAAATAACACATAGATATCCATGTGTGTTTCAAGGCACTGTTGTTTAATGACGTGTGAAAGTGTGTGCTTCCGTCTCTAAAGAATCTGCATTTCACCATGCTGCCACTGGCAAATTATGAGACCCTCTCCCCTCCTCCCAGAAATAATGAGTAAAACAGTCTTGTGTCATGCACTTGATCCAGGAGCATGTTCCGTAAAAAGTTAAAGAATATTTAGTGAATTGTCACCTCTGACATGCTCAGTAATCTTCAGAAAATAGGTACATGGTACTAGGACATTAGCAGAAATACACATTAAGTAAAGATTTTCAGCAGCAAGTCTAAAGGCTATCTCGTTGTCATTAGGTATAGGGTTCTGACAATAAAATCAGAATGCATTTTATTGGGTATTCAAGCTTTCTTCTCTCTTGATCACAGACGTTAGACCTGGTCTACACACAGATTTTGTACTGGTAAATCAATTTCAGTTCAGGGTGTGATTTTTTACTGATATATTTACACACTGGTACATCCCCTGGTGTGGATGCAGTTATGTCAGTATAAAGGTGAACAGTTTATGGGAAGAGCCATATCAGTATAAAGCACCTTTACACTGATATAATTGCATCCTCACTAGGGGAGTGGCATAGCTTAAACTATAGTGGTGTACTAAAATAGAACAACTTTTGTGTGTAGTCAAGGCCTTTGTACTGCAAACAAACACAGGGTACTATATAAATCTCTTTGACAGACTTCTAATTTTGGAATTTACAAACAGATTTGTCTTTGTTCCTTGTGACATTGATAGCCAAGGCCCAGATTTTTAAAAAATACTAACCTAAAGTTCTGGCTCCTAAATTCATAAATAGGTTCTTTAATAAGTCACCTGATTTTTAAAAGTGTCGAGCACCCAGCAGCTCTCACTGAAGTTAGTGCAAGCTGTTCAGTGCTTAGCTCTTTTGAAAAATGGGCCACTTATTTAAGAAGCTAGCTTTAGGCTTCTGTTTTTGGGGTTTTAAATGTGCTCAAATGCCTTTACCCCAAAGGATATGGGACTATTTGCTGTGGAATTGTACAAGGATACGGCAAAATTTCATAATGTTATATGTGACTTTACAAAAAACCCCTCTGGTTAGTTTCCTGAACATCTTTGTCACTGGCAATGCAGTTGTGGCTCTCAGTCACAAATAGGTGAGTGAATTTTCATTTTAAATGGTAAATGAGCAGAGCCAACAGCAGCTTACATATAAAAGTTCATACAACTGAAACAGAAAGGAGTTGCTCTAATGCAAAACGCCATCATTAGCTTAAGTTCAGTTATCCAATCAGATCCTGTCACCCTGGGGCCTGATCCTGCTCTCACTGAGGTCAAAAGGTGTTTTGAATTGGCTTCAACTGTAGAAAGTTCAGGTCCTGATTCTGTTACCCATCACCATGCTGAGCGATACTCTGAAAGTAATCCAATGAAAGGAGAAAGGGTGGAGAAGGGCAGAATTAGTGCTCGTTTTCTTGACTTCTCACTGCATTGTATTGCACCATGGTAAAATATATATTATATATACATGTCCACTTCAGAATGAGATTTAGGCAGTACCAATGTAACTAAACTGATTTCTAAATTGATTTAATTAAATGACAGCCAATTCCCTTATATCCATTTAGGAGGGTTCACACAAGGAGGTTGCACAGATTTAACTAAAACAGTTCTCTAAAACAAAAGTGTTTGGTTACATTGGCACAATTTCTGAGTGTAGGTATGCCCTCAGTAAATCCTTTAGGAAGAGATTGTCCTATGAAATGAGTTTCAGTCTGAGCACTCCATACCTTTTAAATAAAACAATGGTAAGATTTTGCAAAAATTGCAACTTAAAGACAATTGCACTTCTGACTTTACAGCCCAAGGAGCTGATCCTACAAACCCTTACTCACGTGAGTAGCTCCACTGCCTTCAGATGCCTATGGATTACTCACATGGGGAAGGGTCTGCAGGACTGAGCCCTAAAAAGCTGCTGCTCTTCCTAGTGAATGATTGCATTTTCAACGATTTTTACAGTGAAGGTGTTAACCCTTTGAAAAGTGACTGAATATTTCAAAGTAAATACATCTTGCATATAAATATAAAAATCTGTGTGTGTTGCATTTTAAATCTGATAAATATTTATTATCAATGCTGTTTGCTTTTAATCTGTTCAGGATATCATTCCTCCAGCTTTTTAGTACTTAAACAAAAATGGCATTTACATTACAATATTGCTTGCCAACAATCTCATTTTCTGGTTTAGTCAGCAGCCTTCATGCTTGATTAGTCTTTAATTATACAAATACCTACATATTAAAAAAGTTTTATTTTTTCCATACTTTGAGCATGTAATTATTTTCTCTTGCATGCAATAACCTTTAATTTTAGGATTAAGCAACTGATTCTCTTTAGTATGGATGGATTTTTTCAAGTGTTAAAGCAAATTTGGTTATTGTATTACGAGTAGGAAAATTAACTTTAGGAAAAACCTTTCATTAGAGCATCTGACAGCACACTGATCAGCTGCTGACGGAAACTTCAACATATTCATATGTGAAAACAAAATAGGGGCATGATTAAATTTCCTTTGAAAGTAGTGGCAAAAAGTCAGAGGGTGCAGGATTGGGCCCACTAGACTATTCCTCTTGAATTTTCTTGCTTTTTGTAGTGTGAATATGATATGTATTACAGTAGTACTTATAGGACCCAACCAAGATCAAGGTCCCATTGCACTGTATCAACACATTGTAAAAGACTGTAGCTCTAGAGTTTCCAGTCTAATTAAATCAGACAAATGGAGAAGGGGAAGCAGAGGCAGAGAAGGTGAAGGTCACATAACAAGGTCACATAACAGGTTCTTGGCAGAGTTGGAAGTATAACCCTGGTATCCCAGACTGCTCCAATGCCCCATTTTCTAGACCACATGGCCTCCCTGTGTATATTAGTTTTAGAAAGTTAGCTCTACAAGAAAACTTGTTTTTAAAGTATCAGTTGATGATGAGAATAGAGTGAAACCCCATTTAGAAAATTCATCTTCTATGCAGAGAAACAGAAGTCTCACTCTTGCTGCCTTTAGTCACAAGAACTGCACGATGGGACCCACATGATACATGAATGTTATTGCTATATGTGAATTTAAACGTGAAATACCAATGATTTCCCTAAAGACATACTCATCACTACGAACTTCTTTGGTGAAGAAACATCAATAATTTTAGAATGGATTTGTTTTCTACAGTTTTGTGGTTTTTACATTTGTTTTACAGGTACTGTAAATACACACGTTGATTGTATTGAAAACATGTTTTATGGGTAGGATAGGGTTAAAAAAAGATGATGCTATAATTCCATAAGGTTGTTTTTTTCTTTCATAATATCAGATAGAGTCTGATCCTGCTCCATCTAAAAGCAACAGGAAAATTCCACCTGACTTAAATAGGAGTAGGATCAGACCACAAATAAGAAGGAAAGTTAGCTACAAGAGAAGTAAACTGAGAGCCATCAGGGAGAAGGAAATGCAGAGCCCTTTGCTTTGCTAGTAAATTCTCTGCTGTTATTGAGCCACAATTTCAGGCATCATTTTGGTGTTTTGGATCGCCTGCCTTTTAAAAAATCTGTGGATCTTCTGAGCCTGACTGCTTCTCTGACACCTGTTATGAGCGTGCAATGATTTTGCAATGGAGGGCTAAGTCCAAGTCTTTTTAAAATAAAATAAAAAAAATCTTACCTTCCCTCCCCCCTAATTAGTTCAATGGTTTCAACAGTCAAAAACATTGTGAAAGAGTGCTATGTGGCGCAGCGCTTTAATGGACTTAGTCTTTCATTTCTGGAAATTTGGCTTCAAATTCTAATTTCTGTCACAAACATAAAATTGTTTTTTCAATCTGAGTCCCTAGTGGCCGTTTGTCCATAGCTAAGATAACTATTAGAACCGAGTGACATGCAGAATATCTGTCCCACAGGAAATTCAGCTATTTCAACATTTGTTTTCCTCCCAAATTGGGATGAAAGTTGTATTATCAAAAGGTTTCACAAAACAAAAAATTCTGAAAAATTTGAATGTGAAAATTATTTGTTTCAGTATTTTCTAGCAAAGTAAAATATTTCTACATTCCCAAATTGAAATGTTTCATTTCAGAGTGTTGAACCTAATCGAAACATTTTGCTTTGAGTCAGTTCAACATTAAACTGTATCTGCCAATGGTGGAGGTGTGCCTCATGTAAAATGTAATTCAGGTGTCTCATGGGATCATTCTTTCCCCTGGTCCGGGCTCCCTGGCCAGACTACAACTCCCATGATACATCATGAAGCTTAGCCGGAAAGGAAACCATAGTGCCTCATGGGAGATACAGTCCAGCTAAGCCACCTTGCTCACAGGAAAGAATGGGGGCAAGAACTATCTGAACCACCACTCTCATGAGGCACTGTATCAGCCTAAGCAGACGCAGGTTAATGTTGAATTGACTCAAAACAAAATATTTTGGTTTTGTTTGACTATCTGAAATATTTTGATTCAAGTTTACCCAAAATAAAATGTTTTGTTTTTATTTTCCTGATGCAAAAATCATAACATTTCCTTTGGAAAGTTTTTATTATATGTGAACTTCATTTTCCATCAAAAATCACTGACGAAAATTCCTAACCAGTTTTAATGATCATGTTTTCAAAAGTAAAAATTGGTATATTTTGTGACAACATTTTTAGGGTCATGAAGTAGTCATATAAAAGACAAAAGTACACTCTTAAAAATTGTGTGGTAGTGTCGCAAGTACCAGCTTCTGATGCAACTGCAACACATGCCTATTTCTCAGAGTGGAGGACTTTTTCTAACAAGTTAGTGTTCAACATGAGTTTATCATGAAACACTGAACAAGTGTCACTAACAGTCACTTTGAGGAAAATAACAGCTTTGATAGCATCTGTACTTTTCTCTTCATTCCAAACACTATTCATCTCACTGAACATTTTTTCCACTGGATTGTTTGTTCTGGGCAAAAACACCAAATTCTAATCAGTGTAGCAATAAGTCTTGCACAAACGTAAAAATCCCCAGATGTTTTAACTGATTAAGAACAAAAACAAACCCCCCAAGATGTTTTAGATGTCCTGAGTAAGTTCTTGGCACTCTGGGACATCCTATGTAAAACTGAGGTGTATGGTCACTTCAGCCATAATATAATACCACCATACAATCTGCTGAGAGACAGTAGGTCAAGACAGAAGCTTATTGGCAACACTTCACTTTTCATGAGGCCTACATTCACCTCCAAAGAAAATACTTCCTTTATCCACAGCTCAGCCTAGACCTGAAACTTTTCTGACGTTCAGCTTTTCTTTTCCTTCTTTCTTTCCCTTTCTTTTTTTAATTGGTGTACGTCTCTTCACTTTCTGCTTTTGGCTAGGATCAGAAGCCGAAATATTGAAGTACCATAATACAGATTGTTTCTCAGGAAAATGTCTGTTCCCATGAAATTTCTAGCATCCTTGGTGTCAGCACTGCCTGAATGATTTTTAGAACAATCAACCTGATTTCCAGATTAAAGAGGTTCAGATGGAGCCAGATCTTGGTCCAATGGGATAGCTTCCTTTGACTTCAATGGAACCAGGAGTTGCTCCCAGATTACTTTTTTTTAACCTATTGTATAACACAATGCAGTACATGGCAGGTACATGATTTAAAAATAAATCTTAGGATCATCTAGATCTGTGAGATGTCAAGTCTGATTATTGAGCTATTATCTGCCAGGACTCCCCTTCTCTCAGATGCTGTGTTATATCCATTTATTTAACGTGTCTCTAGTTTAAAAGCTACGCTTCCAGTTGGAGCTTTTAAATAGACTCTTTTCCTGGCTGAAGCCATAGGTCATGCCCTCTGATCTTTTGATTTTTCATTCTACATGTAATCAATTGTTGGTTACTTCAAATGAAAGTAAAGGGGTAGGAGGAAGGGAGAAAATGTAACAAGTAAAATTCGTACAGCTCACCTTTCCAGTGCAACCATTCAGATAAAAGGAAATTTCTTTTTGCCTTATTTGTTTCTTGTTGCAGTACTAAGGTCAGAATAAGCCAAGAGAACGAATGGAATAAGCGTCCTGATGGTCTGCCCGAAGCTGGCTGGTGTTACGGATCAGCGTAAAGCCAGTTTTCTTTCCTGTGCCTGGGCTGATGTAACTCACTGGAGTGGCAAATTACATCAGACCTACAGCTGTAACCCGACATTATGATTAATTTGATCAGTAATTTCTCCTGTTTTTCATTTTAATCGGTGTGACTATTCTGCTGTGGCAGGTCTTTCAGATCTAATTAAGATAAATTTCAGAGTAAAAGACTTGGCAGAATTTTCGAGTCAAATCCGAGCGTCAAGTGTGAAGACCTGCAGAACCAGTCAATCAATTTCCAGTAAAGACGGCAGACTCTCTAACTCAGCAATGAACCCATTAGCACTTAAGCAAATTTCATAATCTTCAGGACTGTGCTTAGTCACTCTCTCAAAACATTCCGGCTTAAAAAAAAGTATTATTTTTTTTTTTAACACTTATTCTTTGAATCTGCTGCAACTACCACAAGAATCCACATGTGGATACTTTGAGAGATCCCCACAGTGCTGCTGAAAAGAGTTAGTTTTCAACTTTTAAAAGCCCAGTGCAGACCTTTTCTTTTCTCTAGGACAGCACCTAAAGCCAAGCAAGCCTTATGAGGTGAAGATGAAGATGAAGCTTTCATGATATAACATCTGAGCTACGCCATCTGCAGGATATTACTCTTCAATCAGACTCAGTGAGCTCCTTGGAGAATTTCATACCATTTTGCCTGTTTTCACTTGGTCAACATGTCTCCAAGCAGAAGGAAATGTTTCTCACAGGGCTAGAAAGCTTGAGGGTTTCCAATACATTTTAAAACAGGCCATTTGCAGTTAACTCTCTAACCAGAAGAAAGCGCCTCTTGGCCCAATCCTATGAGGTGTTATTTGCTGAATGGGCGTTGAGGGCATTTAGCACACATAGGATGAGGTTCTTTGTTCTTTGGAAAGATCCTATGTGAAGTCCATAATCAGAATGGTTATATCCTCAAATCTGTAGGGCGATACATAAAACATAATAAAAATGTTCCTACATTTTTGTGTAACTTTTTTAGTTTATGGAATCAGAGAATTGCTAGAACTGGAAGCAACCCATCGCTCACCATCTAAAATGGGATTTTCAAAACTATCCGAGTGAAAAAAACACCCTCCTGTGTGACATAGAGTTTTGTCGGCATAAGCACTAGTATGGACAATGGGATACGCTCTCCCACTGACATAGCTACTGCCACTCGTTTAGGTGGTTCTGTTATGTCAGTGGGAGACATAATGCAGCTACACAAGTGCTCTGACAGCGGCACAGTTGTACTGATACAGCTGTGCTGCTGTAAGTTTTAAGTGTAGACTAGCCCTTCGTAGGACATGTTGCAATGGGATTTGGGCTGCCAAATCATTTAGATGCTTTGAAAACTCCAATGCTAATCTTTACCCCTTATGCTTTTGTTTTTCCCCAGGTGATTATAATATCTATAGTCCATCTCTAATAAATGTGCATCAAAAAGTGGCTTGGCTATGTCAAGCGACTTTATTCCACGGCCTCTTTTGTAAATTGATGTCCTAATATATTTTATATATAAAAACACTTCTCCTTTAAGTGTCAAACTGGAAAGAGGTTTCTTGGATATAGTCAGTTGGCATATTGTTCATTGGACCCTTCCTTTTCTGTCCTTGAATTCTTTTATAAGGACAATATTATAAAAGATGTCCAGGGGTTGTGTGAAAAATGTGGGGGAGGGAGAATAGGCCCCTGATTGTAGGATAGTTCCAGGTTCCTATTAACATTTTGGAGCCAGTGACAAAAAGCAGGAGACATAAGATTAATACATTGATGACAAAGAGGCACTTCCATTGGCTACAAAAGAACATCTTACGGCTGTGTTGATTTTTCTGTCACTAGGATCCCAGAGGCTTGCTGTGCCATCAACAGGAATAGCCATCCTACCACTTAGAGAGGCTCTGGAAATTTAAGACTTCATGCTATATGGATCGCTTCCAAAATTTGCCCTGGGGAATATTTTTGCCTTTTTTTTTTTGCCTTTTACTAAATACTCTAGTTGCTTTAGGGAGTTTATTAAGTACTCTCCTTTCAGAATCCAGAAATTGCTGGGCAAGCCAGCTCCACTTCCCTCTGCTTTCAAGAATTCTCCGGCAAATGGTTTCCTGTATTAGACTCAGCCTCTAGGGTGTTAATAATGCCAGTTGTTTGGCTTGAAGATTAATTTCTCTCTCTTTAAATGTAAGTCAGAGACTGATGCTCCCTGCGCTTCTGAAAATAGCAACACCTGCAGAGTATACTTGGATGGACCAGGTAGCCAGTGCTTCAACTGAAAGGAGCTCTCCTCAGGGAATGAAGACACTCTCTTATATATTCCTTTTCAGAACTCTTAAACTTCTCTTTGTTCTGTTTAAATACAGCATTCAGCAGCCTTACAATGTGATGATGGAGTGCTTCAACTACCAAAATAGTAGTAAGCTTCTGGGAGAAGGAAGCCAGCTGGGAAGAGAAGAGGATCCTTAACTGTACTTCTTTTGGCACTAATGTACATTTTTTTTTTCAGAAACCTGAGCTGTGGTGTGTTGCTGATCCCTCCCTATCCAGCAGTTAAGACAAAATGCTGTTTTCACATAGGGCTGAAGTAGTCAGTTCCCCAACTAGGACTCTCCGATACACTAAAAAAGGTTAAGAGAACCAAACTGGTAGGTTACAAATATAGGGTTCAATGTTGCACCACTGAAATCCAAGGGAATTTGGGTAGTAGGATCAAAGCTATGCAGCCTCACCACTAAAGTGGTCACTAATAACTGGCTTCCTCGTTGACAGCATCACTAGGCAGCAAGGACAGAACGGGTACAGAGGCTGAGGGGACTGCTGCAGTGCAGACTGGAGGCACTCTGGTGTGGCAGCCTGCATTCCTGTGAATGCAGGACTTCCTCTCCAAAACTCACAATCTGGCAACTTTCCCTAGAGGGGCAATGTAACGGAATTCATTCACGTCTGGAAGCGCCCCCTTGTGGCGGTGTCTGGGGATTAGCTCCACCTCTTCTGACGCCCCCTTCCTTTGTTTGTTTGCACTGTGGCCCTTCTTGCTCTCTTAAAGTCACAGTGCTCTCTCTTCATGGCGCAGCCCTCAAGGCCAGGTCACAATATAGTTTTCCCCTTACGGGATATCAAACTCCTTCCAGATCAACTGCCTTCACTAGTGCTGTGCCACTTTTCCAGAGGCTGGTAGGGGAACCAAGGCTCACCCCCTACTCTGACCCTGGGACCCTACAATCAGCAGCCAAGGTCTAGGCAATCTTAGCCCTTGCTGCTCTTTCTCTGGGCTTTTTTCTACTCTGCCTTCCACAGGCTTTCTTCCTCATAACTCCCCTGGGAAACCCCTTCTGTCAGGGATGGGATCCCAGGCCTTTTGCACTCCCTCCTCCAGTCTCCTCCTACCCACCTCTTTGTGCTCAAAGAGCGACTGCAGACTCTCTCCCTGCAGCCCCTTTCTGCTCTCAGCTTCCTGGCTTTATACAAGCTCAGCCTGCCCCTGTCCAGTTAGGCTTCTTTTTCAGTTAGTGCGTGTCAGCCAAATCTAAGTCCTCACTTCAGGTGCAGCCTATGTCAATTAGCCCCTTTGAGCCACCTTACCCCCTTCAGGGCTGGTGTGGGGTGAACACCCCATCACAGGCAGCACAAGAACTCATAAGGTTTGAGGGTTGTGAGCATGAGATCACACAAAAACACAAATACACTGGTAGTGAAAGTGGTCAGTATCTAGAACAGGAGACTGGGAATCAGGCCTCCCAGGTTCTATCCCTGTCTGAGCCATTGACAGCTGTATGGCAACACACACCAATTAAGTTCCCTGTGCCTCAGTTTATCCAGTTGTAGAATGGGTATAATAAGGACTTTAGACAGGTGTTGTGAATATCATCTAATGTCTCTATAGGCACTATAAAAGCTCCAAATATTGTATTATTACTCCTCCTCCTGCTCATCCTGCGGGACAGTGAGGAGGGCCAAGATTAACATGAAAGATGTGAACATATCACTAACTGTTTACAGCAAGCAAAAATAGCCAAAACACAGTCAATTGTATCTGATAAGGATATCCCTGACACTTATTTTACCTAGTTTTAAAATAATCAGCTTTGATTGACCCAGAGGTGGAGCTGAAATGCCTTAGGCTCTGGTGATAGCTGTCTTTGGTAGCAATTTTGGAGAGGAGCCATAGAAGGCTAATGATACTCTGTGGAAATGATGCATGCGTTTCTTTAGGATACTGTAAGTTACCCTGCCCCTAAAGGACCGCATATCTGGAAGAACTGTGGTGGTAGTGAAAGCAATGGGGGTTAATGGAATCAAGGAATCAGTAAGAGTGGGAAAGAATTGCAATACTTAATGGGTTTGGGATGGGCTGTGTGTGAGTACATGCACGTCAATGACAAAAAACTTGTTCAGGAGAGGTTTTGTGAGAAGGGGCTGGATCTCAGCTGGTGAAAATTGCATAGCTCCATTTATATGAGATGAAGATCTGGTCCAAACACAAAAAAAGTAGTTTAAATTTGATCAGAATTCTCGGGAACAGGGCTTCAGGGGTGTATATTTTCCAGTAGAAAAAAAGAAACCCTACTTCTAGATGAAACAATGACATGTTCTTTATTTGTTTGGACTTAGTATTGTATCGAGTATGTGTACAATATTTGCAGCAAAGTTTCAAAGTTGGTATTTGTAAATGACTGTGGATGACACTTCGTTGAATGTGGGGAAAAATCATTTTCAGCAAGGCACTGCCAATTAATTACATTTATTATAGATGAGGCCACCTGCTATTATTTGAATGGAAAAAGCAAAAACTTTGCCTAAGTTTTTAGAAACCCACTTACAAGTGCTGCATCATTTGACAAATTCATTCTGACAAGGTAACGGAACTGACGCTTCATGTTAAAACTCTCTACTGATACCTCTATCACCTGTTGTATCACAAAGTTGGTGTACCATCTGACTTCTAATCAGTAGTAAAGTGAAGAATCCTATTTAGAAGAGTGTGTCACATCTTCTGTATTAGTTCCACTATTTATCTTTATAAAATAGTGGTTTGTCAAGCTGTTTTCAATCATTTGGGGCCAGATTCTGCCACCGTTACGCACATTGAGTAGTATCTTACACTGAAAGTGATCAATTAATTTCAATGAGACTAATCAGCAAGTAAGGTGATACCCAGTATGCTTAGGGGTGTTAGAATCCATGTCTTAACTTATCTGGAGTATATGAATGAAAGGAATATACAACAATTTGAGAACTGTAAATATGGACAGACAGAAAGACAGGGCAATAACTACATCCTCTGTAAATTAATTATTTTCCCTGCCACTCTCAAAGCAATATAAACTTTGTTGTTCCTCCTGGATCTCAAAGATTTGTAATAAATTCCTGGAAATGTCAGTAAATGTTGAATTGAGCTTTTTTTTTTTTTTTTTTTTAAATGATAAACTAACCCTTGAATACTTTTTTTTTTTTTGGCTGTTGGAGCCCAAGGCGTTTGTGTACATACTCTCCCTCATTTATGGCTGAGTTTTTCAGTCTTTCTGTCTCTCTTTCTTTGTTATAAAGATATCGAGGTGCCAAATACATTATTTAGGATTAGCATGAAAATTTAATCTGAAGAAGACTTTGCTTTTGCCAGCCTAGGGTTTGCTTTTATTTGGAGGGCTTTTGTTGTCATCCACGCTTCCTCCCCCCTTCCCCCTCTTATTTATTTATTTTTACCTATCATCTTCCTTCTTCAGCTTCAGGTATTGTATGTAGGCTTCTGTGACAAAAAGGCACAGAGTTCTGAATATGGTCAGAATAATTTTACAGTTGGGACCATCCACGGGGGATTTCCTGTACATCTTTGCCCATGACTACAGCAGTGGAAATCAGTTGGGATCCTTCTCTACCTACAGTGGGGATCTTACTTTGAGGATATGGCTGTGGATGGGTTCAGCTGATCCAAAATGCTCAAACACCTGGATCAGTGTTCAAACAGTATCTAGTCTCATCTTTGGGGCCAGATTTAAACATTGGTTGTCAAAACAAAATGCCTTCTTCTGGCAGCCAAGCAGTGAATGGGCTACTTAGTTATTCTCTAACCAGAATTTATATAGCACACCATCAAGACCTGTGGGATCCAAAAAGTATTCATGGAATGGAAAGTCCTTAGGATTTAACCATTAAGAGGTGGCTGTTTATCAGCATACTGGTCTCTCAAAAACTGGTATAGTTTCCCTTTTAATAGCAGAGACCATCCAGGATCAGAATTGTATCTATTCCAAGCTGCCAATAATTCTATAGAACTGACATTTTCCACAGGGTGCCCCAAAAGAGCTCGATTTGCTTCCCTGTTCTGGCTCCTTTGTGCTGGTCAATTGATACAAAGCGACTGGAATCTGACGGCAGCTATCTAAGGGAGAAGTCCCCTGCTCTCAGATGATGTAAAGCCAACATGCTCCCCTCACCCTTATCTTCTTGACCAACTACACCACCTTCAAGTCTGGGTAAAAGGGGTGTGTCAAG
The DNA here is from genome assembly GCF_026122565.2 of Emydura macquarii macquarii. NCBI lineage: Eukaryota > Metazoa > Chordata > Testudines > Chelidae > Emydura > Emydura macquarii. The sequence continues at coordinate 9,947,145 of NW_027131400.1, forward strand.
AATCTGCTGGTATGAGGTTGGATGCAACTCCACTTCAGCAATTCTCATCTGGTGTATTAGAGATTAGTTATGTATCTGATTCAGCTCTCTTTCACTCACACCAATGTAAATCAGGAGTAACACTACTGTAGCCAGGGCAGAACCAGGTCCAAAGGGTGGAATAACCAAAACTAGGATTTCTCTTGTACTATTATGAAATAACCATAAGACTTGCTAAAAAATAATAATTTTTTAAAAAATGCAATCCAATCCACTGAATTGAATAAAGGATAGCAATAGAATTATAGTGCAATATTACAGAACAATCTGACAAGAATCAAGCTGAGAATTTTAGCCAGTGTGAAGTGTATCAGCGTTATTAATTTCTGATCAGCTAGGGAAAGCACCTCACCCAGCTATACCTAAGCAAGTCACTTTCATTTAATTTTCCTTCTGAAGACATGACAGCATCTGTACATTTCAAGATATAATTGTTGTTATCCTTCAGAGTTTTTGAAACAAACACAATCATCCTTCTGAATTACTGGCTTTCCACGACAATCTTTTGAGGTTGCATTGTTCTAAACTAATATCTCTCAGACAGATCCTGAATAATGTAAGAGGCTAAAACCCACATGAAAAATCAAGAATTCAGAAATGAAATTTAAGCTGTCAAATTTTAACTTAGTTGATCTTTATTCCCTTAATATTCCTCAAACAAAAAACATTTCATTCTAGTTCATAAAGATCATTACCTTAGAGGCCATATTGTCATTGCATGTAGTTCCACATCGATTTTTAAGTTAAAGTATTGGACATACAAAACAAACAAACATTCCAAGCAGCTATTATAAAGTAGCTATTTAAGGCGATGCCAAATAAGTGCTGTATGCTATTGCTAGTTCACGTCTACAAAACAAAAAACAACAACTTTGGACCCAATCCTGAAATCAGATCGACAGAGGTGTAAAGGTTCATCTTTGCAGATCAGACTGCAGGATTGGGGCCTGAAAGGTTAAACTTTGCTTGATGAAAAGGATTTTACCATTTTTTTAGGCCGTGATTCAGCACATCTCTAACTGAGCATGCAAGCAGCCCTACTGATATTGTAATGTAACAGCAGCTCCTGTGGAGGCATTTGTATCTGGGTATCAGTGATCTGCATATTAAAGACTCCCAAAGTACTCAATAACATAACAGACTGTCCTCTAAGTATCCCTTAATATTTTCAGAGGTCTAGATGCTCTGTTGTAGGAAAGGCTCACAGCCTAAATCAATGGGAGTACTCACGTGCATAAAGTTAAGCATTTGCTGAAGTATCTTGCTGAATCAGCGCTTTTATTCTGATTGTCAATGTGCAATGTGTTAACATTTTTTAAGAGAGTTGTTCTGATAGCCATATTTCAGTGGTTAAGAAATGATCATAGTAATACTTAAACTTATTAAGAACTCAAACACTTGAAGGCAGGATGAGAGTTTAGGGCTACCTGCTTAAAATTTCAAGCTCAGATTGACTGGCCTGAGCGGGTGCTCAAGCAGCAGCCCCGTATTACATTCTGATACACATGCCAAGATCACTGACCCAGGGTTGGCAGAGTAATATCAACATGAGTGCTAGGTTCCTGAGTCTGGCACCTTTCAGCAGCACTAAACACAATTCATTAAAAACACATTAAAATAAAATTTAAAAAAAGGGTCAGCTGTATTTAAATTTAAAGGAATTTGAAACAGAAAGAGACAGACAGGCAAGAAGGAGTGGTTAGAATGCTAGCCTGTGGCTTAGGAGATCCAGGTTCAATTCTGTGCTCTTCTGGTGTGACCTAAGACAAATGACAACTCCCTGTGCCTCAGTTCCCCATCTGTAAAAAGGGGGATAATAGCACTGCCTTACCCCTGGGGTGTTGTGAAGATACATACATTAAAGATTGTGAGGCGCTCAGATGCTATGGTAACATGGGCCATAGAAGAACTTCACACAGAGAGAAGTTACCGGTGTGACATGCTTCTTTGTGCTCTTCTAAGTGGAAAAATGACTTTGTTAAGCTAAAAATGTGTAGTCAGATTGGTCTGTACCTTTGACCAGATATGGCCCTAGGAGAGAGAGTGTCCTGTTCCAGATTTGGTTCAGTTTAAGGTTCAAGACCACATCAGGGCTAAAGATTAAGTGCTGATTCAGCGATAATGACATCTCTTGAACTGTTCTCATTAGATCTTAGTCCTACCCACTGGAAATCTCAGGAGGACAACTGTTCTCATAAGGATTTGGATTCATCTTTACCAGAATTGGAAAATATTCACCTTCCAGTTTTGGATCTGACCTGCATCCAACACTCCAGCAAGTGGGTTTACATCTGGCAAACAAAATGCAAAGGCTCCTAGATTGAAAGGCTCCTAGATTCTGGTTTTGGCTCAGTTGCATTTGAGATATGTTGGAAATTAACAAACAAAATTAAAAAATTGGTTTTTTGTTTAGAAGCCCAAATGCACAGTCATTTCCAAAGCAAGTGTCTAACAGGCATTTTTAGTAGTGTATAAAAAATGTACTTAGTGTGAATGCATGGCAGCTTCACCGAGACAATAAAATGTAATAGCAGCTCCTTTGGAGCTATTTCTGTCTGTGTGTGTCAATAATCTGCATATTAAAGAGTCCCAGAGCACTCTCTAACATGATGGACTGTGCACGAAGTAGCGCCTAAGTAGCCCTTAACACAATACGCAGTAGGAACTCTAAAAGCATTATGCTTTGCTGTAGAAAATGTTCACAGAGTAAGGACTTGTGTCCAATGGACTTTTAGTGTATTAGTTGAATCATTTTAAAACTCAATTTCATGCAGTTTAGTCCCACTGAGGTTAAATATGATTTGACTGGCCAGCATGGACAAGGCTGACTGCCTCATTTAAACCAATTTTATTAATTGTCTAAAAAAGGCATTTTAAAATAGTTAAGCCAATATAGAGTCAAAGATGCAAGATGAACAGGCCTGAAGCCATAATGTGGACAAAGCATGAAAAGGGGAATGGCAAATGGCAAAAAAATAAAGTAAACCAAAACCATTCTTTGCAGTATTGCTAGAAACAGCACCTTTTTATTCCATAGATCTGCTCCTTGTATGAATTCAGTCAGACTTCTGTGTGGAGTCCAAACTGCTATTGTGGGACTTGGATCCAAGATGATGAAATTCAAGTGAGAAGAACTGATCTTGTGAGTTTTTTTTTTTTTTTTAAAAAAAACAATCTAGAATTGCTTGCAAGACTTTGGCCCTCTTGTACCCTACCTTAACCTGGATCCGAGCAGTGCTTCTTCACCTGCCTCTAGCTGGAATACAGCTAAGTACTTTTTTCTTCTTAAGAAACGTTGTGAACAAAGTTTTAATACACAGCAAAGCCTTTTCAGTTTAGTTTAGAGTCATGAATCTATAAAATGCCCAACTAGATCTTAATGGCTTTGGTGGAATTGTAAGCCTATTATGTCAATTACCCCTACAAATTTCAGGGATTTCCCAACAGTATACATGTTATATACAATGCAATAATTAGGCACACAGTAGTTCTTGCACTACTGAATTTAGTGAGAGTTCTTACCCCCAATAGGTAAAATTGTAGCTGGCTGTTTGAAATTTGTGCACACAATAGCTGATATTCATAGATTTTAAGTCCAGAAAGGACCATTAGATTCTAGTCTGAGCTCCTCTGTAACACAGGCTATTAAATTTCACCCAGTCGCCCCTATGTGGAGTCCAATAACTTGTGTTTGGTTAAAGCATCTCTTTCAGAAAGGCATTCAAGTCTTGATCTGAACACATCAGGAGATGGAGAATCCATCACTTCACTTGGTTGTTTGTCCCCATGGTTCATCATCCTCACTTTTAAAATGTGTGCCTTATTTCTAATTTGAATTTCTTGGCTTTAATTTCCAAACATTAATTCTTGTTATGCCTTTATATAGAGCCTGTCTGCACTACTGTATATCCATCTTCTAAAATGTCTAAAGTTGATGTGCAATAGCTCTCAATGTGAGCCTTAAGTACAGTGGGCCTGATTCCTGTCTCACCCTGGTGTAAATCAGGAGTAGCTCTGCTGATTTAATAGTAGGAGTAGTCTTTAATGGAGTTACACCAGTATACAACCAGAGTCGCTGAAAGAAGAATGAGGCCCAGTCTGTGCTAGTAGACATAGCTATGTCTAGCCACATGTCAACAAAAGGCCTTATGAACATCAAAAAGAGACATAAGTCACTGTAACTATTGTTGCCCCCAGGATTTCAGAAAGTATAAATGACAGTGGGGTGAGAAGTTAAGGATGGAATTAAACCTGGATTTGTGGTCCACCATAGGCTTCCCAATATTGCTTTAATATAGCTTTTGTTTTTTAATAAGACTAACGATAAAAATGTGGAGGTGTGAGAAGGAGCATCTTTCCTGTCCTCTGCTTTGAAAGGTTTTGGAAACAGTGGAACAGTGCAAAAGCATGCTGAACACTTACGTTATGCCAGCAGAATTCTTAATGTACAATAATGATCACTATGGGAAGCATAATAACTTTAAATGGGAGCTGACTTTGTTGCTGCATTCAGAAAATAGCCGATAGTCTGATCGATGGGCCATGAACCCAGTGGAATTACACAAGAGAAGAATTTGGCCTGTTTTACCTGGGAGCTTACAATGTTTGTTTCAGGAACAAAACATAATATTTACCCTTCAGAAGTAAACAGTCTAGGAATTCTACTTGTTTTGTTTTTCTAGTTTCCCAGGTACAGGCTTCTGGCTTAAAACAGCATGCTTATAAAGGATTGATTCAAATTAGCTCACACTGATCAGCATGTGTGCTCAGAACATGCCGTGTTCCTTTTGGATTGCTACCTTCCAAAAGAGTAAACTTTACTATTTGTTACTAAACAGTAGAGATTTTTATTAATCAGGGACCATCGTACCTGAAGTGGATTTGGAGAAGTGAGTGGAGATGGAAGGCCATGTCCTGGTGACTGGTTGGGTTTCTGAGGGGAGTTTGAGGACTGCTGGGCTGGCGCTTGTTGGTTCTGGGCCTGGGGCTGCGTTTGGTTCTGCTGTTGTGGAGGCGGCGGCTGCTGCTGTTGTGGTGGCTGCGATTGTTGGGGTTGTTGTGTCTGCTGAGCTTGTTGCTGCTGCTGGCTTGTTTGCTGCTGCTGCTGCCCTTGTTGCTGCTGCTGCTGTTGCTGCTGGAGCTGTTGAAGATGCTGAAGTTGCTGTAGCTGGGAATTCAGGGATGAGGTAGCTACAAATTAAGAAAGTAAACAGAATTTATACACGATTCAGCTCATGTACTCCAGTGTCACTGACTAGGTGAATTATACACTGGACCAAATCCTGGTCCTATTGAAGTATATGGCAAAACTCACACTGATTTCAACCTGGCTAGGCATAGGCCCATTGTGAATAATGCAGGCAGGTTCCTGCAAGAGTTTAACAAATACTTCACCAAGAAAACCAGCATTCAGTTTTGCTAGTGTAGCTCTTTGTTCCAATCCTGACCCCACACAGAAGTCAATGGTAAAACACCCATTCAGTGAGCCCCAGGTTTCACCCAATGTGTACATTTGGGGCCTGATCGTGCAGTCTTTCCTCAGACAAACCTACCCATGAAGTCAGTGGGAATTTTGCCTGCCTAAGGACTAGAGGACAGGGCTGATGAAATGCCGTTACACAAACCATAGCAAGATTTGGTGCCACTACACAGAGAAAGAATCAAGCTTATAAAATAAAGCATTCACTGAAAAGATGAACAATGACACAACAAAGCTGTAACATTGACACAGGGGTATTTATAAAGCAGGTATCAGGAGATGAAACATTAGGAGTGATGTTTTTTGTGCAGCACCTTCGTAATAAAAATACACAATAAAATGCACTTGTGCCTCTGCGCTTCGAGTCCACCTTATCGTTCAGTCTAAAAGCTGTAAAACTCTTGTGAATTACAGCAGACCTGGTCTACATAGCACTCATCTGATGGTGGCACAAAACGTTTTCACTAGTTTCGTGACCTCAACCAAAAGCATCAGAAAATGGGGGGCTCGGTTCACCCTACTGGCACAAAGAAGAGCACGTGGTATCGCCTACTGTCCGTAGGGTGTCATTAGTCGAATGGGAATCCAGCTGCAGAGAAGAGCACACAGTGTTTGCGTGGGGGACTTCATAAGAGGAGGACAACTTTAAGTTGCATCCAGGGCTTCATAGAAACTGTGCCAGCAGCAGCTGCTCGGAAGATTCATTGAATCAGCGCATGTCCCAAGTGTCCATTTATCTATGTTCAGCCACCACTTTTGGAGCTGTACTGGCTGGCATCAGGAGCCCAACAGACAGGAGGTTATAAGTGTCATCTACTGCTACAGCCCGCCTTCCAGAGGGCCTTTTTGCCACCGGGATGTTCCATCCTGGGTTGTACCAATGGAAGCCAAAGTAACCTTGGAGTGACTCAAGCCTATTAAAAATATAATTCACATTTCATAGCAAGAAACATTGTTTACCAGGTTCAACTGTAGATTTGTCGAATAAACAAAATTGATTTCGCTTTCTTTTCATGCTGACAGCCCTATTCCAGCTCTCAGGTATGTGTGCCCTACAAGTGACCCTGAAGTTTTGGTGAGATTTCTGAAGCCACTGGGCAGGTAAAGGGGCATAAAACAAAATAAATGGGTGAGGAAGAGCAGGAAACAATAAACCACATAGGATGCATGGTGGAGTGGACAGCATGTGGGAAGAGTCTTTATCACCCTATTCATAATTTATCTGCAATAATAGAAAGTTATTCTTCAATCAACAAAGAGAATCAAAGCCTTAATAAGTTTTTACATGAATTACAGTCATGTATGTATGACACCACAAAAGCAAACTGAAAAGGAAATTAAATTCAAGCTACATCAAGGGAAAGTGAGGACTTGGAAGAGAAGGAGTCACTCACCAATCGAAGTTACAAGTAAATCAATTTCTGAGATAGCAAATGTAACACCTGCACTGGATGTAAGATGTGAAAAAGCTTGAGTAGAAAAACCCGACTGGAGCCTCTGGATGCTATAATGATATAAATATTTACTACTATTTACTTAGACGCCTAAGTTTGTTGTTTAGGGTAATTGCTGAATGTAGCAAATGATGATGAACAAAACAAGGACATTCAACTTGGAAGATGGCACGAATACTATCAAGATGATATGGAGAGCATTGAAAGTGGAGAATGTGGAGAATAAAGAATGCTGCTGCCAAAATATACCCATTACTGGGCTATTGGAGAGGACAACAAGTAAATGTTTAATGGAAGCTAAACACGACAAAATAAAGAGAGAGAGTGACTATCAAATTAAAGGGGTTTTACAGTACACCAGGCAAGACACATCAACTGGGAGCAGTAACAGTATGCTCCCACCACTTTAGAGTACAGAACCATGACTCAAAGTCATGAGAATAATAAAAAAAAAAAAATCTAAGATTTTTCTACTAGTATATGAAAATGAAGAATGGAGAGTACATGCATATTAGAAGGCAATTCTGATTCCATTATATGCAAATACAGTTAGCACTAACACAATCTGCAAAAGATACAACATTTATATGGGAGGAAGGTACACTTGCTCTAGGGTGTATTCAATCTACACCAGCCTTTTACCTTGCACAGATTACTTCCCCCTCCACAATGGCTCAGCTATGCTGGCCATGAGGAAAGCCAGAGTCAGGGCTCCACCTACTCCTTGTCCCTACCTGCTCTTTCCCCAGCCTCCTTCTTGGAAGCTGCCTTCCTCCCTGTTCTACAACCTATGATGTACTTAGCCAATACAAGGGAGTAAGTATGCATCTTACATATCCTTACCCTATTGTGCCTGTGGATAGAATGAGCCACAGCCTTGCCCTTGAAAGGCTGAACAAACCCCAAAATATTGTGACTTTACCCTAGAGGAAGTGTTTTAAAGTGTGTCTGGAGAGCAAAATAATGGTAAGCCACACTTTTTAGTAACACATTGGGGAACAAGGAAAGATGGCGATGGTACAATGGCAGGTTTCACAGGGTTCTGACCATACCAATGTGTAACAACAGAAATGCCCTAAAGTTGGGCTGGTTGCTTTATGGTTGAGTTTAAAATGTGAAAAATATAACATTAAAAGAAATACAATAAGAACCATTGTTAAAGTTAAAAGTGGCATTGTCTGGAGTTCTTAAATAGTCACCTGGGAGCAAAGGCAGGACAATAAAGAAAAGAAAGGCAGAAAAAGAAATGAAGATATTCAACATGATAAAACAAATGAATGGAAAGGTTCAATACAGTGCCCAAATTACAGGGAGATGTTTGTGACGGAGTAACACAAAACAACTCGAATACTAATATGTTAATAAATATTAGTATTAATCTTTTCCTCACAGAACGTATTATTTACTTTCAAAATGCTTCTTTTAATGAAATGTGACTTGTTGCCAAACAGCAACAGAAGCGCAACTGAAGTAACAGCACACAATCTAGGAAAACAGATAATAGAATGGATATTAAACTCTTTGCTTAAACTGAGGAGGGTACCACCTGAAGAGGTAACATTTCTTGAAATCTATTAACTTTCTTGAAAGGAGATTGTCGCTTGTGACTAAAGCAGTGACTTCACACCCTGCAAAGAAGTAATTTAATTTGATGAAATGACTAGCCAAGCAGCTGATGTCTTCCTATTCACACCACCTCCATTAACAAGCTGCGCATTAGGCCAGCTTTCACACTGTACTTTTTCAAATTAAATCTTCATTAAAGTGTTTTCTTGACGGCATACTTTACAATGCAGTACAATTTAATTTTCTATTTCACGAACATTTCTACCTTCATGTCCTCACTTCTCCTTAACCCAAAAAATACAGAGACAAAAGTCCATAAGGGAGACAAAGCCAACCAAAACCCCTCTTGTCTTATGCCTTATAACTTAGGGCCAGATTCTGATACCTCTGTTCATGCTGAGTGGCACCATAAAATCTAGTGGTTAAAGCACTAGCCTGGGCTTAGGAGATCCAGATTCAATACCCTGCCACACCACAGATTTCCTGTGTGACCCTGGGCAAGACACTTAGTCCCTCTGTGGCTCAGTCCCCCAATGGGCATAATAGTATTTCCCTGCCTCATAGGGGTGTTGTGCCGATAAAGACATTAAAGATTCTGAGGTACTCAGATATTATGGTAATGGTAACCATACAAATACCTGAGACAGATATTCCATGATACTCTCCTAGATTCTGACACATCTACTCGCCTTGCGGGTGGGAGGGAGTAGAAACAAGTGGAGAAGGAGGAGGCCAGAGCTCTTACACCTTTTGTCTATAGGCAGTCTGAGTGACTAGGGTTAATCAGGGAGATGGAGCCTTGAGAAGATGAGCAAATGTGAAGTTGACTTGAAGATTTTTTTAAGGCTGTGAGCACCCAGTCCACCTGAAACTGTCAAAGGTTGAACTGATATTGGCTTGCCTGCTGAAGCTTTCCTTTCAGTCAAGGACTAGAAAAGCTCTTGATTCAGAACTCTGTCATTCAACACTAGAATGGAAACTCATTTGTCCTTGCTGGTAAGGGAGGCGGTCATAGAAGGAGATAACTTTCCAGAAAAAGGGGCCAGCTATCGCACAAGCTACTTAGATAAATTCTTGTCTATTTGGAAGAGGTCTGTACAAATCCTCTCTGAAACAACACAATGTCCTACTAAGTTATAAATTACACTGAAGAGGTAAAATTGGTTTTCTTAATCTGACGCTGACTTTTTCACTGACTAACAAACAGATGTGGAATTGGAGGAAGGACTCTTGGAAACAGAACTGCTCTTGTACTCTCTGAAATTCCATGGGGTGCCAAAGCTCAGAGGCAAGTGACAAGCATCAGACAGGTACACAAATCATAAACGCTAAGGAACGTAAACAAACTCTGTGAGCAATACAGGATTTAACTGAAAGCAATCAATACAAGACAAACCCCGTTGTTTATACTCCATATGCAGTTTGTGAGAGGCAGTGTGATCAGGAGTGAGCATGGGACTGGATGCCTCCACCCCTCCACGGCAGTGAGTCTCAGAGCCCTGGCCAACAAACTTGGGCTCACAGTACAGGGCTACAAATAACAGTGTAGATGGTCCCACTCGAGCTGGAGTCTGGGCTGTGAAATCTGGCAATGGGGGAGGGTCTCAGAGCTGGGGTTCCAGCCCAAGTGGGAATGTCTACTCTGCTATTTTTAGCCCTGTCACATGAGCCCTGCAGCTGCACACTAAGCCCAGGATCTTACGCATATTTCAGCCCAAGTCCCCCTTCTGTCCACACGCAAATCAGACTGACTTGGGTCAGCCAGCACTCAGGACCCTGGTCCTAGGATCCTGCTAGGAACATGGGTCAGACCCTGAGTCACACTGAGACTTACCCCCAGACACTCTGTGTCTCACTGTCCCCTCTCTATAGACATGTAAAACATAACATGTATTTACCTACTGCACAGGAATCTTATGATGATTTATGTGCTAACTATTGGCTAGAACTTTGATAATAAGTTTGAAGTATTAATTTATTTCTTCAGAACTGTATAATATTTTTATCTAAGATTAAAAAAAAATCAAATCTCTGCAAAAATGTCCTAAAGAAGATCCCTCTTTTCTATCATTCAATAAAAAAACATGGTAAAATGCATCATTTTAAGGAAGAGATATGTTTAATGAACTAATATTTTCTATATTGTATCTAATCTGTAAACAAGGGGGAGAAAAACCCATGGGAACTGTATGTCTTCTCAAATTCTCTTAATGAAAAATGCATATTGAAATAATGCTATGTATGAATCCTAAGGAATCAGTTCCAGCCCTTTAGGAAAAGGAAGCTGGTAACATGGATTTATGCTTATAGACATAATGAAACAAAGCTGGCTTCCAGACTCAAGTCTCTTCATTGAGAGTACAATATGATCTTGTCGTACTACAAACTAGTTACGAACATGGGTGGTACAGTAGCTGAGGCTCCCCTCACCTCCAGTTTAAACGGTTAAGCTTTTACATCCCTAGTACAGTTGCAATCGCCCTAGCGTGGAACTGGTGTGCATGGCCAGGGCCCAAGCATAATTTTTTCGGACCCAGTACAAACTTGTAACATGGACCCCTCCCACACACATACCCATGAGGGTTGCAGCCTGGGCCAGGCCCCCCAGAGCCTCCGGGTCCCCGTAAAGTGTACCCTTTGTCTGTGCGTGGTAATTATGATGGATCCTTAATTGTTGTCATGGCCTGGTAAATTTCCTGAGGGAAGGTCATACGTTTTAGTGATCACCACTTTATATGACAGGTTAACACAAAAACTCTCTCAGGGTAGAAAAACATTTAGGGACAGATTTGTACCTGTGTGGCACAGCTTAGAGTAAGGGGTGCCGTGGAGCCATACTCTGCCGGGGAGCACCCAGCCTTGCCTTTCTGATCTTCCCAGTGCCCCTGCTACTACATCCCTTAGTGGAGGCGTTGGTTCCACACTAGTGCAGAAGGAGCTCAGGGCCTAGGTTCCTCCATGCCCCCCCAATTCCCTTTGGAAACCATATTCTGCCTGGCCCTTATGTTGTTCATATAAGGTGGGGAGTGGGGAAGGCTCCTTTCATGCTTCTCCACTTTTCCTGTTCACCCATGCAGGAGCATGGCAGGTGACTTTAGCAATTAAAGCTGATGCAAATGGGCCAAATTCATCCATGATGTAACCATGCTGAAGGCAATGGATTTACACCAGGGATTCATTCTGCTCCATAAGTCTAGGGAGAGAAGGTCTGAATCATTGCTGTAGCAGGAAAAATGGCACAGGCTCTGAAAACAGTCATGGTACCTACTATATGTACGCAGGTCCCAGTTCTGTTTGCACTGACTTCAGTGGGAACAGGAGTAGGGTCTCAATTGTCATGATTAGTATATTTCTTCAAAAGTCCAGGCAAAAAGAAGGGCTCTGAGTGTCAATAGCAAAAGAAAAATGTATAAATATTTTTCCTAGCAACTGAAAAAAAAATTAACAAAACCACAAAAGCTTAATTTTTAAACTGAGACCCATATTTAATATCCCATTCACAATATAAATTCAGATTCCAAAGATCTCTCAGTTCTAAGCATAAAATCAAATTAGAGCTCTTGTAATTCAACTTGTATCCTGAATTTGTTCCTATGAATGAACTCCACATATTGTTCAACTCTGTTTGATTTTAGAGAGAGAGTGTAAAGAGGAAAAAAAGGATTATAGGAGTTCGAAGGAATACTTTATTGTTACTTTTCCCTAAAGCCTCATATTTACATAATTGTGCAGATGTTATACAGTGACTTGATGTGATGTACAATTGACTAAAATGTAATGCAATGTACAACAGACTAAAAAGAGAAAATCATACATTATATACCTTTTCTTATTTGACTGGGCACAGAAATCGGCTCTAGCTGCTTTTAAAGCCTAATGTCTTTTTCCACTTCCCCAATAATGGAGAATGGATTTACATTGCCTCAAACTAAAAAGTGTAACTAACTTAAGCATCTGGGCTTGAGTCTGAGTTGACATGACCTGCTTTTTCCTGTTGTTTCTCTTTTAATGAGGTATATCCTTCCTCTTCTTTGAAACAGATTTCTGAAGATTGAATGCACACACTGAATAGTCTAATGCAGGCCTGTGTTTACACTCTTCCCTACTAGGTAATAAGGAGCAGGTTAGCCATCTACCCACTATATTTTTTGCATATGCTTCAATTTTCCTTTTGAGGGTTGTTTTATATATGTTAGCATCTGGTTAAAAAAATAAGGAAAGGGTGGCACATAATGGCTCAAGGGATTAGTAATGGAATACAAAGTGTATTATTTCTAAATCACTAATTCAAATCCAGTCTGGGTCGATAAAGGGAACAAAAGTCATTGCATTCTGAGGGTTGCAGAGTGCCCTACATTATATTAAATGAATTGGGTATCACCTAGCATATATACTGTTTGCACTTGGAATAAAGTCACTAGGTAGACTCTACGTAAAGTATTAACAGTCTCAAAAATACTAAGCGGCAACATCATAAAAACACCACTATAGGTGTCATCAACTGACACCTTTATTTGCAGTTTCAGTCAGGAAGCTAAGGATTGAAAGAGCGAGGGGACCAAGTCATCTTCTTATGCCAAAAGATGAACCTTCAAGGTGAAGAAAGAGCAGAATGGGGAAGCTTGCATTGCCAACTCTGCAGATATAAAGAGGGCTTCACTTTCCACTGTTGTCAAATTCAGAATCTTTCATGAGCACTAAATTCCCTTTAAGGATTATAGGCAATAAAAAAGGAAGTATTAAGGAGGAAAGCATTATCATTTATCAGGTGCTTGTGGCGTCTCAATATTTTGATGTACACTGGAACTTCTCTGAAAAATGACTACTGTATTAAAAAATAAACCTGACATTTTCTGCTACCAAACTTTAAGTTGTACAATACCACATTGGAATCATCAAAAAAGTTCTAGCTGGGGAGGTGGAAGTAGGCGATAGGGCAAACGTATTTTGAATAGTTCCTGCTTTGAGATAATCTAGAAGCTATTTTCTCCTTGTTTATGACAACATTTGTGACTAAAGTTCCTTGAGAATATTGTAAAAATTGCATTAACCTATTTAAAATGCCCAAAGGCAAGTACAAGCCTGAGAAATCAGACTTTAATAAGCCATTTGCTTCCTCAACTCAAATGGGACCTCATGTCCCATACTGTACAAATGGCTGAAACACCATCCTGAATACTGGTCTCACCAAGGCAAGAGGGATCCATCAGGGAATCATCTTGGGACTTTCACGCAATGATAAACAATTACAAAACCTCTGTAACATTGTTTGAGGGCAGTGCCAGGGCTTAAATCACCAAAAGAGAGGCACCAGGTGTCAAACACAGGCAGCAAACGTCATCTAGATCTGGTAGGCTCCAGATTTTGTGAACGTGAAAAATCTTTTGTGAAAATGTGGACCCCTATCAAACTTCCGTTGAAGCACAATGGGTCAAATGCAGGAGTAATGACATCAGTTCTCTCTGGAAGCCAACAGGCAGTTTCTGCCTGAATAAGGGCTGCAGTATTTGGCTCAAATTGTTTAATGATAGGAAAGTGCAGTGTCTGAAACATCATATACAATAAAAGACTATGCAGGTGTATGGTATTCCTGCCTGCTGGACAATGAGCTCGTGAAAAATATTCATCCTAGTGATACAAAGGAGAACCTATTATTTCTTGGGAAATTCTGCAGGATTCCTTCAAAGAAAAAAGTTTATAGGGAAAAGTTGGAAGACAGAGAGAAAAAAAATCCACTCCAGGACCAATGGAACCAGATGTGAGTTTTCAAAGCTATTAGGACATGCCATTTCATGGGAATAACACGTTAGTCTACTAGAAGAACAGTGCACAAATACATACAGAAGCAGAGACAGGAATCTGTGATGGATACATTAAAAAATATTGTTATGACCCACCCACAAATAGTGAGAACATAATGAAAAAGTATTTAAAAATAAACAAAGCCCAAATACCTCGAAGTTACTTACTCTTCTCGATTTCCCACTGCATTCTAGTGTCATTTTGTCTGTTTTTTAGGCCCTAATCCTGTAAACTGCTCCCTGTGGGCAGACCCTTAGATCCAGGCAGAGCCCTAACAGGGTCACTATAACACCACACAGGTGTAAGGGTCCACCCAGCCTCTGCAGCTTGCAAGATCAGGGTCATGGACAATACGCTCTTTGGGACAGGGGATGCCTTTATCTTTGTGTCTTTGACAGCACTGAATACACTGTCAGCACTAGACAAATAAAGAATAAACAAATAATTAAGTAAAACAGAACCTTATAGGTGAGGGAGTCGTTACATGGTTAAAAAGAATATGCAGAATTATACTGTGAATGCTAATTAAGTTTATTGGAAAGGAGATAAAACCAAATCTCTAACTATGTCCTTGCCTACACTAGTGGCAGCTGTACGGCTATGCGCAGCTACGTGCCACAATGAAAAGCAGGCTTTGGCCACACTGGTGTGTTGTTACACGCGTCAGTGAAAGGTTCCGGAAGGAAGAAAGCAGGGGAAAGTTCTGGCACTGAGCTCTGGCACTGGGCAGACAGTGGAACACTACACTGCTAAAAATAGGCACTGCATGGGCACATAGAGAGGCATGTAGGGTACATACCCTAAGTTTCTGGCATGTCTGTATTCTCCTTTCCTAAACTGCCTCATCGCCTAGACTGCTATTTATATCTGTGATAGGAAGACATGTAGTGTGTGTACTCTACATGCCGCCGTAAGTGTAGACATAGTTTATTAGGGATTAGGTTGAGACCTTCAGGAGGGGCAGATTACTCCACATCTGCCTACTGCAGGGCTTCTTGAACCTTCCCCTGAAACATCTGGAGCTGGTTACTGTCTGAGACAGGACACTGGACTAGATGGACCTTGGGTCTGATCCAGTAAGGCAATGCCTATGATCCTGTGAGTTTCCCAGTGAAACTACAAATAGCTCATACATTGGACTCATTTATTTTGGAAGACAGGGGATTGACAAGAAAGAAAGTAAGTTTAAAAAAAACCATTCTGTGGACTCACATAATGATGTTGGCGGCTCCTAATAGACACCATGGCAATAAGTGGGCACTACATGCACACAAAATATGTACCACTTTTAATACTATCACTTGTAGGTTATAACTTTTTCCTCCTTGTCTGTTTCATGTTATAATATTGATGTGGAGCTAGGATATAAATTCCCATGGCGCTTATAAAGACTACAGGCCAGACTGTGCCTTGAAGGTGGCAAGGAGGGTGCGTAGTCCTGTGTGCCTGGCCATTTCCACTGGCAGGAGCAGTGGAAATAGGGATGGCACAAGGGCCGTGGCAAGAGGAACTTCCTGAGCTGTCCGGAAATTCCAAAAGAGGATTTTGCATGAGTAGAGACGGTATTCCTGCAACGCTGAATTCTGTACTTGTCTATGGCACATAGGTCTCCAGACAAAAATATTTATCCAGGTGCAGCCATAGTATTGCTTCTTTTGAAACATGAGAAATTATTAGAAGTCTCTTCAAAGAGAGTCTTTGAAGTGAGTCATGTTTTCTTAACTAAAAGTGAAGTTACCGTAAGTGAAACATACTGTTTTGTACAATACAATAGAAGAACAGATCAAAGTGTTTGGGAGGGTTTGAAAGGTTGGCCTTGAAGCTCAGCTAGTGGAAGAGTCCCGAGAATGACAAAGGAGGGTATCACTTCCCATCAACCTTGACCAAGATATGTAGCAGAGGCTACTGTGCCTCAGAGATGATTTGGTATGATGAGATGCTTTTACCCTACAGACTTTCATTATATCTGTGTTCTCTTTCATTTCCTATTGTCAATATAGGAAGTTTCTGAAAGTAAGAAATAATTGAGTAAGTGGATCTTTGTTTAAATATTTGCGTTGTCATTGGGTTTTTTTTTTCATTCTGTATATGTTAAGTAGCTTTAAAATAAATGACAACCTGTTCAAAAGCAGGGACTGGCTCTGATTTGGTGGTTGTACAGTGCCTAGAACCATGGGGCCCTGGTCATGACCACGGCCCCCAGATGCTACTGCAATACAAACATATAATAATAGTGTATTAATATGCAGTGGCTAGTCTCTAATATACTACATGCTCTAACACACCTACAGAGATGGAGACTGGAGACAACTCCATGTATGTATTCAGTACTCAAGTTTCAAAAACCGGGGGATTCCAAGGTGGCTAGAGAAGCAGGCTAACAATGATGAGTGCAAGCCACTGAATAAAGGAAGAAGGCAAGAATGTGTATGTAACAAGGAGCAGAGAAAACACTGGTCCAAAAGTATTCCATTCCTTATAGTTAATAAAGTCATGAACAGCAAGTGGGAAGTACAGATGCAAAACTGAGAGAGGCAGTTCCATTTCCCTACAGAGCTATGCAACCAAATTAGCCATTAAGGTCTTGGATTTGAGTCCAGACTCATCAACACAGAGCTGTGCCTTCCCCATTATAATCTCTAACTTCCTTTGTGTCTTCCCCCCATATAAAATTAAAGGCAAAGCGGCAGATTGGGCAAAAGAACAAAGTAAAACAAAAAGGAAACATAGTATTATTCTTCTGTCCAGAAGAACCTAGAGCTCAGTCCTACAAGCAGCTGAATGCCTTAATCCTACTGAAGTCAACAGGAGTTGAGGATACTCTGCATCATTCAGGAGATGCTCAGAACCTAGCATGATCAAACCTATAATGCCGATCACAACTACACTATGAATTCAGTTAGAAAAAAATTAGAACAGGAATGAAGAACAGTCTGATGATCATTCAGTATTAATTATTTTTTATATGACAGCCCTCAGCTCAGATCAGGTCACTTTGTGCTAGGTGCTGTACATACAACATGGTAAGACACAGTCCATACCTGCTCCAAATAACTTTATATTTCAGCACACAAGACAGAGAAAGGAAGTATAATGCCCCATTTTACAGGTGAGGGATTAAGCACAGAGAATTTAAATAACTTGCACAAGGTTAAACAGGAAGTTTGTGAAAAAGCCAGGAAGCAAACCCAGATCTTGAGAGTCCCAGACTCATCACAGGACCTGCCTGATTATACACTAGCTTGTGGCTGCCCCATATAATGAGTCTGCTGTCTGCCTGTTAGTAACTTTATTTTACTTTCCCCAGCTTTGTCCACTTGTTTGGTTCATTTAATTTACTATTGTATGTCAAATAAAAACAAGGCAAGCAAGTGCAAGAAGTGCTTTGTTTAAGGGGCTAGGTCCATCCCTGCCTCCCCAAAACATTCTGCAACACCACCGGCTGATTTTGTTTGTCGTTTGCAGTTATTCTTGGGTAGTTGTAAGTGGCCCAATGATTTTCCTCTTCGGTTTATTTTATTAATTTCTAAATAGATTAAAAACAAAGTCTAGCACTGGCTGCAACAGCAGTTCTGGACCCTCTTGCTGGCCACACCTTTTCTGCTGCAAGAGGAACTATCGCTCATGTCTTTATTTACAATAATGTCAGAATGGACATGAATTCAAGAGGGTGGGAAACTGAATTCAGGCCTCTCCGGCTGCTATGACTCACCCCCCTAAGATGTTATTGCTTTGGGGGCTCAGCAGAGCGCTTCTGTACCTGGCTTCCTCCTGACCCCGGGTTTCTCAAATTGTCTTCCCTGCACTACTTCTCAAACAACAATGAACCGAATGCTCTCTGAGCCCCTATATGCCTCCACCTACCCAGCTTTGCTCAGCAAATAGAGGGTATGATTCTTACTGCCAAAATAAGTGCTTCTGCTACTGATATAAATACAAATTAACACAGTAGTGAGAATTTTTGTTTTAACAAGAGGTACTGTATCAGTGTCCAGGGGGGCAGTCATCAGTAAAGGTAGTCACAGTCAACATTACTGTAAACCTATTGGCTTAGTCTTTTTTTGTTTGGATCGGACGTGTCTCTTTCTGCTTGTCTATGGTCACCTTCTGGGTGGAAGTTAAAGATGCTGGCCAGATTCTGCCTGCTCCTCACACAGGTGAATAGTGGGTGAATAGCCCACTGGTTGTGGGGTGTTGTGGGGAGTGACCCCTGGTGTAGCCTGCACAAAGACAGGCAGAGTTCCAGTCCCCCTGCACTTGTCTGCCTGCTGCAGGTGCTCCTAAGGTGGTAGGACAGAGGCAGCCCACTTGCACCTGAGCATGGAGCATGGCAGAGCAGCCTGCTCATAAAGGAATGTAGTAGAAGGCATGGTCCCTTTTGTGCACTAGGGAATTAATGGATGTGTTCTGCCTCCCAGTGCTCCCCCTACAAGTGGTTCTGCACTGCCCCTCTGAGCTATGTCCAACGGACACATTCTAGTCCTTTTCAAAAAGAGTAGGGCATAGGGTGACCAGATGTCCTGATTTTATAGTGACAGTTCCGATATTTGGGGCTTTGTCTTACATAGGCGCCTATTATCACCCATCCTCTGTTCTAGTTTTTCACTTCCTACCTGGTCATCCTAGTAGGGCATAGCCCCTGTATTTTACTCATCCTTCCTTCTCTTAATAAGGTTAGGCTATCCAAAGCTATGTGTCAGTGTTGGGGAGCCCAGAATGGCTGCTGCATTTGTCTACATAGTCACTGCAATACCTAATTCACTGCTTTGCAAATCCTGTCAGGATTAGTGTTGGATGAAGTTTTTTGGTTGAAACTTTTTTGTGAAAAATGCAGATTCAATTACACTGATTTCACTGAATTGTCCATTTAAAACAAACAAAAAACTCAAAAAACTGAAACGTTTGTTCCAAATTTTCAAAATGAACATTTTGATTTTAAGATTTCCTTTAATTTTATTAAAAATTCAAAAACGTGTAAAAATACTTGAAATCCAAATAATATGTTTTGTTTTTGTTGGAACCAGGCATTTTGTTCAACCTGAAACAAATTATTTCTTTTTGATTCTCTGAAAATTTTGAAAAAAATCATTTTTCGTTTGATTTGAAAACAAATTTTTTGTGACTATTTGAAATTGCCAATGAACCAAAAAATCTATTATTTACCCAGCTATACTCAGGGTCCCTCATGTATGAAAGACGCCATTTAACATTGGGTGCTATTCTATATTTCATATGGCTTAGTTCCCAAGTATACCACAAAGAAGCTATGAGGAATTTGGGTGAACTGAAGGACATTAAATACAGCTAAATCTTCCCTTTGCTGGCAATCTACAAGTTTCCCCAACAGAACTGATTAATAATTTTTAAATAAAAAAGGCTACACAAACATTTAATAAAGGAAATTTCAGTTAATAATACATTCATTTGTGTTGGGTAAGGCACTCATGGAAGAGAAAAAAATTCAAATACCAACAGATGGCAGGCTCGCAAATTGAATGAAAAATCATTTATTATTACTATCCAATGTACTAATTCAGGGGGTAAGTTTGTTGCTTTTTTGTATGTGCTGAGTGGTACCTTATTATGCAAATCAGTAGGACTACTTGTGGAATATAGCACCACTCAATATAAGGGAGGCAAAATTGAGCCCTGCAGCAATGATGTTCCAAGGAGCTCACAGGGAGCTAATCCCCAAAGCACTCCTTTAGGCATTACGGGCTTAATTTTAATAATTAGGATAATAAAGGATGGTTTTAATTAAATGTTCAGACCTGTATGTGCTTTACCGATTACTCAGGCGCTAGCTGCAGTTTGAAGATGTTCTGCTCACTGCTTTGTTGCTTGTGTGTAGCCTCTACCCCTCCCTCTTGAACAAATCAGACAAACTGCACACACGTGTACACAAACAAACACACCTGTATGCACACAGAGATATACCTATAAACCATAGGTTTATTAGCAGCCACAGTGTGTACCTATAAACACACTATGGCTGCTAATAAATATTAAAACTTTGGTTTTAGTCCAACCTGAAATGAATATTAAAAACCTATTCTGATAATAAGTCCTATAGAATTTAATATGGATTAAACCATTACAAATTTAATATAATTCTGTAGAAGTTACTCTAAAAATTATAATATTGAACAGAGATGTATAGCCTGTCTAAAGAGGCCTACATCCTACAGAGGCCTATTAGCAGGCACATAATTCTCTATTAAATCCTGTAGAATGTTTCATAAATCTAATCGAACAGTTATAATTGTCTATTCAATTCTTTAAGACTTTTCCAAAATAAATGTTAAAATATAACTTTTAATTGTAGAGTGTTCAGAAGATTTTGACAATTACTAGAATACTGGAGGTGGTTGAAGAAGCTACTAACATTTTTTAGTTGGGTGTTGTTATTTAGGGGGAATTCTCTGTTCTGAAGTTTCCCCACCTGTAAAAGTGGGAGTGATTACTGACCCTCATTAGGCAAGGTCTTTGAGAAGTATAAATGAAAAATGCTATGTAAATGTTCGAGATTCATTATTATTATTATGTCATTTTAGAATGCACATACTATCTGTATCGAAATGGAGTGTATTTAAATAAAATGCCCCTCCTGCTACACAGTACAAAATAAAGGATTTTTACAAACAAATTTCAACTTTGATGTGAAAGACAATTTTACAGCATCTCTTGGTTTGCTAATATTAATTTTTAATTAAAAAAAATGAAAGGTATAAAGTGTATTTCAACCTGCTTGGACTAACTATGATGGCAATGCAGAAAGCAAGAGTTACCCCATGAGCACACACAGAAATCTGAAACCACTACATCAGATTTCTTTTGCAAACTTTACACTAAATAGATGCAAAACTCTTCTCCTCAGTTGCACTGCCAGGCACTTTGTCTTTACTCTATTGATTTTAATAGCCCGCACAGAAGCTTGGAAAGGAACATTCCTTCCTTGGTCAATTTTAAACTTTTCCCATTTGGCAACCATGGGATTTTCCCGCTGGTGTGTTTTCAATGAAGCTGAACTTAATATGGCTCTCTCTGGTTTGGTATCCAAGCACCAGGGAACACGCTGAGCTTCCCTCTCGGCTCTTGGTACAGAGCCAGGGCACATAGCCACATGGCCCCAACAGTCCTTCTTTACTTCCCTTCCAGAGCACATTGCATTTTCTATGCACTATTCAGGAGAGTGGCCCTTTAAGAAGGTCTCAGCTTTCTGGAAGATGAAGAGACGCAGCAGCAAAAGTGATGGCTAGCTGAATGGTCCTTCCTCCCCACAGAGCCAAGTCTTTGGGGATACAAGGCCACAGCAGCTTCTGTGATGGAATACACCCCCTGTATTCACAGCCTATGCCCTATTGTAATAATCTTTGCACAAAACATGCCTTGTAAGGTATCATTTAAAAACTCATAACTTGCTGGTGAGTATTGTCCTGATAAACTATGTGTGGCAACATTGTGTGTGAAGTTATAAGATTCCCCTGTATGATGCTATTAACACATGCCCAAACCCAAATCCAAACCCACAGCCCTACTCAGGCAGAAGCTGGCAAACAGGTCTGTACGAAACAAAAGGAATGTGTGCTTGCCTTACTTTGCATTTAAGCAGCAAACAGAGTCATCAAGCAGGAAGGGAAAACAAGGGAGGCTCAAATAGGTGAAAAAACCCTCTAGGGAACATCCTTCCACATAGACTTTTTTTCTTCTGGTTCTCAGCTGGAAATGTTTTTCAAGTGGGGGACTGAAACTATAAAAAGGAAGGGCAAACACCCCAAGGCACCCCCTCTTTTTCTCCCTGCCCATTGCAGTCTCTTTGCACCTGAGAAGACAAAGGAAATAGCTGTTGGACCCTGGAGGAGGGATCCTGACCTGAAGGGCTTGGTCAGTAATCTTGCTGGAAGCTTAGGGTTAGAAAATTTGCTTGAATCTAATATCGTTTGTTAAGTTAGGCACTAGAAAGCATTTTATCTTTAGTTGTCTTGTAACCATTTCTGACTTTTATGCCTCATTACTTGTTCTCACTTAAAATCTCTCTCTTTGTAGTTAACAAACTTGTTTTAGCTAATCCAGTGTGTTTAAATTAAGTGTCTGGGTAACTCCATTTAAGGTAAATAGCTGGTATAATATTTCCTTAAAGGAAAAGAGCTTAATATATTTGGCCTGTTCAAGAGAGGGCTGGGTTGTAAAAGACATACACTTCTAGGGGAAAGACCAGGACTGGGAGTATTTTGGGATCACCCTGCAGTATAACCAAGGCTGGTGAGAACCAGGCTGTGACTGGCAGGCTGCAGTTACAAAAATGCATCTGGAAGTGACCTGCATGTTGGTGGCTGTTTGTGAGCAGTACAGGTTGGAAGTTACAGCAGCAAGGCACAGCAGGTCACAGGGCAGGGGTGCCACAGCCCCCCACTGGTCTGGATTTTATTCCAGTATGTCACAGCCTCCTTCCCCAATCAGCTGTACCAAAGGATGGCTCCTTTACAGACTAGACAGCCATGATGAGAATGTGAATATGAGTTTGCTCAAGTATTTGTGTTCAAAAAACCTTGTCCATCCAACTGTCTGAGAACAATACAGTGTCAAATACCTGAATTCACTAGCTTTAGTCTCAGGAATGTCTATGAATCCATTTTGTCAGTATTCCCCCAGAACACCGAAGACCCATGGAAATCAATAGGACTTGTACCTGTAAAGCTCTTAAAAGATCAGGTCTATCTTTAGGGCAGGGGTTCTTAAACATTCATAGCATGGAATTAATTTTAATGTTAAAGTTTGTCTTATATGCACTTCCATTTGTGGTCCTGCAGACCACAGGACCCCCAATTCACAAGTGCATAATATCCTCCCGGTAACGACAGCAATTGCTTACATAGGAGAGTATATTAGAAAAAGTATTTTATGCAGTTGCAGATGTTTTAATGCAGTTTAGCAGCTGGAAATAAAGTGGAGAAGGCAGAAACATGGCCAGCCAGCCAACTCTCTGAAGATCACTGCAAATGAACTAATAAGTCTCTTACATCTCCAATTTCTATGATTCAACAAATGGCTCTAGTGCTACACGTTGAAGGAAATTGTTCATACTGCCTGCTATCCTATTGCCAGAAGCATTACTGTTTAACAGGTGCTACAGTGATTTTTAGATTTGGTTATACTGGCTTTGCAAAATATATTCCAGATGATCAGTTATATTCTTGCATGATTCAGGCCCTTCTTTCAACAGAAAATACTGCTTTCCATTCCACCAAATGGTATTTAGTTTATAGGCTCAGTGTTGTAGGCAGAACTACAGCTCTGCAAGCTGAAAGTCATTGGACTGAGGCATCTCAATTTATTCCCATCACCCTCACAGAAGAGCATTCTGAAGGTATACTGGGTAGGATAACAGGAGAACCGTGTTAGCCACCACTCAGATGATCTCACGCCTCCTTTCATTGTATCAATGAATATGCAACATACGACACAGAACAGTTCTCGTCTCTGAAACTCAGAACACTGCCTATGGCTTACATACTAAATGGAAACTTTACTCTCCCAGTGGAACAGTTTAATCAGAAATCATTTTCATAATTTGTAAACACTGCCAAATATTTGATTTGCTGTTATGTGATCAAGCCTTCTACTGGAAAATAAAATAAAAAATTCAAACCATCACACAAACAAAACATTTATAAATTAAATGTGTTGTAGTGACAAATCCTATTCTCCCCATATGCTGCAATTCTGTAGTGCAGGGTACAATGTCCTGAAAAATCAGCTTTCAAATCAACTTGTATCAAGAGCAAGTCATGTGAGAAGCAGGATGGCAGGGTGGCTAGACTTGCGGTTAAGGCACAAACTTGGAAATCTGGAGATCTGAATTCTATACGAAGACCTCCTACAGACTTTGTGTGTGACCTTGGGCAAGTTAACAAATCTCTCTCGTTTTCCTCACCTGTAAAATGGGGAATAATAAAACTTGCTTCCCTCCCTCATGGAGGTGTTTTGTGTGAGGCTAAATACATTACAGGAAATAAATTGCTTTGAGATCCTCTGATGAAACGTGGAAGAGAAGTGAAAAGTATTATGCCACTTGGGAATGATCATGTTATATAAAGCCATCTTAGTTACCATGCTAAACCAAGGAAAGTTGGTTTAAAAGCCTTCATTTACTGTCTCACTCACTCATCTCACCTACAAAGGGAATATTTTTGGATAAAAATCTCTGGCTTCATGAAAATATGTTTCAAGGGAAGATTTCATTTCATTTCACTATAAAATCTCTATATGAGTTTGGAATGTTCATAGACACCAGGAAAATAAACAATTTCTTTTAAGTCTTTAATAATTAGAATGCCTTTTAAAATGAACTCTCAACTTAGAAACATTATACACGTACATAACACCAGATTTTACAAGACATCAAACAATGAAACTAAATTCCAGATTTTCTGGAAGATTAGAACTGACAGCCAAGCACCTACGACCACAGACGCCTTTGTCATCAACTGGGGCACACCAACAGAGCCAACTAAACCCAACTAGCTAATGACCACAAAAATAAAAATCCATGACAAAGTTTCATCAACTAGATATCAAAGATAACAAAGTGTTTCCTCCAGCACAGCAAGCAAGGCGACAGAACAGAAGGATGACAAAAGAAAATGAAGACAGGAAAACAGATTCAAAGGGAATAACTATGGGCCCCAAGTGGGCTTATTATATGAATAGACTGCAGGTAACTACATCCTTTCACTGCGGTGCTTCATAAATTCTGTCATCTTGTTAAGACCGTGAAGACCACTGACCTCACTTCCTCCATTAATGAGGCTGCACTGCTTTACTTCTAGACTTTTATTTTGTTTATGAAACTTGAACCACTGCATAAATATCTCTTCTGTCTGCAATGAAGCTCATTACTTTTGAAATCACAAGAGTAAGGGGAAATGCCCTCCATACTCTACTTACCAGCTACACAAAAAAATAATTAAAACACAACACAACTTTTAAGGCTCATTCATTCTGATTTCTGAATATGCTACAAAGATTTGTTGCTTTAGTTGTAATCTGCTAGGAGAGGTCCAAGATGGTTGTATGCTGCTCATGTCTTAGCAAGGGATATTTTAGATAGCTCTAATAACCAGTCTTCTTAAAGAAATAAAAACTGTTATTTATAATTAAGGTACTATAGACAAAATGCAACCTTTGCGCCACTGCGGATGCATATGGAGGACAAAGAGGTAGTGGTCCAGTGGAGTGTTCTCGGGACATTCTTTCTACACAGAGCAGAAAGATGCAAAAGGCCAAGTGAGCAGCATACTCCGCAACACTCTTTACTGCTGCTCAGAAAAAGAAGCAGCATACATTCTATTCAGTACTTGCTTCGGGACAGCAACATATGTGAAGGAGGCTGAGGCTACACCTAATCCAGTTGACCACATCCATTTGTGGCAGTAAAACCCTCTAAGGCGCCTAGTTCAAGAGAGCAGATGGAGTATGGCCTGTCTCGTCCCTGTCCTCTTCACTCTTCCTTCCAACCTGAACAAGCCCAAGACAAGGCAGAATTGTCTCCTACACATAAAAGGGAAAAGATGCATTTAGACAGTATGTAATGCATGGGTTTTTTTCTGTTGTTACTGTTCCGAGTGTTCTATGACTAAGCACATACAAAATATGTGTCTTTAAATTTTACAGTATGCAGCCCAGATAAATGTTCAGCCATTATCCTCTGTCTATGAGACTGGAACCTTTACCTAAGTCGCAAGCACAGTCAATAAAAAAGAATCTTTTCTCTATGAAAGCTACAAAAACTCCCTGTGGTCACCTCTTGTAGCCAGTGAACTGCAATAAAGTTGCTATTGCTGAATAGCCTTAGTTTTAGTGTCTGAAAGCAAAAATACTGCAAATAAATATATATCCATCACCAGTACCAATGAGAACAAAGGGAGCAAACTCTGCTCTGAGTTACACAGGTGTACGTACGATGGGGTCATGCCAATGAAATAAATGGATTTACCCCAGATTTATTCTGGTGTAACCAAGAGCAGAATGCATCCTCTTAGTTCTAAGGGTTTTCTTTCTCACTGATCCACTTTTCACTTCATTTCAGTTACCTATGACTTAGATATGTTCAGTATTTGCTTTGCCACCTCTACTAGATAACAAAAGAAAGCTCTGTTGTCTAGACTTAATGCCCTTTCCAATAATGAGGGAATACAAACATACGATAGTGCCCATCACAATGAAACCTGCAATAAAACAGTAAAAGCAAAAAAAACCCCCAAATCATAAAGAATTCCTAAAATTCCATTTGCTGGCTTTCTGCACAGTTGCTGCATTGGATCATAGCCCATAATTACTACGCTGCTGTCCTTATTAAAGCATGGAGTGTTTCTATTTTACAGCTACAATATTTTCCTTTAAGCATTACAGTGAGAGAC
This sequence comes from Emydura macquarii macquarii, assembly GCF_026122565.2. Taxonomy (NCBI): domain Eukaryota; kingdom Metazoa; phylum Chordata; order Testudines; family Chelidae; genus Emydura; species Emydura macquarii. The sequence goes on from NW_027131400.1 coordinate 9,973,904, forward strand.
TGCTGTAAACTTCAGCCACTGACTGTTCTGCCCCCTTCAGCCCAGATTCCCTCCTTTCAAAATGGAGGATGACCTTTGATATCTGCAGCCACACCCCACAGCCTTACATAACAATGACAGCAGCTCCACACGGTTATTTGCATCAGAGGCATCATGTAGAACATGGCATACTCAGAAAGAGGGTGTCAGGTTGTTTATTTATGTCAGCCTGATCCCTTCCTCCCTCCCAAGACATTCCTGATATTTGAGAATTGAGGTTTTATTGCTGTCTTTCCTCCAATCCACCCTTACCCCAATATCTACTTCTCTCTCTTTCTCTCTCTCTCTTTTTTCCCCGAGGACAATCCTCTATTTTGTGTGCTCTGGTATACACCACATACATTTATCTTCTTGGACTATGCATTAAAAAAAAAGTAGTAAAAGGGAATAGTAAAAATCCAGTCCAATGTGAGTGGCACAGCTATAATTCTTTATGAAGCAGCAGGTAAGATTGATTGTCAAGGGTCAAAAGGCTAGGTCAAACTCTGCTCATTCGTCAGCTGAATGTCATTTTTGTTTTCCCTGTCACCAGATAGCTTTAAAAAAAATTGCAACTCCTTCCTCATTATCTGGGACTTGGCTCGTTTTCTGCCATCCAGTATTAATGAAACTGTGCTTCAAGCCTGGCCCTAATCTTTGAGGTTCTCCTTCATGTACTTCTTCCCTTTCTTAAGCACTACACAGTGAGGACAATTTTAAAGATCATTTTCTCACACAGAGAAGTTGGAAAATTGCTGCTGTGGTGAGAATGATTTGAAAACATACATTCAGTATAAACGTCTGAATGAACAAAAATGTAATTAAATCAAAGCAGGTCCAAAGCCCACATAGCGATGTAATTGAATCATGGTTTTATCCGTGCACCTCATATGGAATCCTTTAAAAAAACCAACCAAGATATAATATTTTGAAGTCCTCTGAAAGAAAGAATAACTTTTTGGTGGTGGTGGTGTTATAATTACAAGCTGTGTACCAGTGATAATGCTAAAAGCGAAATCACTCATTGATTTACTGTGAACTTGATTTATACAAGCCTGATTCAGATGAAAACTTAACCAATAATTTACTTAAAAAGCACTAAATGTCTAAATTAATTGAAGTTTAATTACATCCAAGTGGAAGGGAATGGTGATGTATTAGTTGGACATTTGGGAAAACATTTTCAAACCTACAGTAGGGTGTTTAAACAATAAAAAAATGATGTATAGAAAATACACTGTGTGTGCACTTACCTCTTTGTGCACACACATAAAGATAATAATTTAGCACCTTTCACAAAAGACCTCACAGCAATTTATAAGAATAACTTGTTAAGCCTTACCATAGAGCCAACTCTACTTCTTCTAAAGTCAACCAGGAGGAAGTCACTGACTTCAGTGGGAGTAGGATTAGTAACTCTTCATTGTTAGGAAGGCAAGTATTATTCAACTCATTTTACCAATTGATAAACTGAGACAAAGCAATGAAGTAAATTGACTAAGTTTACACAGTGAGTCAGTGGCAGAGCTGCAAATAAAACAATAGACAACACTGCTTTCCTACTTAGTGTACACAAACTGTTTGCATATGCACATGCATATTTTGGAGACAAAAGTTAGGTATCTATGTTTGAAAATTTGGCCTTTAATACGTTCTTTCATAACTTTAAAAATATAATCAGAACTCTAAAGTTATTCAAACCTTGAAACCAGGGCTAATCCTTCCAGTTAAAATCTCTGCAGTGATAAAAACCTAATATATACATTACTGTATTTCACTAAGGTTTTTGTGCTGTGGTCTTACTGGAGTTATTCAAACTTTTTTCATGGCTTTGGGCTATATCTTTAAAGATATAGGCCAACATTTTCTTACTTGGGTTCCTATAAATAGGTAACTAAATCCATTGGGGGTATGATTACTATGGACAGGAAAAATATTTTGACTAATTTCAAAACCATATGAACATTTATGTGTCAAAGGTTTGACTAAGACTTGAACTTTATCCAGTTCCTGGTCCATGCCGGGGAGACTTTGAAAAAAATGAACAGCAAAGGGATGGATAGAAAACAATGAAAATTGCAAGTTAAAAAATTACAGACTGGATAGAGTGAAAAACAAATGCAGAAAGAATGTGAAAGCTCAATTGAAAGAGGAGAGAGAAGAACCCCAATAAAATGAAATAAGTACATATATCATGTAGATATCTAGATAACTTCACCCAGCTGAGAAAGCCTTCATCGTACAAAGTGTTCTTCTGTCCCTAATACATGTCATACTTCACATTAGCTAGAAAAATTACCTTTAAATAATTTCAATATTTTTAATCATGAGTTTAATTTATAAGGAAAAACATTTCACACTAGTTTAAGTTACCTGTGTTAATTGACTTCAATGGCACTAATTGTGGGGAAAATGACTGACCAATTAGAGTAATCAGCCCACAGTAATCAACTCATACACCATCTCCTTGGTAGAACCAGGCTGTCATTTCAGTGTGCAGAAATATCATGCAAGAGTTTAGGACAGGTATATGAATATAGCGGATTGAAATATTTTGCTGTCCCAAATTTTTGTGGGTGTCAAAACGGCAGTTTTTGTCAACATTGAAATATTTTACAAGACCAGTTTGAGTTTGAGAAAATTCTTGACGAAAATAATCCAACACAACATGAATATTTAATTTTTTCATTAAAAAATGAAAATTTTCTGCCAAAGCTTTTGAATGAAATTGTTTTGTTCAACATTTTTTGTGGAAATTAAATTGGATTTCAACTGGCTCTAGCAATGAAAAATAATGCATCCAACTGAAACCGTGGGATGGGATGAGGATGGAGGAATTAAAGCAGGCAGATCCTGATTCATTAAAAACGTCACTCATGGCACTTGTGATTTTTGAGCCAGGCATCCTGCTGTGTGCGCGCTGCAGCATGTCAGTATAAAACCTGAATTTGCTCAATATCACTAATCTGGGAAGTGGCATAGTGGGGTCTGGCCAAGTGCATAGATAAGAGCAAATGCAAACCAAAGTTGGGCACTGTCTGGGAGACACTCTTTTCAGTCAGTAAAATGACTGATTATATGTTCCCAGCTGGGTTTTGCACAGGGCCTTGTTCACTAAAATATTAATACGTGCTATTTAGCTAAACAGTACAAGTCCATGATACTGTGCCGAGAACTGCCACAACTGACATATTTCAAATTCATCGCAGATTACTGACAAAACAGGATGCTTTCTGCTGACAAACTGCAGTCTAGTGTCCACAGGCCTTAAGAATTAAGGTGTTTTCAGTAACATCTATGGCATCATTTAGCTGAGAAATAGTAAGTGCTGCACTGTACACAGGCAGGAACAGAAAGAACAAAGAGGCAGACCCCTGTAGATACAGCAGAGGAAAGGGCATTATTTATTCTGACCTGGAAGAGACACAGATAGTCAGTACTACTTCCAGGTGCAGTGAGACCTATAGTCTCTAGCTCATTAAGAACCTTCCAGCACATCTCCCTCATTTAGCTCCAGAAACATTTATTAATTTTGAAGAACCCAATGATAATCCATACAGTTTAATAGAGGACATGGTAGATTAGCTGAACCTCTGAACCTGCTGAAAAGATCATTCTGCCTCACATTTAGCTGGTTGTCCAATAATATACTTTGCTTCTTTCTTCTCTGGATCTTTATTTTCTTCTTCTCTTTGACTCTGGATTGCCCCCTTTTCCCCTCATCTTTGACTCTAGATGTTACCTTTTTCTTTTTTCCTTTTTTTTTTTTTTTAATTTGACTTTATTTCTCTGGCTTCCCACATTCTCTAACTCAGGGTTTCCCTAAAAGGCTAATTCAAATTACGAATTTCTTGACCAGACAGACAGTCTCCGGCATTATCAGATAACATCTCTACAGCTTTTATACAACCCTGGATTTGAACCACTTGAGGTCGGGATGTACGGAAAGGAGGTTCCTTCTTCCCAATTTCAGCAACAGCAGCCTGCAAGCTCACCAATGAGATGGACTTTTTAAAATAAAAAAATGGCACCAAAATCTTTCGCGGGAGATTCCATTTTGCTGCCAGCCAATAAGCTAACTTTTGTTTTAATCTGTCTAGAGTTCATTCCATACTCTCTGGGCTTTCAGATTTCTTACATTTGCTAATGACTCCACTCTTGAGTGATGACTGGAAATCTCTAGAAAGCTGCTCCTTATTTGGGCAGAATGACCAAGATGGTGGAACATGGTTCTCAGCACTGCCTCAACCAGACTTTGGCAGCTCTAGAAACATTTCTATTGTGGACTTATCCTTCTTGTCTTGTTCTTCTTTCACCATTCTCAACATTTTGACACCAAGATGTCAACAATCACGTAACTGTCTGCTGTGGACATTTCTCCTCCCCCTTTGTCACTATTTTCTTCAGATATTGGCAGCCCTATAAACTGTTTCTAAGGTGAACAATTCTTCTCTCTCTCATTCCCTTTTACCACTTCTTTTACTGTATATCACCTCTACATGCTTTGCAGAGCCACGTCATTAAAATACAACACTCCCTTTTCTGACATTCAGGTTCTTGGGCTACGCATATTTTACATAGGTGTTGGGGTGTCCTACCATACCTGCCATAATAGGTTTCCATTTTTTGTTTCCCCCAAAGTCATAATTTCTCAAGTTTTCTGCTTTTTGAACTTTTTTCTTGAACTTCATTACATTGACATTTGCCTCCTCATGATTTCCTGTGTCATTCTTTGCAGGAGGCTTGATTTCCATATAACATTTATGTCAACCAGCTTTTTCACTGTTTTGGATACATTCTTATCTGAATTTAGGCCTGATATGATCACTGCATCATCTGCCTAACTTCCCACGATGTACATCATTCTTAGAGAACCCCTGGTATAACATGTAACAGCTCAAAGTGGTGTCTTCATTTTGGTCATTCTGACTTATCTCTTCATCTCTTCACCTGCCCTCTTTGTGTTGGCAGGTAGAGGGTAACTCACAAAAGCCCTGGTATCAATGGTGACAGTCTGTGTGGCTTCCATATCCACAAATCAGTCCACAGCTGCCACAAAAACAAATGCACCAATGAGCAAGGGCTTGCCAGTCCCTAAAGAGTGACCCTGGGAGAGTCTGCTATGGGGACCAGGAAAATAAATCTGTGATATTCAGGAAAAATTGCCATAAACTTTCAAACCTAGCAAACAAATGACTAATTGTGTAGCACCATAAGAGGATAGTCACATGCATTTTCCCTCACAATGAAAGCTGAATTTAGGTCTGACATTTACATGGTCCCTAAAAATAAGGCTTTCCAGACCTCAAAGGCAGGCTCTGACACAAATTCTTTTCACATGGGCCAACAAGCATCCATCAGGTAGCAATGGCTCTTGTTCTTTATCAGCTAGGCCCCTCTCTGCATGCTGTTCTGCACATGCGGAGGAGCTTACAGCTGTTCATTACTTACCCTGAGCCAACCACCTTATTTCAAAATAATCTTAACTATATGACTTGGGGATCTACACAATAAAGCTATCCATACTGTCTTCATTTCTCAAAATTAACACATTTTTGTTAAATTAAAATAAGTTTTAAAATGTAAACATCCAATGTTAATTGTCTTCAAATCTTTCCAGTTACCATGCGTTTATTGAGAGCCACAGTTTGATTTTATCTGCTACCAACAAAGTCCCTGAGACACTCACTTGGCAAGTCTTCAAAAAGCAGTATGGGCTCTCCCACCCCAACAAAAAAAAGGCCCACATTTTCAAAAGAGACTGGTGATTTTGGGTGCCCAATTTGATATACTCTAAAGAGGCCTGATTTTCATAGTGCTCAACTACCTAAGATAGCCTACAGGCACCTAAGATTACTAGTCACTTTTGAAAATTTGGGCCAGGATTTATGATTCCCCTCCCCCTCTTTTTGTCACTGTTTAGGGACTTATTTCAGTTTCACAGAACAACATGCCATATGGAAACTTGGAAGCTAAGAGAGCATGTAAAGTGTTTTCCTCCTTCTGCATTTTGCTGCTAGCTTGACTTTCCTGAAGGAAACTGGTGTCTAACTCTATCTTGTAGAGAAGAAAGCCTTATGCAATTGTAAGATGTAGAAATATGAATCAAAGGGTAGAGAGGGTACCAATGTTATTTCATTACAACATAGTACTATCATTTTATTGCATTCAGTTGAAAGAACCATAAATATTCAGTCTATGAGTCAGATCATGCAGTTATAATTTGGGCAAAATTTCCATTACAGGATGGATCCCAATGTATACCTTGTTGTAAGAATATTCATTGTGCATCAGGCATAGAGAGACCAGACAACTACATACAAAATCACTTAGGAAAAGATTGTGGACAGAAACAATTTCTCAGAATTTGTAGGGCTTTATAAGAACTTGAGTGCAGAAAGCTCTGAATTGTATGAATTTGTTGCTTCCATTTTAACATTAAATGGAGATTAAATATGACTACTTTCATTTGTCATGAATGCACATAAGCAGGGTTGAAAGACTAATATGCAGAGATCTGAAATAGATTTCTTCAAAAGGAAGCTTCGCATTCCTGCATGTGTAGCAATACCACTATTTTAAGAAATGAGGATCAAATTAAGTATTTACTGTTGTAACACAGTGTTACCAATGGGGTCAGTAGTTTTATGAACAGTTTATAATTTTAACGGTCTTCCAGACAGCAGGTCAAAGTAGTCATAATAACCTGTCAGTAAAAATTTCCTGCAACACATTCATTGCAGAAAATGTTTGCAAACAGAGCAGCATTCTTAAGAACTGGCAGCACCATTTCCCTTATGAAATGATACAAACAAGCACTGTAAAAAGAAACTCCAAAAAGAAAAGAATTTACTAAGTGGAATTTTAGGATTTTTTGTTTGTTTCCTTTGTTACTTTTCCTCTACATTCCAGAGAGTTTGGGTCACCAAATACATGTTTTTAATACACAGGTAGTGACTGGAAAACGTTAATGACATACAGCCTCTGCCCCCAAACTAGAGACAGCAAGAATAAATATAATCTGTATTTGGTGAAATGAAATTATTATGTATTATTTAGAATACAGTAGTGTGCAAAACATATGAGGCACTTTCCAAATATAGAGAGAGATGTGTCATGATTTCTTATTTGTCAACTGGTTTACTGGCAGTGGATCTGAGACTATATAATTACTTGTGTATCTAATGTCTTCTAATTCTATTTGGTCTTGATACTGCTTACGCTGTAGTCAATGTAAGTTTCCCCATTGATTTCAGTAGGATCAGGCCCATTCCCAGTGCACTTGCTGTTCATTCTCCACTAGCAGACTACTTTCAAGGGTCTGCATCCACCTATGATGTCACCTAGCACAGTATTGAAATCTTAAATATTACCCATCAGTCATTCTCAACACCACTTGTCCCTCCTGGGTGTCATGACTCCAGCAAGGTCAGCAGCAATCTAAAATACAGCGCTCCCTCACTAAAATACAGCCAGGAAAACATCTCAGTTCCCTTTTCCTGGCTTAAGGAAGGCAGAAAATGCAGGTGAAAATATTTTGCTTTGAACACTTTTGCAGTGAGTTGTTATTCACTGGGATATTAAGAGAGGGTTGTCACACCCCCTGCATAACTCCCATGGACTACAGCAGGAGTTTTCGGCATGTTTCTGAGGGAAGACTTTGACCTTTAACCTACATAGCACACAGCACACATTCAGAATGGACCTGAACCATTGTATGATGGACCCAATTCAGCCCTGAGGAAAACAGGTTAAATTCATTTTAAGGTCAACAGAACTGCACTTTATTACACCAGGGAAGAATTTGCCCTAGTTATTTCAGCTAAAACTGTTTCGTATTAATAAGCTAAAAGTTATTTGCTAATATTTTAACAACAATGAAGTAACTATTTTTATGTGCTCAGTGCCACAAGTGCAAAGAACATTCAGCACATGGCTCTTCTGAAATAAACCCACTTTCGTCCCTCTATGTAATGTTCAAGAACTCCAGACTTATTCTGTTATACGGTGATGTCAAAGCTACCATTTTGCTTCACAGCACTAAGGAAATGGCTTTTGGAAGGGGGCAGGGAAGCAGCATCTTTTTAGTAGCAAGATTTTTAAATTCCATATCCCACCTGGAATAAAACATTTTACAATATTGCCACTTATCTGATACTGAAAAGGCTAGCTTTAAAACCCAGTAGGGCTGAGCAGTAGCTGTAACGTCACAAAACAATGCATTCTGGGTTATCAGAGAGTAGTGGGATCTGACCAAGATGACTTTGAAAGAACATTATTTTTAATTTAAGCCTTAATTTAAAATCTGTTATGTGCTGAATGCCCCACCTCTACTTCTTGCTTTTTTCTTTTTCTCAATAGTGGCCAGTGACATAGGTGCTTCAAAGGAAGGTGTAAAAATCCCAGAATGCAACTGATCAATTAAGCTGTGCCATGGGGACATTTTGTTCTAATCCCAGCTGGAGGTGTCTTGTGCTAGGAAAGAGTGAAAGCCCTTATAGTGGATTGAATGCTGTAGTAACTGTGTTTGCTCAGCACTCTGGAATTCAACTCACTTACCTAGTTGCCTAAATATGGATTTGGGTTCCTAATATTGGCTCTGATTCAAAAAGGTACTTAAGGACATACCTGAACTTTACCACTACTTGAGTAGTCCCGCTGATTTCAATGGGGCTAATCACATGCTTAAAGTTAGGCCCATGCTTAAATAATTTCTGTATTACAGCCTTTTAAACACCCAAGTATGAAAATGTTGGCCTTAATTCTTACTCATGCAAAACTCCCAAAGGCATCAAAATGGGAATTTTGCTGAAGAACTGAAGAATTTAATTCTTAATATTTTATATATTATTCCCTTCTTCAGCCTTTATCTTATTCACTTTTTTGGCTGCCCTGTGTAATAAGCAGACATAACCTTTGAGCAATCCTTAACGATTCCTGAACATTGTAACTGATATATTACATCTAATTTAGAAGCTGTCATTATATATGTATAGTTTAGATAGTTATAGCAAACGTACATTATCATCTTGCACTTGTCTACATTTAATTTAATCTCCTGTTGTGTTGCTCAATTATGTAGTTTAGCTAGTTTTTCAGGGAAGAACAGCCCCTTTTAATGACTAGTTATGAATGTACTAAATGTACAGTTGTAAAGTATAGTAATAATTACTGCTTTAACCAATATGTAACTGTAATTGTCTTTTTTTTTTTTTTGGCAAGTTCCAACACTATGATCTGCATAATTTTTAACATTCAAGTTTGGGTTCAATCTGCTCCTTATATAACAGAGCTAAATCAATACAAAATTCCATTAGAGTGTCTTCCAGTTCTATCTTGTTGGCATATTAAATTTTAATACAGTATTTAACAGATGACTAGAGTGATATCCACATCCCACAAGATAGACATCAGAACAAGAGGGATGTGCTACAGCAAGACAGAGTGTAGCTGAATTATTTCCAGAATAAAAAACTTCCCAGCAGTATCAATATTTTCTTTATAAGATACTGGATGGGAGAACAGAACTATGTTGCTAATTATTCTGGAAGGTCATCAGATATGCTGTATTGATGAACCTTCTGTTCCTCTCGTGCAACAGCATGAACTGTATTTGTATTGCATGTCTCGTGTACTATCCAACACATGATCTCAGTGACTGCCCATAGTGACTACAACTAGAATGGGGGACACCAACCCCTTGTACAGCAATTGTTTCTTTTTTCTTGTTTTTTTATATTTTGTTGTCCTTGGGGCAGTGGTTGGCTTGATTAAATGTAGAGTTCACACATGGCATCTTGTACAAAAGGAAAATTACTGGAAAATGACTGACATGATTATTTAAACAAAATAAATCTACTTTTACTGAGAGGGCTTGGCATTTCCTAGCTGCTTGTGGAAGCAACAGTCTTCTACAATTTAACCCTTTTATCTCACTTCCCTCCTGTCCAATTTTCCCAAGCTGCATGACTAGCTGTCCCCACCCCCACACTGATCTCTGTATCGTCTTCTAAGCAGCTTCCTCTGCTGACAAAACCCTCCCTGCTTTTGTCTACCACATCTCTGTCCTCTCCTCCATTATTTCCCTCCTCAAAACACACTTCTTCCATGAGGCCTATAAACTCTGGTGTTATCCTTAAAGAAGTGTAAGCAAAATAAATGCCAGAAACACTAATAAAGATAACACACCTCTAAATAAAACAAATGGAACTGACAAGACACATTTTAAATACCACCACACAATCTTGTGGTCTTTTGTTGCATCTCATTTCTGTCATTCATCTATGCCTTGTTTACTTAGGGCCTGATCCTGCAAACAGTTCCTGGCTGCAGTGCTTACTGTCATGAATATCTGTGTAATGAAGGGTTTCCTGCACCTTTCTTTGATACATCTTGTACTAGTCACTGACTGGATGGATCTCGGGTCTGATCTAGTATGGCATTTCCTATGTTCTTATGACTGATGGGACCGCTCATCACCAGGCATAGTGCTTACTGCCATAAATGTTTGCAGGATTGGACCCTTAAGATTGCTAACTCTGAATCAGGGATCTTGCCTTCCTACTGCACCTAAATAAAAAGCACTTAGCATACTATCTAAATAGTAATAATGGGTGTCACATACACCATATGCAGTCTTAGTAGTTCTGCTACACTCACCAGACTAACTAACCGCAAGAATGAAAGAAAGGTTTATTGTTTCCATTTCAGACATACCTGTATTGTTAGTGAATTATCATTTCTTTTCTCTAAAAAAAATAAACCTGGAAAACAGTTACATTCCAAGAAATGTCCAGTAAAAATCAAAGACAGAATTTCCTGAACTTCTTACCTCTGTTATTAGAGTAAATTATTACCTTCTATCAGAGACAATGCTTTTGAATTGATAACTCCGGGTATGATACCGACAGGAATTCTGTGGCACTTCATGCAGGCTTCTCCAGCAACATTAAGAGAATACTATAGTGATTTTGCTGCTGTGATAATCCATCGTGGCCTACAGAGTTGCACCTGCAGCGTCCCCTTAGCTGGTAGAATACTAGAGCTGAGGCTTTTTATATAATTTTATGACTATAGAATCACTCTCTGGCTATAAAAATTATTCATACCACCAACTGAACACAAAGCAGAGCCCAGCCTTTTTAATCCAAGTAGGAGGATTCTCTTCTGTTTGTTTAGACTAGCACAAATGATATATCACCTGACTGATGCTGAGACATATTAGGTATTCAGCAGGTGGAAGACGACGTGTAGTTTGTATGTCATGTTGCAACTGACCCTCCACAGCCTGAAACTACTTTTTTCTTTTTCTTTTTTTTTTTAAAATAGTCAACGCTGGTAATAAAGTGGCAATTTATGGTAACGCTTTCTACATCAGTAACATTATTGTATGGTAACAGTGAACATGGTTTATCTAATTAGATGCTACTATATCATCATTTAGTTTGGTTGTAAGCAAAAGATCAACAATCTTGATCTGTTTGATGCATTTGATCTTTCTATTTGTCTCTTTACACTATTCCTTGGTCTTCCATCATTTTCTACGTCCAGGATCCTCTCAACTGACTGACAGCTTTTCTTTGACTCTTTTTCCTTTCCTTCTTGTTTCTACATAGTCTCCAGCATTCCTTTGTTTAATACCTCTGTATTACCTTTTTGGGTGTTCTCATTCACTGCTTTGAAATCAGCTATTACTTCTACGCTGAGGGTTCCCAGATATAGCTCTTCTCCCCAACCCTTCAACAATCATGTATCTCTGTCTGCCTTTCCAATATCTCCTCCTCTTGGAGGCCTCACTGCCACTTCATACTCACTATGTGAAAAATGTATTATTTATAGAGAACCATAGATAGGTATGGTGCTTTTTTCAGAAATAAACATGACAAGCCTCTGCTTTGAGGACCTCACAGTCTAAAAATGAGTTTTTTCCCCCTGCCAAATTCTATTCACTATCTACCAACATTCATAACATGATTCTCCTCCACATTACCCAGGCTTCCAGATTTGTCGTTACCTTTGTCGTCTCTCTCTCTCTCTCTTGGCAAAATCATACCCATTTTACTTCAATGTTATCTCCACTTTAGGGGATTTAGACACAATTTTTATTTAATATATTTTACTGGTTGTAAAATTCTGTGTACCCTACTATGCAATGCTATACAACTAGCTAATAATGACAACCAAAAGGAGTTGAGTGTAGGAGGGAAAGACTACTTTTTAAAGCACTTTGACAAAATGTTCTTAATTTTAGTAGTGTGATGCATATCCTTTTGGAAGAGCAAGCAGTGACTGGAGAATTGGTCTGAATTCAACAAGATGAAATTCAGTAAAGATAAGTGTAAAGTACTTTATCTTAGGAAGGAAAAAATCAAATGCACATCTACAAAATGGGGAATAACTGGCTAAGTGGTAGTATTGCTGGAAAGGATCTGGGTGGTTATAGTTGATCAAAAATTGAATATGAGTGAGGCAGTTGCAAAAGAGGGCTAATATGATTTTGATTTTGGGGTGTATTAACAAGAGTGTTGTATGTAATGGGAGGTAATTGTCCTGCTCTATTCAGAACTGGTGAGGTCTTAGTTGGAATACTGTGTCCAGATTTAAAAAAGGAGGAAGATGCTGCTGGTAGTGGAAAAGCAATCACCATTCACTCTTATCACATAAAGGTCTGAACAATGTTTTTAAAATAATCTAAGTGATTTAGAAGCCCTAACTCCCATTGAGTAGAAAGTGCCTACATCACCTTTGAAAATGGAACTTAGGCTTCTAAGTCACTTAGATGTTTTTGAAAATTTTACCCTCTGTCACAATTTATTTATATCTTAAATTTCCACAGAGGATAGAAACTGATACTATTGGAAAAATCAAACAGGACTGAAAAATGGGAAATGACATTTATAATTACATTACTTGAATGCATATGGATCAATGTGCTAAGTGACAAAGCCCAGGAAGGGGTACTGGTGGGGATCTGTTACAGATCACTGAATCAAACCAGAGAACAGGTTAAGCACTGATGTGTAACGCATAGCAATAAAAACTGTGTTATTATGGAGGACTTCAATTTGGTAGACATAGGTTGGAGGTGCCATCCAGCCAGTAGGAAAACATCACTAGAGTTTCTAAAAATTATGGATAATTTTCCAACAGAAAAGATAGTGCACCCAACACAAGATACCTCTATTTTGGACCTCAATCTGACAGAAAAAGTTAAATTAATTATTGGAGTTGAAGTAGGTGGCTGCCTAGTGACCTATGATCAAGACCTGATTACCTTCAATGTGGGCCAACTGAGGACAGTCCCAACAGTAATATATGTACTTGGTGCTTCAAAAGGACTAATTTTTCAAAGCTGAGGAAAATTATGAGTGCAGTTGATTGAGAGGAAAGTGTGATTGAAAACTGGAAGTTCCTTAAGAAGAGTTTATTAGATGGCCAAAAAAAGCCACAATTCCACAAGCAAGAATAGGACAATTTTGGCTAAAAACCCATCCTGGTTCAGGAGCAAAGTGAAGGCAGCAATAACTAAAAAAAGCAATATACAACAATTGAAAAAAAGGGGGAAATAGATGGCAATCAACACAAATTAGAAATGATAAAGGAAGAAAATTGATAAGGGACACTAAAGACATCATGGAAAAACTCAATGACTGTCAGGGCTAAGAACAGTAAGAAGGAGGTTTTTAAGTATATTAGGAACAAATAAAATCTTAGCAATGGCATAGGTATGGTAAATGGCATACAGATTCAGACAGTAAAATTGTTAATGATGCGGGAAATGCAAAGGTGTTCAATATATATTTCAGTTCTGTATTTGGAAAGAAGCAAGATGATGTACTCATGTCCATGAGGATGATGAAATAATTTCCAGTCCATTAGTAACTAAGGAGGATGTTAAACAATATCTATTAGATATAATGATTTTTAAATGAGCCTACTTAACTTGCTCCCAAAAGGCCTAAAAAATTTGGCTGAGGAAAACTCTGTCCTGTTTATGTTAATTTTTTTCTTTTTTACTAAATCTTGGAATACCAAAGAAATTCCAGAAGACTGGAAAAATACTAATATTGTGTCAATATTCAAAATGGGAAAACAGGAATGCCTTGTATCTATAGGCTGGTTAGACTGATGTCAATCCCAGGCAAAGTAATGTAAAGCTGACTTGGGATTCAACTGATAAAAAATTAAAGGAAAGGAATACAAGTAATACCACTCAACATAGTTTTATGGAAAATAAGTTCTGTCAAACAGACCTGATTTCATTTTTTTGATGAGATTACACTTTGGTTGATAAAGGTAACTGCAGAGATGTAATATTCTTCAATTTCTGTAAGGCCTTGGCTTAGTACCACACAACACTATGATTGAAATATTAGCACTATACAACATCAAAAAAGCACACATTAAATGGATTAAGAACTGGCTGACAGATCTCAAAAAGTAATTATCATCGGGGAGATGTTTCTAGTGGGGTTCTGCAGAAATGGTACTAGATTGGACTAGGCCTGATGCTATACAACATGTTCATCGGTGATCTGGAAGTAAATATGAAATCACAACTGATAACACTTGGGGATGACACAAAGATTGGGGAAATGGTTAATAATGATGGCAGGGCAGTTATACAGAGCAATCTGGATTGCTTGGTAAACTGGGCCCATTCAAACAAAATGTGTTTGAATACAGCCCAATACAAAGTTATACTTCCAGGGATAAAGAAAGCAGGCAATACCTAAAGAATGGAGGGCTGTATCCTGGAAAGCAGTGACTCTGAAAAGGATTTAGAGGCTAACGTGGATAAGCAACTTAAAATGTGTTCCTAGTGCAGTGCTGAGGAAAAAGGGGCTCATGCAGTCTTTGGGGACTAATGAGTAGGAGTACGGTTGCTCTGTATCTGTCACTGGTGAGACCAATACTGGAATACAGTTCTGGTGTTCACATTTTGAAAGGATATTGAAAAACTGGGGAAGGTGCAGAAAAGAGCCATAAAAATGATTTGAGGGCCAGAGAAAATGCTTTGCTGTGAGGGATTTAAAGAGGTCAATCTGTTTAGTTTATCAAAAAGAAGGGTGAAAAGTGACTTGATTACAGCGTACCTTCATGGAGAGAAAACACCACATACTAAAAGGCTCTTTAATCTAGTGGAGAAAGGCATAACAAGAACCAATGGCAGGAAGCTGAACCCAGCCAATTTAAATTAGAAATAAAGCAGAAATTTAACAGTGAGAGTGATTAACCATTGGAACACACTACCAAGTAAAGCGGTGGATTCTCCATCTTGATGTCTTCCAAATCAAGGCTGGATGCCTTTCAGGAAGAGATACTTTAGCCAAACACAGGTTTATTGGACTCAATTCAGGGGTAACTGGGGGAAATGTAATATCCTGTGTCATATAGGAGGTCAGACTAGATAATATAATGGTCCCTTTTGGTGTAGACTCTGAAACAATGCAACAAACATTTCATGAAGTACCCTTTCTGTATTATATAGTGTATGTCACGTGCACAAAATGTAATCTGCATGTGGACTCGTGCTCACCAGTCTGTATGGGGAGGAACTTTTTCTAGGGGTTAAGGTAGCGTCTTTGGCAGTCAGGACTCTGTGCTTCTTTTTCAGCCCTACCACTGTCTCACAGTGTGATCTTATGTAGTCACTTAAATGCTTTGGGTGAAATCCTGGCCCTGTTGAAATCAATAAGAGTTTTGTCATTGACTTTAACAGAGCCAGGACTATACCCTTCATGACTAATTTAGGCTTTCTGTAAAATGTTTGAAAGGGCTTTGAAACACTTGTAGGAATGCTGATAAAGAAGGGCAAATTATTGTTTTTTCCCTAAATTGCCTCTGACCAGCCAGTACTCAAAATGGGGCCTTATAGGGTATGTCTACGCTGCGATTAGATATCCACGGCTGGCCTGGGCCAGCTGACTTGGGCTCTTGGGGCTTGGGCTAAGGAGCTGTTTAACTGTGGTGTAGATCTTCGGACTCAGGCTGCAGCCCAAGCTCTGGGACCCTCCCACCTCGCAGTATCTTAGAGCCAGGGCTCCAGCCCGAGCCAGAACATCTACACAGCAATTAAACAACCCATTAGCCTGAGCCCCTTACCCTGAGTCAGCTGGCATGGGCCAACCATGGGTTTTCAATTGCAGTGTAGACATACCCATAGCCCTTTAATTAGAGGCTGAGACATACTGGACTGGATGAGTCTCCTGAAACTTTGCATGCATCTTCTACTTAACTGAGTGTAAGGCTTCCTTTTTAACCCACTATAAATGCTGTTTAGCAGTTTGGTAGCTGGCTATCATCTTTTCTCCTTAGAACAAATGCATCTTCTTTACATTAGGCCTGGTTTTCCACTGGTTAGCCTTTAAGTTCAGGAAGAATACATTGCAGATTTTTTTTCTGTTTTAGTTGTGTAAGAACAAACAAAGGCTGAAGAAAATAGCTACTGAATCTGATGCAGTTGAGTGCTCTCTAACCCTAAAAAACAATGGAAAGACATGATAAAAGAAACAGATTTAAGTCTGCAACACCAAGGGGCCATTGTCACGGCTGATAGTCCCAAAGCATGGCTTATCCATTTACTGCTATACAAGCATGTATGTATTTAGAGATGGCAAATGGCCCTTCCCAGTTGTGGCTGTCTGCTCAGTCTTTACACTGAAACTTAAAAGACTCTGAAACAATGCAGGTTCCAGTGAATACCATGCCTGTTTAGGTTATTTTAGGTTATAAGCCCTGCTGACTTTATTCACATTTTGTGTTGTTTTAGTGCTCATAAAGGATACTGGACTGACAACCAGGCAAAATGAAGTATTTATTCAAAGACAAGGATAGAGTATAGGGAATGGGGAGTAGAGGGAATTGGGGAGGTCTAGGATGGATATTAGAAAAAACTTTTTCACTAGAAGAGTGGTGAAGCACTGGAATGGGTTACCTCAGGAGGTGGTGGAATCTCCATCCTTAGAGGTTTTTAAGGCCCGGCTTGACAAAGCTCTGGCTGGGATGATTTAGTTGGGGTTGCTCCTGCTTTGAGCAGGGGGTTGGACTAGATTGCCTGCTGAGGTCCCTTTCAACCCTAATTTTCTATGATTCTATGAATGAATGAGCAAGGAGGTGCCGTAATTAAATAATATCAATGGTGAAACAGTAACTCAGTGTCTGTATTCTCTCTTCTGAGACTGCCAATTATTATCAATTGTGACTGTGATGTTTGTGATGTGGACACCTACCCACTCAGAACAGATGAACCTTATTTCACATAGGCCAGCGAACAGCCATCAGACTGAAATATGTTTACTAACCTAGATTTCTTTCAAACCGATAGCCCAGACTTAATATCCTACTACTAATCATTTGAGCAAACTTACTTCCTCCGGCATTGTTTTTAAATTACACACATTTATTTGCAGACTGATTTTTTTTTTGTGACGGAGGGAAACGGGAGGGAAGTGGGAGAAGCTTGTGCAAAGACTCCGGTGGACACCCATCAATAAATCGTGAAGACCTGTAGGATTAACCAAAAGGTGGACCTATGAAGTCTGATGGTTGCCTGTTAACAAATAATAATAATGAATGATGGTGAATCATGCTGCTTTTGTGATAACCTTAGCTGGATATTAATTTTTGTCCCATTTGACAAACATACTTTGGAGTCCATAACACAGTTATGTAGCCTCATTTTTTTTTTAAACTGGTCTGACTTTCAGAGGTGTTTAGTACCTGGAGTTCCCATTCTGGTTTCTCATCACCTCTGAAAATCAGGCCATATATTTCCACTTTTTCATTTGTATTTGCTTAAAAGATAAAGTGTGGAAACTCCATATTTGGTACCTGAAGAGTTAATCAAACTTGAGCTGATAAGGGAGAGTTCTTCCCTGCAGGTCCTCAGAGACAGTTATAATTAATTTGATCTTCTCCAATCATTAACTCAGATTCATAGTGAGCTCTCCACATATCACTCTATTAATTCACAGGAGATCAGTTCTCAGGATTCATTTAGTTAAGCAGCATTGTTGGATTACATTTTAAACCCCTTAAAACTGGTTGTAATTGATGTCTGTTTATGGAAGCTTACTTTAATGGAGTCAAAGTGAGATGAAAATCTAGTATACTAGTCTGAGATAGTACGTTACTGTTTAAAGCCTGTCTCCAGAGGCACCCAGTTAAATAAGAGACACTGAAGAATAAAATACATTCCTCATAAATCACTAACCACCCTTTGGTGTCTTTTAAATGGTTTTTAGCCATTCTGATGTTGGCACCTTGATAACTAACCTACAGTAGATCCTCATTGTAGGATATGTGTACATGCAATACGTCACAAGGGCTTGACCCTGCACCCCATGACGTCAATGGCAAAACTCCGATTGGCTTCAGTGGTGCAGCATCAGATTCTAAGTGCATAGATGCAAAGAGCTTAATATTCTTGTCCATTAGAATCAGTGCAATTAACACACTGGCCACCCTTCCAATTGCCTTGATAGCAACATACTTTCAAACAGCCCTAGTGGAACTCTCTGAGAACCCAAAGCAACAAGAAATCAAAACTGGTACTCTTCAGATAGCATTCTGCCACTGGCATTCATGATTTAAAAATGCAGACTGGATAATAGGAATGTTATGACTGCTGCTTTAGACGACTCGACTGCTGTGTGTTCACTGTGACTTTGAAATTCCATAGTTCTCTTAGTAATAGATAGTTACAATTGTTAGCATTTAAAAAGGCAACACAGAGTGTTTGGTTTTGCCACATACAGCTTGAAGAGACCTTTCAGGTTGTTTTAGGGGAAAGAGTGATATATTAATTAAAGTGGAGACTGGGATCAGGAGTGCTGGTTTCTATTCCCATATTTGCCACTGACTAGCTGTATGACTCTGGGCAAGACACAAAGGTCAACATTTTCAAAAGGACCCATTGCTTTTGGATGTCTCAGTTGATGGGTGACTAACATGGGACAACTTGGGTCTAATTTTCACATGTTCTGATTACCCACAACTCTAGCTAACGTCAATAGGAGCTGTAGGTGCTCTGAACATCAAGCCCAAAGTGTCTAAAGTCTGGTACCCAAAAATGGAGGCGCCCCAAATTAGTATCCATTTGGAAAAGTTGTCTGTGCTTCCGTTTCTTTCTAAACACAAATACTAAGGGGACAGCAAATATTGAATGCATTTTATTTTTGAGCACTAATTGCAACAACATATTTACTCAATCTACCCTGGGTCCACTCAGGGCTCCATACTAAAAGTACAGTTTGAGTGTTTAGGGACTGTATGTGCTTTCACAACAAGATGAGACAAATTGCCACAATTTTCTTTAATGTGATCTCATACCAGATGAGCTGAACAATGGATTGGAGGAAACCAATGGCAAACTTGACTGTTTCCTGCCAAATAAAAGTGAGGTGGAAATGGAGGTCGGTGATTTTCTTGGCTATAGCATTCTTCTTGTCAGAACAGAAGTGAAAAGGAGTTGACTCCTGCTCAGAGCAAATGGACTGGGTAATTTTGTTAAGTATATGTTATTCACTGCAGCTGGAAAGAATTGACAAACATAGCATAAGCAAAACAAAGTTATAAAATGTTAGAAAATGGACAAAAAGAGATTCTGCTATTTATTTTATTTATTTATAGCCATTTCTATGGACCACCGTCATATTATCTCAGCATCCTGTAAATATTAATGAGTTAATCTTCACTACATGCAGGGAAGTATTATCTCTTTTACTGATGGGAAAACTGAAGCAGAAGACGGTTAAGCAACTTGCCAATTTCACACAAAGTCTGTGACGGAACAGGGAACAGAACTCAAATCTCTGAAACTCAGAGGCTTGATCACAAAACAACTCTTCCTCCCTTGGAAGCAAGTGGGGAAATTATATATATTTGTTAAAATGCCTTTAAAGAGAACAATAAAAACACAAAAAATAAAAATTAAATTTGTATTTGGGACTCTTTTTTATTCTATAGTTGTTCAAGATTTTACATTGACAGCACTAGAGACTAGAATACCTTCTTCATTCCCCTTAACAGTTAAAGAATGGACAGCAGCCATGAAAGTTATCCACTGCCAGCATGCTTCTACCTTGTTTCAGTTGTACCAACCTTTAAGGGAGCAAAGATACTTCAATCTCCATGGCCATTCAGACTGGCAACAAGAGTGCCAATTTTAATGCTGTTTAGACAACTGTCCATGAGATCATCTACTTGGTTCATCTAGTCCATGAATAGTGTGATAGTATGAGGTGCCAAGCATCTGTAACTGAAGGAGCTGCAGGTACTCAACACCTCTCAAGTCAAGTCCTCAATATTCAACTGAATATTTCACTACTGACAGAATTTAAATAGCTAAAACAACACACACTCATCTCAAAAGACTACAATAATTTCCAAGCAAAATATTCACAATTAAAGATCAAAATTCCAGTGGGTTGTCGCTTTAACGCTTTCAACTATATTCAGGTTGAGCAGATATTGGATGTTTGATCCTCAACTCTAAATGCTCAGACTGGTTTCTGAGTTTGATAAAAAGATGAATTAGGAATCTGAAAATCCTGTTTATATTGCTCAAAAGATTTGAACAGGATATTTCATCTCCAAATAGATTGTTAACTTGAATGGATTCCTCCACATTCCTTTTAGAAAACGTAATTTTCACTCAGTCAGAGGGTAACTCAGGAAGCAGCCACCCTGGCGGCATGGCTGAGTATTATCGGTATGAGCCTATCTGTGTGGCTTTTAATACAGGTTTTTTCCATCTGAATCATTACAATTCCAAATTCTTTAGTCTCCTTTGAGGATATGTCGACATGACATCTTTTGGTGTGGTATCACTCCCACTTTATGTCTGAGTTTTATATACATGCACACACCATACTATGGAGAAGTGGTGGTGTCTCTATAGTTATAGCTGAGGTTTGCCTTTTATTATAAAACTGTGGCTTTTACACACACACACACACACACACACACACACACACACACACACACACACACACTTTTCACAAGAATATCAACTCCACATGTGATTGTCGGTATAGTCTAACATTCCACATACCTAACTTTCCCTCTCCTTTCATTGGTATCAAAGAAGCCCATTCCTCTGGGGAAAGATGCCATTTCACATCACTACCATATTCATGTAAATATTCTACTACATACATCCTACATAGGAAAGTGTGACAATACTCTTGTGACTGGCCTCTCCCAAGCAGGGTAAAGATTCTGCTGCTTTGGTGCCTCAAACCCAGGGGATTGAAGGTGAAGAGAGAGCCAGTTTCTTCCCCAAATTTGTGGCATAGGACTAGGATTCATTTCCTGGAGTCTTCTCAGCATGCAGAAATGCCTTCAGGAGACCCAGCTAAGATGGACTCCATATGACATTTGAAGCAGATCGGACCTTTTTTGTTGTTGAAGATTTTAGGTGGTGATGGCTGGAAGGCAGAGGTAATATCAACTATTGAGAAGCTACCACCTCTCCATAATGGGATCTCTCTCTCTCTCTCTCTCTCATCAGATATCCAATCTCTGCTGCAGCTATAAACTGTAGCCAACTTTCCTATTTTTTCATTGAAAACACAGTGGCCACTAAGCTAGCATCCTTAACCAAACAAATGCCAAAGTATTCTGTATTTTATTTTAGAGGGAAAAGTGGCAAAGTTATGGTCTGCATGAGAGCTTGCTTTTAAGGAAACATATCTGCAATATTATACTCAAGTCTACAAATCAAATATTTATATTTTGAAAAAAGCCTGCCATTTACTGCTGATGAAATCCACAGAACTTAGTGTAATAATGAATAGTTCATCTTTATCAGTCTATATGACTCCCAACGTCCATGTCTAATGCTGTGTCTGGGTAATCAATGTTTGATAAAGTGATTATAAGATATTGCTATCAAATAACTATCATGATTAAACAAGTCACATGGGTCTTGAAGCACTGGAGCAATTTATGTGAATATGAGTTTCTCCTTCAAATAGCATAATTAAAATATATTAAATAAAATGGGGTTTGAATAGTATGCTAAAGTTAGGTCAAGAACAGTACATTTACATTTTCTGAATGGCTACAAATACTATAAATTCCTTTTTTTTTTACAAATAGTATAAGTACCTTAAGTAGCTCAGTTATTTTCCAGTCCCTTCTCTTGGTACATTGATTCATTGTGTGTATGAAATTTGTAACGAGATGGTTATAGCTGTCACTATGGCTTTCTGCACACCTGGGCTATTTTATGGCATTACAAATTTCCTTTTCTCCACTCAAAGTACAAGATACACAAATCAGCCAGAAAACAATTTGTAGCTATTCACATCCAAAATATCAAAAGCTGTTAACCATAATTTGAGCCCAGACTTACATGTAATCTGGAGGTTGAGATGAAAAAATTAGCAATCAGCCAGAGTACTACTGAATCAGACTATATGAGAAATCAGATTGACCTGTGATATGAAATATTTCCTACCAGTTGAAATTACCAGCAAATAGATAGCTGCATTTAGTATACAGATTTCATAAACAGAAAACGAAGATTTACTACAGTACAACCTTGATATTTGTGAAGACATGAGGGACTTAAATTTGGATAACGGAGGTTTTGATTCATCTAGGGAATCTAAAATGTAATTAATAGACATTTCTCTCTTAGGTCACAGCCTTCTTTGGGTCATAGTCAAATCTAGTGAGGAAAATAGAAAATAGAATAAACTCTAGCAAATCAAGTGTAAAATAATTAGGAAGGCCAAAAATGAATTTGAAGAGCAAAAGACACAAACTAACAGCAATTCTTTTTAAGTAGATCAGAAGTAGGAAGCCTGCCAAGCAATTAGTGGGGCCATTGGTCTATCAAGGTGCTAAAGGAGCACTCAAGGAAGACAAGGCCATTGCAAAAAAGCTAAATTAATTCTTTGCATCAGTCTTCATTGTAGAGGATGAGAGGGAGATTCCCATATCTAAGCCATTTTTTTTAAGGTGACAAATCTGAGGAACTGTCCCAGATTGAGGTTTTGGAACAAACTGATATGTTAAACATTAATAAGTCATCAGGACCTGATAGTATTCACCTAAGAGTTCTGAAAGAACTCAGATATAAAATTGAAGAACTACCAATTGTGGTATGTAACCTATTGCTTAAATCAACCTCTGTACCAGATGACTGGAGGATTGCTAATGTAATACCAATTTTTAAAAAAGGCTCTAGAGGTGATCCTAGAAATTACAGGCTGGTAAGCCTAAATTCAGTACCAATCATACTGGCTGAAACTATAGTAAAGAACAAAATTATCAGACACATATATGAACGCAATATGCTGGGGAAGAGTGAACATAGGTTTTGATTCATCTAGGCAATCAAAAGGGAAATCATGCCTCACCAATCTATTAGAATTATTTGTGTGTGTCAACAAACATGTGGACAAGGGTCATTCAGTGAATATAGCATACTGGGACTTTCAGAAAGCCTGTAAAAAGGTCCTTACCAATGCTCTTAAGCAAAGTAAGCAGTCATGGGATAAGAGAGAAGGTCCTCTCATGGATCAGTAACTGGTTAAAAAGATAGGAAATGAAAAGCAGGAATAAATGGTCAGTTTTCAGAGTGGAGAGAGACAAACAGTGGAGTCCAAGGATCTGTACTGGGATCAGTACTGTTCATCAATTCATAAATGACTTGAAAAAAGGGGTAAACAGTGAGATGACAAAGTTTGCAGATGATTACTTGTAGTAGTAGAGTCCAAAGCTGACTGCAAAGACTTAAAAACAGATCTAACAAAATTGGGTGACTGGACTAGAAAATGGCAGATGAAATTAGTATTGATAAATACAAAGTAATGCACATTAGAAAATATAATCCCAACTATATATACAAAATGATGGGGTCTAAATTGGCAATTACCATTCAAGAAAGAGATCTTGAAGTCATCATGGATAGTTTTCTGAAAACATCTGCTCAATGTGCAGTGACAGTCCAAAAAGCTAACAGAATGTTGGGAACCATTAGAAAAGGGCTATATAATAAGGTAGAAAATATCGTAATGCCACTATATAAATCTATTGTATGCCCACACTGGGAATACTGCATGCAGTTCTCATCACTCCATCTCCAAAAAGATAGATTAGATGTGGGAAAAATACAGAGAAGGGCAACAAAAATGATTAGGGGTGTGGAGGAGCTTTCATATGAGGAGAGATTAAAGAGACTGGGACTTTTCATTTTAGAAAAGAGAGAATTAAGGGGTCTGTAAAAGGTCTATAAAATCATGAATGGTGTGAAGAAAATAAGTGTTATTTACCCTTTCCATAACACAAGAAGCAGGGGTCACCCAATGAAATTAATAGGCAAAAGTTTAAAACAAACATTAGGAGGCACTTCTTAACACAATACACTGTCAACTAGTGGCATTTATTGCTGAGAATGCTGTGTAGGCCAAAAATACAACTGGATTAAAAAAACGAATTAGACTAGTTCATGGAGGTCCATCAATTGCTATTAGCCAAGGTGATCAGGGATGCAACCCCATGTTCTGGATGTCCCTAAGCCTCTGACAGCCAGAAGCTGGGACTGGATGGCAGCAGGGGATGGATAATTGCCCTGTTGTGTTCATTACCTCTGAAGCATCTGGTGCACTAGCCTCTGTCCGAAGATAGGATACTGAGCTAGATGAACCATTGGTTTGACCCAGTATGGCTGTTCTTACAGATCTTAGGACCAGAAAGGACCAATGTGATCACGTAGTCTGACCTCCTGCAGAACACAGGCTAAAGAACTTCACTCAGTAGTTACATCCTATTGAGCCCAATAACTTCCATTGGCTCCCAGTTGATTGACCTATCAAATTTAAACTTCTTCTCTATTGCCAGGTTCTTCACAACTTGCCCTGGATAACAATTCAGATCTCATGTTTTATCATGTATCTCAGTTACCCACTTGCTCCACCAAGATGCCAGTCTCAACTTCCCTTTTTATGTCCTTCTGCTACTTCCATTCTTGTGCCGTCCTACACATGGAATGTGCTCTAAGGATCAGTGCCCTACCTTATTCTCATTCAGACCTGTCCTGAAGACTCACTTCATCTATGAGAACTACAAGCACTTAACCATCATTAAAATAATGCTACATTTTTAAAAAAAGAAAATAATTCACATCTAAGATAGCCCCTCTGGCTTCTTCACATCTATAGTATTTTAAGTCCTGAAGAGCATGGACTCTTTACATTTAGTCCTTATACAGCCCCGAGCACACTGTTAGACTTAAATAAAATAAGTAGTAATGAACATGAAGGATGTGGCCTTATTTGAGGCACCAGGGAGCTTTGAATAAGTGCAGTTTGGCTTATCAAGGCTGTACAGTATTAGGTGAAACTTTACTTACTGATACACAACAAAATACTCAGAACACATACCTAAATACAAAGGAAAGCAAATTCCTAGGCCCTGATCCTTCAACGATTTAATTTGCATGTACTTAACATTGAGCTCATGAGTAGCATCACTGAGCTCCACAACTGTGTGGATAAGGCAATGGTATGACTAATGAGACCCTTATTCTATTTTCATTTCTACCAGTGACTTGATGTGTGCATTTGTTTCTTTTCCCACCCTTTGCCTTCCTTGTCTATTTAGACTGCAAGGTCTTTGGGGCAGGGGCTATCTCCTATTATGTGTATGTATAGAGTCTAGCACAAAAAGGCCACAGTCTTTGTTGGGGCTCCAGATATTACTGCAATTAGACATTCTAGGTGAAATTTTTCATACAAATAGCTTATTCACCAAAAAAATCTGCTTGGGTCGACCCTAAATAATTAGTGAATTTTACATGAATTCACCAAATAATTTTGGTGCAAACCATGTTTTTTGGAACTTAGATGTGCTGTGGCAGAGGAGGTGGCCTCCATTATAATCTTTAGCCGGGTGGTTAGAGCACTCACCGGGGATGTGGGAGACCCAGGGTCACTCTATTTCCCCCTCTATCTGATGTGATGAAGGGATTTAAACCTGTGTCTCCCACCATGCAGAAGCATACCCTAACCACTGGGGTTTTCTTGGGCAGGTCTCTCTCAACCTCTCCTGTTGAAGCTGTTACACTTTGCATAAATAGTCCAATAGTCATTGGAACAGTGATTTGCACTTGGATTTCCCACATTCCAGATCAGTACTCTAACCACCAGGTTATAAAGTCAGTCTCACTCTCATTTCCTGGCCCAAGAACTATTCATTATCATTGTATGTGAATGTGATTTGCCACCACGAATTACAGTCAACATGATTTGTCCAACCTGAAACAGATTTTTTTTCCAAATTTGCTGGAAGTTTATGGAATTATTTTATTCAGTTTGACCCTAAACAATTTTTTTTTTTTAATTTCCAACAAAGCAAAAAATTAGTTATTCCCCAGCTCTAATGGCAATACAAATAAATAAATAAGACTAAGATTGACAGGTAAAAGATTGGTAATATTTGGATAAATTCTAAGGCCAGAAGGGTCAATGATGATGATCAAGTCTGACTCACTGCATAACAAAGGCCAAATTCTCGCTAATTTCTGCATCAAGCCCATAAGCGCTATTTGAGAGAAAAGATAGCATTTGGAAAGACATTCTCTCTTGATTTAAAGACTTGGGGTGATGGAGAATCCACCACATCACTGTATATATTGTTTAAGTGGTTAATTACTTAACCAGGGTTAAAAATTGGCACCTCATCACCCATATTTGACTTCACATAGCTACATCATGGTAACATCTACAGAGCCTTGTCTCCACTAGGATTTATGTTGAGCCATCTAACATGTGACAGTTATCTCATTCCAAAAACACATATTTTTTGGCAGTGAAGACAAAGCCTAAGCATATTATGTCAACAGATACACCTTTGTCAACCAAAATTGCAACCTCATCAAAAATGATACCAAGATTATTTTACAATATCTATTTTCCATAACAACTAAATTGATTGGGATTAATTATACTGCTAGCTTTTATTTCTTTACTGACTGCATCATGTATCAGCCTTTCAATGATTTTGCCCAGGACTGATGTCAAGTGATTTGTCCTATATAGTTACCTAGGTCATCAGTTTACTTTTTTCAAATATTGGTATGACCCCTGCTTTTTTTTCCAGTTCTTTGGAACTTCCTGAGTATTTGTTAAAATATCAACATCAGTGGCTCAGAGTTCTTCAGCCAATTCCTTTAAAACTCTTAGGTGCAAGTTATCTGCTCCTGCAGATGTAAATATGTGAACTTTAGCAGTTGCTGCTTAAACTCCTCCCTAGTTACTGATAGAAAGTATTTCATTATCACTATAAGCTGTGAATATGATCTCAAACTTTTTTTTGAAATCAGAACAAAAATATGTATTGAACACTTCCTGCCTTTTTTGCATTGTTGGGAATTTTACCATCCCTGTCTAGTACATATACCATTACTAATATTTCTTTTATTCCTGATGTATATTTAAAAATATCTGTTTTATTGTCCTTAACCCTACTGGCCATAGATTTTTCAATTAAACCTTCAGCTTCTTTTATCAACTGTCTGCATCTCATAACTTCTAATATACAGTCATTGTTACCAACTTTTGCCTTTTTTGTTACTTGTTTTTTAACATGTATTTATTAGCACTTTCACTTTATGTTTAATTAGGGGTTTTTTTTAACTAACAATTTGGAATAGTGGAATTTGGGATTTTGGACATCTGGTAAAGTTTTCTTAAACTCCCAATTATCCCAATTGACACGTCAATCTAATTTTAATTATGACTTCTGGCTATTGCCTATTATGAGAAGAAATTTGCTGGGAAAATAGACAGTTAGAATAAGACAATCTTACTTCATTCTTGATCTATTTTATAACTCCTAGATTTTTCAGGGAGCAGAATTAAACCACTTGGATCTTAATCAAATTTCCTCTCTTAAAGATATGAACAAGATGACAATGGTAACTCCCAGGAAGTAGGCTGAGTTGTGTGAAGAAAGGGTTTATTTTAAAAGTAAACACAATTAGAAAAAGACTCTACTACAGTAGGTAGCCCAAGGTCCTGAAGTGGCTCCAAAGCCTTGTGGTGCCATATCTTGAACTCCTCCCCCACCAAATTCCTCTGTTTATTTAAGTTCTCATCTCCTTTACTACAAAGTTCCTATGGAAATGCACCTCCACAATCCTTTTGAAGCAAATAAGAGGTACTGGAGTTATTAATCAAAGGCCCTAGTTTGGATCTATTTTGACACCTTTCCAAGTTGAGTGATGTTGTGCAGTATTATTATTTTTATTATTATTTATATAGCACCACTGGTGACCCTGATGCTTTATGGAGAAATAAAATGACAGGTCACTGCCCTGAGGTGCTTACAATCTAAATTAGACTTATACAGTGAAAGATGAAAAAAAGCAATGAAAAGAGGCATGGAGGGTGAGGATTACAACCGTGATGGAACAATGTGTGGCTTTTGATTAATTCATATGAATATTAATATTCCTAATTGTGCCTACTTCAGTTCCTTGGTGTGTATTTGCCTCAAAAAAAAAAAAATTATAGCTAGAGGACAGAAATGAAAGAAGGCAGGGGCTGAAAATATGTTATTATGTCTATCATAAGAGGATAGAACTCCAGGACTATCTAGCATTCTGAATCAAGAAGAAGAGAAGAAGAGAAAAAACTTAAAATGGGGTTAAATAAAATCAAAAGATGAATTTCTATTCAAATGATTTGTCTTATGTTGAGAGCTCTATGCTACATGAAAAGCATACACACACTAGACTATTACATTGTTCGTCTTGTCTATTTAGATTTTGGGATAGGTAGAGATGACTGGGAACCAGAATTTCCAATCTGCAGGAAATTTTTTTTTAAACGTTCCAAATCAGAAAGAAAAGCTGAGATTTTGAAATTTGCCACAAAATGAACATTTCAAATTTTTTTGATTCAGGCCTAATGAAACGTTTGCAATAGTGTTGAAATGTTTCATTTAAATATTATTATTTTGATTCATTCGTTTTGACTTTATAATATAATATTAAATATATATAATATAAAAATTGAAACAAAATTAATGAACACAATAAAGTTACAATGAAATGTTTTCAACATGTTTTGACTTGTTTCTAATTAACAAATTCTGATTTTTGTCCCCTCATATTCCTCATAGATCTATTTTATTCATTTTTTATGCATCAGTGGCATTATTAGTGGCATCAGTACTGATGATGATCAGACATCAGAGATGATAAGGCATCTTACTTAGGGATCAACTCTGCAAATGACTCCTCTTGGGCTTACACCCCACTGAAATCAAGCAAAGGGAACATACCAAGTTACAAGATCATGTCCTCAGTTTGCACTGATCTGACTTGTTTTGCAGAAGCACAGCATAATATATTTTCTTTAAAAGGCTCTTCTAGAAAAAGACGTGGGTGCGAATCATGAAGTTTGGAACTAGACTCAACTCTAAATCCATGCTGTCCCAAATATCAAAATGGTGTTCAGTTTAATGTTCAGCATCTCATGGCCATGTTTACACGTTGAGCTAGAGTTGTAATTTCAAAATTAAGGAGACATACCTGCACTAACTCCAATCAAGCTACCATGTTGAAAATAGAGCACAGCAGTGGCGGGAGGAGCTAGCTGCCTCAAATATGTACCTAGCATCTCTGATATAATCTTGCTTGCGCTGCCATGGCTATACTCTAGAACAAGTATGCCTCCTTGAGCTGGGAATCACATCCCCAGCAATAAGTGTAGACGTACCTTAGTGACAGGCACAAGTATGGAAACTCAGATCTGGATCCAAATCATAACTTCCCAAAAACTGTTTTCTGCATCTCCAATTTCTACAGGCCAAATTCTGCCATCTTTACTCACATTAATCTTTCTCTCCAGTGAAGCTACTCAAGGAGCCAGGCATTTCTCAACACAAGTAAAGGTAG
Organism: Emydura macquarii macquarii; assembly: GCF_026122565.2. NCBI lineage: Eukaryota > Metazoa > Chordata > Testudines > Chelidae > Emydura > Emydura macquarii. Next base: position 10,003,839 of record NW_027131400.1, read on the forward strand.
CAGAACTGGGCTCTCAGAGACTTCAGACTGGAAACTATCCATTTTGTGACTGTTCCGATGTTCTAAGTTTTAAATCTTGATTTGGAAATTTCCTAAGTTTTAAATATTGCTTAAAAATAAATCAAGTACTATTTTGCTAAGACATTGTTTCAAGACTATATGGTTGTAGGGATTATGTAACAAGGCCTCACTCATTCAAATCTTTTAATCTTTTGTCATAAATCAGTACCACCAACTCTTTAATAATTTTCTATTCTCTTCCTTAAACTCCTCCCTATAAAGATGCTCAAAAATGCAAAAAATGCATTTTATTAAGAAGTGGATGGTCACTAACAACCAGCTCAAATGACAATAAATTTTAAAGATTAATTATACTGTTGAATAAGGATTAGATCATATCATATTGTTTTGTTGAAAACCAGTGTTTCTCTTTTCCTGCATAGCCAAATGAACCTTTTAAATAATAGTGTGTGCTGAACTTTTACATATATTCGTATTGCTGCAAGACTGAGTTTTTGTCTTGTTTTTGAGACTGGGTCTATTTTAGTGTCAAAGAACTGAAACTTTTGGAATCTTCATAGCATTCCAAATCGGTGAGAACTGCATAATGTAGAGAGAACAAACCAGAATAATTGCAGTCAGCAAATATGTTTCAGTCCTGTGGTCTCATGGTTCGAATCCTTTGTCACAAACTAGTCTGCTCATCAAACAAATCCTGGTTCCAACAAACTTTAAGATCAGGCACTAATTAATGTAGTAGCCAGGGTCATAGTATTAATCAAAATCATTTGGAGGTATGAGGAACTTAAAACAAGGAAACAGTCATGCTGATCCTCGTTTGTCATCTGTTACTGTAATGTAAGGGAGTTCTTTATGTTTCACCTCCATCAGGAATATTTCATCTTTGCAGGTTATTTGATTGTCTCCCAAATATGATGCCCAATGGGCAGAGCTAATTCGGGACCATTGGAACTTCATGTAATTTCTCTGCTGTGGCAGAATGTGTGTGGTATGGAGAAGAGAAGAATATTAGAGTAAACAAAAAATGGCTTCATTAGCTTCCAGAGTGATACTGGTATAAATGAGACCTTAATTTGGGTCTGTGTCCACAGTCTGCTCCCTTCCCTCCCCCTTCCTCCCCCCAGCCAAGGTTTCAGAAGTAGTGATAGCATGGCAGCAAATAAAATCACATCTGATTTCCTGAAAAAGCACCCTCAATTATGGGGTGACCCAAAGGGCTTCAGTGCTTATGTGGATACCATTCTACAGGCCACCCAATCACTAGAGATATGGTGTGTGTACATGGGTATAAACTCACCATAATTATATATTTATTCCCCTTGCATACTTAAAATGGATTCGATATTTTACATATGGAAAGAGGTAGCATTGGTTGATGATTAGAGCATAGAACTAGACTTGAGTTATATTCCCACTGTTACTGACGACAGTGAACTCAGGCCTAAATTTTCAAAAACGTCCATCAGATTTGGGTGCCTCAATTTTTGGGTTCTCAAACTGAGACACTTCTGAAGATGAGCACCCAAAAATTCAGGCACCCCAAACTGTATTTTACTTCATTGTACCTCAACTCAGAAATGTGACTATCACTCCCCCCTTTCCCCCTCCCCCCCCGCCCCAATTTAAAGAACTTTGAGAAGTTTGGGTGAAAAGTGCTACATAAGTAAATATTCTTATTTTACACTAAATCAAGATTTTTTTAATGATACCACAACTTCATATCGTATAAAATGACTTGGATAGCTTTATAGCCTGAACCCAGAAGTGTCTATAGAAAATAATGCACAAATACCAACAATTTCAAATCTTGAAAATTCCAGCAAGGACCCTACTTTAAGAGCTTAGGATCTTCCTGAAGGGACTTTCTCCTAGGAATCTACCTTGAGGTTATACTGGAGACTAAATCTGATCCTCACCTCCTCCAAGACTTGTGTGGACACTTCATATTCCTTCTCAAATTCCCACGAAAGGTGAAGAACACCACAAAAATTCACTCTTTTATTTTGATCATGTATGTTCTGTAATGTGAGCTATAAAGATGAATTTTAAACCTGATATGGAGGAAATAGAGAATTCTGTATCCATGTAAGCGTACATCTAGCTATCCAGATATTGCTAAAGCCACTCAGGCTCCCAGGAAAAGACTTATTTCTTTAAAGGTGGACTATGCTGATCTTAAATTGGACACATCTATATTATTTCCTGCAAAACTGCATATCCTTTCCGAGGGGCATAAATTTCTTTTTTACGACTACGATGATGCAAAGCAATTTTAAATGCCCGGAGGAGAGAACTAGAAAAGATGTATGGAAAGGAATTGAATGATTCATTAGACTCAGAAGAGGATTTGATGAGGAATTCTATAATTCTAGACTTCTAATTTAACTGTCTCTCTCTTTATTATTTATTTTTTCCTCTTTACCTTCATGCAGCTTGAGAAAATAAAATCATCATCAAGAGCTCCTTTTCTTGAAGCAAATAGTAAGAAATATTACACTGTTTATTTTGTTTGGATAGTACATTTGGCTATACAGATTTTAGGGGTTGGTGATTTATCAACCTTTTTAGGTATTAAGCATATGTGTGTACCTGGAACATCCTCATGTTTTTTTCCAATACAATTATGCTTTTGTTATAAATATCTAATTATTTTGTATCTTTACAGCATTTTCTGTAGGTGGGGGATGAATGCTCTGACCTGCCTCTTCATTCTCTATGCTATGGGCCACATTCTGTTCTCACTCACACTGCTGGAAAGCCACAGCGGTGCCACTGGAATAAATGGAGTTGTTCTGGATTTACACAGAGATGTAAGCAGAATTTGGCCCTTAGTGTCTTTGTCTAAGATCCTGATTCAAATCTCATTGAAATCAATGGGAAGACTCTCAGTGACTTGACTGGGCTTTGGATCAGGTTGTAAATCACATTGTGTAATTAATTAATTAATTAAGTTATACAATTGTATATCATTTTCTTTTCAGTGCTATAGATAGTGCAGGACAGATTCTCACTATAAATCAGCCTAGCACTGTTGAAGTGAATGAAACTACACAATTTACACAATGTGCAAATTGGATGTAACCCTGTAAATTACAAATCTAGCATCTGATCCATTCCTGTTCACTTCAGTGGGCTTCGAATCAGGCCTCGAGGCTGTGATCCTGCAAGCTGTTTGATTCAGGTGGACCCTTATACCTGCTCAGTGGGTGTCAGAGAACATTTTTATGAACTGCCTATTATTTTATAAATTATGGACTACTCATGCACTTCAGATAGCAAGGCCAAGGGTCTTGAAATGTGAAAAATCCTTATATAACTTAGAAGTCCAGGGAAACCATATTTAATATTCAGTCCTGCAACCCTTTCATACATAATTCACGGTTACAGGACTGTATACTATTTATATGTCTCATTATACACTACAGCTGATTAAAAATGTGTGCAAAAACAGGGGGAAATTGCTCCATTTTTCCAAGCAACCTATAGCTGGTAGGGGATTTTTCCTTGTTTTATTTTCTTGAATATTCTTTCAATTTTCCCACCAGTTCTTATATTTATCTTTTTGAAGAACATGTGTCACTTGTCCTTTCTTCAAACACAGGAATTTTACAGGTATGGCTGTCCTTTCTTTTCTTTACTTTTCTGGCAACTTTCTCATGGTGAGTATCAAGTTATAAGGGGTATAACAGTGAAACTGGGCTCCACCCTTCTCGCATTGAAGTCAAAGGCAAATTTCAAGGGGAGTAGGAACGGGTGCATTGGAAAATGAATATTGCACTGCTATTTTTCTTTAAATTACTTAATAATTTGAGAAGAGCAAGGGGAAGTAAAGAGTATGATTATAATAATGTAATAATATTATAATGCTGATATTTTGTTTACTGAAATATTCAAGGAACATACTGGTACATGCTTCTTGTTGGGGTTTTTTGACAATTTTTGTGGTGGTAGTGTCACGCACTGAAATATGGTCTTGCGCTTTCTCCATCATTATACTTAACCTTACTGAGATCACAAGGGAACCATCTGAGATGGGGACGTAGGCCCAGATCCTGCAAACACTCACTTGCTTAAGCACATGAACATTAGTTGCATTGATCTCAATGGGACTACTCAAATGCTTAAATCCTGCATGTGTGTCTGCAGGATTAAGGCTTTACATTTTTTTTTTAATCAGTGGGCGTTTTACATGCAACAACTGTAGCCTTTGGCTCCTTGTAATAAGTTAGCCAACCTACACAGCTTAAGGTCCCAGTCCTATGAAGAAATATGTATGTGATTAATTTTATGACTTTAGGGGGATTACTCAAAGCGTGGAAAATTAAGCATGTGTGTAAGTCTTTTCAGGATCAGGGCTAACGGTCCAATCCACAGGCTACTGAAATCAATGGATAGACTCTCACTGACTCAGTGGATGTTGGTTGAGGGCCTTATATTGCTTTCATAGTAAATCCTACCATCAGGTGGTTTCAATTTATCTATTCATGACCTCTTTACACAATTTACATTATTTCATCCACACCTGCTGAAGCTACAGCTACCTTGCAAGAAAACACCTGCTAGTAACAGGACTTAAAGTCTTCTACAAGAGTGTGAACTCAATTTTATTTTCTTCCTTTTTCAGATTTTTATTGTAATTATTCTCCAAAACAAAGACATATTCTGCAAAAACAACCCCTTACACACACATAGAAACCTCAAACAAATAATCCTCTGTGGTTTACTATATATTCCTAGTGCAAATGACTTTGCCCCGTAAATCTGAACCAAACTTTCACAGGCTTAGGGAACCTCACCCAGCTCCTGAAAGTATCATTCATTCACTAAACAAACAATGATTTAACTAATTAAATTATTATTACGTAGTACATATCTAGTCATCTAAATAAATGGGCAGTTGTCAGAAGAACTGAATACCCAGCAGCTCCCACTGAAGAAATCAGGAACTGCTGGATGTTTAGCATTTATGAAAATCAGATTACCTGTTTAGATTCCTAAATACTGATTTAGGAGCCTAACAATGCACTTACATTTAAAAACCTTGTCTTGACCATTTCTGTTATCTATTGTTTCCCTATTCAATCCAGTCACATGTTATTCTCTTTCCACTACAACTTTCATACTTTTCTGATATATTTGGGCATTTTAAAATGTGAATTGGGGGGGGGGGAGAGAGAGAGCATGTGAGAGAGTGTTAAGAGTGAGGTGTATGTATGTGTGTGTCTGTGAGTGTGCAAATGAGTGAATATATATATCCTTAAACTATTCTATAAGCAAGAAACAAAACCTTATCCTGTTTTTCTGTCTCTTCTGTCTCTTGACATCCTGTGCTCATGAACAGACTCCTCTCCAGGAGCTCATGCTTACAAGTGTCACAATGCTCACTGTCCTTCTGGAAAAAGCTCATTTCAGAGAACACAGTTCACCTCAATAGCTTTGGTTTTAAACAGAAACATCTCCCGTCATACACTCAACCTAAAAGGCAAATGATAATAATTTCACAACTTTTCCCATTAAGAAAAGGGTAATACTTATAGAGTAACCACACTGTGATTATATTGCATCCTCAGTAAACAAACACAAACCAACCAATCAACCCCTACAATACCCCCAATGACAAAGTATGTTTTTTCTTAGCAGTGCATATTCAAATAAAAATATGATCATCTTCCTTTAAAATACCAAATGCAAGCCCATGTGCATTCTAGACTAACACATATAATTTAAACATTAAAGATTTATTTGGAGTCTGCATAAAAATAAGGACAACAGTAGCTGTGTTTATAACATCTCATCCAGTCTGGAATAGTCATGTTGCTGTATGATTACACTGAAATCCTTTTACAAAATGAAAAGAGAATTCATTTGCAATTATTCATTACAGTGGGGCCCTCTCTCTTCCTAGGGTTGTTATTTAAAGAAAATGGCTCTTTCCTTTTTTTCTGACTAAAACTGGGCTTTTTTGCTTCCAGATAAATTTTCCTCTAGGTCAATTCAGCTTAATTTTAAGAGGTTTCATTGCATTATATTATAAATTAATTACATCAATTGGCTGTGCACTTTAAGCAACAGTTAATGCACAGCTGCAGTTCTTCCTGAGAAATTAACAGGAGTCTGAAATAACACCACAAGGAGTAGTTAGGATTACTTCTTCTGTCTTGTTCCATTGACATGATCCCATAACAGAATGAATGTAGTTTAAACTGAACATTTAAACAATAAAAGATGAGAGCAAGCGAGCGACTATGAGAATATTAATGAGCGGTGGAACTCATGCAGGGCAGCAATGAGATGAATAGAATGTTGCTATTAAGGAGTGTTTTCACTCCTACCTGTCTATCATGGGGCCGAATCTGTAGATAAGGCCTTTTCAGCATGATACAAGATGTTATCAAATGCTGTTGTACAATATTTAGTCTCAAGGGCTGACTTAAAAGAAATGGCATCAACTACAAAACAAAACAACAGCAACAACAACAAAGAAAAGTAGACCCGAAGTGGAGGAAGGGGTTCAAGTTTTATACACAATCATTATCACAGCTTTGCTTTTCCACAAAGCTGATTTTTATCTGGAGTGGATATTGTTGATAAGGATATTATGTGTGTGTGTGTGTGTGTGTGTGTGTGTGTAGGGGGGAGGTGTTTCTCTCTGAAAGGGGAATGTGAAAGTGTAGGAGAGAAATAGAAAATAAAATTGAATGCAGACTGCCAAGATGGAAATGATATTTGTTTTCTATCACACCAGAGATGCACCATCCCAGCTTTTGTCCTTCAAAGCTGTGAGAGCCCACGCTTTAATGCCTGCAGGTTGACCATGCATTGTTATTATACAGTCTTCATGTTCACATCATGTGTCATCTGACCAAAGGAGAGTCTACAAAGTGAAAGCCTCATGCAAAATTTATGCTTATATGGCTGTTTCAGTCAGTGGAAAAATCAATACTGCAGGCTTGATGCACAGAAATGACTGAGTGCTCTCTGACTGACACTAAAAGCACCGGGAGATTGAGGGGCTGCATTTGCCGTTCAAGGAATCGAGTGTATTAGAGCTCTTATAATAGTCTGCTCACCTTATATTAGCCTTTCCTTGGGATTATTTTTTGATAACAATTATGATTGTGGGGTTTAAGGCAATTACACTATTACAAAGAAAAAGCTACTTTTTATGTCCTGTAAAGCTGTCATATATTTCACACCACAACTGCCTTCCAATTATTTTGCTACAATGCACTTTGGAAGCAAAATGTCCTAACTGATATATATTAGTCCTTTATGTTTTATAAATAAAAATCAAAGCTGTAATGTAATCCTTCAAAAGAAGCTTCTCCGTTTCCCAGATGTGATTTTTAAAAGAGTAAAATGCAATGTGTGCTGTAAGTCTTAAAAGAGACATACACAGTATCTGTTTTTATATAGGAGGATAAGAGACACCAAGCATGTTACAAACATCATGTAGGCAGTCATAGCTGAATATGCTAATGATGTCTGTTGTATATGAGGATCCAAAAAGGTGGAGTTTTAATGAAAAAGAGAGAAAAATCCTAGAAAGCATTTTAAAATCTGGTTTGAAGATGTAGTTAGATACCAGATCTTACATGCTTTATTTATTTTTAGAACCAATGAAGACTTATTTGTTAGTGTGGGAAAATTAGTGTCAGAATTGTGGACCAGCAAAATTCAGTGTTTAAGAGGAGGAATAAACTCTGCTAGCCTAGCTTAAGAAAATAAGTACCCATGAACTAAGTGCACTCTCACCATCATTACAGGTTTCCTGATTAGAACAGGCATGTTGGGTTTTTTTGCAATTTAAAATAGGGGGAAAGATACTGTTGAATGCTATTATGATGCCTTGATCAATGTCTTTTTGGCTTCTTCATTAGGAATGAGTAAAATTATTAATATAGATAAATAAAAAGGACAAAGCGAGAAGCTGTAAATTATATGTATTAATAATAGAGAGGGGTTTATGCCACTAAGATCCATGTTGAAGGGGACCATTTTTGTGCAGATCTACCCCTCCTTTAAAGAATGGGATGAGACTCAGACACCAAGATATTTCCCCTCTCCTTCTCTAGACTCTGTGGCATGCACAGTATAGGCTCAGGAATCCACAGAGAGAGAAGAGGTGTTTTCCCAACAGCCTGGGGCTATTACATCCAGAGCCGCTTGTATTCTGCAGCACAGCAGAACCAAACTTGGTGGCACTAACCACCAAATTCTTCAAGCAGCAATTCCTCAATTCCACATATAATATAATCTATTATATTGTGAAATACCCTTCATTCCCATCCCCAACCCTGCCTGCCTCCACAGGCAACCCTACACAGCTGTGTTGGAAAATACTCTTTGATGTGAAATTAATTTCTATTTATTTTCAAGGAATTAAACATATCAATTGAGTATTGTTTCAAACATAGACTTTGGAAACAGGGGAAGGACTCCTCACACAAAACACATAGGTCTTTCCAAACATATACCCAGAATAAAAATTAAAATGGTTACCCACAAAAACCAAAGACAGCAACCATCTAACTTAAGACATGAGTATATATACTGCATGGAGAATATAGCATGCAAAAATTGGAACAATTGTACTATGTTTTCATGAATCTAAAATGATTGCTTACTGGAATTCACAAGTGGTAGAGCCATCAGTGAGGTAGCTGTGTTCTACAGTACCCTCCAGTACAAATCAGTAAGGGAGTCGTCCCAATGGATAAAGAGAACTGTTTAACATTTTTAGAAATTTTCAAAAATTCTACCAAATTCCTTTTCATGCAAATTTTTCACCATTTTGCAAGTAGCTTATATATGCAGTTTAGCCCACTTTTAAGCTGAGGCCTTATGTGGAACATCACTTGTGAGTAGGATTTACATCCAAAACTGCCACCATATTTATGTTTTTTCTGTACTCTTTGAACTTGGGATATCAATAAGCAGCTCCCATCAACACAAACTGAACAGGCATGGGACTAAATCTGCTATAATGCCCTATTTAACGTTCTCTGCTCAAGGCCTAGTTCCAAGAGATGAGAGTACTCGCAATCTTTCACTGATTTCATTAAGAATTGTGAGTGCTTAGCACTTCTCTGGTTCAGGTCCAAAGTCTCTATTTGTGCCACATTCCTGCTGAAATTAATTGGAGTCTTGTTGGAGGAAGGACTGCACAATTTTGGCCTTTAAGGAACATAGAAGGGTACTTGACACACTGATTGCTATAAGCAGATGGCTGAATAGAGTCTGCATAGATGGTGGGAAGGACATTAAAAGAATTGTGGTGCAAGGAAAGCTGGCTCTTCATCTGTTCATTCTGAGAAGCAGGGAGACAGGCAATACCTGCAGAATCAGAAGGTAGATAGCAGATTGATGCCTGATATGAAATAGTGAATGTGGAGCCACAGCGTAGCCCAATAGGAGGTGGCTGTCAAGCCTCAAGTATAACATCTCTGAACAAATGCTCAGGCTGACGTTTTCCTGCTGCAGAAAGAAAACAACAGGGAAGATGCATGTAGGCAATATTTTTTATAGTGGTGGTATTGTCACATAAATTCCAGTCTTGTCTGTCTTCACTTGCTGTCATGGAGGAAGGTTATGCAAACATCTGGTGTATTAGAGGAGTATGTGGAAGGGATGCAGATCACATAGCATACAGATGTCACAGCATGCTGTATAGATGTCCTGGGAACATTTCATATGGTGTTAATGAAACCAACTCTTCTGGGAAGTTAACTTTCTATGTTGTAAAATTTCTCCATAATTTCCTTGTCTCTCTCTTAATTTATCATGAGTTTCTTTAGCGACAAAATGAAAAGGAAGAGGATTGCAGAAAGGAAATTTCCATGTTAAAATGTACTGAATCTTTACCATAATTTCTGTGTGGTCTTAGTCAAAGCAATTCATGATGTGAAAAGTTAGCATTTGAGTACAATCAGGCTGGTAGAAAGTGAGATGCTCAGATTCTACAGAGACGGAGGCCATGTAAGTACCTAGACAGGCGGATAGATTTCACTGCCTCAGATATCTATTTCTGGAAGGAATTAACATCACCCCATTCAAGACTGATGTTAATCTTCATTAGCTTTCATTTCTTGCCACGCATGCAGAATAAAAGGAAAACATCCATGGAATACAACATTCCCACAGGATAATAGTCTCATATCACTAGATAAATGCTGAGGTGAAGATAAGGGGCTTGTTTCTGACCCCATTTGCTCCAGTTCAACACCACTGACTTTAGTGCAGCTGCTTCTCATTTACACCACTGTAAAACAGAGCAGAATTGGGCCTGATGAGCATATCCAAAGTAAACTGGAGGCATATATTTATTTTCAAACTGGAAAGATGCTTCTACTGGAATGAGATTCTGATCTCATGGCTTTCCATACAAATGGTTAAAAAATAAATAAGTAAAATAAAAGGTATTGCTAGATGTTGTTGAAGGAGTGCGGAAGTTTTTCATTGCACTATAATTAAAAAATTTTCAAGCTGCCTGGACTGAAATGGCTATGAGTTTCCCCAATAAGGAAACAGCTTGTTCAAAACAGCAATATTTTAAAATTCTAGTAATGAGAAATGAGAACAACGATGATGATCTGACACTCTCTGAACCCTTCTTCCTCTTCACATCTTCAGAATCTGCAGCCCTGAGTTAACTCTCCCACTCACCATAAGGGCCATTCATTTGACTGGAGCACCAATTGGTTTGGCACTGTACAAGATAAAAAGACAAAGTCCCTTCTTCAAGGAGTTTACGCACTAGAAGCCAAATTCTGCTTTCAGATGCACTGGTGTAAACCCATGTTAACACCATTAGAATGAACATTTTTGTACTCGGTTTGACTGAAGAGTATTAATTATGATATGCAAAATACCAAAGCTGCTGTTAAGATCATCTCCTGGATCATTGCTTTGATCCTGTCACTAGCTTCTTTATGTAAGCATGTGGGGATGAGAATCTAGGTCTGTGGAGCTTGGGGCAGCTGATGTTCCCACAGTGCCACTGGGAAGACATACAGAGCTCCACCCAGGCAGCACTGCGGAGAGTAGGTGCTGCAGGAATTACCATCCACAGGACCCAGAGTGACAGTACCATGAGGCTCTGATTGGCCAACCCTATTTAACCTGGAGTGTGCCCCAAATAGTTGTCTGGGCAAAACCACAGACTTTGGCTCTGCTGAAACTCTAGACCTCACCTCGTCTCCTGATCTCTGGTCTCTGATCCCAGTCAGATCCTGACTCTTGCCTCCTGGTTCTAGCCTAGTACTACCTCTGATCTCTAGTCTCCGACTCCAGCCTGATTCTATCCCTGATTCCAGCCTGGTACTACCTGTGGTCTCCGAGCCTAGCCTGACTTTAACCCCAACCCTTGCTTATTGAATCTGGCTCTAACAATTCCGCTGAACCCTGCTCACTGACTACTGTCCCTAACGTGAAGACCTGGTTCAGTTCTAACTGCTAGGCCAGACCACTTACATCCTGGTCCCTTACAGTTTGCCCAAACCCACTTCCAACCCCCTCCATGGAAGCCCCTTAACAGTGATAGGGAAGGGGTGGTTCTACCACCACACAGTGGACCTAATGGGGTACCAAATCTGGAGATGCAGATAGTGCAACACCAAACCAAGAACCATCTGCTGTGGTTCCAAGAAAATCAGACACTCTGCAAGCAGCTAGCAATGTTCCAGGAAGAAAATTCCATTCTCCAGGAGGGCCACTGCTCTCTGAACAGGGCCCTGCAGTACCACTACCTGAATGTTTTGATGGGAACCACCAGAAATTCAGGGGATTCTTGCTCCACCCTTGAGCCTATCCCACTGACCAGACCAGGTTGGAACTAGTGATCAGTTTGCTAACTGGAGAAGCGCTGGATTGGGCCTCCTCACTGTTGGAGCAGTGTTAATAGACTAGACTTCCTGTAAGCATTTTCCACAATCTTTGATGACCCTCATTGCGCTCTCTTAGCGGAAGATGAATGATGAAGGCTCCAGCAAGTGCAAGGGCCAACTGCCTCATATGCTGCCCAGTTACGTCAACTTGTGGCTGACATTGAGTGGAATGAGGGAGCCCAGCTGCATCATTTTCAGTGGACTTAGTGAGGAAGTAAAGGATTAGCCAGCCCATGCTAAGATCCCAACTGCTTGGATACTTTCATTGACCTTTCTCTCTGCATCGACAACCACCTGCGTGAGTAAAAGGAGGAGAGGAGGGGCACCCCGACACTACCTCACCCACACCCTACACCAAAAACTCTAGGCCCAACCATGAACTGAGGAAGGTTGATCTGGGCCACCAATGCTTAACCCTGGAAGAAAAGGAACGATACAATAACCTACGGTTTTATTGCAGAGCACCAGGATATGCAATCATCTCTTGCCTGTTGAGGACCTCCATCTGCAAGGAATTGGGAAATAAGCGAGCCCAGGACACGGAGGGCGCAAGGCTGGCCTGGGCACCATGTTCTGGAACTACTCCCAGCCCTCAAGAGAAACCAAACCCAGGATATGGGGGTCTTCCCCACTTTTCCAAGTATGAATAAGTTATGTATCATGGATGGGGTCAAGCCAATTCCCTTTCAGTGGGGCCTGATTGATTCCAGGGCTACCGATAACTTCATAGATGCTAAAGACACTCGAACACTACGAATTCCTTTGGGTTTAAAACCTACATCAGTTCTTGTAGAAAAAATAAATGGGTTCCTCCTCCTGTCCTTGATGCCAGTAATGCAGGAAATAGTACCCCTAGAAACTGTAATCCAGGGCCATCAGGAAGTACTACAGTTCAATATGATCCATTCTCTGCACTTTCCCCTAATTCTTGATATCACCTGGCTGAAGCAGAATGACTCTTGCATCTCCTGTTGAGAAAAGAGGATCAATTTCCTCTCTGAATATTGCCAAAGGATCTGCCTGTGTGCAGCTGGCTCCAACCCTCTGGTTCTGGGCTTCTGCAGCCAATCAGAAGCAACAGTGTCCATGGGGGAGCTCCAGATGATGACTAATAGCCAGGAGGAGATACTCCGAAGGCTGAGTTCCCATCTCCCTGAAAAGCATCGGGATTATACAGATGTTTTTGAAAAGAAGAACGCAGACACGCTACTTCCGCACTGGGACTACAACTGCCCCATAGACCTGCAGCCTGGGGCGAAGATCTCTTATTGACGTATTTATGCAAGGTCCAAGCCAGAACTGGCAACCCTTCATGCATACATCCAGGAAAACCTGTCCAAAAGCTTCATCTGGTGCTCCATCTTCCCAGCTTCTTGGGCTACATTCTTTCTCCCGAGAGTATCAAGATGGACCCCCCACAAGGTAGAGGCCACCTGCAGCTGTTCAGGTCCCCTTGGGAGTTACAGCACTTCTTGGTTTTCACAAATTTTTACCGACGGTTCATTCCAGGATTCTCAAAGCAAATAACCCCCATGACCAACCTCCTCCTCAAAGCCTTCAAATTTGTTTGGACACATGAAGCTCACCATGCTTTTGAACAGCTCAAAGCTGCTTTCATCACCACTCCCATTTTAGCACACCCAGCCCTTGCCCAGGCATCCATAGTGGAAGCCGACGCCTCCAATCTAACCATTGGGGCCATATGTTCTCAGAGGTGTGGTCCACAGCAAGTGTTGCACCCCTGCACTTACAAGGCCCCAAAATTCACCCCAGCCAAATGGAATTATGAGGTATTAGAAAAGGAACTACTTACAATTAAATCAGCCTTTGAAGTGTGGCACCCATCGCCTTGAGGGAGCCTGACACCCAGTGTAAGTCTCTTCTGACCATAAGAACTTGAATATCTGCAGAAGGCTGGAACCTTGAACCAAAGACAGCTTGAGTGGGAATTATTCTTAACTCAGTTCAATTTTGACATCACCTATCACCCAGGAAACAGGATTGAGAAAACCAAGCCCTATCCTAAAAGGGAGAATACTATCAAGAGGGCAAGGAACCTAACCGAGAACCATCCAGTTTCCTAAAATTTCACAACTTCCTTAGTGCTACAATACACCAAGACTTGCTTGATCTTATTGGATTTACTTTGCAGGGTGATGCATTAGCCCAGAAGGAGACTGAACAGCCTCAGAAAACAAGAATCGGAACCAAAATGCAATGCTTCACACAGGATGGAATCACCTACCTCGATGGGCCCATATATGTTCCCCAGGGTGCCCCTGGCTGGAAGTGCTTCACCTCTGCCATGACACTCCATTGGCAGGTCACTTTGGCTGCCTTAAGACTTTATGCATGGCTTCCTGTTTCTTCTGGTGGCCCCGTATGTGAGCTGAAGTCCGGGATTACAATGACTCTTGTGACCTCTGTGCAGGCAGCAAGATACCCCGTTCTAAGCCCCTTGGCACCCTAGTACCCCTGGAGACCCAGGCCTCAATCACCCTTGACTTCATAGTGGACCTCCCTGACTCTGATGACCACACAGTGGTCTTGACTGTTGTAAACCAAGTGACCAAAATAGCACACTTCATCACCTGTAACAGCCTGCTTTCTGCAGAGACAATGGCTTGACTCCTAGTGGTTCATGTGATCTGTCTTCATGGGCTTCCAGGCCGTATCACTTTGGATCGAGGCCCGCAGTTTGTCTCACGCTTTTGACCTGAAGTGCTTTGGCTGATGAACTTTTGTGCTTTTACCTCCTCCGCTTACCCTCCCTCCCCCAGACAGATGGGCAGACGGAGAGGGTGAACCAAGTGCTAGAGCAATACCTATGATGCTTTGTCAACTACCATAAAGGTAATTGGTTCTCCCCCTTCCTTATGTCAAGTTCTCATATAACAACGCTGAACATGCCTTCATGGGGTAGAGTCTCTTCTTTGTAAATTACAGGTCCCACCCTTGTTTCCACCCGGCTTTGCCAGCAGCCTCCTTGAACCCAGCAGCAGTTGACTGGATATAATGAATTCATGGCTTCATACCCAAAAGAAGCTTAAGGAGCACCTTGAAGTCATGAAAAGGGACTATAGGTGGTATGCAGGCTGTTGACGCCAGGAAGGCACTGCTCTCACAGTGGGCCAAAAGGTCAAGATTGCAGCAAAAACTTCCGCACGAACAGACCATCCAGCAAACTAGACCACAGTTCCTCAGACCCTTCCAGATTTGTCAGCAAATCAACCCCATCATGTTCAAACTGCAGGTTCCTTGATCCCTTAAGGTACATCCTGTTTTCCATGTATCCGTCCTGAAGCCTTACTCAGGACCCCTTTCCTGATCTGTCCCAACTGCTGCCCCCACCAGTCCAAGTCCAAGGGCATAAGGAATATATAAGTCCATGCTATCACGATTTCTCCCAAGACACACTTTGCACATGGGAAAAGCTCCATGGAAACAACCACAAAACTACTATGTTATCCTCCTCCAAATCCCTTTTTAAGATTTGCCTGTGCCACCATGCCTACAAAGCTCTCCTGGCTTACAATGGGTAGGGAGCTGATGAGCTGAAACTAACTGTTGTACAATAATTTGTTCACCTTAGTTACTGTGTTCGCCCATGTATGTATGCTAGTCTCACTGACTGCATCTTAACATAGCCTCAGCTGTGAGCTCTTCAGTACAGGGCCTGTCTTTTTATGCATATCTGTGCTGCGCCTATCACAAGGATCCTTGATTGGTGCATTTCTGCCCTGGTCTCTCTTCACATTGACTCCATCCCCTCTTCTCCACCAACAATGCAGTCCATGTGTCTGCTTCTCTAATGAAGATCTATGCAGCCTCTTCCATGTTGCTCACTATGCCTGAAATACCATTCCTGACCTCGCCTGTGAGGTTTGTCCATATTCATATCCTTATTGAAGACCCAGTGGACAGAAAACCCACAAGAATCCACAACAGCAGGCCTTTAAACTAATCTGAGATTGTCTATACATCCTTGTGTTTGTGTATATTTCCAAGATAACTGTGCCTTTATAACTATGAATCATCAGGCAGTGGCTGGCACTTTGCTTGTTTGTTTCTTTTCCCCACCCTCTGTTTCTCTGATCTGATCTGTCCTTTTCATAGTGTAAACTCTTCAGCTCAGGTACCATGCTTTCTTTTGTGTTTGTACAGCACCTTGCACTTGGAAGTTTCTACCAAAATGGGAAGGGTAACATGGTCAGATTGATGGCTTGGATAATATTAGTGACCGAGTTTTGTATGGACTGGATAGGGGCAACAGGGGTAGTAGGGACGATAATGTTGCAATAATCAAGATAGAAGATAGCAAGAGCCTAAACAAGAGTTTGAATTAATTGAAGAGATAAACAGAAAAGAAGAGATGTTTTGTAAGATGAAGTGGCAAGATTTGGAGATGGCTTGAATTTGCAGGATAAGAGGGAGGGAACTAAAAGACAGATTACAGGCCTGAGTAATAAATGGGGAGAACACTGGTGTTGTCAACAGTAACAGAATGGCAAATGAAAAGGGCTCAGGAGAAACAACAAGGAGTTCAGGTTTTGGCCATGTTAAGTTTAAACTGACATATAGACATCCAAAAGATGATGTCAGAGAGGTAAGGTGAGATGCAGATTTGGATAGACTGAGACAAGTCAGGAGTGGATAGGTAAATTTAGAAGTTTTCAATGCAGGGATGCTAGTTGAAGCCATATGAGTGAATGAAAATTAGTATTATTTCCAGTTATACAGTTCAGTAATTAATAGGTAGCTGAATAATTAAAGGATATTTCGTGATGTCTCTGTAACTAATGCATGCAAATGCTGCAACTACTGTGAGTTCATTCTGTAACAGCAAATACAGTACAATGCTGCAGATTAGTAGAGTACATCTGTTGATTTTTATACTCAACAGCTTGGTATATATAATGTAAATGATAGTAGGCATGAATTAAAATTAGTCAGAAACCTCCCATAAGGCAGTTTATCTATCAACACAGAAATATTTTTCTGACTACAGCACCAGATATAAATGGGACTAGTCATGAACAAGGGGAATTCTAACCTTTCAAATGGTTTCTAATCTGTTTACAATCTACAAGTCCTACAATATTCTCTCCTTATATTGAGTGCAACTGATCACCATTTTCCACAGCTCCTTGTTCACTCCCCACTTCCACACACACACACTCGCACACACTCTTACTCACTCCCTCCCTCCCCTTGAGATCTTCGTGGGGAAAAGAATCTTTATTTGCCTCAATAACCACTGAAACTCCTGGAAAAAATAATATCCCAAATACAGGTCATCACACCCCTTTTCATTTATTCATGTGGGACAAACCTGTGGCTTGTTGACACAGGTCCCTCGAACTGAAAACAAGCCTTGCAAGCTTTGTTCTCTTATGCAAGGTTGTTCTTCTGGACTTTACATGGCTTTAGGATGATGTTCTCACCATATTAAACAGCAATATTTTATAAAATTGTTGTGCTCTTAAATGAAATACCCTTTCCTTTAAACAAAGAAAATAAATCCTGGATGAGAAAAGGCCTGATTTTGCTACCTTCAGTGATGCTGAGTAGCACCTCACTCTGACCGTAGTCTCACTGAAATCAATGGAATAGGAATGTTACAGAATAAGGCACAGAGGCAGAACAGGGCCCTAACGCAGCACAAGCATAATTGGCAGGTGGTGTAAATAGTCCTCCCCAATCTCTTGTACCCATGTGGAATTAATACTTGCTTTATAATACAGCCCAACGCGCAACATAATCACACCTTAGGATCATCTGAGCAGGAGTGGAAAAGACCTATTGGGTTACTGAATCAATCACCCTGCAGGTACAGAATAGATTTTACACTGATACTACACGCAATCTTATACAAAGAACCTTTGAGAGATGCTCTCAGGTGCCACACTGGATCTACAAAGACATTTGGACAGTTACACTGAATTTTCAAGTGGCTCTGCACAAAAATATTTGACATATAAATAAGTCGATGGATTTTGGTGTGTGTTTGTTTTTTATCTGGAACTCACACTTCTGAGTGTGGGCTTCCAAAGGTATGTCTGCACTGAAGCTGGCAGGCGTAATTTCCAGCTTGAACAGACATACCTGAACTAGCTCTGATCAAGCTGGCACACTAAAAATAGAGGTATAGCTGCAGCAACTAGCCACCTTGACTATGATCCCATCCGAGACCCTAAGCATGTAGTCAGGTGGCTAGCCCCTATCTTTCAGTGTAGACAGACCCAAACAATTATGATGGTCTAACTCGGTGTATGGTTTGTGGGCTTTAACACAACACATAGGTAAATCAGCTGGCTAAAAACCTATGAAACGGTGTAATATGTTGCCAGTCATTATCCACTTTGACTTTGTTGTTCCTGCACTGGGAAAGGGGCAATGGATCGCAGAGAAGAGTGGCGATGGCAGTTTTAAAAAGCCCGTTGCTCCTTCAGATCAGAGCTTGCAACAGGCTTGAAACTGGTTGCTGCAAAAGACAAGTTGCAGGGAAGTGGTGGCCAGCAAAGGGCTGCTGCTATTAATTTCTTTGCATTTGCAGCTTGAGGAAGCAACTGGTAGTTTGACTGCCTGTAGCTAAAGTGCTAGTTAATTTGATGCTGTGTATCTCTTCAACTATAGAATTTATTTTTAAGTACCAGTTTGCAGAGAGAAAATTAAAGAAAAGGTGTCACTTCCCCCTCCTCTGCTTCTCTTGCTGTCTCTGGAATGCTCACCCCATCTCTAAAAATATCACAGCCATCCACAACATCTTTGTATCTCTCTCCTTCCAGTTCCTGGCTCTCATAGGGACCTGCATCCCTTTGTCTATCACTACTACTCCAGTTGGCCTCTCCTTCTCTTACATTCCCTGCCCTAGTTTAGACTGTGTGTGGTGGGGGGGTGCTTCATTTTTCTTCTCTGGTTCCTGCTGCTTCAAGCCCCTTCCTCCTCCCACTTCCTACTCTTTCTCCTCTTCTGAGCAGCACTGCATTGACTTTTCTTTCTTCTCCCCCTCCATGTTGCTGTCACCTACCATCCATCCAACTCCTCCCCCACCAGTCTTCCTCTCTGATTTTGACTCCTGACTCTCTCAGTCTTCCATTCCTCACAGTTTCCCACATTCATCCTCAGTGACTTCCATGTGGATGACCCAAAATCTGACCTCTAAGTTGCACACTTCTGCCTTGGTTCAACTCTCTTGCTCTCCAAAAGAATCATTCACTTGACTTCATCTTCACCAATGATCTTCCTCTCTCTCTGATCTTTCTGTTGCCAAGTTCCCCTGCTCCAACCATCACCTGGTCTCTTTCACTATTGTGCATCAGCCCCCCTCCCCCTTTTCACACCACTGCTTGTCCTTTCCATGACTTCCAGTCCACCAGCAATCCAACAGACTATGCCTTCAGCTCTCTCTTCCCTTTCTTCCATCCATATGGCTGTTGATTCTCTCCATGCTTAATTGTCTTCTGCCCTTTACTCCTTTCCCCACTCTTTGCTGGCACAAGATCCACCTTGCCAACCCCTAGCCATAGCTCACTCCCAACATCCACTTCCCTTCTCTCCTGCTCTTGCGCTGTGGAGTGTCTCTGGTGCAAAACCTGTGACCAGGATGACTTCCTCCACTACAAATTCATTCTCTCGTCCTTCCATTCTGCCATCTTCCTAGGTAAACAACTTTGTTTCTCAAACTACATCAAGTGCCATGCCTACAATCCCAGCTGCCTTTTCGTCTTTCATCTTTGACTTATTCTTCAAACCGTCTTTCCTGCTCCCTCTACTTCACCCTCTGCACAGGATCTAGCAAATTTTTTCAAAAGCCAACTGACAAAATATGGTGTGCTCTTCCTCCAATCATTGGATTGCCTTCCCTTTCCCTCTGTCACAGACAAAGTAGTTTCTCAGCTGCTCTCCTCCTCTAACCACTTTACTTGCCCTAGTGACTGCATCCCATCCCATCTTCTGATCTCCCTTGTGCCCACTCTCATCCCCTCCGATATTCTTCTCCTTAGCCTCTCACTTTCCTCTGGCTCTTCCCTTCACAATACAATCATGCTTTAATCTCTTCCATCTTAAAAACTCTCACCCTTTACCCCATTTACGCCTTCAACTACCACCCCCCATCTGAGCTTGTTGCATATGCTGTTTACAAGAGACGTCTAGAGGTCCTCTCCTCCAATTTCATCCTGTAGCCTCTCTGATCTGGCTTCTGCCCACTGCACTGAAACCACTCTTGGAAAAGTCTCTAGTAACCTCTTCATAGGGAAGTCTCAGAACTGTATTCCATCCTCATCCTGCCTGACCTCTGAGCTGCCTTTCATATCATCGACCATGCTCTTCTACCTGAAATCTTGATTTCCCTTGGCTTCTGTCTCCATCATCCTGTGGTTCTTCTCCTACCTCTCTAATCACTCTTTCAGCATGTCCTTTGGAGGAGCCTCCTCATCCCTCCCCTCCAGATTTCTGCTGGGGTTCCACAAAGCTGTCTTTGGTCCCCTTCTCTTCTCCCTCTGCACATTATTTCTGGGTAATCTCATCTGCAAACACAAATTCTATCACCATCTCTATGCTAGTGACTCCCAGATCTACTTCTCAGCTCCACACCTGCCTCCTTATGTCCTAACTAAAATCTCAACCTGTCTCTCTGACATCTCCTCCTGGGTGTCTAGCCATTAGCTGAAGCTTAACATGGCTAAAACAGAGCTCTTAATGTTTTTCCCCAGGCCCTCTTTTATTAAACACTGTGGATGACAAAACAATCCTGCCAGAAACTCTGGCCTGTAACTTGTGTGCCATCTTCAATACAGACCTCTTTCTAGGTCCTCAAGTTCAGACATAGCCTTTCAGCACGATATCCACCCACACAGCTAAAACTCTTGTTAAGGCTCTCATAATCTTGCATCTCAATTACTGCCACATCTTTCTCTTTGGCATAGAAAAATGAAATCTTTTCCTGTTCATATCCATTGAGAATGCTGCTGCAAAGATCATTCTCCTAGCTTGCTTCTTCAATTATGTCAGCACTCCCTTTGTATCTCTCCACTGGCTCCCTCTTCTCTATTGCATCAAACAAACTACTACTTTTCATTTTCAAGCCCCTTCACAATTTATCCCCATTCTTCCTGTCATCTCTCATTTGTTAGCAAGAGCTCAAGATTCCCACTTCTGATCAGCAAATGATGCCAGCCTCCACTGCATGCTTGTTAAATTTTCCAACAAGCTTCTTTAATGCTTTCTCCCAAGCTGCTCCTCACCCTTGGGAAGACCTCCCTATAAACATTTGCAAAGCTACTTTGTTATATTCCTTCACATCCCTCTTCAAAACTCTCCTCTGCCATGCTACCTACAGAAAACTTGACAATGCTTAGAGCACTCCTATGCTGACATAACTGCCCATCATGCCAACTTGTACTGCCCCATTTCCTTGTATTCCTCCCATTCATCTGTCTGTATTAATCTGTTGTCTCTTGTTTTATACTTAGATTGTACGCTCTTTGGGGCAGGGATAATCTCTTTGTTCTATACAGCACCTACCACAATGGGGTCCTGGTTCATGACTGCAGTTCCTAAGCACTATGGTAATACAAATAATCAATAACACCACTTATTATTTGCCTCCAGAGATACCTGCATCTAGGAATCCTATCTAGAATAAGTATAACTTGGGCCAAACTCTGCCCAGTTGCTTTGGGGATACAGAAGAGTTAGGAGATGGTGAACATCCATGTACAATGCCTAGCACTGGGAGTACAACAGAAGACTTTGTGCTTTCTGACCCTGATACAATGCCCACTAATAGAAGGATCCCCATTAATTTTAGTGGACTTTGGACAAGAAAGCATGAGGACTGTGTAAGGTTAAGGCTCCCAGTGGACTTCACCTCCCCGTATGGGGAAGAGGCAAGGCCATGACAAGGTGCAGGGAAGAGCACACTGCACCATGGAGCTAGGTAAACTCTACTCCAAATGGGATTGTGTGTCTTTGCACTACCTCCAACTAGGAGATGTCCTTTTGAGGCATAACAGCCCTTTCATGTGTCCTACCTCCCTGTAAATTTCTTCCTGAACTTGAATAATTGCAGATCTAGAATGTCATCATAGAACGCCTGTCTCGAGGAGCATAAATCAAGGGAACAAGCAAGTGAAATCAAGATGTGGCTAGCAATGCATAAGGGGAAATACAGTGGTCTTTTAATACTTGTTTTGTTTTGTAAAGGAAATGCTTTTAATTACTATGGTCTGTATTTTTTCCAGGGATCTCCTCTCATGGGTATTTAAGCAGGGGTCACCCTATATTTACTAACCATTACAGTGTGGGTAAGCAAAGTGGGGGATGAGAATGTCTAGTGATTAGAGAAGGTGACTTGGCAGCAGAACTCTTGGGTTCTATTCCTGGCTCCACCTCTGTGGACCTCTTAGTATCTTTATTTCCCCATTTGTAAAATGGGTATAGCATCTGCCTAACAAAGATACTGTGAAACAATGTTTGTAAAGCACTTTGAGATACCTGGACAAAATGCACTATATAAGAGTAAAGTGTTATGCTTACACGAAGGAGGGGTATTTTTTATGTGACCACATACATTTTTAATGACTACTTTTAAACCTGCAAACTCCCCACAATGAAATCAACTTTTACTGGCAATCCACAGGTGTCTTCCGAGTAAACAGGTGCAACTGTCATTGTCTGGGGTATCCTGACTGCTCTTTATCCACAATACAATTAATTTCCCATTACGATTTTGTATCTCCTGGATCCAGTATATTTAAAGCATTGTGTTTTATCAGTAGCTTGAGATACACATGGCAAGTGAGCATCTTTTACCCTTTTAATGTGATAGAGTAGTGCCAAGTAGTTGAAAGGTAGCATGGCAACGAAGCTGAGGTACACTGAATACAAGAAGGAGTGGTCTTCATTCTAAGCAGATCCCATCCTGTGACTTATTGAGCACAGTTAATGGGAGTTGAAGGAGCTCACATTTGGGAGCCTTTTTAAGGCTAGAAATGTCTCCTTTATGCCAAATGGACCCTTCTGATTTTTTTCTTCGTTTTTGGCATGGTATGAAATGATCGACCTGCAGTTTGTCAAACATGTCATCTTTGTTTTCCACGCAAGTCCTATGGTGACAACTACATGGACTGGGGATCTTAGTGACCATCCACATATATGATACAAAAATATACATACACAGTCAAATAATAAAATCCGCAACTGAAGACAGAATGAAACCTTTCTTTGTGAGAGCCTGAGTGCCATTATGACAGAGTAATTCAGACATCATTTCAGGAAAGCCAAACACCCACACTCAACTCAGGCGTCTCAAATGTATTAACAGGAATTTTGAAAGCTTATGACTTCTGATTAGTTGGTAATAACAAAAACTAGACATCTCAAGGACAACAGCAGTTACTGATCACTTATGTATCACACCACTTTCTGAACAGTAAATGTCATTAAGTATTTCCTTCCTTGGACTGGCTGACGTAGCTATTAATGAGACCTCCAATTGTTATTTTTATTTTAAAATCCAGGAACATTTAGTTCCTGTGTAAAGTGGACTTTGTTTCATAACTTCTCTCCTTTCAAGTTGTTCTAGGTATGTTATGTAAATAAATAGTATATCTGTATAGACAAAATATTCTGGAGTGTGGGGGATTTCTGGCTCCAGCTCCTAGGATTCAAATACCAGAGAGGGGCAGCAAATACAGAATAGCACACTCACCTGCCCAAAGTTTGTATTCACAAGCTATAATAATAAAATATAATAAGGAATGCTATAATATGGTGGATAGCATAGTAGTGGACCTCCTCCTTATGGTGCATGGAATCATAAATACTCAAATGAGGGCCAAAGGGTTCACACTATTTACAGTAATTCTGCTTTAACACAAGGGGTAGGGGCCTACCCTTCTGTGTTAGGCGATACCAAGTTCTATCCCTGCTCTCCCCACAAAAATTCCAAATAGGTACAGTGACATTCATTAAGCCCTGGTCACACAGTAAGTCAGTGGGAACACAACACAGATTTCCAGTCCTGAGCTTTAACCACTGCATTCCAAATTTTAAAAAAATGCTAAGTTATATTTTGTAAACAAACTTTCAAATCCCCTTCCCATAATAGGCCTTCATTCATTTGAGTTTCATATTAAAGTTGCATGCCTCCTCTTTCAGGGATGAACTACCTTATGTATGTTGAGAATGGTGCAACTTTCCTCAGTACAATGTAGGAACATTCAAATGCTTTCGTACTGGTTCAATTTGTATTCTCTTTCTCCTACCCCAGCTCTTATTTTCAATGTGCAATTGTCCACTGTCGAGTGCTCAGGGATGCCAAAGTTGGCAATACTAACCACAGGTTGTTCATGGCTATGGTGACACTGAAGTTTCTCAACTCAAACCAAGCCTTCCATTTGTCATTTAGATTTACAGAAACTGACTGAAACTGCTGTCAAAATGGAATACTAGGCTGAAATCTGCAAATGATTTGAGGCTCTAGATCTGGCAGATGAAAGTCTTGAACACAAGTAAATCAACAAGCTGTGGGACTATTTCTGGTCTTCTACTAAGGATACCACCAACGAAGTGCTGGGGGAAAGGTACTCCAGCCCCAAACATGAATGGATCAGTCAACAGACCCTGAACATCATAGAAAAATGACACAGGGCTCACTTTAACGGGAACAACATAGAACACCAATGCCTCAATGCCTTGAATAACACAGCTTTAAAGCATGACCGTGAGATCTTTTGGGCAAATAAGGCTCAATTAATGAAAGCTGCATCGGCCAGAAATTACTACATTGCTGTCTAAAAGAAATTGTGCAACTTAAAAGCTGGTTCACAGAACAAATCCTTGCTTGTCAAAGAGGAATGTGGTAACATTCTGAATACTGAGGCAGAATGGTAGAACAGATGGACAGAAGACTTTCAGGAGCTCAATAACCATCCTATCAGAGCTACAGATCTGCAGATCCAGGAAGATAAAGAGTCCAGTGACCGCCCTCCAGTGTAGAGAATGGCATTGTTGAGGAGTATTTCAAGTTATGATGGTGAGCCCTGATCAGGATTTCGATGGAAGATGTCCAAATAAAAGCCACTGTTTTAAAGGAAACTGTCAGGGATTCTGTTGGTAAAACACTCCCTTGTACATTTACTGAGTCAATGGCTCAGAAGGGTGTTAAAGAGCAATGTATTGTTGTAGATGCCATTTTTTCAGATAAGGTATAAAACTAGTGTTTTAGCCACTTGTGCGTATTGAAGATCCCATGATTCTTTTTTCAAAAGCAGAAGAGACAACGCTCTGATGACACAGTCAAATTCTAATTCAGGGAATTAAACTCTGCTTATATATATTTTCCTTGCAATCTAAGTTGATTATGACATTTTTCTCCATTTCCTGTTCTAAAGAAGCATGCAGTGTTGCTGTGCAATGTTAAATAGCGATGTTCCACCCTAGAAATGGATACATTTGAATGGTCAATAAAGTGATTATTTTATGTTCCATTTTAAAAGCATGGAGTGGAGAGATACTGTATAAATGTAAGCTGTACTTTCCACAGTCAAATACCTTAGATCAAGATTGTAATTAGCGTAAGCACAACTTAACATAAATCATAGTTTTACATTTAACATTCAAATGCCACATTTTGACAAGATGTAGATTATTATCTGCTGGACATAAAAAGCAGCTAGTAGTAAAATATTGTAATGATGGTCTGAAGAAGCTTTGAAATCAATATATGAAAAGTTACTGAAATTAGGGAAGTATGACCTACTGTTCTAAAAGCAGAAAAGAAGACATACATTTTGTTTTATTGCACCTTGTTCTGGGACACCCCCCCCATCCCACTGACAGCCATCCTAATGAGCGTCCCCACATTCAGGCAGTGCCAATTAGGTGCATCTGCAGAGCATGTGCTACCTGGAGAAAAACAAGAAAGACAAAGCAGGCCACACAGCGGAGGAGGGAAGAGAGTTTGCCCAAGAGTAGAGACCGTTAGAAACTGTAGGGAGCCCAGTAGCCAGGGGAGCCCAGCTCAAGGCACTGACTAGCCTTCTCTTTCCCCTGCACTTTTTTACAGCAGACAATACAGCCCTGAGAAGGGATCTGGATGCCTGCTCTCCATCAGCACCTTGTAGCTGGCCCTGAGGAGCAGCACCAGGGATTGGAGATAATTGAACTAAGAAAGGACCCAGGGAGTGTGCGTCATGTCTGCAGGAAGAGTGAGCGTGCTCAGGAGTGGGGGTTCTGGAGGAAACCCACAGGGAAGAGACATTAAGAAATAATGGTGAAACCCAGTCTGAGAGCCAGCATACTATAAACCTCCATTTTGGAGTAATTTTTCTTTCTAACTAATTCAAACTTCCCTAATATTGGAGGTTTTTTGTTGTTGTTTTTTTTTTTTTAAACATGGGTTTATTTTAGATAATTTATAGGCAATACTTAGGCTAGAGAGGAACAAGAGCAAAGCAGAAAATGCTAACACCGCTGGATATTTCAAGCCTGTGATTTATTTTGCAATGTAATTCAATTATTAAAAATAGACAGCATTTTTATATCTTTCAATTCTGCTATATACCAAATCACAAAAGCCAGATATTTTCTATTAGTGTTTGATAGCATGTGGTTACTGAGGCTATAAAAAAATAAAGGGCACTTACACTTTTGGTATAAAACTATGATTAATTTTATTAGGATGATATATTTATATATTATAAACTGACAATTTATTTGTAGATTTTTTCCCCCTGCAAGTTTAGCAGTTTCCTTCGGTGCAGAATGCAGAATTGTATATGAGATATTTGAGTGTCTAAAATGATGTATGATAAATGAAGTAGCATGCTACTTATACGCTTATCATGTTCTCTGACTAGCAACAGGTTCAGCAAAGGGCACAGCCAGTAAATGAAATTTTCCACCAGGACAATATATCATCACAAGAAATGTATGCGCTGGAAACTTACAAGCTTGCTCAAGATGCGGACAAGGTGTGAAATGGTAAAAAATGAAAAGCAGAAACAGCATATAGTAAATTTCAAATTCAGCTGTATTTCCATATTGGCTGAGCCTGGTGCTTTAACTGTTTGAAGTCATGCAGTTCATAAAAAATTACACAGACACAAACATACATACAGGCGAGGTTTAATGCTGGGATAAGCTTCCTTCATTAAAGAACTGGCAATTTTTTTTTTTACCAGAGTAACAGTGAAGCAACAACAAACAAGAACAACGTAATTGTTTTTAAATCCCCATCAGAGTTAAAAGAGAAAGCAGTGTTTTTAAATGCATATTTCTTTGTCCCTGTTCCAGGTTCATAATCTGCTTCAGGAAATCTTTACCATAACTTTTCAGCACTCTGAGGACTGCAGCAATTAAAAAAAAATGCATCTGTATATTTCCCAGTGGAATTTATTTCACCTACAAAACATGTTTAATAAAAGGAATGACTGGCATATTACCACTGAATTCTAACATACTCTGTTTTCTTATGAAGAGGTACAGCAAATAGTGAGGAGGAACCTCTCAACATCTTTAGTTTAGCTGAAATTCCTGCTGAAAATACTCTGAGTAAGTCTGTTCCCAGGAGATTTCCTGACTAAAGACAGTTGGGGGTGAACTTTGGACAAGCTGCTGAAGTTTTGGATATTTATCTGAATGAAGCCTTCTAACCTTCTTGAGACTTACCTACCACTGCACTCTGCACATTTATGTATGTGCGCTACATAGCAGGGTGAAAATGACTTGCAATTAAATAACAGTTTGCCTTTGGCAGTAGCCATTCTCAAATGCTTTACAAATTGATTTACAGACTGAGGAGCAAATCTTGCTCTCACTTCCATTCCCACAGGCTCAGAACACCCAATAGGCAGTGGAGCTGATGCAGTTCCATTGTGTGAGCATTCCAAAGACTACCATATGTGGGTATTACTATTCACCAGCAACATAATCAGGCTCAGAGTCAGGGCACAAATGACAGTAATCCCTCATTACTGACAAAACTAAAACAACCAAACCCTATCCAATCTGCATCCCCGCCCCCACTTCATTTGAAATTAGGAATAAACTATGTTAGCAACGCTAAGATGTAACTCACACTCACTGTCTTGTGTTCATCTTTCCTCTAGCTTTCATTATGATGGTACTTTTGTTTCAGTGAGGAAAATTATAGCCACTGCATATTCAGTATCAAAATGTGATCTCTCACCATGGATCAGACAAGCATGTCAGCCTCCATTGAACACTTTCATATTTTCAAACAAGCACTTTTTGTGCTTTCTCCCATGCTGCCTCTCATACTTCAGAGAAGCTCCCCATAAACATCTGTAAAGCTACCTAGTTATCCTCCTTCAAAACCCTCCTTTCTGTGTTGCCTATCAAAAGCAACAGTTAGGCTGCTAATGCACTGATACCACTGCCTATCATGTTGACCAATATCGTCTCATTGTTCCTGGGAATTTCCTCACCCCAATCTGTTGTCTCGTTTTATGTTTAGATTATAAACTCTTTGGGGCTCTTTTTCTGGTGTCTTTCTACAGTGCCCAGGACAATGGGATTTTGGTCCATGACTGGGGCTCCTAGGCAGTGTGATGAGACATAAATAATAAGCTATGGCACAAGCAAAATCAAGGGACCCAGAGAGGCACATGCACTTGCAACAAAAAGAAATGCACTACTAATCATAAGCCTGAAGTTCTGAGTATAGTAAGACCTGCAGTATTAACTGTCTAAGTGCCTTCATAGGGAAAAGATTGATGAGGCTTAGCCATACACTTAACCTGGAGAACAAGGACAGACCACCTGGACTCTCAAGCTACAAGGAGAATTATTCTGCCTCAAATTCAGCTGGCTCTTTACTGTGCTTTATTCTTCTGTATGACTTTAGGCTTGATCTTTTTCATCTCTTGGCGAAATCCTGGCCACACTAAAGTCAAAGGGAGTTTTGTTACTGAATTCAAAAGGGGCAGGATTTCACTGTCTATCGTGTGGCTTAGCTCTCACCTTTCCCTCCTCCTGCTCTTTAGCTTTATGCTTAGCCTTTTCCTTTTCTTTTTTGACTGGGCTCTTTTCTTCCTTTTCCTTGGCTCTGACTGAATCTTTTCCTTTTCCTCTTTTTCCCCATTATTCTCTTTGATTCTCTTTCCACATCTTTCATCTCTGAGTAGATTAAGATTTTCCTAACCAGACAGCCCACACTCTTCTGTGTCATCAGATCTACCAATGATGGATCAAATTCTCAATAGCTGTCAATGGGCTTATCTTGAATATAAATCTAGGCAGTACATGGATAATTATCTCTAAAGCTCTGGTTGGGGCCTTCTCCATGAACAAAGTGAGGCCTGAGCCAATGGAAAAAAGTTCCTACTTCTTGACTTCAGCAACAGCAATCTGTAAAAGGTCCAGTGAGATGAATCTTTTTGAAATATAGAGTAGGACCAAAACATTTGCTATCAGCCTCCAAAGTGTCTCCCACCAATGAAATAACTTCGCTTTTACCTGCTACAAGTTCCATGGTCTTTGAGTCTTTCAGATTAGTAGATTCAGTCTGCTTCGCTTGTGTGGATGCTCTGTAATTTATGTGTTGTGCTTTAAGTTTGCTATTGAATCCACTACTGAGCAATGATTATCTTCCATAAGAAGCTTCTCACTAGGATATGGTGGCAGAACAGGTGGAAGCTCATTCTCAGCACTGACATGAACAAGCACCAGCATCTCTATAGCCATTTTTATGTAGACATCTCTTTTTTCTAGTTCTTTGGATCATTTTCTGCATTCCCATGATCAGACATTGCAGTTTTGTAGCCATTTCTACTGCAGACAATTCCTTGTTCTTTTACTCTTTTTCAACGTCACCTTTCTCTAGTACTTTTTTTGCTGTACATCATCTCCACCTGCTTGGAATATATGCTTAATTTGACAAAGGGTACCTTCCAGGATATCACCACATCCTCTACATAATTTTCCATTCTTTGTTTTCCTATCCCCAAAGTCATCAGTTGCTCAGGTGTTTTGATTATTTTGGGTTCTTGAACCTCATTACAGTGAAATTTTCATCCTCGGGTTGTCTTTTGACATTCAGTGGGGATTGCCCTTTCCCAATGAAATACACAGCAGATAATTTCTTCGCTGTTTTATATACATTATTCTGATCTGGAGTCATTGGTGTCTCTGCCTCATCTCCCATGATGAAGATGAGGAAATGTACTTGGTATTCATCATTCCTGTTGACAAAGCCTGATGCAACATGAAACTACTTATAATGACTTATTCACTGTGGACCCACCAATTAATAAGCAAAGTTGAAGTATTTTGGAGGGGTTATAAGAAATATTATCCTAATCACTCTTGGAAAAGTTGTATTTCTTAAACTTCCAGTTTATCCTTTTTCCCCCCTTCTGTGTCTTTCTAAGGGGCCTTCCTTTCATAAATTAATAGATTCCAAGGCCAGAGGGGACCACTGTGATCATTTAGTCTGACCTCCTGTATAACACAAGCCAAAATAATTCCTAGAGCATACCTTTTAGGAGAAACATCAAACCTTGATTTTAAAATTGTCAGTGATGGAGAATCCACTAAGACCTTGGTAAATTGTTCCAATGGTTATTTATTCTCACTATTAAAAATTTATGATTTATTCCAGTCTGAATTTGTCTAGCTTGAACTTCCAGCCATTGGATCATGTTATATCTTTCTCTGCTAGTTTGAAGTGCCCATTATTAAATATTTGTTGCCCATGTAGATACTTATAGACTGTAATCAAGTTACCTTTAACTTTCTCTTGGTTAAGCTATATAGATTGAACTCCTTGAGTCTATCACTATCTAATCCTTTAATTCTCATGGCTCTTCTGTGGATCCTCTTTAACTTATCAACATTCTTGAACTGTGAATTGAACACAGTATTCCAGTAGCAGTCACACCAGTGCCAAGATATAGAGGTAAAATAATCTCTCTACTCATACTTGAGATTCCCTTGCTTATCCATCCCAGGATTCCTTCAGCACTTTTGACCACAGCATCACAATGGGAACACATGTTCAGCTCATGTTCAGCTGATTATCTATCACGACCCTCAAATCTTTTTCAGAGTCGCTGCTTCCCAGAATAAGGTCCTCCATCATGTAAGTATGTTCCTAGATGTATACATTTACATTTAGCCATATGAAAATACATATTGTTTGCTTGTGCTTAGTTTATCAAGCAATCCAGATAGCTCTGAATCAGTGACCTGCTCTCTTACCATTCCCCCAATTTTTGTGTCATCTGCAAACTTTATCAGTTTAATTTTAACTTTAATTTTATGTTTTCTTCCAGGTTACTGACAAACCAATAGATTAAAATAGTATATTTTCCATAAATTCTAACTTATATAAGTATAAAATATCATCATTAGGTTAAAAATCTTTTAATAATTTGGCTTTTACCCCCAGTTTACATTTCCATTCTAGATACTTTTTTCCTCAAACGAATTGGTCTTGATAAAAAAAGTTTGTTTTTTACCTTTACATACTTGTAGTGCTGCTATAATTCATTAGCAACAGAGATGAAAAAAAGACACCAGCCCTTCTAGGTCATGCACTGGTGTAATTTTTTCTCTTAAAGGTTAAAAAACAAAGAAAAAAATGCACCAGAATGTGAATCTAATTATTTACAAAATAAATGCTTTAAGGCAGACCTTGCAGGGCTCAAATGAACCACACATACAGATTTCATCGAGTTTACTCTGTAGGCACTAAAGGTTATTCAACTACCATCTTTTTTAATCCATTAAAACTGTAATAAGTTTCCCCATCAGTGGCTCCACTCACATTTCCCAGCTGGAGATGGCTACAGTGGGGAAGCTAGAGAGTGAGCAGCAATGGGTGAAGCTTAGAAGGGAGCTGGCTTCAGAGAGTCCCCTTTTCCATTTTTGAGGTGATGTCCATGGGAAAGCAGCAGGAGCAAGAGCTGCAACTCAGAAAGGATCCAGTTTTCAAGTCTTACCTAACTACTTGGAGAGGATGTCTGGGGTAGTCAAATATTGAACAACAAGCTCCACAAACTCAATTTTATGACATGGTTAAAATATTTAAAAAAAAATAAAACAATCACATTTCTGGCCATGGAGGACACCTGATCTTCCTCCATCCGATCAGATCAAGAGTAGTGCCCCAATATTCTGAACTCCACTAAACCTTGGCAGTGTCTCTCCATCCCAAATTAGGAGGCTGAAGGAAAGGCATTTCCCAATCTCTTCCCATTTCTTCTCTTGCTCAGTTATCATAATTTTGATCTTGCTGGAGTTCAGCCTTCAAGCCATGCAACTCTTGATTTTAATGATACAAGGACCAAAGCATCCCTTATACGTCTTTAGAAGATGGATAGATTAGGTGTAATGAATGTATAGAAATTATAGGATTTAGAAACATAACGTCTTTTTCTGAAGTACATTTTTATATTGGTTAGACTGAAAGGGCAGAAAAGTCAAGTAAATCAGGACCAGC
The DNA here is from genome assembly GCF_026122565.2 of Emydura macquarii macquarii. Taxonomy (NCBI): domain Eukaryota; kingdom Metazoa; phylum Chordata; order Testudines; family Chelidae; genus Emydura; species Emydura macquarii. The sequence goes on from NW_027131400.1 coordinate 10,036,218, forward strand.
ATTCTATGTAAAATAAACTTTCCAGTCCTTTACTTCCAATGCTACAAAATTTTAAAGATGATAAAGGTTTTAATTAACTCCAGCAGAAACAGATTCCACTTAACTAGAGGCAGGAAGAAACATAATGGAAAATCTGACTTTCTTGATTTATTTAAAGCCCTGTCTCAAAATAAAACCCTCTTCTTGCCTATGCTATCTGTCTGAGGTTACATGTACTTAAGATTAAATTTAGAAATCAGGAACTTTATGATGGAATGGATCTCTTCATTCTAATATCCCCAACCACTATTGTGGTCTGTGGAGACGTTATCTGATCACACAGTGATGTACTTGTGGTTAGTAGAAATGGAGACCCTTCAGATCATCAGAGCCTAAGTCTCCTCCCAGGGGTCTTTTTACCTGCTGACACACACTGCAAATCTACCAAAAATACACTCTCCAGAACAGCAATCATTAACTTATACATAGACACCGAAGAAAGGGTCTTGGGTTAGCAGCTATTAATTAGGATAATTATTCCCAGGGCTACAATTACAAACCACAGGATCCACTTAACATCTATTCTCAAATCTTGTCTTTCTGGAATGCTAATGTTTCTAAAAGGTTCATTTACCACCATTTACTGATTACATTCACTATGGTATATTGTTTCAGATGGACAGGACGGAAAGCCAATACCTAATATTGACCTTAACAGTATCCTGTGATTAGAAAGGCTGCTCCCACCATCATTAGCCACATAGTTTTATTGAAAGACATATATGCTGTTTGTGATAGTTCTCCTCTTTCAAATATGCTCACGAAACAAATGTACTGGAGAAGTAATAGGGTGTATTTAAAATTTCATTCAATAATGCATTGATACCAGTGACTAGAATGTTACTCTCTGGTATTTAAGAACATTTCAGTTGAGGCTGATATATATATTGTGGATTTGCAAAGTTGATTCACCAATGTACATTTAAAAAAAAAAAAAAAAAAGAAAGCACAGAAAAGGTTCAATTTTACAACTTTGAGTTTGTTTGACAAGAACCCGATCCTGCACAATGCTGAGCAACCTCAACTCTCAAATGAATTTGGAAGGAATTGTGGGTGCTCAGCACTACTGAGAATCAGGCCCTGAAATGTCCTAAAGGGAGACAAAAATACACACTAAAATACAATGTAGTTTTGCTACTTAAAGACTCCTGCACACCTATTTTGTAAGAGGGAACATTGTGAATTCTATTTTTGACAAGGGTTTGATAGGACAGACAGCCATTCTGCCTGGCAGTAGAAGCTAGGAATAATTCCCAGGAAGAGGTTCTTTTTTCAAACATATCTTATTAATAACGAAAATGGAATTTTCACTTGGCCCTAAAGAGTTAAGTCTCCATGATGGAGATTTAGGGCCCCAATTCAGCAAAACAGTTAAGCACCTGACTTCAATGGATCTTAAGAACATGCTGAAATGCATTGCTGAATTGAAGCCTAACAGTTTTAAACATTTCCAACTCTTGAGTATGGTAAATCGGAAGTAAAAAACACACCATTTGTCAGACATGGAGACTACAGACAGAGGAAAAGAACAGAGTATAGCATTAAAACCCAGCACCACAATTTCTTTTCCAATCCTAATCAGCTCATGACACTGAAACAGGAAGAAGACTTTCCACTATAATAAAGAGAAGTGGTGGGAGCATGGCATCCTGTTATGATGACATGCTCCTCTTTCTTCATTCTCGAAGAAGCTGAGAGCAAAAGCAAAAAGGGATGTCACACATTTAACAGTGGAGTTAGAAGATGGGGGAAGAAAATATATAAACAGCACAATACATTTTTAGGAAAAGCTTTAATTCTGTTCCCTATTACTACACTGATGGGTGATAAATTAAAATGGAAAACACAAACCTTGCTATATAGGGCAAAAGCTTTACACTGGAAGCACTTGCTACTTTACTGTACATTTTAAAGGCTCTTTCCTGGACATTGCCTCAACTATGCAGAAGTAAGTGGAAGCAGCAGTGTTGCTTTTAAATGTGCTGTTAGATTGTATTTGTGAGCATTTGATGTTCTTCTTTAATAACCTCAAGTAAAAGGCTGAATGAATTCAACAACAGTAGCTGAAAAAAGTGCAATGAGTCATATTATAGGAAAATGGAGAAAAGGATACAGGACTCTCCACTGAACACAATCCTATATTGTAGGCAATCTGTGATAACACCCTTTTCATTTCAGTTCAGTCCCATAAAATTACCACTAACATTACAACTCATGCAGAACACAGATAAATGTAAAAATGTCACAGAATTCTTCCAGATGGGACTTTTAGTTCCACTAGATCACCATCTACTTTTTTACTTGTCTAATATTTCATTACAACCTTCCATAAGTTAATTTTCTTTCCACTGACCATGTAAATCACAAATCAATTTTCATTTAAAATGCCTGACTACAGATTGCGCCTGAAAGCTCAAAGCACATGCTTCAGTGAATTCTCCAACATTCTTAATGCACATTAGAAAAATGTTGTGCGTTTTAAAAAAAAATCTTTTTAAAGGAATTAATTTTACATTAAAGTCTGGCATAAGATCTGAGTAGCTTTTTTTTCCTCTTTAAAAAAGCAGTATTTTTGAAGCATGATTTTATGTATAGCTAAATAACTGTCATGACAAAAATTAACAGAATGGGTGATCTTAAGCCATGATTGAGACAACACTATACATTGCTTTAAATTTGCAGAAAGCATTTGTGACTGTTTAACTTTGAACTGTGTTTCAATCATATCCTGTATTATGGAGCACAAAGAAAATATATATGTTGAATGATTGGGTATCCTTCAAATGAATCATCTTTGGTTTAGAGTTCTAAAAGGGTCTTGCATAACTCAAGAAACAGGCTGACATTTAGGAACAAATCTTGCAATCAGTCATACCAAAGTCAACAGGACTTGTGTGTGAGGCAAGCAGGACTTGGCCCTTTAAAAATAAACCTACCCGAAATGCTTTTATGGAACTATCCAGGGAATCTTTTGAAAATAGTACCCTGTGAAATTTTATTTACTTGTTTTCATTTATTCATTTAATTTATTCAAGTAATAATGCTCCATTTCCTGCAAATGTGTGCGCATGTGCTTAACTTTGCACATGTAAGCACTCCATTGACTTCCATTTTGACCACTTAGGTGTGTAAAATTAAGCATGTACATAAGTGATTGCAGGATCAGGGCTGAAAGTAGAATGATAAGGATTTAAAGCCCTTATTCTCAGGGCTACATTTTACCTTCCTACCACTGGCAATCCACACGTCATCTAAGCTAAATGTATTTCCAAACCACCTATCACCATGATTTCTAAGCACCAAACCTTCAAGTGAAGGATAAGCAAAATGATAGAAAAGTTTGGTGTCTTGCGGGGAGGGTCACTGGCTTCCCTAGAACACACTGGAATTAAAATCATGTCTACACACCCAGAAACCTGGAACTGAAGCATCATCCTGCACTGCTAAGGGTCTATCTGTACTTTGAGCTGGGGGTGCAATTCTCAATTCGAAGAGACATAGCTGCGCAAACTCTGATGAAGCTGGTGCATTAAAGATAGAGCATAGCTGTGACTGTGCGAGCTCATGCTGTCGTGGTGGCTATACTCCATTTTTAGCATGCTGGTTTGATCTGAGCTAATGCGGGTATGTCTCTTCAAGCTGGGAATCACACCCTCGGCTCTCAGAGCAAATTTCCCCTCAGTCAATTGAAGGTCTGAAGCACAAGAGAGGAGAAATGTGTGTTCCTCCAGTCCACTAACTGGATCTGGTTCCCATCCATGAACAGCCCTTTCCCTTCCCTCTGCTATCTCTCACTTTCTCCCCTCCTCTTTCCAACCTTGCACTGCCACGTTGTTCTCTCCCTCTCAACTCTCTGCATTGTCTCTCCATCTCCAGCATTCATTTCCCTGCTCTTTCGCACCACTCCGTCTGCACTGCTAGCAGCGGCGTACAAACTGACTTGAATCCCCACTTCTTCAAGCAGTCTGACATTGGAACTCTAGCTTGGGGCAGGTGTCACTTTAAATGAGGCTGAGTGCTTGTGACAACTGCAAGTAGTTCTAGGTTTCTCTCATAATACAGTGTGTCAGCATGGACCACTGACATGGGGTGAGGGAAAGCCTCCTGAGCACTTTTTTTAAATGTGGTCTTGCTCAACAACTTCCAGGGTCCACTCAGACGGCTGACTAAATCCTGTGGTCTTTAACTCAGTCTTTGCCCAAGAAACCTCCCACCAAAGTCAACGGGCATAGGATTCAAGCACTGTACTCAACGGGAGTCATCTGTCTGAGTGAAAACTGACCTAAAGGCCCCAGAATTTGGCTCTGTGCTTACAAATCACAGATGTAGTTTACAGTTATATGTAGTAATTCTATGGAATTACTTAAGGTACAAAAAGAGGCAGAGCTTTGTCACATTGCCTACTGTTAGACCTAACGGAAAGATGAAAAAGAAGCTACTTACAACACTGCAGTCTCTCCAGGGATTTACTGTAAACGATTTCTACAGAGTAAGGATTACATTTTTGGTGACTTCTGAATGGTTACGTAAAGGACTTCTAGTCATCTAATGGGCCTAGGAATTGGTACGGATATCCAGCCAATCAAAGCACATGATCATTAATCAGGCAGAAATATGGTGGCTAGCTTGTGAGATGGTTGGCTGGCTGGCTGACTTTTTTTTTTTTTTATAAACACTAGCAACCTATTTCGTTTTTTTAGCTGGCAGGCTGGCTAAGGGAATGAGGGCTGTGCTTTCTTTGTTTCTTTCTTTTCCTTTTCTTTAAAACTGGCCTTTGCAATCATCCTTATGTTTCCTTTAATGCTCCTCTTTGTTCATTCAACAGCAGACTGGCAGATGAAAACAAGATGCATGATCTACTGATAAGGAACCTGAGGCAGTTAAACAGGGACTCCTGCAATGGTGGGCAGACAAATAAGTGGGATACCTTCATTTTGGGGATCTGCTACCCCATTACATTGCTCTGTGAGCTCCACAAAATGATTTTGCAGGATGATTTTGTTGGCTAAAAGCTCTCTGGTGAGGATCTTAGCTGTGATTCAGTAGGCAGGGTGAAGATGGGCATATGCTCATATTTTGAGTTGGTGAGTTGGGATATATAAAAAGAAAAAAGGCTAGAATATATCAGGAACTGAAGCTGACATTAGCTAACACAAATGTGTTTTTCTCTAAAAAAAAACCAAATAAATAATTTTTTTTAAATGAAAATGAGGCTGAATATTTTAGCCACTGACACTTAGTAAAAAGTTTTATTTTGTATATACAAATAGTGGAATGCAATTGTTCCCACGAGAAATGGAACTTTCATGCTAGTCATAGTTAGAAGTGAACATGAGTATGAAGCACTAGGTATGCAAGTTAGATTTAAGTCCATACAGGCTTAATTCCTGAACTCATCATTCTAAAAATCAGTGCCTCTCTCTGGGCAGGAAAGGCTACTCTTCAAAGCTATAAACTCTTCTTCCAAGGCTAATATTTTTGAACTACCCACATTTTCATGAGCCCACAGTGCTCATGGATGAAGAAAACATGTGAGAAATGAAGTTCAGATAGTGCAGCGCTCCACTGTGAATCAGATCATAAATGGTATAGGTAAAAAAAAAAAGTTCAAGCATACAAACCCACATTTAAACACCTATCTGTAGATTTGCATGCCTATCTTTACGCATACCCATTTGAACCTTTTGGCTGCAATTACTAAACTATCATATTACAGCTTCCAGCAATAAAAACAAAGCCATCAAGTTAAATTTAACTCTGCAAATGTTAGTGGTAGATTGCTGTTCATTACATAAGTTACACAATTCTACACATTGGGCATTCAAGGTCTTCCAGTGCAAGAATCTACTTCATTTTGTTTTACATCATTAGTGCACAGGAAATATAGCTATTGCATGTATAAGATATCAATTACCATATTTTCAAAGTGCTAATACTATTTAAGAGAAGCATAAAAAATAAATCAAAATGGATTCAGCTCCTCCTAAGCTCCTGCCACTTCAACTAGAACTTTCCTCCCGCTTATTGCAAGCAGGTTTACAATGCACTGGGTTCCGGAACACTGGGGATGATTTTAATCTCTTCTATGCCATTTATAAGGGACATGATCGGATTGGGGAAAAGAGAAAATAAATGGAATGTGACATTGTATGAACTGTTCTGCATTGGAAATCCCATCCCATTCTATTATTTATTTTTTCTTAAGTAAGATAATTAAATTTGTATAGGTATAGATATGGATATAGATTAGATGCTACATTGCAAAGCCACAAGGGATCATGATCTTGTTAACGTGATGGTTGTCATGGTTTGTTTTGTTTTGCATGAGCCAGCACTCATTACAGAGAGCCCTCTGTCATTCACCATTGGCTTGTGTCTTTTTAACAGAACATTCCTGAAATGAGTGGCAGGGCATATGTATTTCCATCCATTCTGCACTTGAGTTTTACTATCTGGTCCTGTTCCCACTAAAGTCAATGGGATATCAGGATTTGGGTTTAAGAGAGGAAGCTCTGTAGAGTTGGATTTTTAAAGGTGCCTAAGAGAGTTGGGCACCTAACTCCCCTAAGTACATTTACAAATCCCAGCCATAACTTTTAGATCACTTTGCTTTCAGTCATCCTTTCCAGTCATCTATGTGGCTACCTTCTTTACTGAACTACCGTAGTCTGATTCACTCCTAGGCTCAAAAGATACGGTAGTTCTCCATCTTCTTAGTGCTGTAATACGGCCTACTACAGACATGTAAGCCTCCTCCTATTTTGGTTAGCCGGACTGGGTTAGTTTGCTGTGCAAAAGAGGTGAATTAAAAACAAGTCTCACTGCTGGGGAGGGTAATAGCAATTCTGCTGACTTGCAGCTTTCCCCTGCTAGGCAATCCATAGATTGACACTGATGGTTGCTCTGGAAGGAGTCACTTACCCTCCAAGCTAGAGATAAGATGCCAAATAAGCAGTAGACTGTAAAAAGGGATTAAAAAAAGAGAAAACCAGGGGGAAAGATTAAGACTATTTACCCTTGTATATTGCATCCATCATAAATCCCATTGTCAATATCTATTGTTCAAGTACCTGACAAACTTCTATTTCTACTCTCTCCATAAAAGCCTCCCTTGTTGGTAAAGTTGTGTACCTTTCATGGTTTTATAATAAACTGGAAGTGAGTAACAGTCTGATATCAAAGGAAATAAAACTCCAGTTGCTATTGCTGCTGGGGTTGCCTTCTGAATGTGGCTTATACAATATTTCATCTGTGCTGACACCTTTCACTCTCAATTATTTGGCTGCTGTCAAAACAAATCAATCAAATTATAGCACTGTGTCTTCATGTTACCATTCCATTGTAAGTTGGCTGCATTAGCTTTGAAATATATGGAAGTATAAATTTTATCTCTATTATTTATTTAATGCAACTTTCTCCCTTGTGAATTATCTCACAAACATAGCAAACTTAAATTATCTCATGTCAAATGTTGAGAGTATATATATATACACACACACACACACACACTGCTAAGAAATTTTAAAATAATAGCACACATGGGAACATAAATGTACAAAAAATACACTTGATAACAATCTTACACGTTACCAACACTAACCCACTGACAAATGGCATAAATTCTATGTGGTTTTAATTTTGGTTAGAAGTTAGGTTTACACATCAGGTAAATATAGTTTAAGAAGATAATTCTGTACCACAACTTCCACTAAAATGCTGAAGAAAGATGAAACCAAGAGATTAAAAGGACTGATTCTTTTAGCGGTAAAATGAAAAAAATTGCTAAGCCAAAACATTATTTTTTAGTTATGCTCCATTGTTGGGTAGGGGAATGCTGTCTTTTTTTACAATGCACAAACAACAAAGGGGTTAGTATAGGAAAGGATAGGCTTACCTTTAAGTGACAGAATCTGAAAGAAATATTTTGGTGGTTTTGTTCCCACTGCTATAGTCACAGTTCAGACAGCATATAAACTTTTAAACCCTTTCTTGAGTGTGTTTTTTCCATATAAACATAATAAAAAGTTAATTTCCAAGTTCTTAGCTGAAGCCCTGAAAATAAGCCATTTATATCAATTCCATTGCTTTTTAGCTAGAGGGCATTACTGTTGCTACTGCTCCTACTAATATAGAAACACTTAACACATGGCTTATACATGGCTATGTCTTAGCACCTACTGGCTTTGGAATTAAGTCTTTTCTTCTTAAGTATGCCTTTGGAAATGATCAATCTGGCATACTAATTGAATTGAGGATGGACAGCAGCTTATTTAACATCATAGATTCCAGAGAAGAAGGCATCTCACCTAGCTTACTATATGGGATCTGCTCTTCACAGATGACACTACATTCATCTCCAATTTACCTGATGAACTGCAGGTTAAGCTGAACAAGTTTTATGATGCATGCGCCAGGTTTGGCATGGTAATCAGTATCAAGACAAGAGTTGTCATGTCACAAGGTACCAACATTCCATCTAAAATCTATGTCATTAATGAAGCTCTTGGACAACATGGATCACTTCTGCTATCTCAACTCAGTTCTTACCAGCTGACTTAAACTTGATAGGGAACTTGATGTTAGAATCGGCAAAGCGTCTGTTAGCTTTGATTAAATTACTCACATGTATGGAACAACAACTTGCTAACCCTGAACACAAAGGTGTCTGTTTATCAGGATAATGTCCGTAGTACCCCCCCTTTATGGTTGTGAAAACTGGGTTACGTATTCCAAGCAGAAATGGAGATTGAACAGTTTCCACCTGCTGTCTTAGAAAAATCCTTGCAGTTACTTGGGAACAATGGATCACCAATAAGGAGATCCTTCAGAGAACTGGCTTACACTGGATGTTAAGAGGCTTTGCTGGTTGGGACACATGGAGCTCATGCCTCAAGATCATCTACCGAAGGCTGTGCTCTATGGCCAACTTAAGAACTGCCCACGATTCAGATGAAGGCCAAAGCTCCGATACAGCAACAAGATCAAGCAAGGCCTCAAGAAATTCAGCATTCCAACTGACAATTGGGAAAATCCTGCCCAGAACTGTTCAGTGTGGAGAAGTCAGGCTAAGACTGGTGCAGTCACTGTGGAAAGCCATCCGAGAACCCAGGCTGAGGCCTGCAGGTGAGCTAGGAAGCAGAGCATGCTTCAACTTCCATCTGGCGAGCGGACCTGTAGCCATTGTGGGAAGGTTTGTCGCTCGTGCATTGAGCTCTTTTCCCATACCATTGCTAAGCACCACTGACAAGACCAATTTTGTCGCGTCTCCTTTCATCTTTCAAGATGTTGGATGGCCATATACATGGAAGCACATAACTGGTTTGTAAACACCAGTTTATAAGAAATCCTTCTTATTCTTCAGTACTAATATAATGGGAAAGCAACAATGATCAAGTACACAGTAAAAATATATATTCAGTACCTTTAGGCATGTGAATAATTTTAGAAGTCAAGCAGGGGTGAAGGATGAGAGAGACAAAGACTAAGAACATATGGGCTGAGTGAGGAAAGAGGACAGAAGATAGAGACACAGAAAGGGAAAGATGCCTATGGGCCAGAGTCTGTAAATCCAAAGCAATGTAAAGAGATGATCATCTTGCCTCTAGTTGAAATGAAATATTTCTTTTTAACTGCGTGTAATATTAAATAACTTACCACCACAAAGTACAGAAAAGAAATGAAATAAGATATTGTAAAATATGTCAAATCCACACCTGCTTAAGTCCAAAAAGTAACTTAAGTAATGTTAATTGGGAGTTTGCACCAACACAAAATGCATTTAAGATACATGTGGTCTGTGGTTTCTATGCTTCAAACAGTGTATAGTCATAAATATTGGCTGACATGCTGATTGCAAGAAAGTCAATGGAAGTTTTGCCATTGACTTCAGTGAGATGAGGATTTCACCAATGGCTGTGTTGCAGAAGTTAGTATTCCAGGGGCTCTATACTCCCCTCTACTACTGTGTGCGTGCTTGTGGGGATCAAACCAAATGGGAACTGGACCCTCCAAGTAGAAGGGGGGAGGCAATGCTTTTGCTACAATCCTGTTGGAAACCCTACAATGGGTTCCCAGCAGGGTTGGGGATTCGCAGTTTGGGAAGGGAGGGCTGTGGATAAGCAGAGTAGGTGTGGGGGAGATGATACAATCCATCTGAAATCCCTAGGATTTTTTCAATGCATAGGATAATGCTAACCCTCTCAGCATTTCTTTATAGGGTGACTCCCCTCGCACAGGAAGTAGAATCTAGTGGGAGGCTATGGAAGTAGCAATCTGAGTAATTTGTACTGCCATGGAGAAAAGCTGATGCCCCAAGGTCTGGGGAATTTCCCTGCATATCTGAAAACACTCTCAAGTCTATAGGGCTAGGACCACTGCTTTTGGGACTGCATGTGGGAGAACTATCTACTCTCCCCCGCATAGATGGACAATTCAGACACTTACAATCTACATGGCCATCTAATTTTCATAAACTGATTTTACTATTCTATTTTTCAAACCGAGGAACCTCCCAAAAGCACTTCCATGGTTTGGATCCTGCAATGGAATTGCAGCCATACAAAGTATAGACAGGGAGCGTACAATTCCCTACATGGCATAGGCTATGTCTACACCAGTGTTTCTTAATTTTATTTCCTCCCGGAACCCTTCCGTGCCCATGCCATACCCTCCGCCGAAAAGTCAAGGAAATCTTCCTCTTTTCGGCGGCGCGGTGTAGGGTTGTTTCGGCGGCGCGCTCTCTGAGCCGTTTTCGGCAGCACCATCAGCTGTTCGGCGGCACGCGAACAGCTTTTCGGCAGCCCCATCAGCTGTTTGGTGGCACCCGATTTTTGTTACTTTTGGCGGCGCAGTTCCGCTTCTTCGCGGAACCCTTCAACTCAGCCCACGGAACCCTGGGGTTCCGCGGAACACCATTTGAGAAACACTGGTCTACACTGACAGCGACCAAGTCGCCGCTGTCAGATCGACTTATCTGGATCGACTGAGCGGTCAGTGAAGACCCGCTCAGTCAATCCAGAAGTTGACGTACTAAAACCACCTCCTCAAGTGGCGTAGCACTGCATCATTCAGTGAAGAAGGTGCGCAGAAGAGAAGCACAGAAGTCGACGGGAATTACGCAAGTTCTTTGTGTACTTTGCGTAACTCTCATCGACTGCTGCCGAATCGCCGAGGTAAGTGTAGACCAAGCCATAGTCTCCTACTTTGAAATTAAGACTGTAATTGTCTCACTTTTGCTCCAATGTTTGTGTGGCTCTAAGAGACTGTAATCCTGTGACAACATGTTTCCCTTGCACTCCCTTTATTGCATGATATATTATATTCACATTCCATATTCAGGTGTCTCTTGTTCAATTAATGCTACAGTGCTTCGCGGATCTGTTGAATGTGCATAGTTCCTAATGTGGACTAGGTCTTTTAACACTGAATATATATAAGTTTAACACTCTGAAGTACAGAGGTACAAGGCCTACGGCAGATGCACATTATCTATTCCTTCTAACTGTTTTACTGTTATTTGTGAAAACATAAATGTTATCTGGCATTACTGAATATTAATTTACATACTGAATACGCTTAATACACATTGATTGCATATTGTTATGAGCTGGGCGAAACTTTGTCATGGGCTGAGTGAGGCTCACTAAGGTTGATGTGTGTACATTTCAATTAGCATAACTGTAAAGATATGTTAATTCCAAATTCCCACCTAAGACAAAAGGACTATGTAAACCAGCCCAGGAGTTTTAGACTGGGTTTGTTGAATGTTGATTTGCGTAGACTCTGTGTGAGGGAAAGGAGAACAGAGAACACAGACAGAGTCAGAGGCAAAAAAACAAGAAAGCCACAGTGCATGACCTGGAAAAAAGTGAGAAAGAGAGAGAGCTTTTGAGTCTACTAAACTTTTGAGGCTAGAGAGGCTCGGGGCTCTAAGGTAGGAAGCTATTTGTTTGTTTCTGGTTCCTCCTGCATTTGGAGAAGCAGGACTTTGTATGTTCCTTGTAAATGAACAAGATTGCAACAAAGAAAATACCAAATTGCATGATCCATTTCTGTTTCCAACTGGAACATGCTCAGGGCCCTGAACTTTTACTAACTGCTTGGGTCAAAAAGGGGCAATAATACAATATAACAACCTGTATGAAATTAATGTATACTAAAGGCCTGAACCAAGTGGTGTAGGTCTGGTGCTCTTCTTTGAAGTCAATGGGGAGTTGTTCATGTGGCAGAACTGTAGGATTGAGCCTTAAGCTTTTAGGCCTACATCAGCACTTGTAGTTTGCCAAATCATTTACAGTGCCTGGCTGTCAAAGTGCAATGACTCATGTGGGAACTGGATTTCATCAGTGAAACAACTCCAGAGCACACCACATTATGAAGACTAGCTCGCACGCAGGTTCAATTTCCATTTTTAGATCAATTTCAACTGCATGCAGAATTTTTAAAAAATCCTGCAAAATATTTCAAGTTGAATACATGTAGAGACATTTAGTAAGAAGGGCATAATACAGCTTCAGTGCTTTCTACAACAACACAACTATTTAAAAAACAAAACAAAACACACAACTTCTTTCTCTTAAGTAGGACACAGAACCATATAGATTTTAAAGACATTTCATTAAAAATATTAGCTCCCAGGCTGTTGACTTGTACCATCCATGGGTTCAAAATCTGTATTAAAAAAGTCCGTAAAAAGTCACTAAAACTTTGTTGTTTTTATGAGTCTCTAATATATATGTACTCTATCAGAGTCTTGCTGGTCTATCAGGAACACAAGTTTCTAGCCACCAAGTTTTTATAGCATGAATCACAGGGATTTTATTAATACAAATTCCACTGAAAAACAAAGGAAATTAAACCACAGACTACAAATGTCTGACTTAACTCCACCAAAGCAAGGAAATTGAGAGTGAAGGCTGTAAATCCGTCATGGTAATCCATCCTTAATTCACCCTGTGGTACTTACTTCTAGAGTCTAAGATCAATACATGATCTATATGCACATATACTGTATATATGTATCATTCTATTTGCAAACGTGCTACCGTGTTAAGGCAAGGCACAAAGTGGCAAGAACCAGCCAGGATTTTTACTTTCATTCTGAATTTCATTGTTTTTGTAAGATTACAATCATTTAAGAGTTTAACATTACCTGACTGAATTTTCTCTACATTAGTTTAACTTGTAAGGGCCTAAATTCAAGAAGATTAAAGGCCCTTGAAATAAATGCAAAAATGTACTTCAAAAACAGTATTAAAATACATCCATATTCTAGTTGACAGCAGCTCCTTTTACAACCCTGCACACAAATTATTACCGACGGGAGCAGTATCAATCTAGATGGGGAGGCAGGGGACTAGTTATTGGTGGACAAAGGGGTATACTCCCATACACATATACATCTCAGACCTAAGTCAGCCTGTAACTCCCAGCCTCCAGTGCATGCCATGGGGGTGTCTGTAGAGTGGTCAAACCACAGGTTTTAGTGGGAGTGAGAAGAGGAGAGCACAACTGCTTGGCATGTGTTTCTGGAGGGCATTTTGGATACAGTCTGCCAGAATTTGGCCTTTGCCTAGTCTCTCTTTGGAGATGAGTTTAATGACCTTCTCCCATGGAAGAAGACTAGGGCTAGCACCTCTCCCCTCCAACACTGTAGGTCTTGGTAGATCTGCCCAAGGCACAGGGTCTTCTGTGTGGCTTCTGCTCCAGCTTCAGAGATCCCTGCTCACCCTCCAATTCCCTAACAATGTTGCTTCAGAGGAATCAGGCTGCCAGGGAATCCTGATGTAGTGGTAGGACACCCCAGTAAAGGAAGTGTCCTCACATGGTGGAGCCATCATGCATACAGTTTAGGGCTGAATTAACTATCACCTGGATTTTCTGTATGGAATATGTGTCCTCTTACCTCAAATTCCTTCCCTTCTCTTGCACAAATCTCTGCACAAAAGTAGGAGATTGGTACTATGGATTGGCTGACCCCTCCTTTCTGCAAGCAAGTGCTGGAGAGATGATTCTTCTCACCCATCTCCTCCATTGTTTTAATCAATTTTAGAAGATGGACCATCCTCTCTCCCTTAAACCTTTCATAAAGCTGGTCGTTCTCAAGTAACACTAAAACAATTACTTACAGCTCAAATAGCACTGTTTACCTGCTCATCTTACAGGACTGTACAAAGGTGAGCAAACCATAGCCCAATTTTTGATAGGTGGGGAGGCAATGGATCTTAAGTGAGTTGCCCAAAGCTACACAGTGAGTCAGTGGCAGAGCAAGGAATGGAACCCAGGTCTCCTGGCACCCAGTCCCATGTCCTATACACTGCAACTGTGTTACGTACAGCCTTCATAGAGTGACAGTGGCATATATGGACTGAGGGCTTCTTTGAAATTGCTACTGAGTGTAGCTCTTTTTCTTGGTCCTTGTCATTCTTGTTCTGGTTATTTTAGTACAGTACAGAAGTACCTGGGAATAAACTATTCCTCTAAGTGAAACATCATTTTGATTATTACTGACATTGGTGCTCATTAAAATACATAAGTAAAACACAGCCTTTCTGTAGGCTCTGAAAGCTATTTCATGTTACTTGAAGGGGAATACAAATGAATAGGGACTGCATCATTTTAGTTAAAAGGGGCAAATGTTCTAAAAACTGGAATCTGGACTCTAGATCAGTAAGCAATTGAGGTTTGTAGTTCATTTCTTTTCTGTCTCTTTCTTGTTTTTCATACCTATCCGATACCTGACTATTAAGCTGCACATACAGGGGGAGTGGAGAGAGTGCACATTGTTTACTTTATATTTGTTCTGCAATTAAAGACACACTGCTAAGTTAAGATGAAACAAAATCTAATAACTGTAAATAGTAAATTTTGCCTTTCTGGCACTGTTATGTCTTTACACTGACTGATCAGATCTCTAGGTAAATAACGACTTTTTTTTTTTAAATTCCTTTATCTATGTCTAGTGTTACCATATCAATGTATTTTAATGGCCATCTTCCAGCTCTCCAGCTGTTTAATGCATTTCTTTCTCCATTGTATTGCAGTTAAAAAATATGACCTGGTGCTGTTTAAATAATGTAATTTAATGATTTCACATTTTCAGCCACAGAAGGCTTTCTTTCAGCTCTGAAGCCTTTCACTAATGATTTGGGAAGATAGTTTGTTCTTGTTTCCTTCAGAACCTGGGACTGAGAAACTCAGACTTGGAAATAAATTACCATCCACTTTAGAAACATTACAATTTACAGTGAAAATAAAAACAGATAAGATTCAGTGTTATGGGGCCAGAATTTCCAACTTGTTGATTCCCCTTGGCAACTGATTGGGAGGTTCAAGTATTATTCAGGCTCCAT
Organism: Emydura macquarii macquarii; assembly: GCF_026122565.2. NCBI lineage: Eukaryota > Metazoa > Chordata > Testudines > Chelidae > Emydura > Emydura macquarii. The sequence continues at coordinate 10,051,607 of NW_027131400.1, forward strand.
AACTGTAAAGGACTCTAGTACACTGTTGCATGAAACCTGACATAATACAGTTGAGATAGGTACACTGGATCTGAGGTTCCCAGAGTGTTGGTCTATGGACCACTGGATGTCTGTGAAACACATGATGGTGATTCAGAGAGAGCTGGCTGGCTCCATGATGCTCCTTCTCATTTTCAGCTGCTATACTGCATTAAAAGGACAAGTAAAATGCATGAATTAATGTCCACCAAAGCAATTGCTATAGGTGCCAAGGGAAGGTGAATGAGAGGGGAAGTAAAATCCTAGGCAACTCCTGGGCATTGCGAAACATCCCCAATTCCCAATGAATTCAACAAAAGTTGACGGCACTCAGCAGCACCTTACAGAACACCCCTCCATAGACTCTTGTACAACAAAACTACCAAGTGTTCTGTGTGACCTGCTGCCAAAAAAGCAAATGCTGTAATGCGATATCTAAAACAGACAGACAGGTATAATACCAGAGAGGACTTCTTCAGGCAGAATAATTGATTCACAGGTGGAGTGTTACTGAGCTCTGAAACATTAAGGAAAAGCTATGGCTAGATTGGAGAGAACCCAGCAAAGGGGAACTAAAATGACAAAACTGTTTAGAAAAACCTGACTTGGGAGGAGAAGTTTGGGGCATTGAATTTGGACAGCCTAGAGACAAGTCTGCTAAGAAACAGAGGGATGAAGATCTAGGAGCCCCTGCTACAGGTTAACAGAAAGGGTTAAGAAGGTTAAGAAGGTTGAGAAGGTTGTTTGCAGTAGCCAACCCAGGAAGGGCAAGAAGCAGTGGACTAAAACTAAAGATGAAAAAACTTGGACTAAATAGTAAGCAACACTTCCTTTGCTTGTCTAGCCTCGACCTCCTCATCCCCCTTCTCACAGTCTCACCACTGTTGGTGTGACAGACTTCTCTTCTGTGCTTCAGTTCCCCATCTGTGAAATGGGGATAACAGCATTGCCCGTCTTCACAGGGGTGTTGTAAGGATACACACATTTCCTTTGCGAAGTGCTCAGTTTCTATGATTAATGAAGGGCTATATACGTACATAGATAAATAAAAGTTTTGAGCACTGCCGTACTTGTTGATCCCACTAAAGTCACACTATTTTGTTGCTGCTAGGGAAAGTTAGCAGGGAGGGAAAAAATTCGGGGTTGGCATTTTAACTGAATTTGTGACTCATCCCCCGACTTCCCTTTTTAACTGTTTTGATCAAGGTTTTGGAGGAAAGCTGTACACTTCATCAGGTCAGTGCTTTCAAAACCTATGTTTAAAAGTGATCTCAGTGTATATACTCGTTGGCTAAAAATACCAAGACTGAACTCAAGTGCATTGGTTGCAGCTCTTAAACCTTACTATCCAATTTAGCAAAGCAGAATGAATTAATGACGTAAGAGTTCTATGGGCTTATGTTTATTTATAATACTATATACACAGAAACCACAAGCCGGAACACTCCTTAGTGGAGGGATATATTTTTATAATGCCTGTTTCTTCATTAAGATTTCATCATCTACCTACACTAAAAAGCCTCTTCTCTTCACTTTGTTATCTCTGCTTTTACCCAATCCTGTTTCTGCATTATTTTTTTAATCTTCAGTACCCTACTTTACATGCACTCTCAAATTTTAAACAAGCAAAATTTGTGCATTAGTGTGTCCTTTTCATCTATGATTTATGAATGACAGGTTCCTCGGTGCAGCTTAATGGTATGAGAGAGACATTATTTTAAACATTAAAGTGAAAACCATTTACAACTATGATAAGAGAGGTCTGTTGACATTAAACTTTAAAACACGCACAAGGTAAAGGCAAGTAGCTGCACCAACAGGTGAGAGTACCAGGCATACAGTTTTGTTCAACACATTAACGGTCTCTCCCTTTCTCTGTTTCACAACCTGTAGACATTGGTGCTTCAAACAATCCATCAAGTCATCAGCAGCAACTGAAGTTTAATCGCCTAAAAAGTACTTAAAGTGCTGCATAGATCATTCACTTAATAGAACTCTCATTTTGTCTGCGGAAAACTTTTCCCAGCATTTAGGTCATGAAAGAAAAAGGGGGGAGGGAGTTGAAGTTGTATTTGATTCTTCACTCTCACACCCTCCATCACTTTTCATATAGGACGTCTCTTGCCCCATTAAAGCTACCCTTGAAATTTCATTATGGGTTTGTTTTTTTTTGCTAACACTTTGCCTGTTGTACATTGTGTAACTCAACTCACGAGCAACCTCCTTCGGAGAAGCAATAAACACCATTAAGAATAATAAGTAAATTCCTTTATACTTAACATAAGATAAATTCCTTTACTGTCACAGTGTTATTATTAAGGCACATTGATTTGTCAGGTGTGAACATTACAGAACAACAACAGTTACATTTTGCTTCACTGTACTGGGATTTCAGTCTGATTTAAGATCATAAACACAAGGGGGCAGAGATCTAGGCCCAGATTCTCTGCTATGGCTAAAGGGCACACAATACAGCTCAGGCAAAGGGACAAGGGGATGAACTTTGTACACCCCATCCCTGCATCAGATATGGTGTCTATTCTAAATTGAAACAGCAGTCAATGGCAACAAGGGGCTAAAATGGCAGCCAGGGATCAATGTGGAGTAGTGAAGTCCTGGCCATACCCTGTCAGCAGAGAGACTAGGAGCCACTTCACCATCTCTGTGCCAGCAGAGGAGCTCATTAGTGCCACTTCATGCTGGCAGCACAGCCCAAAGTGGTTGCACCACACCTGAGAATTTGGGCCCTGGTCTTGAAATTTTCCTGTAAAGCTTTATGCACTCCTAGGGTGCTATGACTGCCACGATAAGAGTAATGTGCGCTTGACTGATGCAACAATCTCTTTATTTTAAACAGACACTCATTATGCACTTAATTTTAATAGCTGTCATGAGAGAATTAGCTTTAGCACTATATGCTTTTTTTTTTTTTTAAACTACAATCTAGACCATTTTAGGAAGAACCAGTGGAAAGCAGGAACTAATTTTTAAGCAAAATACAAATGCCAATGCCACTTTGCTTGGTTTGTTCTTACGTTGGTTGGAATGTACACTGTTGTAGTATATAAGGCTAAAGTACCACCAGCTTTAAATGCAATTATGGCACAGCAATACATGTCCTGAAGAGTCTAACAGCAGTTACAGAAAGGATGTGCTTTTATTATATGAAAATTAAACAACAGATACTTTTAAATGACAACATCCTGACATTCAGCTGCACCTCTTCCGTCACTGTTCCCTAAACTCTCTGCTAAGACTTAGCATTGGCCAATCCTATTTGAGTTCACAATGCTATTTTAAAATTTTAACTGAACAGTGAATTAAAGCCACCAGCCAATATGATAGAACAGACCAGTTAGCTATTTTCGGGCTCCCGTAGTACTGGCCTGTGGGATGAAAGATAAAAATACTGACACAAAGTGTCATTGAAACGTTTTATGAAAAATGCAGTGTATATTTGGTAACCTTTCAGTATATATTCAGTATTCCAAAATAATCAAGGTTTTGAATTTTCAATAACGATTTGGCATCGAGAATAACATTTGTGCGGACAAATGGATCTACCTGTGAAAATACTGATTGACGTGCTTTACCTTGTAGATTTTGCAACGGCAAAGTCATAATGCCTCCTGCTGCAGCTGCTGCTACCAGCCCTTGGATGTTGGTGAGATTAGCTGTAGGCAGAGTTAGGACCAATCCTTGTTGACCACCCAGTTGTCCAGCCATGTTGAAGGGAATAAGGATAGGTTGATTTAGGGCTGGAGTGCCACCTGGCATCACCCCTGCTACCGCTGAGGCTAATTGTTGAGCTGTCAGTAATGGCTGCAATGAAACACATACAGTCAGCATATTACTGTAGACCTGAATAAATAACATGTACCACTTGTGCCTGGAATCATTTGTAGTGTTACATTACGTACATGCAGTTGCAATGCACCACTTCTAATGTAATAACATACATGTCCTCCAACACAAAAGCTTTGAAGATCCTGCAGACTGGAGGCTGGAAACCCTAGCAATCATATCAAACCCACTGATCACTGAAATCAGAGTTTGACTTAAGTTGCATCAACATTGTAAAGAATTTACAGTATGTGCCCCAAAGATGGTTTATGAATTCAAGGCAAAATTCAACCAAATCTACACATATTTAAACTCAAACCCTTCCCAAAGCTAAAGATGCAAAATTAATAATTTCCATGAGTTATGTGGTGCAAAGGATGCTCAAACACTGCCTTATTAGGTGAGTTTGAACACTGAGTATCCATTTACTTTCCCAGAGCAGTTGGCTGAGTGCAGATATCCCTACACAAAGTGACACAGATAATCAAGTACTTTATAACTTTGTTCAGAAGAACATTATAACACACCTTACTATAAAACATATTTGACTTTATAAAGTAATGAATGGATTTCTTTATTAATACAGGAGCTGTGTGTGACGTATAGGATTGTCAAATGCGATAAGATAAACTTGCATTAAAATTGCATTAACTATTTTTTTAAATTAAATCATGATCTGTGTTTCCAAACTAACTGATGTAAGGTTCAAATAAGTTAATTTTATAAACACACAAGCCATTTAAATTTTACTCTCTGGAATAATATACAGAAATAAATGCGGTTTGTTTGTTCATTATTTTTAAGCAAGACCACAGACTATTTTAAAAAAATAAGTGTCATACCCACATCTTCTCTGTACATGTTTGTATAATAAAAATTCAGCCAAACAGTAATTTATCACCATGTTTTCTCTATTATATGTTTAGGTGATTTTCATTCATTGTTAATTATTTTCATCAAACTGCAGCTTTAATTAAGCTAAATGAAAGATACTGACCTGGGGCCCAACAGGGAATGTTGGGTGGGACTGACTGGGCTGATGCTGATCAGCTGTGCTTGTATCAGACAGCACTGGGTTTCCTCTGGCCCCTAGAATTCAAAGAGAAGTTCTACCTTATTATCTAGCCTAGGGACCAGCACATTACATTTTCCTGTGATGTCACATAACATCATGCTGCAAATGATAACACAAGAACTCAAATCACTTATCAGCTGCATAAATTATGCTAACATTAATTCAGGCCAGCCAGCTCATCCAGGGAGATCAGATACAGAAATCTGACAGCAGTGAAACTGAAGCTATCATCAACTCAGTTAATGGGAGTTGCATTATACATCAATTTACATACAGTACATGAATACACTTGGTGTGCGGCAACTGCATTTTTTATGCTTAGATGAGTAACAGCTATTCTAATTTCTCAAAGCAAAAATTATCTGAGGCACAATAAGTCACATCTACTTTATATCTTACGTCTTTTTTTTTTTTTGCCACAAAACGAGGCAGCAAAACCTGTACCACTCACAAAAAAAAAAGGCTGTTACAAAGGCTGAGAGCAAACATGTTTCTAAACGTCACTTACTACTTGTTCTCTAATTGTACATGGTAAAGCAGAGCTTGCCATAACCAAGGCATTTTGGTGCTAATTGAGACAATCAAAAGGCAGCACTGTGTGCTTGTCTCAAACATGCAGAGCATAGAATAGCCTCCAGTATACTCTATCTGGATGTAACTGAAGACCACTGAAGAGATTTGAAAAACACCAAACAAACCCTAATAACCGTAACAAATGATCAACAATAGGCTTTCAAACTTAAGGTCCACTCCAGCAGCCCGGGCTAGAGCAGAACTCCCACTGACTCAACTCCTTCAAGGGAGACTGCAGGATCAGGCCCACTTTTTATTTCTGTGTCTGAAGGAAATGAGAGTAAGTATCAAAAGGGGCAGCAAGAGCACTGTAGTTTTAAAGAAAGAAAATCCTGACTACAATTTTAGGATTTCTGGTTAGTACGGTAGCTTTTGTTCTGTTAGTTTTTTTCTGATGGATGGTTGAAATCCAATTCTAAGTAAACCTTAACAAGATCCTCTTTTCCAATGTTTGTCCTATGAATAGCAAGTGCAAGACAATTCAGAACCAGTTTATTGGCATGCCATGGTCTGTGAAAGAAAAAAAAAAAGGATATGATTCTGTCATATTTCTAACTTTTAAAGAAGGTAGTATCATTTAAAAAATTCTTTTATGTATTCTCCAAGGGGACAAGCTTATAAATAATGGAAATGTGAAAAAAAAAAAAAAAAAAACTTCATCACATTAAGGTACAAATAAAATTGACTGCTACATATTATTCAATTGACTTCTATCTGTACTGCGATGTGTCAATCATAACCACATTTTATAATGGGATTAGGCAATAAATGTGCAGAGCCGTTATGCAGAAATCTGATTAATTTGTAATATTTTTGTGTGTGCGCAGAAAGTCAGAAGTGGACATTGCTTTGGGAATACTTACAAGCGGTCTATTGAAACTTCTAAATTGATTTGGAACCAACTAATAAAAACATACAGACTTTTTGACATCTTATAAATTGAAGTCTGTCAAAATATATTTGGCATTTTAATGACCACTGTCATTTAATAACAAGGGTAAGCTGACCTCTTATAATTGGTCCAGACTCCAACAATTGCCTAATAACGTGCATGAAGGGACTTACATTTTTTGTATACGATTCATTATCTGCAACGCTTGGAAAGCAAGGAATTTAACTGGGTGTGCATGATACAGTGACAATGCATACAGTCGGTGTTTTTATATGCATAACAGGCCGAGTCTTTCTGTCCTCACTCAGGCAAAACTCACACTGCCTTCAACATGACTCCTATCTCTACAGGGACTGCAGGATCAGATCCATTATCAATAAACACCACTTTGCCTTAACTTATTTCCACATACCAGCAGGCTCTTTATTTGTCCTCATATGACAGCTGTATGCAAAGAATGATATTACATCAAAGACTCAGGTCCCATGACCCTGACTAGGCCCCCACTGAAGTCAAATTAAATATATTTTCATTTGCCTGACTTGACAAGGTTAGAGTTTTGTCTTGGATTATGATATTACTAAAACAAATGTCTAATATTGCATCATGTCAGTAAATTTGCCTGGAAAGGCTTTACAAAAATGCAAAGCAACAACCAAACACCTATTTGTAGATGATCCTATTTTAATTAATTAAGGGCCCGATCCACAGCACTTACTCTCATGAACGTTCCCAGTGAAGTGAGTGTGTGTTAATACATTTTTTGTTTAGTGAACAGTGTTTTCTATTTATACTGTATGTGACTTGCAACACTGAATTCTGTGAGAAGCAGTTTGTACAAGAGGTGTCATACAAAATAAGACAATGAAACTGTAGTGATATTAAATCATAATTAATTTTGTAGTTTTCTTACTGCAATGAACCAATTGCAATCAAATAGAATTTAATTCTTTTTATGTGCTGTTTATTCAAGATGATTTGTCTGTTTTTATTCCATTGCATGAATGTTGTGCTGCTTCTTCCAGCTCACGTTTGACACCGTTTAGGAGCCTCGTTGAAGTAGCATACAATTTTATGTGTATGAATGAGGTCTTACACAGTCTCCGTACGAAATTATGCATGCCGTCTTTTCAGGATCAGAAAGGCATCTTTCCCGTCTGCCCATATCTATTTTTCTCATACACATGTAGTGTATTTAGTTGTATAGGCCCATCTCCTAATCTATCTTCTACAGCAGCCACTCCAGAATAAAGTTTTCTTTCAAAGTCAGGAGGGAAATCTGCAGCTTGTTGGCTCAGCAGTGAGTAAATGTGGCAGGGCAAGAATTTCAGGGTGATTGGAAGTTCCATTGCATCACACAAGCAAACAGAATTTGTTCTCTGCCACCTATTATCTTCAGTGAGAAGGCCAGGCAAAGGCATCCAGGAAGGCAAAATATAACCACAAAAGATTTGTAGAGTGCTACCATTCTTTCCTTTCCTACAGTATTATTTCCCTGAATTAACAGCACAGATTCTGCCATGCTAAAATTCAGTCAACAAAACGAAGTACTGAAAGTACCACATGCTATATATCTGCTATTTGTGATTCATAAAATCATAGATGATGGATTAGAAAGGGACTCGTAGGTCATTATCTAGCCCTTCCTTCCATACCAGCGCTGGATTGTCCTCTCCATTAATCTCCCCTGTTTTAACTCAGCTGCTCTTGAACCCTCTATTGTTGTCGGCTTATTGACCTCCCTAGGCAAATGGGACCTTGGCTAAGTGACCTTATTTTTAGAAAGGTTTGACAAAGTCTAAATTCTCCCAATGTCTGGATTCAGGCCACTGCCTCTCGTTAGAACACCTACAACTGTACAACTCCTTTGACAAGGACATCACTGCCCTGTACAAACATGAATTCAGTAAGCTCAGAACACCTCTGTGAGTATAACAACAGAAAGGGACTACAACATAAATGGTTAGCAATGTGAGAGCAGCTCTGGCTGGTGTTTGCAGGGTACCCTGCACATGTTAAGTGATCAGCTGCTACTCTCTCCCCCCATATGCAGGCGAACCAGACTCTCTGCCCCTACAGAAAAAGATCTGGTGAATGGGTAGGCCTCCCAGTCAGCTCTGTGATATTGGCATCAAAGTAATGGCCTGAGTGCTCCGGACTTAAATCCTTCTCAAATGAAGGCAGCTGTGAAGCCTAGTGGATAAAGCACTGGACTGAGAGTCAGGAGGCCTGGTTCTCTTCCTGTCTCTGCCACTAGCCTGCTAGATGAGCTTGGGCAAGTCCCTTCATTGCCCTGTGCCCCAGTTTCCCACCTGTAAAATGGAAATGATGATACTGACCTCCGCTCTAAAGTGCTCTGAGATCTACTGTTGAAAAGTGCTAGGTATTGTTCTTAGGCCTAACTTTTTTTCTTTTCCCAGTTTTGAAAATCTTAAATTAATAATAAACAACACTTGAATAGGCTACCCCCTCTTCCCATCATGCTTATGGGAGGTTGTGTCCTCAACCGTGTCCTCCGCTATGTGCAGGAGGTCAGACTAGATGATCATGATGATCCCTTCTGGCCTTACAGTCTATGAGTCTACAAGTCTAAGGGCATGTCTATAGTGACAGTGGCAATGTTGCCGCTGCCAGATCGATCTTTCTGGATTGATTGAGCGGTCAGTGTAGACCCGCTCAATCGATCAGGATGTCAACTGAGTAAAACCATCCCCTCAAGTGGCGTAGTGCTGCGTTGATGGGTGCAGCGCCATGAAGACGGTGCGCAGAAGGGAAGCACAGCAGTTGACGGGAGTTATGCAAGCTACTCTGCGTAGTTCGCGTAACTCCTGTCGACTGCCGCCGAATCTCCAGGTAAGTGTAGACAAGGGCTAATTATACTCACAGAGAAGGCAGGTGGTCACCCTGTCCCATGTGGTCGGGGTGGTGTCTCCCCTCCCCTGGCACATGAAAGATGCAGCATTTGGGCCAAGGGAGAGCAGCAAAGGCGGGGTGGTCCATTCTGAGAACAGAAATAATCTTGGTGCATTCTTGTGCACAGAAGGAGAGCAGGAGCACAGGTTTACCGGTGAAGGCTGTTCAATAGTACCATGCTAACAGTCCGGGGACCGGCTGCCAGGGCCCAAGTACAAACTCAGACACAATTTTAATAATCAATAAATATTATTAATATCAAATTAATTATTAAAGCACCCTCCCATCAAGGTGCTTGCAATGCATGACATAAAAACGAATTAAAATATCATGAAAACATAATGTAAAACAACCAACCCTCTTCGAATACAAAATAAAACAGAGGCTGCAAAAGAAAAGAAGAGGGAAAAGATGCCAAGGAAAGGTCTTGTGCTAAGTGTGGTTTTAATAAGAGGGATGTTCTTGTGGTTTAAGGCACTGGACTGGTACTCAGATGGTCTGGTTTCAATTCCTGGCTCAGCCATGGAATTCTTGTGTGACAATGTGGAAATTCAATTCTCTTCTCTATCTGTCTTACCTGTGAAGATAGTAAGAACTTTAGGACCATCTCTTACTATATATCCCCCAGCATCTATGAGCCATGATCTCATTTGGGGCCCTGAGTGATACTAAATACAACTATTGCTACTAATACAAAGCTTTTGAAATAAAAACTTGTTCATTTTTTTTTTTAAAAGTGGGGAGAGATGAGCCAAGATAGATGTCAGTGGGGACAGAGTTCCACAATCAGACTAGCAAAGGCCTTCTAACCTGAGGCGAGATGATGGTGATGGAAGCATCAATTATAGCCAGGTCTTAGACTGTTTACCTCACTTATATGTGCGCCAACAACATAGCAATAGAGTATCTCACAGTCTTAAATGTATTTACCCACACAGCGCCACTCATTGTACAGATAGGGAACTGAGGCACAGAAAGGCTAAGTCACTGACTTAAGGCAAAGCAAGGAATCAGATCCAACAAATCCCAGACTAGCACCCTAACCAGTTGTAAATGCGACTTACAATCAGAAGGAAAGAGCGGGGCTAGCAGGGTTGTTTCTTCTACACCATTCTGCTTCGCCTTACAAAAATGCTTTAGAAATACTTAATGTGATATATTTAAATATCCAAAGTTTATAAATTTCAGTACCGATTCCACAGAGATTCAGCCTAGCCATGTACAAAATATGACTTTACAAACCTAACTATGAAAACAAAACAAAAAAATAATTGATGCTTAGGTATGGTGCTGCAACAGTGTTTCATTATTTTAAGTCAATTTCTATAAATGCATATGCCCATTGTCCAAACCTGTAGATGTTTAGATCTTAAATAACATGATCAATAGAAAAAGAGAAACCTTTAACATGTAAATCTAAAATCAAGACTGCCAACAAGTAGCAGAAGAAACTGACAACATGCAAAGTAAAACACAGTTCTATGAGGTGCTAAAAGTGGAGCTTTCCCAATTCCGTTTGACTTCAGTGGATGTTAAGCTCCAGATTCCAAGCCTTCATATAGAAAAATATTTCTACCCTACCAAGAAACCCTAGAAAATAGAAGAGAGTTCTTGTAGTGTTGCTTCCTGCGTCTGCAGCCAGAGTGAAATAAGAGTTTTGAGGGGTGTAAATTGTCCAGTTCATATTAATGGCTTGTTAACTATGAAACCTGAAATGTTGTTTAAAATGTCAATACTGTTAACTGTTTCACTGCTGATCATTTCAATAGAACATCCAGCTAACATGTTCATTGCACAATCCCTAACTGCCTCCCACACCTCCCGAGGCACCAAAAGCCCCAACTGCCCCTTTCCCAGTTTACCTCTGAAAATGTCTATGATGCAGTTAGACACTATCAACACAAATACTTCTGGCATATCAAAAACTGAAAATACGAGAGCAGAAAATAAATTGTATGTGATATCCAAATAAACAGTACGGGGCTTTTGTGCTCATTTTATCATTCAATTTTATATTTAATTAATTAAACCCCTACATTTTAAAATGTAAATGAAGCTGCTGCATAATTTCCAGAGCACCACAGATTCCAAATCCCGCTTGCCTCTGAGATCTTGTTTCATCCTCTTTTTCTTCGTGGGAAACATCATGGTCTTAAAAAATCCAGTTCAGCAAGGTACTTAATCACATGCCAGATTTGGAACTTGTGAGTAAACCCACTGTAATCAATGGGACTAGTCACATGCTTGGCACATGTTTATACACCTGGCTGAATTGGACCTAAAACACTGTGAAGTACATAGCTTGTAATAATGCATATTAGATTACGAAAGTGATTCATACCACAGATAATATCTCACAGGGAATGTCTACACTGGAATGTAAGATCAAGTTTAGTAGAATGCGAGTTAGCAGATCCTGGCTTTGTTAATCTAGGGTTTGAGAGTCTACACTCATTTGTAATCCTAGGTTTAGGAAGTGTTGAACCCTGGATCCCACCCTGGGTCTCCAACGTCTATACTGCAGTATGTGAGCCTGAGTCCAACCACACATCTCCCACACTTAATAGTACCTTCCCAAAATGTGGCTGCTCTAGGCCTTTGTTCATGGTGCAGTGTGGGTAAACTTGGCTGTCCAGAGAACAAAGAAAGTTGGCCTGTGGGATTGTGGAATACTTCTGGTGGACTCGCAGAGCATAAATCCAGTGGGGTTCCATCTTCCTCTCTCTTCTTTTTCCTCTTTCTTCCTCCCCCATCCTTTTCCTCCATCCCATCTTTCTCTAATTGAAATCATTTAATAAAATAAACACACATTTTATTGTTAATCCCTATATCAATTATTTTTGCATTTTACATGCTTCACATGAAAAAAAGCAGCAGGGCTACTGCAGACAAGGGAAAGGGATATAATTGCAAAAGCATGTTCTTTATTCAAAATAGGCTCATTCCACTTTTTTCACCCTGTAACTACAGTACATAAAAATCCCCTGTTAATAGTACATGCATTTTTTATGAATTGGATCCTTCATATTGAGAGTTGTGGTTTCTTCTATACTGTATGCATTAGCACAAACATAATCACATTAAGGTCACAAAGATCCTACCAGTTTCCCCTGAATTCATACTACATTTCATACCCACTGTTTGCTGTTAGCGCTGGTGAATGCAATGATGATAAAGGTTACTTATTAGAAGATGGACAGTTGAATGCATTATTATTTCATGTTGGGCAGCTGATCCCTAGCTAAGCAGGGCAGGAGGCTTCTTTAAATTAAACTTCCTTTTCTTTCAATTCCTGCAAGCTTACTAAATGCCAAAGAGAGCACATCTATTTGGAGCAACTGCTACTGTTTGCCTTTTTTATTGGCATTACCACTTCCTTATGATGTTTATGGCATTTATACGCGTATATGTACTTTGATTACAGGACAGAAGCACCCCTCCCCCTGTAGCAAGCTCTCTAACCAGCCCCAGCCCCACCTCTAGCCCTCTCAAACAAAATATACAGTATGATGGTGTGGGGCATTATACAGATTTGCACTGCCATTTGTCTGGGAAGACCTGTACAATTCACTCATGATTGGCTTAGCTGCTGGCATCATACCATTTTGATATACAACAAATAGTAATTGTAAACATTCACATCTAGGGGGTGTATACACAAGATTATTTTATTGCTTGGCTTGATGTAGATATTTTGTTTTTGATTCACTCCCAAGGGAAGAGCCACAAACTGGTGTGTAAGTCAACCTAACAAGTGAACTTGTGAGTTCCAACATCCTGTTCGGAATTTTAAAAAAGTAATTTGTTTATGGAGAAAAAAATGCTACAAAAATATAAAATAACCAAATAAATCTTACAAATCTTGTGTGAATTTGGTAATGGAGCTGCAATGGGTGTAGTTCAATTAATCTCCAAATAAAGGATGCAATGTATATTTAAATCCAAAAAAAGTACATACATTTCCAACTCCTACAGACCCAACTCTCAGCAGAAGGCATGTTAACTATAGCAATCAGCTTTGGTCTGTAAGATCCCTGTTATGCTAAGCAAAGTTAAAGAGATGCAGTGTGTAACATCAGTTTAGGCATGCAGATGGAGTGCAAGTGGATAATACAATTTGATATTGGGCTGGGATTCCAGGACAGGGAACAGACTGTAGCAGCAATAATTCATGTTGTGTTTTCCATAACAAGTCACATGCTGTTCTGGTGGCAAACAGCTCTATGCTGTCATTTTGAACCCTGGCATGTTCCCATTTTAGCACACCCACAAGTTCTGTGCAATTCCTCAGGCAGGAGGACTTCCCAGAGTTCCCTCTGGGGTCACACAAACTTGCACCTCCCCCAGTGCTTTACTACTCATTACTGACGCTACTTAAAGGAATCTCATTAAAAAAGGTGTGATTTATTCAGGATTGGAGTAAAGACTAGAGATGGCGAAAGGAGTTCTCAAATGTACTTGAAGTAAAAGTCAGAAGCTCTGGCAAACCATCCGAAACCTTTTTAAAGTTTTGCTTTGGTTTGGGAGCAATTTTCTTTTCTTTTCTTTTTTTTTTTTTTTAATTGATTGACCCTGCACTTCCACCAGACTGTCCTAACCTGCTATAGCGGTCACGTGATGGTGGCTAACGAACCCACAGCTCTCATTGCTGAGTCCACTAGTCTGGTCTCATCCCTGCACTGTTTTTGACAAATTTCCCCCTCTGTGCCATGGTCTTTCTGCAGCCGTCCGGGGCTGCTCCATCCAGAGTCTCATTATAGGTAGTTCAACTGTTCAGACTTTATTGAGGCTCTTGAAAGAGCAGCCCCACAGAGATGCATACTGCAGGAGCCTAGTAGAGAGCTAGGGGAGCAGCAACAGCTCTGTAGACATGAGACCATGCTCCCAGATCAGTCTACATTACACGCTGAAAGACTACATTAGACACAGAGAGCCATACATGTACCACCAAAGATTCCCACCCACAAAATTCCCTTCCCTGCCTCTATAAAGCAGGCTCAACTGTTTGATACCCATAGCAAGATCTCATGATCTGCCACAGCACAATGAGCCATTATTTCAAATCTAAGTGGCTGCAGTAACTCATAATATGAGGGTCTCGAGACCTTGTAATTCTTGGACTGAAATTAACTTGGGACTGTTTATTACTGTCCCAAGTCAATCGTAGCAATTATTTACCATGGGATTTCAAGAGGAATTCCCGAATACTTCCAATTTGTCTGCTTTTCAGGACTATTCAGTTTGCAGGCTGGGTTCATGCTCTAAACTCTGGCTGAGTTGAGGTTAAAAACGCAGCAAGAGCTGGCTATTCTCATTGCAAATCCAACAGTTAAAAATACTAAAAGACCCAAAAAACAGCTGGTCTACTTATCAGCCTGACTGCTTCAAAAATCTGGCAAGGTATTTGTTAGAGAGTTGCAATCGAAAGGCCAGTACAGGAACTAATACAGTTGTGTTTCCTAATCATTCAGTACTGATAGACAAAGAGAGATGTGGGGGAATAAAGACGTGAAAATATAAATGGGGCTGACCTTGCATCCACTTCAGTCAATGGAAAAACTCCCATAGGTATAGGATTAGTCCTGTAGGAAGGATTCAGGAACAGGGAACATTGTATAGGGTTAAAAAGCTTTGCAGATAGCAGGCACATCCCATGGCTGTCATAATGCGTGAAATGTGTGGCATCACAGTGAAAGATCCCCTGGTTAGTAACACCTTGTCATGGCAAGACCTCTCTGTAACAACATGTGCAGGCAGGAAATAAGCAAAAAAGCTGCACAATCTAGCCTTGCCAAAATACCAAGTGACAGAGAACTATCTTCAAAGAGTGAGAGAGGGCACCATGATACTTACTAATGGGATTAAATGCTATGGAATATATAAATTGATCTAAAGTTTCCAATCCATGAAAATGCCTGAGATCAGACTTTTACAAATCAGCTTTTTACATCCTTCTAAAAATATATTACTGTTCTGTTTATTTTTTCAGCATTATAGTAATTGAAAAATATGTACTGGTAAAAGATGCTATTAATTTAAGTGCATTCATAGTGTATTATGTCACTAATAGACTTAGGTAACATTATTCTTTTATCCTTTTTACAAAGCATTATTTTATTGTCCTCTCATTTCTAAGATTTTACTTCCACTTACAGTCAAGTAGAGTGAGGGCTTCATGGAATTCTATTATATTATTGTCCTGTCATTATTTTAACTCCATTACACAGCAACACAAAACCAGCATCAACTTCCATTTGTCATATTATTTATTTTGAGGATTATGTCAGATCTCAGACTGTGCATACGTGCCCACTAAACATAATTTGGAGTTGGGCAAAAAATAAATAAATCATTACTTCCTTGTACACATACTTTAGAAAGTGTGGTTTCAAAGAAGATACTCATTTTTTATTCTGTATTTTGATGAGAACAGTATAATCTGAGTTTGGACCACATGTAATTTTTAGAAGAAAACATATCTATGTGCCTTATCCCTCTGTTTACAGAAATTAAGGGGTCAGATCCTCAGGTATGCTAGAGCATTGCATGGAATACCTGAAATGGGGAGCAAAGGCACTTTCCATCACCCTACCCTCTCTTACCCTCCCTGGTCATGGGAGTATGTGGGGAATGATTTGGCATAGTATTGAGTAATCTCAAGATTCCGCTGAAGTTCTCATGCTTGTAATGGCCGCCCGAAAGGGGAAGATGGTCCAGTGCTAGCCTCAGAATCAGGAAAATGAGGTTCAATTTCCAACTCTGCCACAGACTTCCTGTGCGTGACCTTGGGCAAGCCGCTTACTATCTAAAATAGACGTATTATGCTGGCAGGGATTGTCACAATGCAGCATGCTCCAGCCACATCCCTCTCCTGCCCTAATGCAGACCCTATGCTAGAGGGTAAGGAGAGGTTGCACAGTCTGCATACTGGACTTCATGCAAGGCAGAAGTTCCTGTGTTTTGGAGGAAGCCTCTCCTTCCAATTTCGGACAGCTTTATGTCCTTTTTGCATCATCAGAGTGGCACAAAGGATACTCAGTGGGGCTGAGAATCTGGCCCTACCTTTTTTATTTTATTTATTTGTTAAATAACTTTCCCATTTGGGGAAACAGAGTCTCTGAAAGATGCAAAATCTGACAGCTTCCTGGCCTGAATCCAGATAAAGTACAGGCAGCTGCAAATGTGTGTTTCCCCGCCTTGTTCCCAACTCCCCACTCTACAGCACCCTTGAAATGGAGTCAGATTCTGTTCACCTTACTTGTATGATCAGACGGCTAGATAAGAGAGTTCCATTCCAGTGCCTGTTTAATTCTCTCTATCCCTGCTATGACAAAGGTGCCAATTGCAATGGTGTTTTTGTGGTTCATTTTAAAAAGGCTACCAGCAGATAGAAAACTAGCAACCACTAACAACTTCTGGTCACTAGCAAATCGTTCTATTAGCAGTCATCTAGTCTACAGGTTACATTATAAGTTCAATTAAATATTTTCTCTAAGTATTTTCCCTTAGATACTAGAGAGATGCTATAGCAAACGGGAAGATAAATTATAATTAGGTAAATAGTAGCTCATCCAGTGGATTTAACCTCAACGAGAAAAGTTTAGATTCAAGCTAGACAGATTAATAAATAAAAATCACACCAGTTATAATCATGCTAAA
Organism: Emydura macquarii macquarii; assembly: GCF_026122565.2. Taxonomy (NCBI): domain Eukaryota; kingdom Metazoa; phylum Chordata; order Testudines; family Chelidae; genus Emydura; species Emydura macquarii. The sequence goes on from NW_027131400.1 coordinate 10,068,580, forward strand.
GGTCTTTTCAATTAAAATAGTATTGAAAACAAGTGCTAGGAAAAAGCCCTCAACCCTTTAATATACTATGTACAATTGACACTCTTCCTGTAAATTCCCTCATACACAAGGTAAATAGGATGCAATATCATTGTTGATTTCATTTTGGTCATCATACAGAACATCTCCTGTACATTTTAGTATCTTTAGCAAGTACTCGCTTTGTACTGTTATAATAGTCCTGCTTTCATGTAATGCTATTCTAATTACTTTTCTCTGAAGAGTATCTGTGGACATCACAACTCCCTAAATGGTAACAATGGATAAACATCAGCTTCAGAAATTCAGGTCTATTTTATTTATGAAGCTGCAATTCTTCTGTAAATAACCCAGTTGTTAAAATGATATGTATCTATGTAATTGAGTCTTCTGTATACAAATAAATAAGGCTTTATTGCGATGTCAGAAGTTAACAGACCAGTCAATAAAATCAATAACTCACTTTTTCTTGCTTATATATCTAACTTTTCTCCACCTTTCCTATGTCCTCTGTTTGTTCTGGTTACATATTAACAGTCTGAAGGATATATAGTTCTTATGGCATTGTTTAGTATAGGGTGGCCTGCAAAAAAGTATTAAAAAACACCAACTCAGCAATTTAACACACTGCCTATTTATTGTGTAATTTCACATATACCTGTCTTATATAAGCGAGTAGGACAGAAAATGTCTTGATTTATGTATCAGAGCACAATATATTTTTAATATGAATGACTACATGAAGGTCTAAGTAAATTAGGTCCATATTGATACACTTAGCTAAAAATGCTTCAGGCCTGTGTTGCATTATCGTATAACTGCTGTCAAAACAGCACTGCTGGATTATAGCACTGTGCACGCAGCTCACGCCTCTATGGTTAAGGTTGTGTCAGCATTTCCATTATAAACCCCATTTTTTGGAAGTTTATATCTTGATTGTAAAATTTGCTTTGGACTAAAACTTGGCAAACAAGGGGCCAGATTCTGTAGACCCTGACTCAAGTGATTAGTTCCATTTTTTTCAGTGGGATTGTTCCAATTGGGAAGAGCTGCTTCTATGAGCCAGGCAAAATGTCAGCTAATGAGCTAGGCTGTTTTATTTATAATCAAAATATTTGGGTTTTTTTAAGAATGTAAAAAATAGGAGATGACTGCCTAATTTTGTGATGTCATTAAGTCCATAACTTGATCAACTCTGATTTTTAGTACTTAAGGGGAAAAAATGTAAACAGCAAAGCTGCTGTGACATAAAAACCGGCTGCAAGGCAAGCGCTCTAAATTTTACTTCGCTTTTAAGTTTTCTCGTGGATTTTCGTTCTGGATCTAGCACAGCCCCTAAAAATGACAAAACTGGAATGGCTCCACAGCCATCCTTCCTTGTCTATAAGGAACTCAAACATGCCCACAAAAGTAATCTAATTATATATTCACCATACAGACTCTCCATTCAAAAATGTTTTTCACGCATGCCATGCTGGATAAATATGATGGCTCATCTGAAATCTAGAGATGCTTTATTCCTAGCAGCCACAAATTTGAGCAGCATTTTCCAAACTGAGTTAAGTCCTCAATGCACACCCAGCCTGACTTACACTTATAGATGCAGTATCTTTTTCTTGCACCCTCTTTAGCTGGTTGTATGTATGATCTGATATTGATGGATGTTTTCATGTTCTCATGTTGCTCTTGGTTCATAGCTAATATATGTTGTAACTCTGCAGTTACCTTTTGAGTAAAACTGTCCTTGAATGTTTTTTCACAGTGCAGGGAAGGCAGGGACTGCTTGGGTCTAGGATACCACTCCAGTCTTCTCTGTCAACAATGGAAACCATGTTGTAATATCATTTTCTAAATCCTTCCCAGTTAGGAAAACTGGTTCAGGGCCTAGGCTGCACAGCTCATTGTGGGATTACTGCAGGTTTCAATATTTTGTTAGTGCAAATCAATAAAGCTGGCAGAGCTTTAAAATTATGATAGTATGAAGTCTACTGGTGTGCATTTTGGGGAAATGAAATTTGAGATTCTTTCCGGAATTCTATTTAAAGAAAAAGATTGACACAGGTAGGTTTTTTCTTTATTCCCTGGTACAGGGGAACAATGTGATGTAATGGTCTGTTTTTCAGCTTGATATTGGAAACTGCCCTGGTAAGTAGTTTTACTCATGCAAGTAGGTGCACTGAAATAATGAGACTCTTAGAACCTATAATGCTTCTCAGGTAAATGTTCATGGGGTCAAGGCCCCTCCTGTATAAAAGTAGAGCTGGGTGGGAAATGTTTTTCCTGTCCTGCAAAAATTTTATTTATGTATTTCCCATCCTGAACTGGGTCTAAAAGTTGAAATACTGAATTTTTTTGTGAACTGAAAATAAATTAAAAAAAAAATTCAGTTCAGATCAATCAAAACACTTTTTTCGGTCATTTTGACATGCTTCGTTTCAATTTTGACTTTTTTTTTTAAACAATACATTAAATTTCAAACTGAAAAACAGAACTCTTCAGTTCAGAAATGTCAAAATAGGATGTTTCGACAATTTTGGAACTTTTTTCAAAACTGTTTTTAAATGGGAAATTTATGGAAATTGACCCATTCCTACAAAACAATTTTGGTTTTGACTAATTGGCGTTTTTTGATAAAAAAATAACAATATGTTGAAAAAATCTTGCCCAGCTTTATGTCAAACTAAGTGATATTGCCCTCTAGTCTCTAGAGATCACAGAGCAAATGAGATGTACTAACAGCTAAAAAAAAATTGTCTTTTAAATCTAGTGGTAAAAGTTTTTGGAGCTGATGAACCAGGGTTCAAGCACCTGGTGCCCAGACTTGTGTGTGATTTATATAATGTAATTGTGTCTTCCCTGTACAGAATGTAAATTAATTACAGTGGGGCTAATTTCTATCCTATCCCTTTTTCTCCTCCTCCTCCCCATCTTCACTTTCTCTTGAATGAAAGATTTTAGAAGATACCATAGTAACATCTTCATGTGGACGTTTTCTATAAATGCTACCTACACAAGGTCTAACACTGCAGGTGATACAGTGTGCGCTTTTTCAGTCATATACAAGTTTTATTTAATGGTATAAAGTAATTAAAGGACAGATTGTGGAATGAAGTCAGAGCCTCTAGTAAGGTACAATGCAAAATACCACTGCCCCAGAGAGACTACGTGGAGGCCTGACTTCAGTACTCCCTGTTTGTATCACTACTGTGATAGCCTTTTATTGGATACAGTACACTCCCCATGGCATGGCAGGCCAGCTCTGCTAAATGGTAGATGGTGGAGCCATGACTCCACCTTAGGGTGACCAGATGTCCTGATTTTATAGGACAGTCCCAATCTTTGAGGCTTTGTCTTATATAGGCACTTATTATGCCCCCGCCCCCATCCTGATTTTTCACACTTGCTAGCTCATCACCTTACTCCACCTACTCCTCCCATTCCTTCCTGGTCAGCTGGTCTTGGAAGGTGCTTCTCAGGAAGAGACAGTGCAGGGGCTGGACAAGGAGGACAAGGCTTCTCACTCCCTTCCCTGACGCTGCCTAGCTGCATAAGAGGCAGCAGCAATCTAGCCCTAAGGAATGAAATTGTTCTGCAATATAACTTTTGATACTCTCATAACTTGAAGGTGACAGTCCAGTGGAAAAATAAAACAGTATAAAATTATGTCAATCATAGAAGAAAAAAAAGAAAAATTCAGTTACAGACATAGGTAAAACCTCTGTTGCCTTAACTTTCCATTCATGCTTTTCTATTATATATATATATATATATATACATATATATAAATAAAAGGAAAAAAATAATCTACAGTTTTTAAAATTGCATTTTACAAATAACATGGTCTCGATACAGGAAAAGGAAGATGCGAAATACATATTTAAAATTTAGATCACCTTGCTACGCCCCTTTTACCTTCTGCAATAGTGCAAATTAAGCATAGTGGAGCAGATCAGACTCTCCCACATGAAAAGTCTTGAAACCTCACAACTAGGGTTGCCAACCCTCCATGATTGCCCTGGCGTTGCCAGGAATTAAAGATTAATCTTTAATTAAAGATGATGTCCTGTGATTAAACTTCTAGGAATAGGTCTAACCAAAACTGGCATCCCTACCCACAACAGTTTCTACAGCATCATCCCCTCTCGTGGATGGGGTCTGGGAGCCTGCAAAGATGAGGCCCCCCCAATACAGCCAGACCTGGGAAGAAATCCTGTGGATCTCAGGGTTACTATAGAAGGTTGTAATGTTCATACAGAGCCAGTGTCTGTGATATTTCCCTCCCTTTGCACGTTTTTACCCTGGGCAGCACAGCTTCTAACACTGGGTTAGATTCTTCCACTCTTATTCCCATAAAGTAGCACCTTGCACTGCAAGCTGTACAACTGAAACCAGTGGACCTATTCACAGGGGACCTGATCCAAAGTCCATTGATGTCAGTGAAAATAAGCCCAAAGAGTAAAATAAGCTTTAGACCTAGAAGAAGGCATTATTCAAATGATTTGGGTCCTATGGTTTTAACTAGTGGAGCAAAGAACTACCCAACCCTTCCCCACCTTCCCTGTTAGCAAAACATTGCAACATTTTAGTTATACTGTGGTGTGCACGAGGGATTGTTTTAAACACCTGTAAGGAGAGACACCTGTAAGGAGAGACTTCATCAAATGAAAGGTGGTGGTCTATTAACTAAACTTTATGTGCCACAATATACATGATTTTACATTTACATTGTGACATCTGAGATTCATCTGTTGAGAATGAGTTAGGCTTTAGTCACCTTTCTGCTTCCCCCCCCCCCTGCTCACACAGCCTTCTCCTTTTCTTTTAAACAGTGCACCTTCTCTTATTAGATTGTTTGAACTGCAAGTACAACAATGGTTTAAAGGATGCTCAAGATGTGAAAAGAAGGCAGAGTGGGTCCTGAGACTCATTCCTGGCTCAATTAACAATTTTACTAGTATAAAAAGAGTTCTCAAAATAGAAATGCATAAATTAACTTTTCACTCCACACTTTTCAGAGCATGCATTTTGTGCTATCAATAAAAATATCCAAGCATTTAAATGTTAATGGGGTAGGAAGTCAGTTTACTGGAATCAGAAGATCCAGTCACCAAAGTTGTTGTTTTGATTATGCAGTTTTCAATGTGCATAAATGCCACGTGAGACAGCAGGCCAGATTCTGTTCTTAACATGATGGATGTAACTGGGAGCAGAATTTAGCACATTAGGTACAACTCATCTTCCAAATATACCTCCTCCACAATAAAATAAATAAAATAAAAAATTCAAGTTGCATTTGCCAGTGCTGTATCAGATGCACTCTATTCTACTGTCCTTAAGAGACACCAATATCTTAATATTTCAACAGTGTAATGAAATAATATAATTCAATACAATATAGCATAACATCATCTATCAGAACAGACAACCTAAAAGAAAGCATTGCATTTTCTTTGTAAAACTATATATAATGACCATTGCCTAGAAATGGATCAATCTGGCAGCTGCATAAGCATTCAACGCAGCAATAACTACAGGCTCTGGTGTGGTAGTTTTCTTCCCAATGTCATATCATTTTATCCCATCTGAGTATGGCTGAGAGTAGTGCTGAAAAAATATGCAAAGACATATCTCCCCCCTCCCCCCCCCCCACTACATTCTGCAATCCTTTCCATTGTATGAACAATTTTTAATTGTTAGCAATTTTCAGCTGTCCTGTTCTAAGATCATACCTGAGCTATTTGCATAACTACAGCTAACTTGACAGCAGCAGCATCACTATAAACCCATTTTTTCAATGGGTTTATAGCTTTTTTTCAGGAAAGTTCACTGGGGGACAAAACTAAGTATACAAGGTTTGAGTTTAAGATGCTTTTTCTTTTCAAATCTGTTTGGCCACTTATATTTTACAGGGGAGAGAGTGGTGAGTTCTGCACATATGTAACTTAAGCAGAAGTTTGATTTATCATTATTCCCTAAAGTGGAATAACACTTTGGGTGTTTCAACAAGAGAGAATGATTACAAATGATTTGTATCTCATCTCATCATCATTTGTATCTCATCAGAGAACATACAGTATCTATGTTACTGGACCAGGTCAATGGCTCTGACTGAGCTGTGTTCAGTGCTGGACAGGAGAGGAGAGGATATAAAGGTGGTTTTCTAACATTTCCACCCCACAATCCTGGGAGCAACCAGATGCTGGCCCACTAGGCAAGTCAGAACAACTTGGGGGCTGCTCCAGCTTGAATCAGTTTGTAAAGACTTTCAAGAGGCATTATGCAACCAGGGGCTACCAGGAACTGGTGCCACCTGAGCTATGACCCTTCCTGTCCCCAGCACCAGGGAGGCCATTAAGAGGGATATTCAAGGGGAATTCTCAACTGCCACACTAAGGCAGCTTTCTAAACTTTGTACCATGGAAGAAATGCAAAGGAGTAGCCAGGAATCTCACCCATTCTGCTTTGCAATATGCAGTAGTGCACGAGAAATGTGTATTTTCCCCTCAGTTCAATGTTTTTAAAAGTGTTATGCCACATGGCACATGTACAGTTACTGGATTTACCATAAAGATATTTCTCCCTAGTCTACTTCAATCTCACGTATCTACCTTAGTATTTCCATAGTGCCCATCCAAAGAGATGAAAGGGCACAGAGCTATGGATTTTTCCCAAGTAAGATCCATGGGTCTGGGCTTTTCACAATGGGTTTTCAAAGTCACGCTCACTGCACTTTGCTACACCTAGATTTTCTGGTGGTCCCATGCTATCCTAGGCACAAAGAAACTCATCATCCTTTGTTTTCATGCAATTTTTTAATTATTATTTCTCCCCTTGCTGTGCTTTTTGCTGCAAATCAGGAACATATGGGGCATTTTCATAATGTAAGAAGAATAAGGAAATAACTGATAAATATCATCATCCAGGAAATTCACAGTTATGGCTGAGATTCCATCTCTTACTCAAGTTTCCCTGATTCCCTACAGCTGATGGAAAAAGGTATTGGTCATAACTGTTTATTCATAGCCTTTAGTGGTCAGTGTGACATATCTTGATGACATTTCTATGAAGTAATATGTCAGGGAGTATTTGTTCTCAGCAGTGATCATGCGAGAAGTACCATTTCCTTTGTATTAATGAAAAGAAAAGCTAAGGACATATAACAACAGTCAATAATTATGTACTTTGATAGCGCTATTAGCATCCATACACGGGGCCTATTATGCTCATCTGATCCATGCTAAAGGCTAAATCCCCTTTATTCTGAAAAGCCCGAGAAAACAGGCATTGCACAAGGGATCTAAGAGGGACTGGGAGGAATAAATTCTCTGCTTCAACAAGAGCAGGTTGGTGTGAACTGGCTTGCAAATGGAGTCCATGCAGTGGGTTAAACTTACACATTTATTCACTGAAAACCCACACCCACCCTGTTCACAATCTCCACTATCCCACATACTATTGTAGAGTGACACTTCATGGAGCTATCATACAAGTGACACACCATAGGATATCATACAACAAGATCTGGGATGACCTTGTAAACTGGAGTAATAGAAATAGGATGAAACTGAATAGTGAAAAGTGCAAGATTGTGTACTTAGGGACTAATAACAAGAACTTTTGCTATAAGCTGGGGACACGTTGGTTGGAAGTGACAGAGGAAGAGAAGGACCTGGGTGTATTGGTTGATCACAGGATGACCATGAGCCGCCAATGTGATGTGGCCGTGAAAAAAGCTAATGCAGTCCTAGGATGCATCCAGTAGAGATAGGGAGGTGTTAGTACTGTTATACAAGGCATTGGTCAGGCCTCATCTGAAATACTGTGTGCAGTTCTTGTCTCCCCAGAAAGATGAACTCAAACTGGAACAGGTGCAGAGAACCTTGGCGAAGAGACTATAGACTGAGAAAGGGCACTGAATAAACACAGTCCAGCAAGAGAGGCTCATATACATCAGATGGGCATTATTAGTGCTCTCAGCCACATGGTTATGGGCAGGGAGCATACTATCAGGCTCAAAGCAAGTAAGGCCTGGTCCACACACAGAAGTTGCACTGGTGCAAACTAAAGGTGTGAGACACTGAAATAGCTTAACTGCTGCAACAGTGTGTGGGGCCAGCTTACACTGGTTTAAACCTGGCTTGCAGTGGTTTAGCTGCCCCTATTACTGAACTGGTGCATCTTTGTGTGTAGACAAGCTCTAAGCAGTTTTCGACATTTTGTTATTGTTTATTGTATGGAAAAGGGCATCTGAAATAGTGAGGAGATAATGTAGAGGACAAGGAACTAGAGGGCAAAAGGTGAGAAGGAGAGAGATCGTGTGAAAGGATAAGTCGAGGGAAAGAATCTATTCTGCTCTATATACATTCTTATACCTCCCTCATCATCATAATATCTGAGCACCTTCCAGTTGTGCAGGATGCCCAGGACTTTTTATTGTCCCCAGAAATATTCACATAGCCTTGCCTCTAATTTCCCCCAAGCCCATTCCCCCACTACTCCCTTCTCACATGTATTCAAAGTGATTTCAGGCACTCCCAGCACTGAGCCAACCAACCCTTCATTTCCCGTCGCTGGCTCATGCTTTCATTCTATCATGTTGCCAGGGCCCGCCGTGAAAAAGAATTGAGGCCATCTGTCTGCAAGAATGTTGTATTGTTACCAACTAAGACATCAAGATGACCTATTTTTTACCACAAAGTAATAAACAATAATAATAAATGATGACTATGTCTATACTAAGGGAGAGGAGTCATAACATTTATATTAAATACCTACATTATGATGTGAGATCACTGAATATTTTTGTGCAAGTTAACCAAAAAGCACACCTTGCATTTCCATTCCTCAGCTATATTCCTTGGGAACTTCAGCTTGCTGATATATGGTTAAACAAGCACCTAAACATTACCACAACTTACTTCACAGAAGGAACAAAAGATATTTTAATAGAAATAGAAAGACTACTTTTTCCCCAAAAAAGGTTTGGACAAGTATTCAACTGGAAAAGTCCAGTGCAGTAGCTATAACGTGTACACATCTTTCTTTTGAAAGATCTTTCTTTTGAATTGAGATACAGTGCACCAAATTCTGCCATTCATTTGCAACCAGAACACTACTGAAGGCCATGGAGTTTCCATGGTGTGTGCTAGTGAGCCTTCCTCACTCTGACTCTGGTGGGAGATTATAGCACTCATTTTTTCCAGTTTTTCTCACTGACTCGAATGAGACTCTTCACATGCTTAAAATTAAGCACATGCTTAAGTGTTCTGCTAGATTGGGGCTTAAATGAGAGTTAAATTGAACCCCTAGTGCATGGCAAAAAGACTGTACCTAACTAGGTTTAAATACCTGGCAATTGGCTAAGAAAATCAGTATTTTGCAGAAAGATCTTTTGGTTTGTCAAATGTTTCCTGGTCTCAATTGCTCCAAAGCATATGGCTACTTGTATTGACAATATGGTGCTGTTAACTGAAGTTGTGATGGTTATGCATGTGCTCCTGTGAGGGGCAGAGGTGGTAATCAGAAACAAACTTCTTAGGCTCCACACAAACCAGACCATTCCTTTGAAGACAGAGCATTTGGACTTTAACAGATAGCTACATTACAATGTAGTTAAAGCACTTGCATTTTGAGGGTCTACCACATTTTCCATTTTTGCAAAGAATTTCGCCTACTGATTTAGAATGTGGGACTGCCTTCAGATTCACACATTTATGTCACAAGGAGTGGGATAGCTTGTGTGTCAAAATTATGCTCTAAACTATTGTTCTAATGTAACAAATATCACAGTAAAACAGACGTGCTGTGCCTATCTTCAAATAGTTACAAGATGCTGGGATATAATTTAACCAATAGCAAGAAGAAGTGGTAACTCCAAAACGCAAAGGCGTTGTTCACTTAGGCTGGAAGAGTGCGAAACACTGTCTCTGGGAATAAATCTGGCAGCAAGCCAGGAGCTAAAATCTAAAAGTTGCACAGTGCATTCTAACACGTCTCTGAATCAATTGTTAAAATTGAATCAATTGTTAAAAATCAATATAGCCCTGATGGATCTATAGGGCTCCCTTTGACACTCTGTTTGTTGATCAACATATTTCATGGAGTCAGGTATGAGATGGGATGGTTGTCGGGGCGAGGAGGAGGTGAGCTTGTACAGGGTTTGGAGCACTCAACAGAATTTAAAATTTTCAAAACTCCAATGCTAATTTGCCAAGAAACAAGAGAGGAGCACACAGCTTGGGCACTTTGCCAGAAACCTCTCCAGAAACCCTGGCGTTAGGGTGTCTACCATACAAAGAGACTTCTTGCCCTTGATGGAATTTACCATGCCTTGATTGTAATAGTGCTTGATGGAAACCTGGTCTAGTGGTTAGGGAGTCCGTTCCTCCTTAGTGCGGCAGGGGAACCAAGGCTGTCCCACTTCAACAAGCCCTGGCCCAGGGCCCTGTGTGAGTTACCAAAGGTCTGGCACCCAAGAACATCTTAAGCCAGCCCTCCCTGGGCCGATTCCTACCTCCACACTCTATAGTTTAAGCTTTGCAGTCTGTAGCAAAGGTAATGAGGTGTTCTTTAACCCCTTCAGTCTTAGTGCAGGGTTTATGCTCCCTGTCACACTGACATCCAGGGATTCTTCACAAAGGCAGGAAGTAGAATCACTTGCTTCCTTACGATGCCACCACATGCACTAGTGATGACATATGCACAGCCCCACAAAATGCTAAATCAATCCTTTCCATGTCCAGTGCACTGATCCATGTCCCTCCCACCACGCCAGTCTTATACTAGACACCCCTTTAAACCATGATTTCACTATTCTTGTACCTGACATCCCCATAGCTCCCCTAATCCTATAGCACATGCATGGGTGTTCCCTCTTCTACAGACTGGCCTGACCATGGCAGCACTATACCCTCTGATAGCCAAAGTATCCTGTTGAGTAGTGGGCGAGCAAAGTAACCACTCTGCACCTCCAGGTGCCTCTGTTTGCAGATACAGTGGCAATCAACTCAACTTATAAAACAGAGGCACTGTCACTGTTTCAGCAGGATCCAGGAAGTAACGGTACACTTCCCCATCACCATTATCCACAATGAGAACTATAAAAATACCTGACAACACAAATGTTATTGACATGATTGGCATTACTGAGTTATACACAGATCCACTACCTATCCTCCTTTATAAACTTCACCTAGATGCACCATTCATGTGTCTATTGTCGCCCAATAATTGTGACTTTTTGCTTAGTGACAAATAGGCGTGTCCCTTATGGGCCCAATAGTAAGGTCTCTGGAGTTGATGTTCCATGGCTGTACTTTGCCATCTCCATCTGTGTCCCCCTGGATCTCCCCAGCACCTCCTCATTATCAGAAGAAATGAATTCATTACTGCCAGACACTTCTGTGTCTGAGGACAACATGGTATAGTACACATCATACCAGAAACATCCACATCACCTTTGCAGGGGCATTTAATAGAGTGCCTCCAATCTCGTTAGTGGCCAGAACCTCATTTTCGGGATGCCAAATGCTCTCTTCTATGACTATTGTGTTGGATATTAATGTCCTTTCTATCCATGCTCAGAGTGCCCGTGAGGGCGGATGATTGAGATCATAAGTCATTTATGAGATGGTACCGTCTCCTAGAAATGGCAGAGTTTTAACGAGTAGGCATCTCAAACTCACTTACAGAGATGAGCATGTGAGATATATTTTGCACTCACAAAGCATGAATCGATAGGTGATAGCTGGCAGCCCAGACTATTCCAAGATGAGTAAATTGTCGCCTAAACCAGGATACTGCCTACTACAGCCACAAAAGCCAACATGGGATCACATAGACCCATCCTATTCATGCTTTCTCTTCTGGAATGCAGCATTATATGCTCAGAGTGACATGAGTCGCATCCTGAATGTCCAGCAGTGAGGAGAATTGTAGTATGGTAAGAAATTCTTGCATATTGTCTACTTGTGTCTGTTTGTCCATGGGGAAGGTGATATACTGTGCTGCCCTATGACCCAGGACACTGGAGACATCCTTGGGGATACACTGAGGCTGCTAACTGACTGATTCAAACAGGGTCACCAATTAATTACACTTTGAAAAGGCCCAGTGGAAAGAATGCCTAGCACAATGGTGACTCTGCCTGGTTCAAAAAGGGCCTGGCTCCTGTGGGTCTGCTCTCCAGTTCCTTACCTTCACTTACCAAAAGATGGCTGCAATATTGAGTCTGTACCCCTGGAAATCTAGAGACTGAAAGCTCTTGAAAGGTTCTTTGTAGCTCATACTCTGTGAGCAGGATATGAGAAATCATCCTCCTCTAATTCTCATCCTCCCTTGCCTGCCTCCTCCTTCCCCCAAGCCCAGGCAGAGTTCCTTGCAGTATCAGGGCCATAGCCCAGAATATCCTTGGGGGACAGAATGTGTCTTCTTAGGTTCTAGAAAGGCCCTAGTGCAAAAGAGCCCTGGTCCTGATTGGGACCTCTGGGCTCTGATGTAAGATAAATGTCCAATAACAACAGGCACATCTATTAGGAGCCATTAGGAAAGGGATAGATAATAAGACAGAAAATATCATAAGGACACTATATAAATATATGGTAAGCCCATACCAGGAATACTGTGTGCCATTGTGGTCACCCCACCTCCAAAAAGATACATTAAAATTGGAAAAAGTACAAAGAAGGGCAACAAAAATGATTAGGAGGATGGAACAACTTCCATCTGTGGAGAGATTAAAAAAAATTGGAACTGTTGAGCTCGGAAAATAGACTACTAAGAGGGGGATGTGATATAATGCCCCCAACAAAGTAATCAAAATGATGTTCCCCCTACCTATCCCAAAGCAAAACAAATTAGTCAATAGTTTAAAATTGAGGGAATAATGTCTCCTCTCCTTGCCATAATGGAGGAAACCTAAAGTGGGTGCAAATAAGGGTGGAAGGCATAAATGAGGAAGCAGTGACTTAGCAACATCCCTGAGAAACCCCCTCAACATGGGGTCAAGAATCCAGGGGAATACAAGCAGGCCAGTTTGGGGGAATGGCTGTCTGAAGCATAGCCCACACTCAAAGTTGTAGAGAACTGACAGGGTAAGCTCATGGTCTTCTTAAGCTCACTCCCCACTCTGTACACTTAGCACCCCTGAGCAGGGAGGGGATGGGAAGCAGGAACAAGAGAGCATGTTCCTGAGAAATTGTGCTGCCAGATGATGGGTGTAGGGAACTTAGACTGTAAGCTCCTTGAAGTAGGAACCATCTTTTTGTTCAGTGTTTATACAGTGCCTCGTACAACAAGGTCCATGATTGAGGCTCCTTGTAATATAAATAATAATAATAATAATGATGAGGGGCAGGGAGGAGTGCAGAGGTATCACGGCATGTCCATAAGTTAAGAATCATAATCCTTGTCTATTACAAGGGGGAGCAAATGAAATCACCTACTCTCCTTCAACAGAAAAAGCTAAAGGTATCTGGCAGACTTTCCTAACCCTTTTCTTCCCATTGCCCCCAATACACATGCTCACATTTGCACCCACCCACCCACACACACACATATGGCCTTCAGCTAAGGCAACATTCATGCCATTCTGCCATGCACAGTTGCCAAAGAACACGTCAGTGATCCTGCACAAATATCCAAAGACAGAGTTTGACTCAGATAATGGAGAAACATTGTCATTTGTATTACAGTAGCACCTAGAGGCCCTAACTGGAATCAAGTCCCTACTGCAGTAGGCACTGTATAGACACATAATGAGAGACAAGTTCTTGCCCAAAGAGCTTATTGTTCAAGGCCCTGATTCAGGCAAGCCTACATAGGAATGGACTTAATAATGTGTTCAACTGCTTTCCTGAATAATCAGGGCCTATCTAAACAAGGCACAGAGTGAGAGAAAGGAAATATTATCCTCCTCCTTTTTCCAAATGGGGATCTGAGGCACTGAGAGATCAAGTGACTTGCCCAAGGTCACACAAGAAGTCTGTGTCAGAGCTAGGAACTGCTCTCTGGAGTCCCAGTCCAGTGCCAAGATCAAATACTCTGAGCTCAAAGCAAACAAACAAACAAAAAAAAAGTACAAAACCAGTTCAGAATACATTGCCAGCACAGGAGTGAAGAATTGATTGAAAGAGGCAGAAAGCTCCACAGCAGATAAATTCAAGCAATTCCCCCACTAATTCTTCCCAAGAAACCTAACATGAGTGTGCCCACAAGAACTCAGAATAACAGCATTGCCCTGAAGCAGTAAGCTTAATCCATACCATACAACCTGGTGAAAGACGACAAACCTGATTTTTTTTTTTTGACTCGGGATGCATTTTTTTCCCTCCAAAAGGGCAGAATCGAGCCTGTAGTGAGGTAGAAACCTTTGTTCAGTTCCTGAATTGTCACTATTTTCCCTTCAGGAAATACATACGGCACAACACTTGTCTTGTTGTGTCATGGGCAGAACATTGATTGAATTCAAACCCTTTCCACTTCACCCTGCGTCTCTATCCAGAGAAGTGCACGCAGTGGTTCCGATCGTAGGACAGGAGCAATCTGCAGTCATCCAAGTTATTTATCAAGGGGATATATTTTAAACATGCATTGCTTGCAACCAAGGAATAAAGCTATGTAAAGGTTTTTATTTGGAAATTAAATGCAGCTGTAAATTAATTTCTGTAATCACCATTCATTAATATTTAATATATTTATATAAAGGATAAAACGCCTTAATTCCCTTGACATCCCATATTTAATAATGTGTAAATAGCTTATCTTCTTCCTATTGCAGAGACTGGATTTGCAATAACTAGTAATGTTAAATGTGTATTTTTTTAAAAAAAAATCAATATTAAATAAATACATAAGCACTTCCCCCCAGAATGCTCCTGATGTTATTTACAAAATTAAAAACCGACAGAATGGCAAGGGACTTCATAACCATTTCATTACTACCTCCCTAATTGCATATGGTGAAACTGCATAATCTGTTTATTGAAATTGAAATCTTTGGAACTGATTCTCCCCACAGACATTAACAATAAGCATCCTGTGCAATAACACAGTACTTAATGCAATATTAACATTATATGCACCAGGCTTTAAATATCCTGTGGTTTCCCCTGCTGGAATTGGACATTTTTTAAAAACTTTCTTGTGTTCTGCCACTGCATTAAATCACATATCTAATTTACAGACTGCAAAATACAATATTCACAGATTACAATAAATAAAGAAGGATACATTCAGAAAACACACACACACACACAATTGATACTAGAACAAGCAAGACTACATTTAATAAAGTGGAAATAAAGTAGGCTCTTCTAGGAAATCTGAATGGATTTTGATGCCCAATATGAAAGAAATTTTTTCAGTTTTCTACTGTGTGTCTTGAAAAGCAGGCTTGCAAATAATGGGGCTGATGCTGCCAAGTGTTGATCCTAAACTTGTACTTGGTGAGTATTCTTTACACAAGTGAGTAACCCTATTTGGACTGATCCTATACATATTTATGTCCATGAATACTTGTGCTCAGATGAGTACTCTGACATCAATGGAAAGTTACTCATGTTTTAGTTTGCAGGATTGAGGCTAATAGGGACTAATCACATGAGTAAGAAACATTCCTCCGCACGATCTGTCTCTAACATCAAGCAGACTTTAAAAGAACTAAAAAGGAAAAAAAGATTGTGCCCATTTTTGCTTCTTTAGGATGTATGAAGAGGGCCTGAAAGCTTTTCTATTTTTTATTAAAGTTCTTTTCTATTTCTTTTTACCTTAGACATTTGTTTTTGCTGCAAGGCTATGGGCAACTGGAGAACCAACCGGTCTATGATATCACAAATACCAAGCAATTGCAACCTGATGCATAGGGACAGTGGCGTTCAATTCTTTGGTTTTGATTATATTAATTTATTTTAAATTTTTAATATCATAATAGTTAGCAAAAACATTTTGTTAAAAAATTTAGAACCCCTTCTAAAGGATGACAAGATGACACTCCTGATATTTCTAAGGTAAAAAAGCAAGCACAAAAATTAGAGAAACAAAACCAAACATTTCAGGCTTTCTTAAAGTATCTTAAATAGAAAAAGAGGGGACAAATGCCACTTATGTTTCCTCTTCATTTCACCACTAGTGTGTGTTAAAGAGGCCCAGGACCTCTCAGGTGGTACTTGGCACATTGCAGGATTGAGCCACATATTTTTACAACGTTCCCTCTGCTAGGAAAGATATATGCTCAGTTACTTTAATAGTTAGACTAAAAGGGACATTAGACCCTGGGAAGTTCAGTTCCTTTTCTAGTCCTTGGCTTCTACTCTGATGTGACACCTGGATGTACATTATGCTAGGATGTCATATCCATCACCAAACCCTACTGGAGCTTGGAGCAAGTCTAAGGAATACCAAAAGTGCCTCTTGACAGTAGACTCCACATGTAAAGGCTTTTAAAATATTGTATATGTTTCAAGATAAAAAATACTACTAATGAATACTTCGCCAAACTGTCCCTTTGCCCTGCACCTTGTGGTGCCCTTTACATCAGTCCAAAGTGAATGTTGTAGAATACTGCCATTCTAAGTTGCATTGGTACAAATGGATATGCAAGCGGCAGGACAATAAAGAATTATACCCAAAATATGCTAAAAGCCTCTTTTCTAGGTCCTGATCCAGCAAGGTGCTTCAACCACATGAGTACTCCCACTGACTTCAGGGCCTGAAGCAGTCAGTCAAGTCAAATGACAGACTCCCACTGACTGTAATGATGATTTCTGGATGAGGCCCATATTGCTAGACATGAAATACGAATATAAAGGAAGGATTTGCAGGTCAACTTTAAAACATCAGTGCACTAATGGGAAGAGTAAATAACAGGGAAAGTGGGAAAACAAATCTAGTGTACTGAAATTAATCACATTTCCTCTTCAATTAGACCATCCTTCAAGTAAGTATAAAACAGTGGGAAGTACTGTAGATTATTTTCACCAGTTAAAAGTGTATTAAAACAATCTTTGATTAAGACACAACATAAGACCAACTTGGCAATCAAAACAATATACATCCAAAAACTTTAATGGAAAAGATCATGCACAAGCGAGGCCATTCATTTTGCTTGTTATATTTACTGAGTTTTCCAGAATACTGTAAGAAGCCCTCAGAATTAGCCTGGATGCTTTTAGCAAGTTTATTTTATTTCCTAAATGAAAATTTTGCCATTCAAAACTAATTTTCAAAAATAGTCCTCTCCTCTTTATTAAAAAAGATGAAAAAGATTTCTCAAAGGCTTCCCCAAGACAGAGCAATAGAAATAGAAAGGAGAAGTATTTTGGTTATATGCCAGCAACTCATTGCACTAGTATAAGTATCCATTTTAATTTTTTTCTAATGTATTCTTAAGTATTTAACACTCTTAATGGTCAATAATAACAAAAGAAATATTCATCTGAACTGTCAATTTTTTAAATAAATTGTTGCATTCAGAAACTAGATGCTGTATCTGCAACTTGTAATAGTCCTGCCAGCTTGGTTATAAAAGTGAGCTAAAGCACTCATTAAACTGCATGCACTGTATGTTTTTTTTTTAAATGTCTATTTCACTTTCTGGAAATTACAGGACACATGAAGTTAGTACCTTGAGACATTTGGGGCAATAGCAGAGTTAAAGTCAGTGAATTACTTAGAAGGAGCGTTACAGTTTTTAATTTTAAATACTCTTTGGTATTCTGCTCCTTCTCCTGATGTTCACTACAGCACATCTAACATCTGTATCAAGTCTGAAAGTGAGGGGGTTCCCAGAATCTCCAATCTCTGCTATGTCATTTCAGTTATCCCATATTTTTCCCCAACCTCCTAAAATCTAATACTAAAATATCATTATAGCTGCCTCAGTTGGGATTTGGACAGAAAATATCATTTTCGAGGCTACAGTGCAAGTCAATGCACTGACAATGTATTTCTGTGCATTTGGTGGCACAGAGAAAGGATATTTAGGACATATGCAGTAGGGTCACATTTGTCACTGGCATAAGCAAGCCCATATAAGTCAGTTATGCCATTGGTGGATAATAAACAGAAATTAGCGCTATCTTTTTAAGGGCCCAACTTGGGCTGGTTGAAAATTTTCAGTCAAAATTTTTTCTTCCCCAAGGGAAAATTGGGTTTTTGATTAAATGAAACTTTGCAGAAAGTGTCTGCAAACCAATTCTATGCAATATCCCACCACTTCTAAGAGACTATCAGCAGAACAGAGTTGAAATGGAGGACCATCAGCACTAAATTGGAGATGCTCAGCATCTCTTAGAGTCAGATCCTTAATAGGAGGGATTTGCACCCAAAAATGGAGGGGAGGCAGAAGAAATAAAACTATCATTATAGTATAAAAAACAGCAAGAGTCCTGTGGCACCTTAAAGACTAACCAATTTATTTGAGTATAAGCTTTTGTGGTCAGAAACCATGTTGGATCCAACGAAGTGGGTTTCCGCCCACGAAAGCTTATGCCCAAATAAATTGGTTAGTCTTTAAGGTGCCACAGGACTCTTGCTGTTCTACTAAAAATAGACTAACACAGCTACCCCTATGGAACTCATTGTAGTATACAGATGCTCAAACTCCCAAGTAAATCTTAAGTGAGAATTTGTCAGCAACCGGGTCTCCATCAAGACCTGATCCTGTTCCCAAAGAAGCCAGCAACAGAAATCCAAGCGGGTTCAGTGTGAACTAGCCCAAATACAGTGTTTCATAAATGAAGAGGCATATTTTATTTTAGAAGCACCTTCTTGACATAAACGTAGTCAACAAAAGGTGACATGGGAAACTAAGTATTCTAATGATATACAATAGAACTGGTTAATACAAATATTTGTCATAGGAAGATGCTGATCTAAATTTCTTTAAGTATAGTATGCTCTGTATCTCTCCTTGGTATGAACTCAACCCTCTCTTCTATTCTTCTTAGTAGCTATGCCCATTTTGTCAGTAAGAGTGGCAGCAGCAAAGGCCAGTAAAGCTTTTTACCATTACCAATTGTCATGATGTGCACAGTTACTCAACTTGTTCTTTCTTTATTCTTCCTCTTCTAGGAAAACAAACACACTAAAGAGAGATGAAAAAAACCCAATGGTTCTGTCTAGGATTTGGAAACTAGGAAGGTTCTACACTCTTATAATCATGGGTTGGTTCGCTTTTTAAAGAAACCTGGTAAAGAAAGAGGGCTCTATTATGTTTTTAAGAATCAGCACCACACAAGAGGCAGGGAGAAGGTGCATCGTTCCATGGATAACTGGAGGTTGAAGACTGCAGATGCCAGAACAGGTATAAGGCCTCAATGGATGCTGTGGGGAACATGTCAACTAGGCAGCAATAACTACCCCAGTTCTACTGGAGTAGATTAGCTTCCACGGGTGCTGTTGCCAAGCTTCAAGCTGATGTATGGGTGTATAGCCTTTGTATAGCCATGATTACTTCCATTCCTTGGTCTCTATCCAACGTCCATTAAACCACTGACTTTACAGGCATTAAACTGACAACCTGCCCATATATGACCCATCAGAAGACTGGTGTGCTGCTGGTTGGCCTGATCCCCCTTACACTTCAGGGACATTGCCATCTAAATTATATCCCTCTGAGCCTCCCACAGGGACTTAACGTGTAGTGAATTAGTATTTCATCATTCAAAACCAGTGAATTATGGCCATTTAAACCAGTGGTTCTCAAACTTATTTGATCAGGCTCTTCTTTGTGTCAGTAGTAGTTCACGCACCGCCCTCCCACTCTCACTAAATACTAAAAACAATAAGACATTGATTCAAACAGAGCCATTTAAGTATATAGTAATGTAGCATTTTAAGTGAGATACGGCTTATTTGCATCACATGCTTGTTGCTAGTAAAATGGGTACACCTGTTTTTTGGAGCACAAGCAATTCCATTCGGGGTTCGATGATTGAGACAGCTAACCAGAGATCCCCTTCTACCTTCAATTAAATGTGTACATTGAGTTGAAGCCAATGAATTAACATACAGATGGCAATGACTTTGTATAATGATGCTATGCAAGCTTAACAGAAATCCATCAAAATGCACAGCGCCATCTAGAGTCAAATGCATAGCGCCATGTGAGGACCTGATGCATCTGGGGGAATCAGCTTTGCTAGTTATTCATTGCTGTGGGTCAAATGTGCACAGTAAGTTTTTATTCCTAAAGCTTCTCACACACCCCCAGAGGACCCACCTCTGATTTAGACCATGCTGGAATCTAAGGCGTGGTCTACAATGACAGGCAAATTTGGTGGCAGTTTGATAGGAGTTACGCAAGCTATGTTTGAGCAGGGGTGTGCTCAAGATGGGGCAAGCAGGGACATGGGCTGGTCCAATAATCAACAGGGGCACAGAACTCCTCTAGCCCCAGGGCCGCAGCAGGGAGGGGGGAGCTTCACCAGTCCCAGGGTCAGAAGAATTTTATGCCCCTCCAAAAACAGTTACATTTAAAATTCCTGCGAATGCCCCTATGTTTGAGTGTTAAAACAATGGTAAACTTTGTTTTGTGTTTCATTTTCATGTTTTCATGTGGAGAGGAAAAAAGGCCCTTATAGTTAAGACACTGGACTATGACTTGGGAGATCTAGGTTCAATTCCCATTTCTGCCATATACTTCTTGTGTGTCTTTGGACATTTGGACCCCGATTCTGCAAGACTCTTCAGCATGGGAGCTTTAAAATCACTGGGGCTACTCATGGAATTAAAGTTAGGCAGATGCTTAAGGTTCCTGCTGAATCAGGGCCTTTATCTTTCTGTACTTCAATTCCCCATATATAAAATTGATATAATACTACTTTCTGTCTCTCACCCTTTTTGCTCTCAGGCTTAAAGTCAGACGTGTTTGACTTAGACTGTATGTTGTTTGGGCAGGGACTATTGCTTACGATGTGTTGATACAGTGGATAGCATAACAGAGCCTCAATCTCAGCTGAGGCTCCTAGATGCTACCATAAAGCAAACAAAATATAATAAAGACAGGTGACAACGTGAGAAATGATTATTTCTGCACATTATGGAACACTGGTGGCTCACAATAATGAATATCAATATGTAGAAGCTCTATAACTCTTTAAAACATTAAATAGCTACAAGACGCCCACAGCAGACCTATGAGGCAGGCTAAGTGGAAAGACTTTCAGCATGATTTTTATAGATATACTGTACTCCAATCACTGAATCTTACATCCAATAGCTAAGGAAGCTCTCCATGCATGTGGCAGTAATCGTATCTTGATGCTTAAAGAAAAACGGATCAATAAACTATCCATAAGCTGATGTATAACTAAAGTATTGATGTAATTTTTCCCTTGTCCATCAACTTCTTGCTATTCCTATTTTGCCTATTTCTATGTATGCTAAATGTTTATTATACTTCTGGCTGATGTGTACAAGTAGTCATCCATTTCCAGTGTGAGCTAGAACCATTAACCTAGCCAACCTCCCCTCCATCTTCTTGCCATCATCATAGTTCCTCCAGAACTAAGGGAACTAATCCCCCAAGGTGCTGAGCACCCTCCAGACCTAATGAGATCAATGAAAGTTGGAATCACTCAGCACCAGCAGGAGTTGCACAGCACCTACCAGAATCAGGCCCTTAGTCTCTTTGCCCTGTTATTCTCATTGACTAGTTTAATTTCACAATCATACCTATAAAAGTTTTTATTTATGTGCTAAAAGTATTGCACATTCTTTGGGGCAGGGACCTGTGTTTGTACAGCACCTAGCCCACTGGCATCTTGATCCATGACTGGAGTTCCTATCCGCTATTGCCATACAGATGATGATGATGATAAACGTTTCCAAAAGCTGGCCAGTAGAACCAGTCCAGAAATGCAGAAACATTTTTCCTGTACATTTTTGAAATTTTTTTTCATAAAAATGTAATCTTTCAAAAATTTCAACCACTAAGGTGAACAGCTAGAACTGTTTGTGAAAAATTTCATCAAAAAGTTGATCATTTCAACCAACTCTACTTGACAATAAGAACTGATATAAAGTGGACATTCTATCCCTCTCACACAGCATTATTTTGTGGTGCTTACAGAGGATGGGAGCCGGAACAGGAGACTATTTTTTGTTAATTTGGTATTTCGAATCCAGAGCCAATACAGAAGTCATTACAGATATAGCAACACCTCTAGTCATTATGATCATTTTTATTTTAGAGGTGTACACGGCAACGCACACAAAAAACAAACAAACCCTGAAGTCTACCAATAAAATAGAAAAGTAAACCACACTGCTACTGATGCATGTCGTCAGGATCCAAGAATCCCACCTTGCCAAGGTGTGTCCCTACTGGTCTACATATGTATTATCCACCTTGTATGTTAGCAAGTGGTTGGAAAAGAGCTATGTTCCCACATTGACATCATTGGAACTGCACTGAAAGAAAAACTAGTAATTACTGAAAACAAGCAAAACAATTGTCATTTGTTAGCAATGACTTCGAGTTACGGATTTTTGTTGGAAATCAGTAATTTCAGAGTAAAATCATTGCTTGTTACTTCTTTTTACTAAGAGTTAATTCAACTACATATTAACGTAAGAGAAATTCTTTTAGCCTAGATCATCCATGTAGCTTAAACGAAATCAGGCTGAGCCCCTCCTGGGGGGTAATGGAATCACTCTCCCCTGCCTGGAACCCTGCAAAAGTTGTTACCTGGGTTCACTAGAGGTGTTGTACATTATGAGATCTTAGGGGGCACTTTGGGTCTGATTCAGCAAAATCAGCAGCACTGTTCACACACTTAAAATCAGGCATGTACTTAAGTGCTTCACTGATTAGGGCCAGAGTGCTCAGCATCTTGGAGTCCATGGTTGCTAACATTTCTGGAGAAGAAGCAGCAGTTGCGTTTCCTTCATGCAGCCCATTTTGGACAGATTTATGTAAGTAACAGGTTTGGTTTTTAAAGTTTCCAACTCTATATTTCAGCAACATAAATAATCCCTGCCACTAGGCTTATTGGTAATCCCGCCCCTCAAGAGAAGATTCCTCCGTGGGGCAGGAATGGCACTGTGATAGGAGCCCTAAGTATCCGTATCATGGTTGACTTTTGGGCACATACAAAAGCATCCTGAATTTAGCACTCATTGCGGGTACTATGGTCCCTGATGATAGAATTTGAGCCACATTCACACCTGGGGTAAGCAGGTGCAACTCCAATCAATCGAAAGTTTCACTTCCTTATGCAAGGTATGAATTTTGTCTGCAGTACATGTGTAGGTGCAAAGTATTCCTATCCCCACACCCACACATTCTATACGCTATATACACTCATCCTACCTGTTGATACAAATGTGGGGCCCCAGTACATCATGTTCACTGAGGCCCACCTTCCATCTCCATCGTCATCCCTTCATCCTTTTATTGCTGTTTCTTTTATTTCCCCTCCCCTGCTCCTTTCTACTGTTTGTTATATTCTTCATTGTTCCATTTGGTCTTAAATTAGACTAAACTATTCAGGGCAGGAATTGTCCTGATACTGTAGGTTTGTACAGTGCCCATCACAATAGTCCATATCCTTATTGGGCTTCTCGATGATACTGTAATACAAATATTAAATAGTAACAACAATGATAAAAAGACATATATGGATGTTGTATCCATGAGAAATTGTAAAAGCATGTGATAAATATATCTATTACTTACTTCCCATTCCGTCATCTGCCCTCTGCTCACTAATCCTGCTTTCCTGGAATTTCTGTAACTTTCCAACCTCCTCTGAGCAGGTTCAAGCAATGGACTTTTTCAAAAAGAAATCCAACTGCCAGAGTGATGCTTTCTCCTTCTTTGTCACCCTCCAAAAACGTGGAATTGCCACCCAAAATTCAACTGACCTAAAGACCTAAAGCAAGTAAATATCCATTCCAGCTCCGGTGGCAGGTTTAGGGTCCAAATCTTTCACAACACAACAGAGATCAAATTGAGCACTTTATGCTGAAAGAAGATCCTCAGCTCTCGCTTCTAGTCTTAGTCGGTCCCAAGATAGAGTACTTTAATGTTATGACAATGTTATATATAGAAAAGCTATTTTAGGAACTTTATTAGAGGTTTTTATGGCTCCCTATGAGCCCTGTGCCTTTGGACTCATTTTTACAAAGGCCCTGATTTCACAGAAGGAAGGAATCAAACAGCAGCCTCGGTAAAGTGAATGCCAAATTATCAGCAGCTATAAAGACCGATATTGTGCAAACACTTATGTGCATGTATAACTTTCTGCATGCGCGTATTCCTGCTAAAGTCAATGGACCTTGTCATATGAGTAAAGTTATGGACGTGTAAATGTTTGCACGATTAGGGCCTATCTGGGCTGCTAGTAATTTGGTGTTCACTGTCAGCAGAATTTGGATCATAGATGATTAACGGTTCATCCATTCCTTTGGCCAGACTACATTCCAGGGGCGGCTAAACTTACCGACTCCCTGAGACTCGGCCCCTCCCCGTTGGGCAGAATCCTCTGGTCCCAGCACCCTGCCGCAGGGCAGAAGCTCCAAGCTCCCCACCCCAGTCTGGGAGGCAGAGAACAGGGAGGCATAGGAGGCTCCGTGAGCCACACTTTAACTGTAAAAGAGCCGCATGCAGCTCACAAGCCATAGTTTGGCCACTTCTGCTATAGTCCATCATGTCAATACACTGAAAGACCCATTGCAGGAACACTATGCATGACAAATATAGCTGAGGCCATTAAGCACAACATTTCTAAACAAGTATTGACAGATACTCATGGCTTTATCTTATATATTCTGTCATGCCAAGTTTTTCAGGCTTTCACTTGAAGGATTAAGACTTTCTCCCAAGACACATCAAGCAGGGCTCCTATGAATTCCAATTGCAGTGCTAGGGACTAAATGGGACGTGGGATAATTTATTATGAAGCTTGCTTCACAGGTCTATGATAATTTATTATGGAGCTCTCAACCGCTTCTAAAGAGCTGTCCTTGATCAGCCAATTGTCTAAGTTAAGGGAAAACATTCAGTCCTAGTCTGTGTAAATAACCTGTAATAAAAGCTAAATACTTCATGGACCTGAAGCACTAAAGACAGCACAAAGAAATCCCATTTAACTGGAAGAATAGTTGAAAATTTCCCTTGTGACCACAATATATCATTATGATAAGTGTATCTAAAATATCTGATTTTAACTCTGGTATAGTATGTGTAAACAATAGTGAAAGTGATTAAACAAAATCAAGACCATTAAAATGCGAGGGTTATATCCAATTATTTAACTTGCCCCTCATTTAGTTTTAAACTTTGTAATACTAGTGAAAGGAGATGGTTTCTAGTTAAAGAGTCTGTTTCTGATCCTCTTCTGTGTTCTGGACAAGTGAACTATTCAAAGAGAGTTCAAAAAATTAATTAATATATCTTTCTAACAGATTTCTGGATACAACTGTTGTTCAATGATCATTATAATGAACAGGTATTCATCACTGTAACCCAAACGGATACTGTAAGTCCAGGGCTAGGTTTGGGGATTTCATGAAAACTTATAGTGAGAAGGACAATACTTTGGAACTTAAGGTATGTGTTGATGATAGGCCCAATAAGTGTCTGAAAGCCTTAAATTTCCTTAATTAAGCCACTTCTGTTTCCAATGGCTATCTTAATAAAAAGCCCAGTCCCAATCAGAGGTCTCCTCTGGAAATACAAAGAAGCAAGCAGCTGAGAAACCACTTTGGGAAACTTCTCTTTGGCTCTACTTGTCTCTTAAATTGATGTGCCCCTGACTCTCTCTCCAAGAGAAATTTTCACTACCACATGGAAGACCCTTAAAGGTCCCTTGCCTCTTGCAGAAGTGCCAATATACGCAGCCATATATATCTTACAAAGCGTTCTCAAACTGCCTAAAACAAATGGCAGGGGAGATGAAGCTATATTTGCTATTATGATGTGGGCCACACTATAAGAACTTCAAGGAACCCATCTTACATCCTTTATTCCAAATTCAATAAAATTGCCTGGTGTATCCTGAGCACCTTCACCGTACTCCCAACATACTTTTCTAAAGCCATTCTGACTACCCTGTGAAAAGACACAGGAGAACTCCTGTACTTGCTCTATATATTGAAACCACAGTTGAACACTGTGGCCTGATGGTTGACAATTTTGGGTGCTCACCTCTGTCATCAGGAATTTTGTGTTGGCACCCCTCGAGCTGTAGAACTTTCCAAACGTAGGGCTCAGTTCACAGTACCAGCACTGATGTGTGGAAACTGTGCAAAGAGGAGCTGTTGAACTGGAAGGTGGATTCACTCCATGTGAAAGAAGGCAGTGTTTGCTAGGGTGACCAGATGTCCTGATTTTATAGAGACAGTCCCGATATTCGGAGCTTTGTCTTGCATAGGCGCCTATTACCTCCCCACCCCCTGTTCCGATTTTTCCTACTTGCTATCGGATCATCCTAGTGTTTTCATTGCTGCCCTCTGCAAGTACTTCTGCCAAGGGAAAGATCTTCAACATATTGCTAAGGTTCCAAAGAAGTCATGCTAGCAGTCTCTGCTTGGGAATTCATTGAATTAGCACATCTTCTGTGTAACCTAGTCTTGCCTCATCCCTTGCCACTGCTGCCCATATTTAGGTTGTCCTAACTGGCTGAGAGCCACTGTAGGAGTTGAGGTTGCAGGTGCTTTATACCACTATCAGACTTTCCATCAGTGGGACCTTTTCAACCCTGAACTGGAACCCTAGTGCTTACATGCAGCCTCAAATACCAGATTCTCTTGGGAATTCTCATAGGCCTGGCATTGGATTGTTGTGAAGGGATGAAAGTCTGTGTGTGTTTCATATTTCCAGTCTACATTATTATTTCATGGACTCAAACAAAGTTGAAAATGGTTTCTCTCACTGCCCAGCCATGGACTAAACAGATTAGCACAATCACCTTGTCCTTCAGAATTTCTGACTGAGAGAATGCAATTACACATGCACTGGTATCCTTGCTGCTTCCCCATTGAGGATATAACATGTACCTTTCTGCTAATCAACTCAGGAAAACTCACATTCCATGCAGAAGACATATGTCTGCTTCTGTAACATTCCCAGAAGAACAAATGAGCAACAGAAGTCTCTTCTGAATCCCAGGAGTCAGCTGCTGTTCAAATTGAAGTGCTTGCTTTCCCTCCTCCAACATTTTCTCAAGGTCTGTGAAAGACTCATAAAATTAACGGGAGGCTCAGAGCATGTCAATAGCGGAGACATGATCATTTGCCTCAGAGTTCTTAGGACACTTACTGTACAGCAGATATTACCATCAGAGTTGTCATGGGCTTCAACAATCCATCACCGATACCTACTGCTAACAATGTTGGGCGATGTTTATTATCTAACATTTTAGTTAGCGAGCCCATCAAAAGGTGAAAGAAAAAGATCACAGGTATGTAGAACCTTTCGCTCCTCATGCTCTACAGTACTTGCTGTGCTGAGGGCATCCATTAATGTTCCTTTCAGATCAATTGAGTGTTAAAATGTGCTTGTTGGCACATTGAGTAGTACAGCCAACACATTCCTGGTCATGGCTGCAACATTCTACCTACCTACGTTTTTAATATTATAACCATCATGAATATCTGGTGTTTAGCAACACTCAAGAGATGAATAAAAAATAAATTACATCACAAATATATTTAAACTACCAAGGAAAATCAAATATTTGTAATACTAATACAATGGAGAAATTCCTGTAAATGAAACAAACAGCAAAGAAGCAAGCAGGTACGAAAACAGAGGTGAGATGTGATTTCTTACATAGGACAGGTGAAAATTCCTTCCCTGGCATTTGAATGGTGACAAAGTGTGGAGCTGACATGCAGTGACTACAAGTTACTGGTAATATATGTAGGAGACTTACAACTGCTGACCACAGCAGAGTGCTCTAGAAAGTATTAGCAACTCTGAGATCAACCTCAAAGCACATGTCTAAAACACCAAAACTTAGAACTTTATTGTATCTACTAAGATAATTTTCTTCAAGGAACAATTTCTGGCCCAAGATATTTTGGAAAATATACTAAGATATTTGAAACATACATTAGGCATTTCTTCATAGCAAGCAAGGCAAATATTACAACTCATTAGAAGGTTCCATCCTATAACATGCTTTGGCTTCCTACATATAAACATTATGGTCATCAGCTGAACATGTGTGTGGCATC
The DNA here is from genome assembly GCF_026122565.2 of Emydura macquarii macquarii. Taxonomy (NCBI): domain Eukaryota; kingdom Metazoa; phylum Chordata; order Testudines; family Chelidae; genus Emydura; species Emydura macquarii. Next base: position 10,096,780 of record NW_027131400.1, read on the forward strand.
AGGGATAAAATCCAAGACATTTGACTCTCAGAACATAGACTTCAAGTGGTACTAGAGGAGAATTCCTTAAAAGCTGTTTATGGCATTTGACCTTCTATTGTCTATAAACCAGTCCCAGTATGTCAATGTGATTGCACACTGAGCAGGTTTGATATGTCATCTAACAGAGGACAGGGGTGCACTCACACACTTAGGCCAAATCTGTCACTTGCCTCATGCAACTAGTTCAACCAAAGTCAGTGTATTATTTTCCATTGTCTTGGTTTATACGCTAACCACGCTGAGGGTCCAGGGCCGTTTTAAGACCTTCGTAGGCCCTAGGCACACTTGCCTTCGTAGGCCCCCCGACCAAAATAACTAATTTGATTTTAAGCTATTAATAAATAGTTTTTAAAATAAAAATAAAAAATTATATATACAAATTTTTTTCATAGGCCCTGAAAGTTTCGTAGGCCCTAGGCACTGTGCCTATTGTGCCTAGTGGATAATACGGCCCTGTGAGGGCCTGATCTAGCCCTTGTGTGAATTGGAATATATCCACTGACTCTAATGAAATTCAACCTGCTTACAGCTAACTTCTGAAGGAATTTCAGCACATACTCAGCCTTACACTACTATGCCAAATCAGAACTTCAACGGCACAAGCCAGTTTCCCTCCCCTGTTTCTGACAATGAAGAGGTTAGTTCTGAAAGTATTTTCTAGAGTGAAGAATATTGTCAGGGAAAATAAAAAATTATGTTAGAAGCAGATGGAGCGAATAATTTCCCAACCTTTGCTACATAAACACAGAGTCTAAAGGCTTCAGGCGACTTTTACCCTCGACTCTGTTTTTGTCAGATCAATGACAAGTCACGTTAACAGCGGTGTTTAATTCTATCAATATGTGACCAATTGTGTTAGATTGTTTGGCCATTGATTTCACTTAGTGCTACAGTTGAGCTCTGAAAGGAACTGCTTTCCCTTGCATTACCTCACACAGTGACAAATGCCTAGTGCTGACTTTCTGTCTCGGATACACACAAACCCCACTTTAGGAACCATCTGCTCACATAGCAGAGGAATACAGCATGATAGGAATATTTTTTTTGAAATCTCCAGATCATCACATTGAATTCTATTTAGGTTTTAAAGAGAAAATGCAGAAAACCAGTTAGCTGAGTAGCCAATAAGAAAGACAGCCTTTTGGCTGCATGCAAATAGAAAAACAGATGAGGAGGCTACATGGCTGAGGGAGGGGTGAGATCATAAACTGAAAAGCTAATTCCTTCTACATGGCTGTGAATGGGACAGATCGTGTGGCCCCTGCTCAGTTTCTCCTCAGCATTTAGGCCAAATTCCCTTTGATTTAATGAGAATTTTGACTGGTTAAGAACTGAATAAAAATTAAGGTTTTAACCAATAAACTGATCCCCTACTGCAAACCGCTGCACCAGGCCCTCCATAAGGGCTCAAAACAGGCGTAGAAGTCTACAATAGTGAATCTGGCTGTACGATTAGGATCTAAGTAAGGACCTCAGAATTTGGCTCAATAATCATCAGTGATGAAAACATCTATAAAAAGGTCTATTCAAATCTCAGTTCGTTTATTTATAAAAGAGTAAACAAAACCATTCACAATCTCAAAATATCATACTTTCAAATAGTGCTTTTCCAAAAAGCTGAAAAACCCAAAAGCTAGGGAGATTTCAAATTAAACACACTGCCATAAAAGTGAGGCATGTTCTGGATCATTGGTGGCAGCCAGGCAGACAACTGGCACACAATATGAAGCACAACAGCAGGACGATGGGGGAAATCTTGGCACACAATGATGGGACAAAGCCCCATTCTTTTACAAAAATTATGTAAGATACTTACGGATAGGATTCAGCAAAGCTCATGCCTTGCCACCCGGTTGGAGGATGCAATTAAGCTTGCAAGAAATGTGAGTGCCCACCAATGACTTGCAGGTGCATATCTTAGTAGTTTCACATCTAACTAACTGATTTGCTCCCATAATTAGTCAGCCTGCAAGAGGTAGGCCAGGATTCCAAAAGTCTGCCCCTAGTCAGGCCTCAGTTTTAGGGTCTTGTGCAAAATGATCCAGTTCCATCTTCCTTGTAGACTGGATTAAAGGGTGATAATATGAAAACTGAATGTGTCTGTTAAAGCCTTAAAATATACATTTTTATTTAATAAAAGTACTTCTGGTAGATTTTATGCTCATTTAAAGGTGAAATAGCTCATCACATTACACTAGTTATTTTTCTTGATCTTTTAATATCCTCAGAGGAATAGCGATAGGACACAAAGAGCTGAAGTCTCATCTCCTGTGAAAAGTCTGTGTATTAGGACTTTGCACAGGGAGTTTATCTACAGAGTAGGAAGGATAAAAACTTTTGCCCTTCAGTGAGTGTGTGCAGCATCTGCACAGCCCCATTGTTTTCCAGGCATATTAATCATGGTCTTCTATGTGCCCCCTATGCAAGGATTTTGGAGAGTGACTCTGCATAATTCACACACACTCTCTCTCTCTCTGTCCCTCTCCTCCTGACCTGTGACCAACTACTCCAACACATTCCACTGTGCCCCATGGTACGCAAGGGTTGTGACTCTACAACTGCCAGCTTCCAAGCATTCAAAAAATCAAAAGTGTGGGCTCCCAAAAAATCAACAGTAGCTTAAATAATAAACGGGGGCTTCTTTTTATTTACATTCTGATTTCTGAACCTTTACCATGCACTTAGGCACATTTTCAAGCTTTTCTCCGCAACCAAGAAGGGTAGCAATTTACGTTCTGTTTAAAATAAAAACTGAGGCTCTCACAACAATCACATGAAGATAGGAAATAGAACTTTAAGAAAATCACACAATATCATAAGATTCTCAAAAAAAATCTTGAGAATTGGCAACACTCCCTTTTATGGTCTGTCCAAAGGTGTGCACCAAAACCCTTGGGATTCAGCTACTTTTACAGGTCACCGTTGGGAGCAGTATTTTCCTGTAAATGTCTAGACTGCCTATAGTGGTAGGGCAAAAACAAATGAATAAACAAAGGGAAAACTACATGGACAGCAACATGCTCTAAACTAAAAGCCCGACTTGTTCAATCACAAAAAGCCATAGAAAACAGCTAAGATGTTCAGTACAATGGTTTTCACAAATGGGACAAAAACCACAGTATAACCAAGGGAATGAGCATGTACTACTTGCCAGCTCAGAGGTCAGGCACAGCCAGTTAGGAAGATAAGGGCCCTCAACTTGAACTTAAAATACAGTTTTTAGAACTTTGCAAATTGTCCTGTTTGTTACAGCAGGAGTTTTGCTTGATTCATCCACATATGAATATTATTTTATATTTGTAGATAAGTGTGTTCTGTAATATTTGCAAATAAATATTTTTTTTAAAAAAATCAGGAACAAGTAGCAGCATCTGAGTTAAAAGCAAAGAATGAAACCAAAACGTTCCGCTCCAAGTAAATGTTCCCACAGAAACCAACTGAAAGCTACAGGAAAATAGTTACCTAGTCCCTAGCTGAATTACAGCAAATCCCAACCATTATTTGAAAGCAGTAGTTTAATGAAGACATAGTGGACCTTACTCTGAACCACTGTAATCTATGGGAGCTTGCCATCAATTTCAGTATTGCAGGATCAAGCCTAAAGGAACTACACTGATCTTGAAAAAGAATATCCCATGTAACTTAAAATATACAATTATACATGTTCAAAAGGGCCTGAGCCAGCTCTTTAATTAACCTGAGCCACAACGATCCACCACATTGAAACAGCTACCAATCCTGACCTGATTCTACTCCCACTGAAATCAATGTAGAATTCCCATTTACTTCAACAGTGTAGGATCCAGCTCTTTAATCTAAACAAGAAAATTAGTTACTGAAGTTAATGGGGAAGATTGTTGTGTGTTCAAGAAGCAGATACTGTAGAGTTTAATGTGAATATTTTTCTACCCTCCCCTCCCCGCGCCCCGCACTGCCTGAGTTGCATTAACTTTAAGAAGTATAGAGGGTAGCACCCACAGGTCACTCTTAGTTACGATGGTCAGGAGGGGTACACATATTAAACAAGCCTAGTCAGTGGGCTGTGGTGGGCAGTTGCCTAAAGCCTTTAGCCCTCGTGAGCCTTTACAGCACTCAGCTTATCAATTTACTTGCAAATGGCTCCCTGAAGTATTAACCCAGGTTAATTATTCGTCAAATATGATTATGCAGTGGTAATGTAAAAAATCGGAAATGCTGGATGGAATTTTTCACTCCAGCGGTTTGGCAATTGTGGCAGCTGGTGGAGTAGCAGGAGTAATTACCAGCCCATTCCAGCTGGTGGATCAGCATTCTGGTTCAGAAGGGAGGGGGGAGAAAAAGCAATAAAGAACTAGAGGAGCGGGAATATGAGCCGTGCCAATCGACGTGGGGAAAATTTCACAGCTGCTGGTGGTGATAAATGAGAGACGGTGGCCCTACTTCTAATCAATACATGTAAATGCTACTCATTACAGCTTTTATACACACTTCTCAATTAGCCTTTCCTCCCACTGGTAACAAGGAATGTCATGCTTTCTGGACTGTGAAAGTGGTTCAGCACTAAGTTCACCTGCATCTGTAAGACGCAGTAACAATGCTCACCGCTCACCCTGGCAGCAGGTGGTAGCAGTGAAAGTCTAAATTCCTTCTGTAATGTGAACTAAATGAAATCCCAAGTGTTGCCATTTAATTAAATGTTTTTTTAAAATACTATTTCCTTTTTCTCACAGCTTTACCAACCGAACCCTGACACATTGCTTAGTACCCAAAAAGAACCCGGTAAACATTTACACAGTCATCTGGTTTAATCTTAAACAAATTAGAATGAAGCAATTTGGGTTTTAAATCTCACCTCCAGTAGTGCTATAGGAGGAAGTTTTAAAAAAATATACCTTTAAGACCAAATAAATTGATCCTTTTAAAAAATAACCCAATCTTAAATCTTAGAAGAGAAAAATACCTTTAGAGAGTCAAGCTACACACATTACTGCATTTTTCAAAAGGTTATTGGCTTTTGTTGTTTGTTTGTTTTTTGAAAGGTGACAGCAAATTGGATGACCTCATGCAACAACAGCTCCTTCCTTTTCTACAATGATGTTGTTCCTTCTACATTAGTTTTTAAAAGACCTTAGACAGACAATAAGGGCCAATTTATGAACCCTTTACTAACACTGGTGAACAGTTAATCATGTGAGTGGTCCCACCAGAGTCAATGATACTACTCATGTGAGAAACTGCCCACCAGTCAGAATAACAGGCTCCCAATCAGGTCCTAATGGAGGTTGTTTGACTTGGGCCTGTTGAGAATAGGTCTTTATACAGCAAAAGAACCACTAAAGTCCCATCTCAAGCTATATTTTTCAGTCACAAGACTTAACATTTTCTGCTCAATCAAATACCATATTTCTTTTCAAATTCTAAACATGATATTCCTTCCCAACAAAAAAGAAAAGAAACTAGTTTTTCAAAGGGGCCTGAACCTAGTCTCCAAATTCACATGCCCACATTTTTTGCGTATGTGCACATTCACATGTGGGTGCATAAACTATATTTGGGTGTGCAAAGTGCTTCTTTACCAACTTGTGATATTTAGTACTTTTCTTAAAGCTCAGCTGCTGGAGTCACATGAGTACATGAGAATCTCATCATCTGTTTGTTTTTTTAAAAAGGAAGATTCAAGCTCTCCTGATTGCAGACAAGATCTTGAAAACATGAACCCTAAAGCCTCAAACCCCAAGAGCAAATAAAAAGAACCCCTACATTATCATTTTGTAAAATCTCATGATTTTTAATCCACTCATAATTTTTGAACATTTAGGATTGGCAATATTGAAATTAGGTCATTAGGCTCTTAACAGGCTCAACCTGTGTGAGCAAACACAGATTGCTCATATCAGAAGCACATTCTTACGTGTCCGTATCTATAGCTTACTTTGGAAAATGCAGTCATGCATGTTTTCCTCCAGCTTCGGACCAAATGCTCATCTCAGCTATGCACACCACCTAGGGTCCAATCTACCATTCATTGTAATCAATTGGATTCTTCATGCACATCCATGGGCAGCATCTGACCCTAGAATTTAATGCACTACTGCAACCCTTCTACATGCACAACTATCATTGTCATTGACCAGTGAGACCGGTGTGTGAGAAAGACCTCAGAATAAGGCCCAGAGTAGTTCTTTGTTTGTTTTTTTTCTAGTGATGCTACAGAGAAATTAGAGGTGGAAGTAAAAACGGTGCATGTAAATAAGTAATTTGAAATTAATTATGAGAAATAGGCTTTACAGATTTCTCTTCACTTATGTGAGAGGTAATATAACCAAAGGTTTGCAACTCACTCTCAAAAGTTGTTTAAAAGTTCAACCTGCACCAGAAATGTAAGATGTGATCCTGTTCTTTTCCTGCCTTCTCTGTCAGCTCACAATGAGACATACTTTACCCGTGTTCTGAAGGTGGAATGAATTGATCTACATTGGAGTTTTGCATACAGACAGAAGGAAGAATTTTCCTGATCTTTGCATACAGAATTGTGCAAAAATCCTATGATAGAACTGCTATTGATAAATATCAAATCTAATATCAAAAATCTAATTTGCAATGATTTGGGACTGCGAAATACTACAAACTTCACATAAGCCTTGTCTACACACACTGTTTAGTTGCAACATATATTCAATTTAAGAACGGCTTATTTCAGTTGGCTTATTTAAGCTGTTCCTAATTAATATAGGCTGACAAAATAAGATTGGTTTAAATAGAAATGAGAATGTTCACTCAGCCTTTTGCACTAATTTAACTAAATCGGTTTAAAAGTCCCATCTTATATTAAATCAGTGACAAGCTCTTATATTAAAGCAGTGACAAGATCCTGTGGTTGGAAAGGGAGAGGGTAGCTGAAAAAAGGGTGTGTCCAGTATTAAAGGGAGTATGTCAAGGGGAAAATCCTACTAAGGCAGCCCTATCTTGGTGTAAACTGCTGAAAAGTGGCTAAAAGTAGATGATTGTAAAATAAAGTAGACCCCTCCCAAGGTTACCTCTGCCTGCCTGAAGAAACAAGCTTAAAATCCTACTGAAATACTCCACTGTCCAAACATTTCAACATTTTATGAATGTAGAACTTGGGTCTAATACTTAAATCTATGATAGTGTTATACTGAAAATACATTACATATTTCATAGCAATATATTTAGCAAAATATATTGATAAAGCCCATATATTCCGGATGTAGCATTAATTTAAAAGTTCCCTTTACTTGATTTTATTAAATAATTTAAATTTATTCATCTGCTTCTTTTTTTTTTACATCAAGTGTACATATGCAGAATATATAACCTGATTTGTTTTACCAAATATATGACTCCAGGCTTTAGATTCATATATTGTCACATGTTGTAAATTATAGTTACTTTTTTTATTACCCCAAACTGTTGATATGTAAAAGAACAATTTGTGTGAAGTGTTAAATAAAAGGGTGACCAATGCAAAAGGAAAGGGAACACAGTTGTTAGGAAAGTATAAGTTACGAGATACAGTAGCATATTTTACATGATATATAGATTTACCTATTTAATATTTAAAATACATTATTAACAGAAAATTCTTCATATCTTTTCTGATGCAAATGAAACAAACTTTTTCAGTTTCTTTCAGACTGGTGGCCCATAATAGTCCTCGACTATCTGGGTGACACGCTATGGGGGTCCCTGTCTGCAGTGTCCTGAGAAGCTGTGAGATTAGTTGTTTCTCAGGGTATTACTCGGTGCCTGTCATAAGCACTGTGTGCTGTCAGTGAGCAGTGTTGCTACGGTCTCTACAAGCCAAGTTGAGCAACACTCCTAGTTTGTCAATCATATTGTTCCAACCCACCCACTGTGACTGGGAATTACACCTGCCTGATCTTGAATTTTCTCCTAAAATCTTAGTACACTAACTTCCTGTTGCTACCTTTAAAACGATTCTGTTACATCACTTGGTGGATTTTACAACTTTTTTATAAACCCATCACAAGTTTTGGCCCAAGCATCTCATTGTAATGACACCATATAATTTCTGTTGATGTTACCAGTGTCCAGTGATATATATTCCATCCACTAATCAAAGCTATTCACGGTAGTTAGGCTAAGACAATCTCACTAACAACTAGAAGTAAGGGTGGAGAGAAAAGTCTAAAAATGACCAATATTCAGAAATGTGGCTACGTTTTCTCAGTTACACTCAATTACGCTGACTAAGATATCCAAGAGGCTGAACCACATAACTTTGCACTTTTCGTGGCATTACACTTAAGTTTACCGTTTCTCCTAGTCTTTCCATTATTATGCAGTTAAAACCATCACATCCACCGTAGATTCAATTCTCCACATTGCTCCTGAGCAACTACTAGAGATATTGAATACCTTCAGTTTTCACTGAGGTCAATCAGAGCTGAGGGTGTGCAACCCCTCCTTGTTTACTTGGCAAGATGCAGCATTGAGTCCATAGAAACTTTTGTCTCAAACCTCAGGCCTGGGCAAAATGTGCTCAAACCCACAACTCAGGTGCAATGAGGCATGGGTAGTTTTATATACCTCACCTATATACTCCCCACTGCCATTTCTGAGGTCGCCTGTGGCTAACTGGCCAAAATGCACAAGTTAAAGCAATCTCAGGGCTGCTATACCCTATGCTTATATGGGCCCTTTATGGGACTGTTATACTAGATGTGGATCACCAGACCACAGCATGCTTCAACTATACCTCCTCTCTCTCTCCTACTATTCCCCCTACACCAGCAGCATTTGAAGGGAATGGCATAGGCATAACTGGGCTTCTCTCCTAGTGGGGTAATTCCAGACAGCTTCATGGTCCTATTACACTAGAGCAGTGCAAAGATGCGGTTGGGAGACTGAAAGAAAGAAAGAAAGAAGTGCTTTCTTTCTACCTGTGACTCTTTAAAATCATAAAAAAGAAAAAGACATTTTCAGATTTTTTATCAATCTAATAACATTATCCTTTATGTGCACATGCTGTATGTACACATGCATAATGTAAAATAAGACTCTCATTCATTTTTGAAGTCCAGTTTCCCTGAAGTAATGCAGAATGTAATTGCCTGTTGCTGTTTTTAATATAAACACAAAATACATGTAATGCACAAAACTTATTCTAGTCAGCTGTCAGCGCTTGACATTCTATCTGCTTGCATGTGCCATTGATAATCTGTGAATTCTAACTTTCATTTTCCAATTATTTTTGTGAATTCTTGCCTCGTCCTGACATACCTTAAATTTTCTGGAAAGCTTTCTTTGTTACGTGCTGTGTCCCTGTGCTTTGTGTGCTGACACTGGATGTTCACCAAGCAAATGAAGCCTGAAGTTTTCCCAAGTTATTCTGGAGTACAGATGGTAATTGTTTTGCCTCAAGAAAAGCCCTGAGAACCAAGATAAGCTTAAATATACCTTCTGTTTCCCCCAGGTATCTAAGATGCTGCATTTCTTACGCCTGCAATCACATTATTTTCCATCTTGTCCAAAGGCAGAATTGTAGCCTGCGTAAACGCAGATCATGGGCATATAGCACATATGAAGACGTGGTACTTGCTGTCTTGTGCAAAAGCTGTTAATGAGCTGTACTGAAATGGTAGCTGTCACTTTGCATTGGATCACAGCAAACTGTACAATGTAAGGAAATTAAAAGCTCCCAGTGGCAATGGATCCTGTTTCAGTCATTAGCTGCTAGAGAGTGACAGAGACCATCCAGAGGACCAGACCCCTGTGAAGTTCTTGGGTCCTCAGGGGATTCACCACTAATGCTGTTTTATGCCCCACTTCTTTATGATGCAGAGTGAGCACAAATGAATTGTTATATTTATTTATTTAGGTGCAGCTAACATTGCAGGGGTAACAAAAACCATGAAAATTCCAGATGCATTAGACTAACAATTGAGATGGCCAAATACAACCCATTTGGCTTGTGTGTGTGAGAGAGAGAGAGAAAGAGAGAGACAGATACATTATTATACAATGAATATCAAATTTATACTTCATCCTTTCACATTTTCCTTTGAAACAACTCTACTGAGAGTGAATTAGAAAAGCAAAACCTCCAGCAACTCTTACTGCGGTGTCAGAAATATGGAATTACATATATGTATTATATTTAACAGGAAGTCTGAGAATGTTTGCTTCTATCTTTGAGTTTCAAAAGAGAGCGAATCAGGCAGAAGGACAGAAGGTTACAGATTAGTCCTGGTCATTGCTCAAAGAGTGTGGGTTATAAATAATAAAGAAGGAAAGGGTGAAGGACACTAAAATATAACTTGGGGCTCACAATGGAATAATCAAAGCAACTAATCTAATTTCAGTTTAAAAATACCAAGCAGCTTTGGATTCCATCTCTCTCTGTGTCAGTTTCTTCTGAAATATAGAAACTGATGTACAAACACACATGCTTATATATACATATTTTTAAAAGTTCCACAAAAGCAGCACACAAAACCAGAATGTCACGTTTTCCAGTGTAAAATAAACAGACAGAAAAAGCGTATTTCTGTAAACAATTACATTAGAGAACAGTATTGTAAACTGCACAAATGATGGGCCCAATCCTGCCATAGCTGGCCTCTCTCTTCAATGAGTTATAGGTGTAGCGTACTTGCAGGACCAGCATACTTGCAGGGAATTGGAGGTTAAGGGTTTGATCTGCAAGGTGTATAGCAACTTCAGGGAGATAATGAGAACCTTCAATTCCCATCCACTCCCATGACTGGTGAGGGTGCTCAGCACCTCTCTGGGAGGACGCAGCACTTTGCAGGATTGAACTCTGAGGACCTTTTGCAAGGTCAGCTTTTAACTAGATATATCACAAATATATATCTTGTTTACTTCAGTAGTTATATCAATGTTAACTTGGTGTAAACAAGATCAGAATCACCCAAAGAACATTTTAAAGTTAAAAAGAGGCCTGTGGATAATAGTGTCTTCTAGATCGTTGGCTTAGCAGCTTCTAGGCCTGACCCTGTATGTGTAGTCATAATGGAAAATCTCCCATTGACTGCAGAAGTAGCAGGATTGGGCCTTCCCTTTACATAAAGTATAAGTCTATTTAAAGAAGACAACTGAATTTAGGAGCAAAAATTAACATACAGTTCTCTGGCTATGCAGTGTCCCCCTCCGCCCCCCCATCATTCACAAAAATATAGTTCACTCGTGTGCTCCTTCTACTTAATCCCCTCTTGTAGTCTCAAATATAGACAGACACACACTACATACAAAAAACTATGTTAAAAAAACATTAAGGTTGCAAAGTCAAGCACTCAAAAGTTAGGAAACGCCAAAATTAAGGTTGTATGAGCACTGTCTGCCATTTACTAATTTACTAACATCTTTGCAACCTTATTGATCTTTCAATATGGTGGAATTTTGTATATAAATTTCCTAAGTATTATAAACAGCAAACTGCAAAAATGGAAATTTCATCATGTGGAGCCACTCTGATTCCCATATAGGTTGTCAACAGGATTAGAACATTTGGATCTACAACATGGACTTCTACCACTTTAAGTAATGGGTAGCAGTAGCAGGCTCTTATCCTTTATGTGGCCTAGCCGCTATGGGGGTTTGAGACATATTTGTTGGTGTGTTTCACAGCTATTTACTCCACAATAAAGTAATTGTGAGACTCAGATATTGTCTCCACTTGAAACACTGCAGCTGCACCACTGCAGCGTAGACACTACATATGCCGAGGGAAGCATTCTCCCATCAGTGTAGGTAATCCACCTCCCTGAGAGGCAGTAGTTAGGTTGACAGACTCTTCCCTCAACCTATCGCTGTTTACGTGGGGATTTAGGTCAGCTTAACTACATTGCTCAGGAGTGTGGATTTTGTGCCCCCGATTGAAGTCGTTAGGTCAAATTAATTTTCTAGTGTGGACCAGCCCTCTGTAATTCCAGGCTCTAGTCTAGATTCTGGAAGAGAGTTTATTCTAATGGTTTCTGGCCCCTCTACCTCTGACCCTGCTTCTGTCCCCCCCGGCCCGGCCCTGTCCCCCTTTGCTCCTGTTGTACCCCAGACAGTCCCTGGACCGCTCTTCCAGCCTCCTTCTGCCCTCCCTTCTTGCACAGGAAGAGTCTCCCACCTTATAGTTCCAGTCACAGCAACCCCAGAAACCAGGAGGAGTAATTGCAGAAAAAGTTCTGGCTCTGCTCCAGCTGGAGCACACTCAGTGCAGACAGACTCTTCAGTGAATTTGGCTACCCGCATCTATTAACCCGCTACTGAGCATTTGCAAATGATGATTTTTTTTTTTTCAGAAAGACTGCCAAATTTGGGTGGATTTTCACAGAGATTGTGAAAGACACATCTTTGATTCTGAGGTGACACCTCCTTGCCAAATTGCAAGTCTCTGCTCCAATACATGTAGAGGTGCTAGAACGACTTAAACATCTTCAAGAATTTTTTTTTTTTTAAAACATTAGCACAACAATGTGTTTTTCCCCCCAACATTGTTCTAGAAATGGTTGAATCATTTCTGCTGAAAGTTTAAAAAAATTCAGCTTCAAGCAGTCACAAGATCTGGAAAACGTTAGCTCAAATGGTTAAAGTTTGGTAAAGCTATAAGCAACTGAAAAGACGGTCTTCTAATGGAAAGTGTTAGGCAGCCTTCACTACAGATGTCGATGCCAGCTCTTCCTATACCATACATAAAGCCTCACCCCAAATTGCTTTCATTTCCTTGCTAAAATTTGCTACTAAGATCACACAAGCATATATTGCATTCTTTTGCATCGTATCTGTGAAAGTTTAATTGTATGCGGCTGAAGTTAATTAATATAAGGGTGTCTATATGTATAAATATGAACACACACACACACAATACACACACTATAAAATCTGGAACAATATGTTGCAGGATTTCTCTCTGACAAATGTGAAATTGTACAAATGTCAGTACATGCAGCTGTAAATAAAATGAAGAAAAAAGCTCACAATAAAGGTCAGTTCAGGGAAACCTCAGATTGTCCCCTTCTAGAAATATAATACAGTATATAAAGTTATTACCTGGCCTTCAAGGCCTTGCACAACTCTACCCCTGGCTACATCTCATTTCTAGCTGCTCATGACCAACTTACTTACCTGTCAGCAGTACTTATATGGACCCATTACTGTAGTATCTGAGTGCCTCACAATCTTTAATGTATTTATCCTCACAACATGCCTGTAAAGTAGGGAAGTGCTATTACCCACATGTCACAGGAGGCTCAATGATATTAAGTGATTTACCCAAGGTCACAAAGGAAACCTGTGGCAAAACAAGGGCTTGAACCCATGACTCCAAATCCTAGGTTAATGTGCTAGCCACTAGATCATCTTTGCTCTTTTTTGCTCATCTGGTCTGCTCCTATAAGTGACTTTACACCTTTTTTCATTCTACCCCTCCTGCCCGGAGCAGTCCCCTTGAGCCTGGGTGACATTCACTCAGTTTCTTCCTTCAAAATCTCTTCAGTTTTACCTTAGGAACTGTTCCCAGAGTATTCCCTTTATTCCAGGCCCAACGTGCTCCATGGCAACTCGATCTAAATTCTCTAGCATAGGGCCTGGATTCTGTGCCACTCCAGAAGAGTAGACTAGAAATTTTGTGGCAGTTCAGATCAATTTTAAAAACTGAGGGTTTTATTGAATTAAATATGAAAATGCACAACACAATCAAGTAGAGTTTTGCTTGTTTAATTTGATAATACCTTCAATTCATTTCAGGCTGTTTCTAAGTTTTTAATATTCAGTGTGCTGCAAAATTTTGTACTGAAAATGCAGATTAGAGGAGTTTTCAAGGCAAAGCTGGAGGTTTTGGCGTTTGGGAAAGGGAAAAGTGGAGCACTTTTGGCATGCAGGGAAGCCTGGAGGTCAGTTTGGGATTATGGAGATAATTACTGGATAACTACTAACTGGATGCTACTGTTAAAATGATTAGCAATATTAAAATGCCATTTACATTGTCAGCATTAGGTTGCAAAGTTTACTTCCCCTGAGATGAATGAGGCAATTCAGACCTCCTTTAAAGCTAGTGGCTAAGTCGGTTTGCAGACTTCAGGCACATATCTGTGCATCAGTTTACATTAGCATTCATGTCAGAGGTTTTCGCCACAACTGTTAAGGCTGGGAAGTTTTTATTTAATGAAAGCTCAGGGCTGGCCTTCACTAGGAAAAAAGGTAACTAACATAAGGTAAAATGGTAGTGAAGACAAAGCAATTGTAGTTCTAATGCGTTAGCAGGACGAGGAAAGGCCGATCCTCTCCCCTAGGTCTTACCTCAATTTGCTAATATGTGCAAAAACTACAATTTTTGTAGTATTTTTTTAGCATCATTGTTAGTTACCACATCACCTAACAAACACCTTTTTTTTCCTCATGTGGACACACCTTAGAGTCTGGAGCATAATTCTACAGCAGGGCACAGAGGACAGTGTTGAGGACCAATTCCAACTGCAGTATAGAAATATGCTCAATCCACCAAAATTCCCCTCCAGTTTTAACTGAATGTGGTATTCTCCATGTCCTGTCCTAACTTATAGTGTGTGCTGTTAAACATAATCTACGTTTCAGAAGCAAGTGACGCGATCCCCAGATATGTATATCTGTATATCTATTTATTGTATTTATAAAGCTATTATTATCCTTTGGAATAAAAGATCTCTATACATATAATATATGACGCCAGATAGCAAGTGTGAAAAATCAGGACAAAAGATGGGGGGTAACAAGTGCCTATATAAGAAAAAGGGTCTATTATTGGGACTGTCCCTATAAAATCAGGACATCTGGTCACACTATATAAGACTGAGGAGAAACATTTTCTGTTTCACAAGAGGAAGTGCCAAGTTAAGATCTCATTTAATTGATGTACAGTTGGCAAATTTTGAGGTAAAACATTCTATGTACAAATCATGAACTAATTAAAACCAAAATTAATTAGGAACAACCAACAAAAGGAAGTGACTTAATAAAAGACGTTTATCCTTTAAACATAAAGCAGCTAGATCACTGGCTTACAGACAAACTCCACTATTATGCTCCACTACTATGGACACCTGCCAGACCCAAAAAAGAAGTAAATGAAATAATTCCTTCAATTTACTCCATAAAAACATCCACATTCTCCTCAATCTGTGGGCATACTTTCTGTCTGAAACATCTTATTTATTAGGACCACACCACATTTTTTTTTAAAGAAACATGAAATACAAATGCAGTATGTTGGGTGTAAAAGGGAAAAAAGTTCTATTGGAAAAATCTCTCCCTAAAGAGGTTTTAAGACTAACCCATCTACTGACTCAGGAAGGGTAAATGCTAAATTCTTACAGTCAAATATTCATTCTAACCCTTTGAAAAAGATGGATAAGCTCTGGCTCCTCTTTAAATTACTATGAGATGGATAAATAGGTACTATCATCCGGAAGGTGATCATCATCCCTAGCATGATCACCTCCCAGCAGTTAAATATGACTGAAGTCTGACAAAGAAGGTTTGTTTATGTAGATATAAAACTACTACAGTATCTTACTGTCTCTCTCCCTGTGTACATATATTTATAATATAATTTATATGTAGGCGTGGCAGAATTCAATTTTTAATTTTTGATAAATTCAACAGATAATATCGATGTTTATTTTTAAGATTGTTTTTTATTTTTATTAATTTTAATTTTCACAGTTGCAGGAAATTGGGAAGGGGCAGACAATGGGGGAATCAGACAATTATTTAACTGTAGATATTGAGATTAAAACATTTACAGCTTTATAACTGTTAAAAGCACCAACTGTCAACATCCCATGTCAAAAAATACAAAGTATATATCCTTAAATCACACTAATAATTTCTCAAGCAGCAATTTTCTTACTTTGACTAGCTGTAAATTTCAGTTATTACTGATGGAAATATTTTTCATCAGTTTGTGTGTGCCTGGTGAAATCAACATTCATCAATAAAAATCTCCTTCCAAACCTATTTATATGTGAATACACACTTCAGACATTATAATGGCACTCAGAGCCTGGGCACTTATTAACCATCGGACATCATTTTATAAACCAAAATACATTAATAATCAATTTAAAAACTGCAAAACCTTTATTCTTGAAATCTGAAAGAAATTTGTTTAAATAGTAAAAACTCATACACTAGTCAAAATAAGACTATTTGAAAATATGCTGAGTGTCATGTCTACCAGAAAATGGTGTTCATTTTTAAGCTAGGAACTTTACCATGGATCCATGTATAACTATTTAAGGGCTTGATTCTGATTGATCATTGCAGCTACTCAGCATCTATGAAACTAGTGGGTGTTTTGGCCCCAGGATCCACTCTCAGGCCTTGACTGTAAGAGGTGTTAAGACCTCTCAAAATGCTCCAGAGTTTGAATCTTAAAGGATTAGGCACTTTAACTGTACAGTGACATAGCTGAGTGGATCTAAACATATAAGTCCTCCTTCTCTTGATGTCCCAAATGTCATGTAGAGGAGCGATGACAGAGCTCAGAACCCAAAATTTCTGAGGCCTAATTCCACCTCTGCCATATACTCGTCACTAGTATCATGGGTCAGACACTGTAAGGGCAAAGTCCACTGAACTCAGCAGAAAGACCCACACCGACTTCATTGGGCTTTGGGTCAGACCCATATAGCACGTCACAAACATCCTTTAGTTAGACCTCACAAAAAGTAAGTCATCATTTTAGAAATGTAGGGCTCAAGCCTGCTTCTACTAAAGCAAAGAGAAAAACTTCCATTTACTTCAATGCAGTAGGATTGGGCATTAAATCACTCACTCATGGACTCACACAGTGTCAGAACCAGGATTAAAACTAATGTCTGACAGCTAGGCTCATCCCTAAGCAAATGCCACACCCAATGGTGCCATACAAAAAAATAGTATCCCACTGAACCACAGTGTTTGTCAGGTGTGCCAATTTGCCGTATTTCCCACAGTTGCTAGGACTGGCTCATCGCCATCAGTGTTAGCAAAGTTCAGTTCCTTGTTGTTGACTGGTTGCTAATGTTTTAAACACCAGATTAAGTAGCGCCGCACTGAGAGACCAGGTGGCTTGTCTACATGGGTTCCCAATACCAGGCAAGATTCTGCTACCATGATTCATGTGGAGCAGCACCTTACTCTAGAATAGATTCACCAGGATACTTAAGCAGATCCCTAATTTTAGTACTCAATCAGTGGGACTAATTCAGGTGCTTAAAATTAGATGTGTTTAATACCTTGCTGAATCCCAGTCTCTCCAAATAATCCAATTGATTTCAAGGAACTGCTTGTGGAGCAAGGTACTACAAAATATGAGCAAGGGTAACAGAATCTGGCATATTGAACATCAGTGGAGCTGAACAGAGGTTGGCAATGGTAGGAACTTTTAGCCTAATTTCCTTAGTGTAGACAAGACCTGTACGTCTTTGTGTCTCCCTCTATAAAGTGAGATAATATGTGTGTTTTGAGGCTTATGATTTTTTTTGGCAAGGTTTTGAGGCAATGGTATTTGAGGCTTAATTGATTAATATCTGTAAAGTTCACAGAGCTGAGAAGTTGCATGGAAGGGACAGGGATTATATTTCTAAAATCCAAAATATTATTTTTGTCATGATAGTTTCTTAAAGTTTAGGATGATTCAGAATTAAATTTCACCAAATAAGACCAAGTCAAGTTCAAAGAAAATATTTTCAGCAATTGACAATGACAAATATTTTATAATAATGTAACAGAAGACCATAGTTTATGGCATAAACACAGGGGGTAAAATTAAGGTTGAGCTTTCAATCTCAATTCTGCTTCTCCTATATCCTTCAAAGTGCTTGATTTCAACATTTATGTTGTATAATACTAGTTTTTAACATGGGAAACGCATAGTAGAGTCCTGTATGTGCTTTGCTTTTTCCATCTCATTTTGTTCTTTCTTCCATATGACCCTTAGTTGTATGGGTTATAACAACTCTGTTGCAACTCCTATTACAGCTGTGGGAATCTAAAAGCTAACATTTGTGAGAGAAATGGCTACTGCATTCTTATTCAGGAACACGTTAAAGTAGATAAGTAGTAGAGTAGATTAGCTCTAACTGTCTTCCATTTTAAGAGGAAAAAATTGCATTTTTTATCATCACAAAGACCCCAAGTAGCCAAGAAAACAAATATTGGGAAGACAGTGTTCCCTTCTTAATTATATAAATGTGGTGACGTTTGAAGCTGGAACTGGACATGTGTTCAGAGATTAAGTTTAATTTTGTTCCTGAAAAACTGAATGGATTTTCCTTTTTAATATTGCATGATAGTTACAGCTTAATACAATTCACTGATCAATTTAGACCACAGATTCTATATATTCTGAACAGATTAAAATGGGAGATGTTTCACACGCAGTAAAAGGGAAACAACTCCATAAACCATATCATTGTTTTAGTTTACATTTCCCACAGTGTACTGGCTCACAAGGTCTATAATGTATTTTTCACTCTAGTGTTTGCTCAAAGAATCTCAAATACAATATAAATTCCTCTGTCAAATCACAAAATTATTTTTACTAATCCATTGAGAATGGCAGAAGCTGAAACATTTGAACTGAGTCAGCCTTGTACAATAATCTAACAGTTCATTCAAGCAGGTGCAGGAAGTGTTATGCAAATTTCAACTAAACTTCTTTTTTTTTATGCATGAGTACGTCATATTAATATTCCTTGGGCATAAAATTCATTCCTTTGACAGTCACTGCCAGCTCACCATAGCTAGATATCATTGGAGCTGTATCAACTGTAAGTATTACAAATGGAACATGTTTTCCTAACTACTTTAGTTAAAAGGGCAATAATCCTAACGGAAGACTTGGCTTTAACTCATACAAGAAGAAATCATCAAAAGCAGCACTGTGATGTCCCACAACAACGGCTACACGCACACACATTCCTGGGAAGCTATTCTTGCATTTAACTATATATTGATGATTTTCTTCCAAGGCTGATTGGAAAGCTCTTTCACTGAAAAACTCAAAGAAGTGTCCGTTTGACTCAAAATTTTCTCAAGATGCAAGATGTAAATATCAGTGTAATTTTTTCCAGCATCATTTCTTCACTCCTTAGCATGTACCAGAGCAACAGTGTGTATTTTTTTTAATTTGCAAAGAATTCTTATGAAGAAGAGTGTCATTCAGAATGTTAGTTTCAGAAACAAAGAAATCTTTACTCAAATCTCTATTTATTGTCACAAAGCCCTACCCGACAAAGTAACAGTAGCCTTCTGAAATGCACAGCAGGCTAAACGACCCAGAAGATAGATTTTCCTGCTGAGTAAGACTGAGAAAGCTAAACCGTCTGCTCTCTTGGGATTTACAGAACTGGCTGGCAGGGAGGAAAGACCCTATGCTGAATTGGACACTTTGCCTTCTCAAGTCCCTAAATTTGGGCCACACATCCTATGGAAATGATTACAGCATAGGGCTAGAATAACCACCATGTGCAATACTGCTGGGTAGGGAGGACTAACCCAGTTTAAATACTAATTGGTTTAAATGGATTGACCATGTCTGGCTCACGGTGTTTTATCTTCCCACTGGATGAGCTCCAGCATGGGGCTCTCAGCCAGGGAAGTCAACTATGGGTTACAGAGTTACTTTAAAGGTCTATCCCCTAGCTGTCAATGAGACAGGGAGGGACCTTCCCTTCCATTAGGGCCTTCTTTGTAACAAAGACTAATACAGGATGCTTGACGTTCAACCAGCCTTTATTTGAGGTTTCACAGCCTAGAGTCTGTACTCTCCTTTCATACACAATCCCGCTCCTCACCACCACACCCATTTACCTGATGAACACTCTACTCATGCTTCAGAGGATGAAATTCACTCCAGTGCAGAGGGCCTTCACCATGCTCTCCATATCAAATAAGGCCTCTGTCCTGGGCTGAATATCAACCATTGGGCCAGATTTACAACATGGTTCATACCGACATAAGCCCATGAAAACTGGGAAGTCCTCAGTGGAGTCACCGTGGAACTTTCCTCCAACAGGGTGAGTTCCCCTAAGCCTGCATGCACACTCCAAAGAAAAGGCATAAGAAGGACTGCCAGGAGATATGCTGATTCAGTGATTCTGGTTGTAGATTCTACCACCTGTACTCTAAAGCAACCCCTGGAGAAACTTAAAGATGTCCTCACCTGGGCAAAACCTTAAGGAGAAGGAAGTGGTGTAAATTCCCTTTACTCCTGGATTTCAGAAAGCATAGTTTGCACCCGTTGGGGCAAGCAAGGTTGAGTCTAGACTTGTAAAACATATGTTTCAAAAAGGG
This sequence comes from Emydura macquarii macquarii, assembly GCF_026122565.2. Classification (NCBI taxonomy): domain Eukaryota; kingdom Metazoa; phylum Chordata; order Testudines; family Chelidae; genus Emydura; species Emydura macquarii. The sequence goes on from NW_027131400.1 coordinate 10,117,111, forward strand.
ACTTCCTCTATGAAGAGAGGGAGAATATGCCCCTTATTGTGTAAAAAGGAGATCACATATTAATATATATTTGTGATCAAATATTGGAGTATTTTTAAATAAATGAAGTATTTACAACTTTATAAAATAATCTATGTTTACAAATGTATCGTTTAATTGTTTCACTACATTTTTTCAGTTTTCAACATAAAGTACTTTATTAACTTTCCAGCAGAAAGAGCAAAGGCTGTTAGCTAGTTTAGAAAATGTGCCAGATCTTAAGAAACAGGTCAATAAAAAGCGGAGAACGTCAGCTAAAACTGTGACTTACAGCAATGTAAGCTTGTGAAAATAAATGAATGATTTTATTATTTTTATATTCCTGTGCTGTGTTTGAGACAAAAATATAATCCCCAAATAGAAAAGCTTATGGGCCTGATTCCTCCTACCTCATTCCTGATGCAGTCACTTACATCTGTGCCAGTGGGTGTAAAACTCTACACCTGAGCTAAGTAGGTGTAAACTGCTATTTGATCAAGATGGGAAACGAATACAAACGGCAAGAGAGAATCAAGTCTCTGAAGGTTTAAATCAGCACTGGATCTCATTCTTCTCTCATCTTTACACTGAAGCAACTAAGCAGCCAACTTCTCCCTGAGGTAGATGCAAATAATTCCTGCTGATTGTAGCAGGAATTACTTACATCCTGTGTGGCTACATCTACACCATGAACTAGGGGTGTGATTCCCCTGCTCATATACAGGTACTTGCACTAGCACCGAGCTAGCACCAGTATAAATAGCAGCACAGTCACGGTAGCACTAGGAGCAGCAGCAGAGTATTGAGTACTGAACCCTGTGAGTATGTACTTTGCACAGTTCATTCATGCCTTTGCTGGCACTACCATTGCTACACTATCATTTATAATTGCACTAGCTTGCAATTAGCTGAAACTTACCAAAGCAGGGGAATCATCACATGCTTAGTCTGTATGTGTGTGCTGGATAGGGGGAGGGAACATAGACTCCATGTAACTCAAGGGAGTTACTCTTGATTTACACTAGAAGAATCAGGTCTAATATAACTCTTCTTCATTTTTCTCTCTCTTTCTTTCTATTTCCCTCTCCCAATTGTCAAGGTTTAAATTTTACTTATTTTAAAATATTCCAATATTTAATCACAAACACGTATAAATATATTTCTCCTTTTTATGGCCATCTTCCAAAACTTACGATCATATGCCAGGCTGTCATGCAAATTGGTCTCTTGAGATCTACTGATATCTAGTCCATGAACCGATAACATGTATCATGCACCATATACAATCATTGAAAGCACTCCACTTGATATGCCCTACCAATGTCGCCAAGCCTCCTTCAATTTGTCTTCAGTTGGAGCAACACATACTAAGCTCACTTAGTTTCCTAATCATGAAGTTTCTAATCATTTGACTATTTCAGCATCTTCATTTTGATGGTGGAGAGCATACTGATTTCCTTTCTTGTGGCTGTCCAGGTTTCTGTTCTGTATATTAAAATGGGTCAAATTACAGTTTTGTACACTGTACATTTTAACTTTATTGGCATCTTTTTGTCACAGAGAAGTGGAGTCAACTTCTGCCATTTGCACTACACAGCTTTTGTACAATACTGGGCATTGCTCAGGAAAGTACCATCATCAGCAACCATTCATCACAGGTATTTACATTCTTTCACTGTAAGTTCTCTGCCTGTGACTTCCTGGTGGTGAGTCGTCCTCCCTCCATTATCTTAGTCTTACCAATGTTCACTCTAAACCCAGCCCACTCCAACCTATGTTGTCACTGTTCAAAGTTGACTTGCAGACTTGCACTGTTCAAAGTTGACTCTTCCGCACATATCACTAAGTCATCAGCAAAAAACATGTTCCAAGACAGCTCCATTCATATATTCTCACTTATATCCATGACAGCTGCAAACAAAAAGAAGCTCAACACTGATCCCTGATGCAAACCAATGTTTACTGGAAATTCCTTAGTGTAGTTCCATTTAGTTTTGACTGTGGTAGTCACTCCATCATACATATCCTGGATAAGATGGACATATTCTTCTGGCACACCTCTCTGTTGCAAACTCCACCAAACTAGTTTTCTTGGTACACAATCACTGTTTTCCCTGGGTCCACAAAGACCATACCTAGTTGCTGTCTCTTCTCTCTGAACTTCTCCATGAGGATTTAGAGAACAATCATGGCATCATTTATGCTCCTTCCTGACATGAATTCATACGGACTCTTCCAAATTTCAATCATTCCACACAGTCGCTTTTCAATCATCTTCTCCCCCCCACCTTTCCTTTCATAGCATGTGACATCAGCTTCACTGGGTGATAATTAGCCCACAGTGTAATATTGCCTGTATGTTTAAAAATAGGCACCACAAAGCTTATATGCTATTCATCTAGCAGTTTCCCTCTCTTAAGAATATAATTGAACAAATTTGTAGGATACTTGATGCCTTCACTTCCCAATGACTTCACCTCACCCACTGGTCCTTCATCTGGCCCAGGTCCTCTCTCCTTTATTTTCCTAAATGCCTCTGCAACCTCTTCCTCCTGCATTGAATCTATCACCAGTTCCTCTCTGGGTTCTCCTCATTCATCACTCTTTCAAAATAATCACTCCAAACTTTGTTGATTGATTCACCATTTGGCTGCAATATACATATTCATTTCTAATGTAAGCAAACGTGTTCACACCCCTGTCAATTTCTCCCTTGCCTTGGCAAGTCTACAGATTGTCTTCTTTCCTTCATGTCCTCCTAGATGGTTATACAGGTCATCACAGGACATACTTTTAGATGTCACAACACTTGTTTTGGCCTCTTTTTTCCCTCCATGTGCACCATCATATCACTGCTCAAGACATTGGCTTTCCATTTTTTTTAAGGCTACATTTTTTCTTCAATGGTTTCTTTAACTTGAGGATTCCACCACCAAGTCTCCCTTCTTATCTATTTTGGCATTAGTTCAATCACTCTTAGGACTTAGTGCGCCATTTCCAGTATAGTTGACTTTACTTTGAATCAGCTGACTTGCACACACCCCTGGGTAGTCAGAAAATCTACTCATTATTCCTTCTTTAAAAAATTTTTCATTCCCATCTTTAAGTTTCTAGCAGTTAGGCTTCTCCAGTGTCCATGGGTTCAGTGCTTCTGAGGGCTATGCATTCTAAAGTCCAAAAGGAGAAGTCTGTGTTGTCTCACAGTGCACTCAACGAGTATTACCTTATAATTTATTATTCATGATCTCTCTCATTGTTAAAAAGAAATCAATTTGGGACTTATGTCCTCCACTGGCGTAAGTTATGAGATGGCTTTCCCTCTTCTGAAAGTGTGTGTTTGTGAGATCACCAAAGTCCAGTGCCAGACAAGTCTGTAGGACCGTTTCCCCTCAGAGTTTCTAGTTCCAATGCCGTTCCCTTCATGAATGGTTTCTGTCCAGCCTTTGTAATTCTAATGTGTGCATTTAGATCTGTTCCAATAATTATCTTCTCGGTGGATGGTATGTTTTCAATAAGGTAGAAAAACTTCTCTTTTACCTTTTGGTCGTCTCCTAACTGATTCAGATCCACTTACTATATGGATAGTTACCTCTTCCCAGTACAGCTTAACATTCAGTCAGTCAGTCCAACCTTCTAGTAACCTCTATTACATGTTTTTGTATAGTTTCATCCAGAATAACTCCAACATTGTTTCAGGAGATTGAACTCCCTGAGTAGCAGATTTTGTAACCCTCCACCAGCATCCTGGCTTTGCAACCTTTCCATTTGGTCTCATGTACATACACTTGTCACATTTACTCTTCTCCTCTTTAAGACATCATATAGCTCCAAACGTCTTCCGAACAGCATTCCTATATTCCAACTTGCACATTTCAGTTTACTCATCTTACTCATTTGCTTCTTTAACTTTAGCGACACTTTCCCAGTTACTAATAGTCAGCAAGGCTGGTGTACAATGCTTGTGGGGTATGCCCTAGCCCTCTGGGGTACACTTGACATGGACATCAGTTCAGATGATCATATTTACTGAATGAGCTGTACAGGTCAACTGTCCAAGCCTTACACCATTGGTTTGAAATCAGAGTTTTCCTTCTCCTAGCTCCACTTGCCCCAGCAAGACTTATTTTAAGGCAGTTTTTATTCACCTTGAGATCCTCATCATAGGGCCTAAGTGGCATTTTATAGAGGTAGCTCTGCTTCTAGTTACTTCACCAAACCCTGCTGAGAGATGTCCCCAATTGGTCCATGATTGCTTATTGAATAGTCACAACATACCTGCAGGACATTCCCCTAACTCACCATCTGGGGATCCATCTGATGAAGGTCAGTCACTCCTACACATTCTTGAGTTACACAACTATTTTGCAATCTTAAACACTAATATTGGGTATTATGGATATTTGGCTTTGTTATTTGATTTTGTATTTGTTATTTGTATGTATTCTGGAAATGTTTATTTGTGATCTGTCTAAGATGTATGGATGTGACTTAAAAAGCTAGCTTATGAAAACATCCGTAACCGCTCCAGAACACATATATAAGCAGCACAATTTTAGAGCATCTCCATGCTTTTTGGGACTAAATATACAGTGTAGGCAGTTAGACTTTATCCCAGCAATTCCTTCTTTGGAACAAACAATCCAACAAAGTAAAATGCATGACGTTATTTCTGAATGATGGTTGATTACACTCAAAACGAACAGCATGTATTTAACTTTACTATCTTACAAAGAGTTAGTCTTAGAGTTAGTTAAAGAAAAGCTAAATCAAGCAAGTTTGGATCTAGTTACGACTTGCAGAGGAAGCCTCCAAAGAAAATTAAATAATGCAGAAACTAATGGTCAGTTCTGAACAAATACCACAACATGATTCCAAGATTAGCCCCTATGCTGGTCAAAGGACCAATTCTTGATCAAATTAATTGATCATATACTCTAGCAGCTGAATTGTGCCAACCCATGATGCAAAATGAAATGTAAACCTGGGTTAACCAGTTAGTTAAGTCAAATTTAGGGCTGTATTCCAAAGCAGCCAGATTGCACAGATGAATCTGGACATCCATATTCATTTAAGTGGATAGAAATTATGTTATTGATTTCAACTGGAGAAAGATTGGGCCTCATATATGCCATCACATCCTTAAGTACTTTTTAGATCTTAATCCTACTGCCTTTTTAGTAAGTCTAGAGTTATTATAGCCTGTTTCCCAAGAATATTCCCATTTGGGTATTGTACATACCACCTACATAAAAAATTCCATCTACAGTTTCACCTGGATAAATTATTATTCACTTCTCCTAAAATGAAGGCATATTTCTGCTGGTACATTCACTACAGAGGTGGTTACTTTTCAGTAGTGGTGAAGAGATCCCTGGATATACAGTAAGTAACAAGCTCTGAGATCCTTCATGATTAAAGGAACAGAGAGCTCAGTATTTGCAGACATTAACATCAAAAACCAAAAAACCAAAAACCTCTTCTATGGGTTATTTTCTCAGACTTTAACTAGTGCTGATTTCTTTTATTACGTTTTAGGTTTTGTTTTATTGTGACATACTCCTGAATGCTTTGGTGGCGATGGCTTTATAAAGTAACTATTGGGTTGGATGATGCCCTCGGGTCCCTCCACATGTGGATAGTCCCATCACATGCTGAAAATGAGCACAGCTATCTCCAATGCAGCATCTTCCCCTTCCCCCAGAAACTGTGTGGGTCACATCCCCACTGCAAACAGAGCAGAACCATAATACATCCAGAGGCTCCATTACACCTCCATGCCCCCCTTTCACAAAGGACTGGAAAGGACAAGCTCCAGCAGGCAGCTTAAGAAGCCCTGACTTTGGATCTTAGGGAGCTGGAGAAGGAATGACATGGGGAGATGCAGAGTCAGACTTGACCAGCCATTAACCCCTCTGAATGCCCAATGTGGCCTGTTCCAGTGGCGGTGACACACCACTCACCCCTCCCGTCCCTGGCAGAACCATTGGGGAAAAAACTCTACAAGCTACTTTAAGCATTTTAAAGGAAGAGAGTAAAAGATACTTAAGAAAAATGGTAATGATACCAAAATGCAGACGTTTTATTTCCATAGACATGGGTTTCATTATTTATTTAGCAGTCAGTTCAATAACTTCAAGACCAGGACAGCAGCTCCACTTCTAAAGAAAACCCATGAAAGCATTTACACAATAGGGTAAGTACAACATCTCTGTGTGTGTTTACCTGACTGGGATCGATATCTTGTGTTATCTATTGAATTTTGTTTTCTAGAACCTTATTAATGATTTAATTCTGCCTGTTGGACAATAATTGTCTGAGCAGAGACACCAGGGTGATGAGCATGGTCTAAAACTTAGATGTAGAGACATAGAGGCTAATTTATGCCTTCAAAAAGAGATTTATGAATAATCATGAACTTATGCTTATGCATGAAAACTGAATACACAAAAAGTCAACATGCACAAGCACTTACTTATTTGCATATCCATTTGCCCCAAATGGCTCTGATCACGCATGGATTTGTGCAGGTGCCTAACTTGATGTACATGCATATCCCACTGACTTTATTTACAAATGCATATAAAGGTAATTCTCCTTCCTGCAGTCTTTGCCTTTTGTGTGCATTGAAATCAGCGTAAATGAAGATGGATTCTGGCTTTTTCCTTTCAGTCCTTTAATTAAAGTCTGTCTTCATACTTTTAAAATAACTATGTTGCCAAAAATATTTCTTTGGATGTAAACTAATTGTGGGTCACTCCATCTCATTCCTCCACATTCTAACTTCCCTCTCATCATGTTATTCTTTTTTTGGAACTACTAGCGATACTCATAAAACCCCTTGCAACAGAATAGTCCAGAAAAAAACTGTACTGTGCTTAATACAGTACAAGCCGGGGTGCTGGAACATTTTGTATAGTGGGTGTGCTGACCCAAACTGTAAACCCTGTATACGATGAAAACCACTTCAAGCCAGGGGGCGCAGGAGCACCCCCAGCACACCTAATTCTAGCACCTATGGTACAAGCCATTATAATGATTTTACACCCAGCTACCACAGATTTTTATTTCCCTATTTAAGTATAGGTAGAAGTTCAGGTAATCTTCCCTACAGCACCACTGTCTGATAACCATTTGAAAATTCTGACCATTCTATCTCAGAGTTTGGGAAATCCTTTTCGTGTGCTGGACACTAGTATCAAATCTTGTAAGAGACTGCACAGTACTTCACTTCAAGTACAATGTTAAGATATAAATTACTGAACATGTAAACATTTGACCTATTCTCTGGTATTATCCATTTACCTCAGCACATGTACTTCTCTCCTTTTTCCCATGCCCTGGATGCCAAGTGGAGTTCTGAGCACGAACCAGAGATAGCTTATGGGCCTTTGGCAATACCTAATATTACTATATGTGAGGGTACAGTGTGTTGCTTTCTGGAAGCAGCACACCTGTGTTTGAGGTTAAGAGATACAGCTGCTGATGCAACAGCACCAATCACAATAAAAGGGCCATCCTAGAACAACAAGTCATTTAAGAGGAGAGAACTGCACTTAGGTCCCAAGGTGTGTCGGCACTATATGAACACAACATAGATAGATAAGGCAGGCTACAAATCCAAGACATCCACAATAAGTGTTTGCATAATTGCTTCCTACGAGTACTTCCAATGTCATTCAAGGAAACTGTCATTGGAAACTCATCTTAATAGGCCCCTGAGAAAGACTTTCACAGACCAGTTTGGCTAATCAAGGGACAACAATTCTAGATAATTCACAAACTACAAGGTTTCAAAACTAGTAGGGGGTCCTTGACCAATCATTGGACATAAAGAGGAATCTAATAAAAGCATGGAAGTTCATCACAGGATAGATTCAGTACACAATTGTTTTAGGTCCCAATTCTTTTTCCACCGAGCTCAGTAACAAAATTCTCCTGAGTTCAATGCTGCAGGATCTGGCCCTTAAACAAACACAAATACAGGGGACAACTTAACCAGAAATAATGGAAACGGAAAGACTGTTGTTTAAAAAATAATACATGAGCCTCAGTAAAGTTCCCTGGTTGACAAAGGTCACAAAGATATGGGACTGAACTGTCCATCAGAACTGGGTTCAGCAAGTAAATCCTGTCCAACTGGAGATTAACTTCCATTTGAGAAATATAAACTTTTTATATAGCTCAGCTTTGCATTGGTTTGCTATAGTGTTGACCCAGCACTACTACACCCATGCAGCCTTGGGGGTCATATTTCCCCTTCAGTCTTTGCACAAAATTCCTTAACACTGTGACAATGGGAGTCCTGTGCAGAGAATATCAATCTTTCTTCCAGGAGACACTAACCCAGAGGTTTTCAAACTGTGGGGCATGGAGGAACATTGGGATGGGGGGCACGTAGTGATGCTAGGCAGCTCATGCCAGCCCCGCACGGCAGGGCCCAAGCCAGCCCCCTTCACTTCCTGACTTACCTCAGCTGCCACCCAGCCTGTGGTTCAGTGTCAACATCTGCTATAGCTGCGCCAATTTCTGCTTCCAGCAGCCTCTGCGCCCAGCGCTGGCTCCACCCCCAGAGACTGTCACATGCACTTTCCCCCACCCTGAAAACCTGAGGCGGGAGGGGGAGGTATTGGCCCTGCCCTAGTAGTGCAAGGGAGAAGCAGCTTGCTGCTGAGGGGAAGCATAGCTGTGCCATTGGTAAGTATCTGAGTATTTGAAACTTACAGGTGTAGGTAATTTAATTAAATGTGTCAAGGGCTCTGTTAAGCTTATGATTAGGCAGTTATCAAGCATACTTTTGCATGTGTTCATTTTCATCTGGGTTGGTGGGGGTGCAACCTAAAATTGTAACTCAAAGGGGGAGGCTCAGCTCAAAAAGTTTAAAAACTGCTGTGCTAGCCTCTCTGTGGACTTGAGCTAAATCTGAGCTCAGCAAAATGAAACAGATGGACCATTAACATGAGAGTACCATTAATATTAAAACAGCTACAGAGAAATCACACCAAGACTAATTTAGTGGAGAGAAACTGAGTTACGGAACTGGGTAAACTGTACATAAGAAAAGCTGAAAGGCCTTTTCAATAGCTATCTGCACTTTTGTATACACAAGATATAATAGATTGGGAGGCAGGTGGATGGTGGGCAGTTGATATAATGAACACTCCTGTATATAACATTGATCTTTTACAACTACCAGACAATATAGGCATAAGGAAATAATATATTTACTAGAGACACATAGAAATAGGATAGGAGATTCCTTTGAAAAGTCACTCTGTATTGCAGCATAAGTACTGTACCATTTCATGTAGAAGTAGTCAATGTAACTTGCCACCAGGTTAATAATGATTCCACCTAGCTTTTTGGCAATTTGTTCACAGCTTCCTGAATCCCTTGAGGCTCCCTGCCTGGTGAAAACTCCTAGACTGCAACACAGGTTAGATTTTCTTTCAGTATCGCGAAATGGCAAAAAGTACAGCAGAATTTTTCCATAGGGCCAACTGCATGTTTGTTCGTAGCACCTGGCTCAGTAGTATCCTACAGCACTCAACAGCTGGATGATAAACAAAATTCCTGACTTTATTTTAAAAATACACCAATTGATTTCCTCATCCTGCAAGATGCTAAACACCTTCAACTCCCACTGATTTCAACAGGAGCTGAGGGGCACTCCGTCCCTTGCATGAGTCATGAATTGCTGGTTTGTATCCTGTAGCCTGTCTCAGATAAAACTCATACTGGCTGCAGGATCTGGCCCTTTTATCTTTGCTGTTTAAATCTGAAACCAGACAGAAATGAGGAAACCAGTTTCAAACCACTCCCCATCCTCATGCCTCTCTTTGTCATGTCCTCATATTCGTATCAAAATGAGCAGTGAAGTTCTGAAATGAGAGGCGTTGAGACCTAAGATGACATGAATATAATACATGCCAAAAAGAATCCTCAGGAAAGTTTCATTCATGACGTGCAACACAGAAGGAAAAAAAATCCCACTGAGCCTCCAACATTAATGTGTAGTCTGAAAAGCTAGGAGCCTTACAGTTGCTTTGCTTGTTCATTTTAAACTGATTTAATATCATTCACCTTTTGCAGGCTTACTCTCCCTTACGCAGCCAAAAGTCTAAGGGGCCTCTATTATCCTTGGAAAAACCTCCAGTAACTTTCGTGAGGTAGCATGTGTAAATAAAGGCAGGATTTGGCCCACTAACTTCAGCAGAATTTTTGAGTATGGAGTGCAGAATCAGGTAACAGTGGTTTTGGTTTTTTTAAGTAGAGCACTATTCATCTGAGAACATGAAGGCAACTAACAAATGGCTACAAAATGTATTTTACTACGACTAAATAGCTTGTTTTCAGATGGTCTTATATGGTAATTAGTACCTTCTCCATTAACATAAGCCCTATAAGACAGAAACCAGAAAAAAGCTGCTGTGTTTGTTTGGGGTCTCTCTTTCCACATACCCTCAAAAAAATAGAAATGAAAACAAAAAAACTAATGAACTGAGACAGGTGTCATATTGTATTTGTATAAGCAAACAGTTAAACACTTAGAGTATATGTCTATACTGCTATTAAACACCATTGGCTGGCCCATGTCTGCTGACTCAGGCTTCCAGGGCTCAAGCTATAGGGCTCTTTAACTGCGGTGGAGATGATCGGGACTTGGAATGGTTCTCATTACAAGAAGTAATTGTCACTGTTCACACATTCTCACCTCCTAATCAATGGTTGTGAATAGGCCTCAACTACTGTAACTGAATGGACTTTGCTTATACCTACCTTCCCCATTGTTGTTCCTTACCCTTGGATGTATATATATATATATATACCTCCTATCTGATTTCTATTCCTTACATCTGACAAAGTGGGTTACAGCCCACGAAAGCTTATGCCTGCAGAAATTAAATTTGTTAGTTTTTAAAGTGCTACAGGACTCTCGTTGTTTTTGCTGGATTCAATGAGAGCATCTGTATGCAGGATCAGAGCCTTCACATGTGTTTAAAATTGTATCATCCTTCTGTATTCAACTATCATATAAATCACTATTGTATTGCACAAAAGTGTGTCTAAACATGCTTTAGAAAGGCCTCTTTATGTGTTGTGCACGTACCATACAGACCTAGGCCTGCAGTCCTTACTCAAGCAAAACTCCCTTCAACTTCTAGTGTGAAATCTTGGCTCCTCTAAACTGTTGATTTCAATGGGACCAGATACAACCCCTACACTTGTGCAATAGCTAAACTAAATAGTAATATTTTTCCTGGTAAATGCTTCTTTAAAACAAAGATAATAATTGGGTTTGATTGTCTTTTAAATTTATTTTTAACAAATGACTTTTTTTTAAAAAAAAGCTAACAGTTTAAAATGTTTTTGCTAAATATTCAAATGTGTGTTTATTTTGTGCAAACTTATTTTGCACCTTTAAAAACCACTTTTTAATGCTACAAATGTGTCTTACTAAATAAACTGACAAAACATCTTCGAAACTAACATAAACGTGCAATTTTAATGCCTTCTAATCACACAAGTCAATACAAGATTTTTGTACTTGTGCATGACCTTCTTCAAATTATCCCTCCATTTTGGCTGAATCAGAATGAGCGAGGGCTATTTGATAAAAAAAAAAAAACACTAAGTGTGTGAAATGAGGGGCCCTCATCGCTTTTGCCAGACTCCTCTTGACAGAATGATGATAGAAGCATCACATCCCTAGGAGAGTAAATGCAAACTGACAAGAGATGAGCCTTTAGATGTTGAATATAATCTTGAATTGCGCTTGAAGTGTCTTATTATCTTGTCTTTTGATGTCTGAAGGGGTGGCTCATTGTTAGAAAAAGGAAAACCCTTGCACATCTTTGCCATCTTTAAAAATTGTTTGGCCTTTAACAACTGCTTTTCCAACTAATGTCCATTTCTCCTGACAATAAATATGGCAGGTCGTCAGCAAGTGACAAACAATTTACTTTACATGCCAGGCTTTTATGGGTTTTGAGAGCTCATGTGGAAGCATATTTTAAAAAGCACTTGGAAATTAGCACCATTACAAATGTTAAGATGACTGAGGGTTTTTTTTTTTTTTTTTTTTTTTGTGTATATGTTGCTCCATTGCTACTGATTACTTTTATTTCCTATAGTTTCTGTTTTCAGGTCTTGCCTTCACTGGCTTCAGACTGCTGCTAAAGTTCTTTATTTATAATTGACTAAAATAGTCAATGAAAAATAAAGAACAACAAGCAATTTTCTTCTGCCCTAAAAAAAGCACTATTATGGATACAGTACATGGGTAATGCATACAATCATATTTATTAATCATAACAAATCAATATCAGTAGTAGTATGGTACAGTTTGCCTATATAATCCAGACCCCCACATCACTGTTTTTTGTTCCTCCACCCAGCTTGATTTTTTAAACTTAAAAGTTTAATGACAAATCAGATCAATATGATTCCTTAGCAAGTAAATCTCAGTCATACTAGTTTTCCCTGTCACAGAACCAGTTTTGTGAAAGCAGTCGAGTTCTTTTTTCAGATCCCCATCCCTCTGTGAACCCATACGAATTCTCAAATGGATCATAAACTGTTACAGGTTTCAGGTTATTGTGTCATTATAAAAACATATTGATACACGACAGATGACAAGACATGCAACTCTTGTACTAGCCTTTTACAACAATCAGAGCACCATCAGAAATATCAGATATAAACTAAACTACACAGTAAGTCAGCGGTAAGCTTACTTTTAGGCAAACTGAACAGTTTTTAATCAGTCTTAGCCTGTTTTGAACTGGAACAGTCTTGAAAAGTCCTACAGTATGAACCGAAGAGCTCCATGAAAAGGAGTGAAAGAGAAACGGTTAAGGTAGGTTAAAAAATTTTTTTTTCAACTTAAATTCTGTTCCTGTTGAAGCCAGTGGAATTTTGTCTCTGACTTCACTAGGAGCTGAATTGAGTTGAAAAATAGGGGGCAAATCCTCTGTTGGTGTAAACTGTGACTTCAATAGAATAATGACAATTTACACCAGCTGAAGATCTGTCCCACAGGGTTTGATCTTGAAAGGTGAAAGGGACCACCTGAGAGACGCGGACCATCCTCAACCACATGAAACATCAGGAGCCTGAGAGCACTCTGCACCAAAACTCAACACCTCAGATGTCCAAGGCCTTATGGAGAAATGTTGCAAACCTTTACTCCTGTGATAAATAGGATTGTTCGGCCATGCCAGGATTTCCTTCATCTGGCCCTTCTCTTTTATTCCTTACCTTATTAAAGCAAAGAGATAGAAAAGAGCTAGTAGTACCAACTGCTTGAAAGTTTTTTTTGTCAGTGACTGTTTTGAGAAGGTTGTTCAGTGTACTGTATCCAGGCAGCTAAAATAGGAAAAGTCTGAAAGTGATGCATCAAATCATACAAAAACAGAGCAACACAAGAATTTCCTTCCTACTTGTCATACGAAAAAGATTGAAACGACTCATGTGGATGTGTTCCATGATTAAATGTATATACTGAGCACTAAACAGATCAAATATATGGGATTAGAAAAAATAACAAAAGATGAAGTATTTTCAAGATTTTTCCAGTTGTAAATGTTATTCTTTGGAGAAATTTGTGGCTTGCAGTCCCACATATTATGAGATGCAAGCAAGTACTGTGTAAGAAAGGAGGAGAAATACCAAGCCTGCACATTTACAAGCACTTTTGAGCTGGCACATTTCCTTGTTTTCACCTCAATCACTGTTGAATTTGAAGTTGTGCTTCCACAATACTCATCCTGTAGTTAACTATTTTGAAAAAGCTTAGTTATTAAAATCAGATACATCTGCTCTCCCCACACCACAAACTGTATTATGCTGTAAACAAGTTCTCTTTTGCCAATGCTAATATCATTTCTGACATTATATATAATACCCACACAATGGGCCACATCCTGCTCCCATTCAAGTCAATGGATGTTTTGCAATTGTGCATTTATTGGGGGCAGGACCATATAACCTTGTTTGATAGGTCCTGCTTTGAGCAGGGGGTTGGACTAGATGACCTCCTGAAGTCTCTTCCAACCCTAATGTTCTTTGATTCTATGAAATACATACTTTCACAAGAAACCAGAATATTGCTGTTACAGTGTACTGACTAAATACAATAATTTTCTTATAGATTTTAACATGCAATATTTATACATAAATTCTATCTATTTGGTTAAAAAAACCAAAAGGTTAAAATATGTATGAATATGTATATCTTGGCTTGGAAGGATTAGATTTTTATTGGTGAACATCAGTGTCACTGTGCTCACACAAAGCAACAAAAGTTATTTTCATTGATCATTTAAATTTACAGATAAGTGAAGTAAAATAATGCTGCTTGAGAACTTAGAGTTTGTTTTAAGGCTATTTACCATGTATTTTTTGACATCTGATGTTGACAATTTGTATTTTAACTCTTATAAAGCTTTAATCTTTTGAATCTCAAGGTCTACTATAATTAAATAATTGTCTAACCCACCTCCTTAATTTCCCACAACTTTGAAATTTAAATAGATTAAAAATTTAAAAATGTATAAAAACAGATATCAACTGTCAAAGTTATAAAAATATAGAAATTGAAATCTGTGTACAGCACATAATACTCAGGCTAAATATGGGCCTGATCTGTCATACAGTTACTCACATGAGCAAGTCCCACTGAAGTTAATGTAATTACCTGTGTATGTAATGACTGTTCTTGTGTGAACTTGCAGGATCTGGCTTCCTAGGTTTACTCAAATTCTTGAGCAAACATTTCTTTTTTATATGAAATAGGTATTTATACACATATTACTTGCAAAATAAAAAATAAAAACTCTCCAGAGAGGTATTTACTCAAGAGGTTAGAATGAATCTGAATGATCTTTTCTCCTCTGTGGTAAATACTATGCAATGTCTAGAGATAATTATAAAAACCTAATACTATAGTATATTAAAAAATGCCATAAGACATGTACCATGAAGTAGTTCCAGCTTCTCAATTGAATAATTTGAGTTTCATATGCTCCTCTGAACAGTTTTTTATTTTTTAAAGAAAATATGGAAAACTATAGTACTTCTCAGTAACAGGTAAAATCCACCGAAATCACTGAGGTTAGGCAGTATGACAGTGAGGGAAGAATTTGGCCTATGTGTTCGTCATATGCCTGCACACCCTCTATATTATATTAAATATGCATGCATATACACATACATAGATACACGTACACACACACACATAAAATAAGGGCAGAGAGAGATAGGAGGGACAAGAAAAAAGCGGAATGAAGTGGAAAGGCAAAGAGAGAAGGGCTTTTGTTTTGTTTTTACAGGACAGAGTCAACCTCAATTTTGGATTTCTTGGCTTTTGTCACCGTTGCCACACCTTAATGTGCCAGATCCTTCTTCCAGTATAATCAAGCTTAACTTTCCCATTGTCTTCAATGAAGCAGGATTGGCTCATTGTTATAAATGTATTAGTTGGTATCTTAAAACCATGTACGATATTTAAAACGTGGGTCCATCTGAGATAATGAATTTAGGGAGAAAGGTAAATTACTTAAATAGCATTATTAATAATAGCCATTCAAACGGAACCATTATAGTACTTTTTCAAGCTGCTATTGAAATGAATACAAATTCCACTGCTTAATACAATTTTGTTGAAATATTTCCACCTATATTCTTTTAAAAAAAAACTTTTGCAGCTTCAGATATAACACTAGTTATCTGTGATAACTAATATTGTATTTACTAATGAATATTGATTTTTAATTTCCTGTTTGTTATGCATAACATTTCAACCATCGGGTTGAACCATAGGGTTTTAGAAGTATACTACACTGTGTTTTAAAAATCATGTTTACATGATATTCTCATCACAGTAACAAATAATTTTGTTTATATTACATTAAATTAAAATTTATTTTCTTGTGGTTGTTTTCAAGTGGTTATTCTTTGCAGAGTAGCATTTTTCTTGCTACAGTTATAAACCATTCAGGGTCTAAAATGATAGTTTGCCTTTCAGAGAGTAAAGGACATCTGATAAAAAAAATCTTCAACAAATTCAAAAATAAAAACAAATTCATACTACATTTAAGAATAGACAAGTGGTAGCTTAATTTTAAATAAACATGTTCAGGGGGCTGTATCTTGATTAGGTGGATTTCTATATCCTTGGAATACTTACAAAGCAAACCCAATTTCAATCTCTCTGAGAAGGGCAAGCTTTCTTCAGCCAGACTGGATACAGTACTATTCTTCTCTAGATGACCTCTGCTTTCAAACTAAAAGGGCTTAGTCCTGCTTCTGATAGCGTCAAAACAGTATCAGAACATAGAGCAGGAGATGTCACAATACAAATCTGCCCTTGTTTCATATTGTTATTGAGTCTGACTTCTATACAGAAAGAGAGAAAAACAGGAATTTACATTAACAACTATAAATCCATTTTCACTAGGCTTTTCCTTTTTCCTGTTGAAATCCACAAATTAATATAGTAAATTAAATAATTTTGTTTTATTCTCATTTGCTCTTTACTCACTGTTAATTTTGTGATTTAGCTTTTATTTTAATATAATTTTGTCATTTATACCACTGATCTCTTTAGAAATTTTTTTTGGAGCCAGTCAAAAAGTATGTTAAACATAGGAAAATAAAATGATAATGACTGAGGCTGAAAATATATATATATAGGCAAAGTACTGCATTCAAGATATATATTGAATGCATAATTTGCTAATCTAAGCATGTAAAATAAAAAAGCCTATCTTCCCTACCCTCTGAAACACCCTCCCCCCCGCCAAAAAAAAAAAAACAAAAAACCCAAAAAACAAAAACAAAAAACACAAAAAACCTAACCAATAAAAGTCAAATAATATTACAGGTGGAAAAGCTTAGCAAAGACAAAATAAATAAATAAATAAATAAAACAAAGAAGAGCCCACAAGTGTGTCAGGAAAGAACAAAACCTAGCAGACAACACAACAAGAAAAATCCAGGGCTACATCGGATATTAAAGAGAAAAATGATCCACAGGAGAATAGCAACAGTTACTATGAGCTTCCTACAGCTTTCTCTGCCTTTGGATATTTTAAAAAAATTTATTAACCTGACAGCAGGAAACTTTATACAGATTGCCCCCTGACAGGGTGCCAGTTTGGTATAAACACTTTGCTATCTTTTTCTTTAGCATAGGAAAATCAAGAGAGGTGTTAAGTGGTGCCATATGTACATTTGGGCAAATATGACCTCTCCTCTGGCTAGATTGCTCATTCCCATGGAGGACTTGAATAATCATAAGAAGTCCAATAGAAACATCAACTTCTCTTTCCTTTCCTTCATCATGTCTGCTTCCTTTTTAATGTGTGAATGTCTGATGTATTATTAATCTCAAAACATAAACCGGCAAGGTTCTCAATCAAAGGAAATACCAGTTCTCTCACAAATTATCTGTTTACTGTCTAGTAACGTTACTAACAACCAAATTCCCTTTGAAACAGCCAGCCACTTAAGTCACTTTTTAAAGAAACAAATTTGTTTGGTATTAATTTTTTCAAAAAGCTGAAGAGGGGTGAAAAAAAATCAGCTAATTAAGAATGAAGCATTTCAAGATACAAAATCACTCAAACTACAATCTATGATTAAAGTTTATACCCTCTTCACCCCTGTTCCCCAATAATTAGTTACACTGTACATACAAACGTATCATCTGTATGCAAACCTCAATTGACAAACGATGAGATGCACAAACCTCAGCTCACAAAAATTTAACAACACAGTAATTATTAATCCACTGGGATTACTAAGCATTTTCTTTTAAAAAATTAATTACTCTTTTTATCTCAAATGTGATGTTATGGGCAGACATATCGTAAGAGCAATAAGGGATGATTTGTATCCATAAAAGCAATGGAATTAATGATTAAGGCTGAAAAATTTTGTTCTTCATGAGCCCAATCCTGCTTCCCCTGGAAGTAAGGATGTGATCATGTTTTCCTATCTCATCAAAGTCTGCCTTGATTTTTTAACATTAAATACAGTTGTATATACATCCTCTGCCTGAGCTTCTTGCAATACCAAGGATGAGTTAAGGATGGATTTTCTATCTCATCATTTCCTCCTCCTTAGGTTTTAATAGCATAATGTCTTCTTTAGGGTTTAAAGGGCATATTCTCTGTTCATATATGCAACCCCTCATTGACATCAGTGGGAACTCCACCTCAAATCAAGGGAGTATATTAGCCTGAGTCAGAACATTAACATTATTTAAAGATAGATTTATGGTGGATTAAATTTATTACTTTTAAAATTAAAAAATTGTGACTGCTTTTAAAATGTGTTCAAAGAACTGTCTATACATGTACTGGTCGGTCCAAGTATTCTTTAAAAGTAATCTAGTCTGTCATTTAAATAGAGTTTCAAGCTATTATTTTTAGAAATGTTCATTAATTGATCAAGATATCATATTAAGGCATTTTTTAGAAAGTAGATGTTTTACCCTATGTTACGGCACAATCTTGCAAACATGCACAGCATTAACTTTTCTCATGTAAGTAGTCTTGTAAATATCACTTGGGATCCTTGTGTTAATAAAGATGGCCACACACACACATTTGCAGGATTGGGTCCATATACTTTAATAATTACATGAATATTTGACACAATGCCTTATGACAAAAAGGACATCAATACACACTGTAGAAGCTACAACAGATATGCTGAGTAAAATGATATAATGATATTAAGGGAGGAGAAACCTATATATGCAGAGTAAACCATTTTCAAATGATTTGTCTGCTTGAAATAAGGCTATGCTTTTAATATTGAAAGGATCTGGCCCATAATCTGACCTATGAGAACAGAAATTTTCATTTACAAAAACATACACTATACTTTTTTTTTTTTTTTTTGCACTCTTAAAACATTAGATTTGTCAAATGGATCTTCCTGAAACTTGCAAAAATATTTACTTATGGACTGAGACCTTGATAAGCCAAGGTTTTGTGTGCAGGTACATCTTCTGATCCATTTTTAAATCCCCCTTTAAAATAGGGGTCCCGATAGAATCACTGAGACGGACCCTTACATATAGTGATGCAAAGGGTGATGCTAGAATTAAGGTTTCAATATATCTACAGACTAGGTACCATATTAATGACTCTAATGTGAGCTTCCTCACAGTGACCTCTGCTCTGACCTGCAGAGCCCACTGGTTCAAGGAGTGAAAGATAATTTAGTCTTCCATCCTTTGTATCTGAAATGACTCTTGCGCCATAAATTCTAATCAAGCCAGCCCGGATGACAATTTAAAAAAAAAAAAATCACAATGAATGTTTTTCTGCAAAAGAGGCTCTGAGAAGGAAAAGAGATATACAGTGCATTTTCTAGCAAAGCAGAATTATTGTTCTAACTTCTATCTTGTGTCACAAGTACATAATGTCACACGCAAGCACACTTACAAGTAACAATGCATAAAATTCTAAATTCTGCATAACAATCCTGTAAGGAAACCAAAATGTCAAAACTGATTTTTAGTATATAAAAATGGAAAAAACTTTGTTTTATGGAGATACCCAATTAACACACGCATACACACTCACACTAAATATATGCAGCATTAAAGCACAATTAAAAAGCAAAACTCTAGTAAGCCAAACAAAAACATAGGGCCTTTGCTTTCACAGCAAAGCAAGCTTGAGATTTAACTAGAACAAAAGAAAGTGTTGCCAGCAGAGAAAATGTTGGCAATCCATCCTGCAATACTGCAAAATTAAATAAGTAACATTTATGCTAAATGAATATTAGGCTTGATCTTGCATTTCCTGGAAAATCTCTAATTTCATTAAAAGTTTTGGGTGTGTAAAAAAGCAGGATCAGGCCCAAAATGATTAATTTTTTTATCGTTGAGTAAATTGATCTTAATGTGCAAATGTGTCCCTGATGTATCTTCATTATCAGCAACAAAGTTAAACCAGGAATGAATATGGCCCACTCCATTGACTTCAATGGAACTTGGATTAGGCTCTGTGTAACAGGAAGTCCATCAAGTGACTATCATTGGCTTTCATGGAGTTGGATCCATCCTGCACACATTTTTATGTACAGTACATATTGCTTCCATGTCTCCTCTCCATACCAACTATTGAAACTGTATAATGCTAATAATTAAGCTTTTTTCCCCCATTATCATATTTTATCAGAAGGATTTAAATAGTTTACAATAAGTCATCAAGATATCGAATGAACACCTTGCAACTGGAGCTTGCTCTAGTAAGGACTCTCAGATTTGGCCCCCTGTCATTAATTTGCAGCACAGTGCAACATAAACCTAGTTGATTTAAGAACAGCACTCTACCAAGAAAGTCAATGACTTACTAAACATTCTATGCTTCTATTTGGCTCTTAGCATAAAGAAGTCATGATTGAAATAGGAGATAACTCTTGTTCAGTATTTCCAAGAATAAATAATGTGCCACTTAATATCATACACAATTACCTGACCTCATGTTACTCAACGAAATCTGGATTTATATCTCATAAGTGTACTGCAGCTTTTATAACTCTGCAAGTTAAGCAAAATGTTACTTTTGATGTAATATATTACAGAACACTCAAGTCTTTTCAATGACATTTTGCACTTGCAACAGCATCTCTTATCTTGTTTTCCCACTGTTGTTTAGCATGATTCAAACATTTAAAGTTTTGCATATATGTATTCTCTAAAGATGTCAAAAGTCCATAGACATAAACCTACGAGGTTGAGTTTAAGTAAGACACACAATATAAAAAAAATTACAGGACAGACTTTTATTTCTAGAAACAAACAAAAAAGCAAAGGCATTAGTAATAACTGGTTTTATCACCACTTTAAGGTGACTCTCCCATAAAGGCAAAGGGCCATCCTCAGCCACTGTAAATCAGCAAGTACACCAAGTAAGGATCTGGCTCAGAGTTTCAGACTGGAATTGCTTAAATTTGTGGAAAAGCTGCCTCTACTTACACTTCCACTCCTGATGGCTGAAAAGCTGATGCCATCATCTCCTCTGCCATGGGTGGTGAAGTGTACATTTGGGAGACAGGATTAGGCCAAAAGTTCACTGTGCATCTTCATGTGCCAAAAAGGAGTATGCTCAATCTTAATCCTGTATCTCCATCACCTGAAACTGGGCTTGCTGCTGGAGAAAAGCCATTTCTAATACTAGTTGCTCTATGCTCTACCAAACAAGATACAAATATCCATTGCTCCATTACTCTGAGATACTGTAATAAAGGGAGAGAGAGCAAGAGAGAGAGAGAGAGAGTGTACATGCACACATAGGCCAGAGGTATCTCATCCCCATTTTTCCATCAGTAAACAATGATATACTGTAGAAAATGGGGGAAGCATTTTCTAACACATTTTTGAAGGATACAGGTACTTAGAAAGATAATAACAAACATGTCTGCCAAAAGAAAACTAGGTGTCAAGTAGAGACACTGGTACTTGATGTTGAGGAAAACACTATCTGTGCCTAAACTATTCAAACTGTGATAAAATCAGTTCATCTGTATGAAAAATATTGTCCAGGAAATTCTGCTAAGCTTAGCAAGACATGGGAAGATCAAAATGCTGGTAATTCAAAGTAAACTAGCACACCCACTTATTCCAAAATTTCCCCAAAATTTGAAGAAGGCAATCTGTGTAACTTTCATCTTTGGGCCAGTCTCCTCACATCACTTCTTAAAATGCTCCTCCTTACCAGGTATCTGGCAAATGTCCCCACAGCATGTACCAAATACTCAATAAGAAACTCTGAGAATGTTAATATTGTTTCATATGAAAGAAAATTACATGAGAAATAATGCCAGTTTTTGCATAAATTTATGCAAATCCTAAACATGTAGAATATAAGAGTTTGCAAAGTAAGGCCCAAAGTGTGCATTCCTAACATGCCATTCACATTTCTGAACAGAGAAGCTGCTCTAAAATAGCATTATATTTTGGGTGACATATTTTTCAAAGAAAGCAATTAAACAATGAATCGCTTAATAAATTAAGTGTTAGATCAGCTGAATAACTCTCAAGTGCCTTAATTTTAAATAAGTTCATCCAGTTTCATGCTGCCGAATTGTCCCATTGTCCTCCCAGAGCCACAACTCTTTACTAGTAAAGGTTACTGCTTAAAGGTAACACCTAGATAAATGTTACATAGTTCACTTTGAGGTAGTTAAACTATTTGCTCCTACTTATGATTTACTTTGGTGACACCTTGTTAGAAGTATGAAAGCAAAGCAGCAGACACCTTAAACTCACAAATAAGCACTCATGTACAGTGTATTTACTTGCATCTTTTTCATTATGGTTTGCAGCTACGCAAAATTAATAATTTACAATCAAAAAGGAACAAAGATTACTATACATTATTTTTACCCTATACAGCAACTATAAGGAAAGTACTTAGGAGCTCTACAATGGTATTTAAACATACAAAAATGACAACGACTCTGGGATATCCCACCCTTTATTATAAAACCTGATTAACCTAAAGCATACAGCATAACCAAACAAAACCAGACTGTAAAGATGTATTGGTAGTCTCAGGTTAAATACAAATTTTCAGGATGTTGTCATACCTTGAGATATTTTATATTAATTTATTGCCCCCCTAAACATCTGATCAAATAAAATACATGAACATTCTTTAAGATATTTAAATCACCAAACACAAGCATTAGCCCTCTGAATTTTAGACATCACAATTCTTCTCTTGATGAAATGGACTAAAATGATTATTGTATGGAATTTGAACATTCAAACTGCTAATGGAAATTCTGTTTTCCATGGAAACAAAACATTATTTGGGGGATGGGGGGGCTGCTTAAAAATGTATGTTATATTCTGCAGTGGTCACTACTGTATTCTAGAAATTAAATCTTAACATTTTATTTCATTCTCTTTAATGAAGTTACTTAATAAAATATTATGTACAGTATGTGTGGCTTCTAATAATATGAAAGGGCACCTTTTAAAAAGAAAATTGCATATATTTTTGTAAAGATCGTTTTGCGGTTTCCTACTAGATCTAAGGTATAGACATCTGAACATTGCTACAGTTACCGTATAGATCATGAAATCAAAACTTAAATCTCAGATGGGATCTCTCTCAAAGCTGCATTCCCTTGTAAACAAGATCTTTTCCCCTTCAAGTTCCAGCTATGAGAATTTGTAAAATGTAAGAATGCACTTTAAGATTTTTATAAAGTCCCAAATGTATATAATTAAAAGGAACTCTTTCAGGAACAATTGCTCTAAAACCAAAATGTAACTATGTGCCATGTAGTGTGCTCCAGCACAGACATCTATCAACATCTATCACTCAGGCATGCGCCTCAACTATTCTGCTCTCTTTTCTGATTAGAGATCACAGTTGCTTGAGTTGGCTTACAGAGTGTCATCCGTTTGAATGACAGATGTCTATTCTGGAGTGCCACTCTCAGTGCTCTTGTTTTGGATACGAAACAAATACAACTGAAAGGTTATGTTTTCATTTGCCATAAGATACAGTGTAAACATGCATTTTCTCCCTCCATACCCTTTGAAAGAAATATTTTATTTCTAATTTCAGTTGTAAAAGTATTACAATCCTCATTGTAATCCTCACTGCATCCTTTTTTTACCTAGTACAGAATGTTTTCTATGGACATTTTTCAGTTCTCTTCTCTCCTAAATTTCACTTTACTAGATGTAATGACAACCCTTTAGTTTACTTCATCCTCAGAAGGGACGGTGAGAAACTGAAATGCTGGAGTTAACACGTAGGCAATAAGTGCTAGTAAAATATCACAAGAAAGCAGGATTGCTTATTTGTGTTTATACTAGAGACGGTTAAGCAGGAGAAAATATGCAATGTCTGCAACTTGCATAGAGTAAGTTCATTGTTGACAAAAGTTTTCAGGACATGACACTGTCATTCTGTCACCCAGTTTAAGTCAGAGCATATGGCTGTACACCTGCAGACTTCAAGCTACCCCCTGATATTAGAAAATTAAGTGAACCAAAAAAAAAAAGGGGGGGGGGGGGATTACTCTTCCGGACAAGATGGTAACACTGAAATGAAATACCTAGACAGACTTACCGAAGAGCTTGCTGGGAGAGTCCTCGCTGTCATTTGATTCTACAGGCGCAAGCAGGGGCTCATTCAGCTCGTTGTCTGAAGTAGCTGCCTTGTCCTCACCTCTCAACTCTGCATTCATTTCACTCCGCAGTGACAGCAAGGGCTTACTGACTTGTCCAGCTATCATTGGATCCTAGAATGGGGGGGGGGGGAAAGAATGAGGGGGGAAAAAGTGGCAGCTTTGGTGTGCGTATATTCTCTCCCACTCCCCCTCTCTCTCTCTCACACACACACTCTCTTATCTCTTGCTGCTCCTGCTGTTATTGCTAGCTGCAGTCAAGTGAAGAGCTATTACAGATCCAATGAGTTTTCCATTACTCCCCACCCTATTAAAGCTCAACTAGCATGTGAGAGATTCAGGATGCTTTGGAGAAAAACTTCTACCAAAGCAACATAACCAACACAGCTTTAATTGTCGGATGTGTTTTTTGTGTGTATATTTTTACACCTTCCTCTTTCCTTAACGTGGTAAGAAAATAAAATAGCTGCAAGTGTGCTCCAACAATACAGAATAGCAGCACCTTAGATATGCTCCAAAGGGATTTCAAGAAGCATCCTCACTTGAATAACATTAACCAAATCATACACAATGTTCATCATTCAAATGTTTTAGTGAAAATATAAAACAACAAATAGCCGTTTTACCACATACAATCAATACAGATATTTTTGTTCTAACCATTCTTGCCTTTGGGATACTGTGCTCCAAAAGCCCATAAACACACTTTCTTTTTTTTTTTTAAAAAGCAAAATATACAGATATAAATTTTTTAAAGATAAAATCAGTGAAGATACTTACACAGTGTTTGCAATTATTCTTGTATTTGGGACATTATAATCCCATAAAATATTATATATATTAGTTAAATTGGTTCTTGATGATTTGGATCTGTTTTATCTTCAGCTCATTCAGAGGGCATTTTGGGATCAGATATTATTTCCAAGTACACTCTACCATTCCATTTGCAAACTAAGATGTATAATATCGTTACAGCACAGAAACCAGACTCAAAAGCAAGAAAAGAAAAGAAACAAGTGACCTTGTTGCGCTATCTGGCAGCTATTTATTGCAAAGTTCATGCCTAAATGGTTCTTATGCAGAGAACAGGTGACCAGCGTGCAAGTAGGTTGGTTAGCATGTTCCCTATGTCCCATCATCACATTGGTCGATGTTTGCCTATGGGTTTTTTAATGTATTCATGTCTGAAAAGTGAATTTGATATGACACATGATAATCTATGAAAATGTTAATCAATACAAATAGTTTAAGCTGTCATCAAATGCACTTCTTTAGTCAATACTCATATCACTGAAAACAATGTCACTGTCACCAGGGCTTAATTTGCACAGCACTTAAATATTGGACTCTGTGCATCAATGCACTCCTCTTCAAATACTGTAGGTAAACACATTTTCTCCCTATTTAAGGCTGAAGCACTCAGTCCGCATTTAGCTGAGCTGAATCCTCCTTTTTGAATACCTTGATAGGTCCACTGGAGGGCAAAATTAATACTTAATTGAATCTCACAGTCATCAAAATAATCAATACTTTTTTATTATTTATTCTTTACAGTCTGTTGACTGTTTCAAACCTCTGAGGGAATGGTGGAAAGGATTCATGGCTTTGAAACACTGTCATTTAACAAAGTAATTTTCAGTGGGGCATTAGGGGTTGTGAAACATATAATAAAACAAAAATGGTGGCTTATAATAGGAAGAAAGAAAAGAATTATATTTCTGCCATCTAACAAAACAGGATAAATAAAAAAGCAAGTGCAGGGAGAGGGAGAAAGGAGGGGGAGAGGGAGAGAAAGACTGGCTTTTGAAGGGTTTTATCATATCAAGAGCAGAGCTGAGCTTTCATAATGCTGACATTTCTCATCCTGACAATCCTAAACAAGTGGAAAGGATGAGATCGCAGATATCATCTTTCATCACATTCTCCAGCTTAAGAACCAACATGGCAGCTTCTCTCCCCTTTACACCGTTAATTACTAAATAAAATACTGCTCTCTGTCAGCATTAGATTATTGCAGATAGCAACCAAAAGCATTACTCCACTGTTGTTTTTAAACCAATG
Source organism: Emydura macquarii macquarii (assembly GCF_026122565.2). Lineage (NCBI taxonomy): Eukaryota > Metazoa > Chordata > Testudines > Chelidae > Emydura > Emydura macquarii. Next base: position 10,143,361 of record NW_027131400.1, read on the forward strand.
ATACCTACCTTGAACTCCTCAGCAAATAAATTGAGCTTATGTCTACATATTGTAAATATATGAAATATAATCAATTTAATCAATGTGGTCAATCCACATTGTCAGGCTAAATTACAGGTGATTTATTAACATTTTATTTACTGTATTTATTAGCTGGTAAAAATCTGAACATGATTTAGGTATTTTTGAGGCAGATATCCAGAAGTTCTTAGATTTTTTTTGCTAATTTTATAAAAACACACTAGTTATACCATACACTTATATAACATTATATACAACAGCTGCGTTTTTTATTTTTATATGTTATAAAAAGTACTTCTTAGTTGATTCTCAAATGAAAGGTCACCTGTGGAAGTCAGATATATTGTTTCAAAGTATTTGGTGATAATTCTGCCTTCAGTTACATCTGTTCAATCCCACTGAGTTGATCAGATTTGTGCAGGTATAATCCTGGACAAAATCTGACTCTTTGTATCATCAAAATGCTTTTGGGAGAAGCTAATGCTGCCCACACCGGCCCACATTGCTAATTTGAGATTACAAGCAATTTAAGAAAGAGAACTGAGCCAGTTGTTTTCCATGCTAAAGTTCTGAGGTACCAAATTTTCAAAATGAGTTTATAAAGAGTGGAGAATAATAAGGAAAACATTATAATGTCACTGGGCAAAATCGGACCCCACTTAGATTATTGACAAAACTCCCATTGACTTCACCCAGATCAGGATTTCACCCATTGTGTACTCCAATCGTACACACTCAACCTGGAATAATTTGTTCATTTTGGTTATCATCTTTCAAAAAGTTACAGCAGAAATAGAGGGGGTTCTGAGATGTGTGATGAGAGACTGAAGAGTTTAGGACTGTTACCTGAGAAAGATGAATAAGATGGGACATGATCAAAGTCTACAAGATAATGGGCAGAAGGTAGATCAGGAACTACTCACCCTGTCTCATTTCACAAGAACAAAGAAACTGAATTAAATTGAAATGTAGCAAATTATGAAATGATGAAAGGAAATAGTTTTCCACACAACATACAGTTAGCTTGTGGAACTCATTGCCACAAGATATTAGAGACCAAGAGTTTAGCAAGTTTAAAAAGAATTAGACATTTATATGGATAAACAGAATATTCAGAATTCTGATAGTTATTATTAAAACAGAAGCTTTAGAAACAAAAGCCAATGGACTCCGTAAAAATGAATTGACATCCTCTACCCTTGTCCATAGTGTAGCCCCCAGTTTGCATCCAAAGTGGCCTTTTGTGCCAACTGTTACACAAATCATTGGTCTTTTCAATAAGCACAGAGGGTGTGCACAGGTCTGCTTTGTTGGCAGACCCCTTCACACAGCCCTTATGTAGGGCCTAAAACCCTAGTCTAGACAAGGCCTAAATGAAAAAAAGGATAAGAGTAAAAAGAGTAAGGGTGAGAAGGGCAGGGAGGGAGTTATGTAAAAATTTGCTTTAAATTAACAGATATAATTACGGTTCCGAGTTGTCATCAGGCCTACAACTGCATTTAATCAAATAGAAATGTGCCTGTTTCATAGTGATTTTATGGGTAGTTAAATACCATTATGATATCTTTATCAAATCAAATTAAAAGTAATATATGCAACAAAGGCAAATCCTAATTCCAATACACAGTGACCGGACTGTGTGCTGCAAAAGTCTATGGAGGCTTGAGGGTGAAGAAAATAACTTGTCCTATAAGTTACTCTATGGCTGTAGCCACAGAGTTCCAAGAGCCTCTATAGCGCCTGTTCTTTCCATGGGGGAGTGGCCAGCTGATTGACACAGCCACACATCCACCAGCCCACTCCTCCTTTGCTCTGCACATAGCCCCCAGCTCCCTATGCCATGCCCTGGAATACAGTGAGTCCATGCACAGCAAATATCTATGGTGGGAGGGGATCTGGGTCCAATGCACTGGGCCCCAGCATTCTGTTCCACCACACAACACAATCAAAGTGGATCAGGATTCCTCACAGTCATGGAGCACATGTTGCATGAGAAGGCAGGATATGCTCCCAAATGTCTTTGGACATGACTTCCATTCTTTATCTTTTTGAAGGTTACAGGATAATATTATACTGTACAGCCTAACACAGGAAATGGTACAGATCACAATACACATCATGTGCTACATAGTAAGTTTTAGCTTTCCATAAACAAACTGAAAAACCTAGGAACGTTAAGATAAAGCAGCATGAAGAGCACAGTATGTGGAATAATTAGGCAGAAGAGAATAAAGTGGTTATAGCTCTACTGAGGATTCTGCTAACATCATAAGCACAAGTCGCCAAAAAATATCGTGAACAAATTACCCATAATTCAAAATATACCCATTGTTTATTCTGCATATGGCTGTAAATTCCGGATTCATCCCATGGACACAAACAGCTAAAGATCATTCCATGTTTAAAATGATACTTCCCAGTCACTCCCTGTTACTTGCCCTGTACCATGGCTTTCTGTTGCCAATTTTATGCACTCATCAGTTCCTACTGCTGCTTTTCTTTCTCCAATCACCTTGCTAGCACTAGATCCCACACCTCTGCTGTACTGACCATTCCTAAGAGATTTTCTTAACCCAGGCTGTTGTGCTTAATATATTAATTATCAAATAAAATATGGTGGTCTTGTAAATACAAATGATCATATACAGTCATTCATTAGAATCCAAGATTTTAAATTACTTCCCTTTGAAATACTGCCTCTAAATGAGGAGAACTTCTATTGCTATTTTAAAAGCCATGCCCTTCACTTCCATGTTAAGGAAGAGCGGTTAGCAACCAAAGAAAACTTATAAAGGAAATTATATGTTGTGTGTGTGAATCCTGCCCCAAGCAGAAAGCTAAAATGGGACTATGATTTATATAGGGCTTAGGTAGGCTCTCAACATGGTGGAATTTCACCCTTTTGTCCAAGTTTTACTTTTGTTTACAATGGCGTAACAGCAGAGAGCTGCATTATTAATGTCGTTACTCATTTCTTTTTTTATTTAAATAAGATGAATATTAAAATTTGCTTTCACTTTATTCTGCCCTTAATTTTAAATTATTTGCTTTATATTTCTATAAATACATGTAAAAATATCCTTTTAAAGTATATCCATAATTTCTTTATAACTTAGCCAACTTTCATTTATAGTATCTGTACTAACTTTTACTGAAAAAGCTACCTTATTTTAGAGCCTTACTTGTCACAACAATAAAGCTGTCCCTGTTTACCTCAGAAGTTTTAAAAGCAGCAGCAGCAGCAAAGAATTTATATTTAATAAACCAATAGCAAGAACCATTATAACAATTAAAACATGTCTGTCATCAGGTTAAAAACTGGTATAATGTAAAAATAAATCCTTTTTAAAAAGACATATCTCATTACATTATACTTCCTGAGATGATTACCAAGTAGTCTACTAAGGCCCTGAGCCTGTAATGAGTTCTGTCTGGGACACACTCAAGAGAGTTATTTTACTTTGATACGACAGCTCCCAAGAAACCAATTTAGCTTAGGAATGTCTATAAACAAAAGGTGTATCACTTTAACTACACAAAAGCAGTGCTGCCCTCTTATTATGGACATAGTTATAGCAATCATACTAGTGTAGCTTATTTCCGGATGGGAAGGGGACTAAGCTATCACAGTGCAATTGTATATTTATAATTGTGTCCACACGAGGGGTTGTACTAATATAGTTATTTTGATGGGGTGAAAAATCTCACTCCTAATCAAAATAGTTTTACCAGCAGAAAATCTGTATGTAAACTAGGCCTCAATGATGTCAGTAAGTGACAATGAGTTATGACTTCACAGGGACATAAATGGCTAAAATTCCACTTTATGAGAATACACTGGATGGGGCCTAGTCATGAAATAGTTTGTTATCAGATGTTAAATAGGTGTACCATTCTGAGCATGAGTCATGGAATCACAGAATCACAGGGTTAGAAGGGACAGCAAGGGTCATCTAGTCTAACCCTCTGCCAAGATGCAGAATTGCTTGTGTCTAAACCATCCAAGACAGAGGCTATCCAGCCTCCTTTTGAAAACCTCCAGCAAAGGAACTTCCACAACTTCCTTACGCAGTCCGTTCCATTGTCCACCTGTTCTTACAGTTAGGAAGTTTTTCCTGAGATTTAATCTAAATCTGCTGTGCTGTAGTTTGAACCCGTTGCCTCTTGTCCTGCCCTCTGTGGCAAAAGAGAACAACTTTTCTCCATCTTTTTTATGGCAGCCTTTCAAGTATCTGAAGTATCCACTGTCATATCCCCCCTTAATCTCCTCTTTTCCAAACTAAACATACCTAGTTCCTTCAGCCTTTGCCCATATGGCTTGCATTCCATCCCTTTGATCATCTTTGTTGCTTGCCTCCGGATCCGTTCCAGTCTCTCTACATTCTTTCTATACATTGGTGACCAAAATTGGACACAGTACTCCAGCGGGCCTAACCAGCCCTGAGTAGAGTGGTGCTCTCACCTCTCATTGACTTTAAGGCCAGAAGGAACCACAAGGCTTTTCATAGAGTAATTGTAAAATAAAAATAAGAAATAAAGATCAAATTCCAAATAAAATATATAATAAATATGAAAACCAGTCTATCTTTATGCCTGTATTTTAATCAGTCCATTATTTTATCTCATTAAGTGATTTCAGAATGTATTTTTAAATGGTATTGTAATCAGGACAGTTGAAGTTTTCCACCAGGATTTATTTTATAAAGTGTTGTCTAAGGAAAGGATTAATTTAATTGGTTTTTGACATAATTTAATAAAGCTTTTAGTATCTCCTTTTCCCTTGATTCATCCACAACTTAGTATCTGGGCCACCACCTTATCACCACTAGAGGCACCATAATACTAAATTATTTTATGAAGAAGAGCACCTCTTACTGGACATCTTTGCAATTGTCACCTTCTGCTGCCCTAAACATTGTTGTGTCTGCTACTGCCACTTTATCATTGGTATCCTTTCTCTGAAATATCCAAAGTTATGACTATGATACCCTATCTAAAACAACTCCAACACCCTCTCCCAAATTTCAACTTACTATCTACCCTTTCTTTCTTCAGCAAAATTCTGGAAAAAATTATCTTCTCATATCTTTCTACACAATCACCTTAACCACTTTTAGCCTAGTGTTTCTGTAAGTAAAATGAGCATGACAATTGATATTGGGTTAATGACCTTCCTTCTAGGGCCACAAATCTCCCTCTTTAAACCCATATTTGATTTTATTAAAACACAAGCTACTTTCAACCATTCTCTCTTTCTATAGTGACTTGAATAAGAAGCTGATGTGTCCAAAACATTCATCTCCTGATATGAACTGCATCTTTCAAATTATCCCCTCTTTAGTTCTACTGAAGGCTTTATATTAATTATCTTCTTGTCTCCTCCACCCTGGACATTTTCAAGAGTCTATTCTTCTTCCTTTTTCCATCTTCCCTTTCTCTGAAATGTCTCATAGTTAGCTTCAACCTTGGCATCATTTTTCTGCAGATGACGTTCAGCTCTGCATCTAACATCTTCGCTGTACTTAAAGGGGTAGTGTCTCGTTAAAAGTAATTTTTAAAAGACATATTTCCTATCAATACCCACGTTGCTAAAAATACCTAATATTATTTAAACTGAACAAATTTTAGAAGTCTAATTTACTTTTCACCATTCATACTGTTTCCATTTTGCATTTTTCTTAGCTTAGTCAGTGAACATAGGTGAATCCATTTCACTTTTGGTTTTCTAGGCAAAATCCTTTTCATAAACAAATACAATCCTCATAGTAAAATACTGCACATTTTGGATGCAAATATTGCAATGTTTATTCATCTAAATGAATTCACTGAAATGTTTATTCACCTAAAAATGCTGTTTCTATTGGAAATTATCTTGGAAACATTCCTTTTAGCTTTAGATTTTGTAAAATCCTTAAAAAACAAAAACATTTACTTTCAGTTAAATTTGTCTTGGTATTGTCCCTTTAAGTGCTGTTCCAAGTACAAGACATACGTTGAGCTTGCCTTCAATAATAAAAAGCACAGCAAACACATTTTAAAATAATGAACAATTTTCACACACACACACCCCACCCCGATAAAAGTAAGGGTGAAAGATAGAATCCTACACAACAGATGGTCTGGAATGCACTCCAATACCATGGTGGTGGACACAAAATAAGAACCCGAATACAATAGAAGTGTAGTAATTACATTCTAGCTCAAAACATGTAAATATAAATCCACTCAGACATATTAACCCCCTAAGCCAGATGACAATACCTGTGGTTTCCTATGCCAAGTAAGTTGTGAATGGTGACTCCACAACAGACAAAACAGTTCAGGAGAAAAGTTAACTTGTTACAGAAGACAGCATTGGTCCCAGCTCCAGAACAGCAAGTTGCGGAGCTGCCCAACGAGGAGATAACTCATGCAAATTAATTCCCTATCTTCCCACTCTCCACAATATACCCTATCCACTCCTCACCTTGGACCACACAACCTGTAGGAATCACTTGCCCTGACATACACTCAGTGCAATTGGCCTAGATGTTCTACTTCCAATGCTGTCCCTATGGAGTTGAGGTAACTACTCCTCTGAGTGACTGCTGGGTAGAAGGAGGAAACAGCTCTAGACCTGGCCTCCCATTACCTAGGCTACACTTTTTTTTATTTAATTACAGTATCTGGGAATAGAGAGCATTGTCATGCCCTACCCAATTATTAAATTTTCTTCCTCCTGGTATGTATCACTGCATCCCTACAATTGTGGGATGAATTATTCATTCGAAGTGCATAACCTTATCTTCCTGTCCCAAGCTAGCAAGATCCTAAACATCTTAGCAGGACTAAGGCCAACATTTATTACCTGACTGAGTGACATTTAGTTAACTGGAAAGAGCAGGAACAGCGGGGCTCATGTTCAGATCTCAGAGGCCTGCATAGAACCATAGGCCAACAGCCACAGAGACTATTATTCTTCTGAACTGTCATCAACATTCCTGAAATATTCCATGTTATCCCAATTTCCTTGAGTCCCACATACCAAGCCTTTCTGCTCTAGGAACTCTGTGCTGAGAGGAGTTTCTCTTGTTTTCTTTTCTCCTTTCAACAGGGACTGCTCTTTTGGTAGGGTGCACGCTACACAAGCTGCCTACCCTGCTCTTCTTCTATACTCACACAGCCCCCTAACAGGTTCCTTGATGCTCTGCATGTGCCTCTCACTGGGCTACCGAAAGTCAGATCTCATTTACATAGCCATCACATCTTTCGGAGGCAGGCCTGCTACTCTACTTCTGCTATCTTCAGGGGCCTCCATTTCCTCAAAGATATGTCCCTCTTCACCCCTGAATTCTTCCCTTGTATCCTCATCTCTCTCATTCCATTTCCTTCAGGTCTTTGAACTCCACATCTACATTTACCTCACTAGCTACTACTCTCCAGGCTCTTCTCTGTCCATCCTGCTGTCACTCTGGCTCCCTTCCAGATCTCAGAGTCTGCATTAGAAATGCTGTTCCTGCTCTTCCTTCATCTTGTTCTGTCCATGCCTCCCCTTGCCCCTCATGTGCTTCCCATCCCTCTTGTCCTACTGTGCTCCTCATCCAGGGCCCCTTTGTCTTCCACTCAACAGAAACTCCCTCCTTTCTTCCTCTCCCACCTCTCACTACTCCTTTCTCCAGCTCCTCCACTGTCAGGAGTAGGAGGAAATGGGAGTAGACACTGGTGAACAACCAGCAGGGGAAGTGAGTGTGCACGCACATCTACAATATCCTCCTACCAGCCTGGCATTGGTGCGGGAGAGTGGCATCTAGCAGGTAGGAAGTTAAAGCTTGGAAGAAATTTTGGCTAGCTAGCCAAGAAAGCTGGAAGTGACTGCTGGGAGACCAAGGAGCCGGAAAAGAGGTTAGAAAGCCAGAGCCCCAGACCATGAGTCAGAGGCAACACAACAGAGAGGAAACAAGCAGGAAGATACTGAACAGGGCCACCATGCATAAGCGCTGGGTCTAGAAGCCTGACTCTTCCACCAATGTCACCCTTACCCAACCTCAGCTGGAAGAAAGAGAGAGAATTTGGGGAATTACAAAGAACAATGGGGAGAATTTAGTTAGTAACCAGAGAGAGAGAGAAGTAATGTCAAACATAATAGACCATCTGGAAAATTGGGTCTGTTTTGTGGCTCTGATTATAAATAAACATATTAACATTAACCTAAAATTCTACAAGAATGTGCATGCACAACCTCCACTGGCCCTTTCAGCCCCTGCTTATTTGAAGATTTATTTGAAAATTTTTCCTTATCAGGATGGCAACTATGGATTCTGCCTTCAATAAACACGTGCTCAAAGATTTTTATCCAGTTATTCATCAAACCTATAAAAAATTAACCGCTCTCTCCTGATATAATAAACAGATGCCACAGTTGTCAGGAAGGATTGAATAAAGATGCTTTGATACCAAAAGAGAGGCCTCTCACTTGAGTTGAAGTGATTAAGTATCAAGCTGTTATAGTCTTAGGGTCAACCACTACTGGGAGACATGATCCTCTGCACCAAGCCAGAGAATTACTCTCAGATGAGTGCTCTTACACTGTATTCTGGTGGTTCTGCGGAACGATTTGGTTTGAGGGTTTTATTTGTTTGTTTGTTTGTTTTTTGGTTGACTGATTTATCTTTTGTGGTCTGTGCACAAGGTCTCCCAGGTTTGGATTCATCCTTTCTTTAGGCCATCCTAAAACATACACTAAAAGCTCCTCCTTATATCCCAGCAACATTAAGAATATTCTTTCTGCATCAAGTATTTAGTTCACCTTTGTAGTTTGAGGAACTGCCTCCTTTGGAACTAAGAACTACAAAACCTACATGGATGATGGGCACTTGTCTTTCCTGGGGGAAAGTTAGATCACCAGTATTGCCAACCTCAAACATTTGAACATCAGGAGACTGGCTTAAAAATCATGAGATACATATATGTGACCAGAGACAGAGAGAGAAACTGCCTCAATAACCCATTTGTTAGGGCACTCATCCAAGATGTGGGATACCCAGGCTAGTCAACTGCCTGTTCTGAATCCCAGGTGAGTATCTTAACCACTAGCCTATTGGCTATTCTGGGACTTGGAATGGGGGGGCCGTGTCCCTCTCTCTTTTTCCACCAGAAATTCCATTGGACTTGAGAAACCTTCCCAACAAAAGTTTTATTGAAACCAGTATGTTTCCACAAAACATTTTGATTTTGACAAATCAGCATTCTTCCACTACAAAATGTTTTGTCCCTCCCAAAAAGAGCCAACCAGTTTTATTATCTAGTACTATCAAGATGTGAACACTGCTTTTGCAAACAGTTCACACTCCAATCCAAACCATGTTTGAAGCTGCTTTTACCGCTCTTGTGCCTGATTCCAAGTCACATGCTGGCAGGGCCTAACTCAACTAACTTTTAAATAGACAATCAGCCCTTAACCAAAACACCCTATCCAAAAACCAACCAAGTATCCAGAACCAGATCCAAGCTTTACAGCTAGCCTCAGTCTATAATGTGTGAAAAGGCCTGGATCGACTCATCCCCAACTTTGAAGGACTTTAAAATTTTAATCCAAATTTTGCTGCTCAGGCCCAACTCTGGCTTTTAATGCTGTTGATGTGATTAAAGAAGTTGTCATCTCTTGGAAGCTGCTCAGTCTGTCTCAACCTGCTCATCTCACTGTACTAATACGCAATGCAGGAGTCACAGGGGAAATACGTAAAGACCTTGCTCTCAAAATTGGCCTTCCCAACCCTCTGCAGCTAATGGAGAAGCACAAACCTATACTCTCTCATTTCTTTTCTATACTCACTCCCTTTACAGTGATTTATATCACAGCAATGTCTCTTTTTGGAAGTATGAGACTGAAATCTTCATCTGAACCCAGCCATATACATTTTTTTCTTCAAAGACAAAAGGCACCACTTCACTGCAGTTTGTATCCACTACCTTAGGAGCTAGCATCCCAAACCTTTTCTCCTATGCTGGCTGTCATGTCTGACAGCAAAACCTGCTGTTAGAACTGCTAAACACACTTATTACTGCAATAAATACTGCAGAATAACACCACCATTCTCTCCATATTTCTAAGCCTTTCCCATTTGTAAAATGTGTGCAATTTTTTTTTTTTTTTAAATCTTTGTAGTTGGTTTTTGGAGTTATTTTTCTTGGTAGCAGGTCTATATCAACAGCTGGGCTCCACAACCTCCTTTTCAGATATCAAAATATTAATTCATAATTAAATATTTATTTAAATGAATTTAATATATCTTTACCTAGCATACAAGTATGAACAAATCATCTACAAGAGCATTTGTTTTTGTTTAAGAAGTTCAGGCTGATTGTGCTTCATGCTTTTGGGAATGGGTGCTAATCTACCAAAAGATGTATGTATGTCTGCAAATTCCCAAGATGCCTTGCTTATTGTGTCAGGTGTGTTATGTCAAATGTCACATAAAGTAGCAATCCTGTGCAGCAGGCTTTCAGGTACACTTTAATACAAAGCAGCGAACAAACAGCTTTTTTGTTGAATGTTTTACAACAGCAAAAGAGCACACGCACACACTCACATTTTGAGGGGCAATTACAGTGACTGGATTATCAATCAGCAAAAGAGTGAGTCATTTCTCAGGTATACTAGTATTTTCCTATACAGATAATGCTATTCCATACTGTGCACTTATAAGAAAAAGTAGTAATTGCAATTATTGGTCACTGTTTTCCTATTTCTTCTTGAGGAAAATCCTTGCAAACAATGTATTTTAAGAGGAATAGGTTAAAATCTGATCAAAGCAAGAGTGGTGCCATTCCAGTGGCGTATTTTGTTGCTTGCCCTTGTTTTTGCAAACTGGTGAATGTTCTGAGTTGTTCAATTTCACCTTTAAAGAGTAACTAGCACCACTCTCCTTAGAGAACATGAAGTGGCAAATGCCTTTGAGTTCCTTCTGTTTGAAACTGCAGAAAAACCTTTCAAAAGATTCTTCTATTGCCTTTTGTATTTATAAACATATTTTTAAAGAACAGGGGGCCTGATCTTGTTCCTACTTAAGTCAATTTGGAAAGTTGCCATCTACATTGATAGAAGCAGGATCAGACCCAAGATCTGAGATAGTGAAGAACAACAATCTAGGCTAAGAGCCTGATCTTGCAGCTATTGATATCAATGGCAATGCTCCCATTGATTTTAATGATAAAGGACCAAGCCCCAAATGAGGTTTGGTTTTAGTTACTTTAATAAATTTAGGGCCATATCAAAATCCCTAAACATCAATCTCTTAAACATTATTTTTCAACCTGGTCAACATGTGCATCAGTCTTTTGAATCCATTTCTAATAAGCAGATATGGCTTTCAAACTATAACCAGAAATCTTTTACCACAGAATAGCACCCTAAAAATACTTTACAAGACACTCTTTTTGCGACATACAGGATTACACAAAACAGGCACAAAACCCTTGTAAAATCCATGTGTCTGGACATACCAGCTTACACAAAATGAAGACAGATACACCTGAAATTACTTCAAAGTGCTACAAAAACAAACATGAGAGTAAAATAAACATCTATATAAATGTAAAATATAATACTGTTTTGATCAAAATCTGGTATTGTTTGTTCACTGCACTTATTTTTTCATATAATTACCAGAAGAGAAATGTATTTTGTCATAATACGTACTAGCAGTATTGATGGTCATTTTTTAAAAAGGAGAGGCTGATTTCTGCATTTGTGAATACCCCTGGATTTGTGCATTAAAAACGATTTAGTGTACATGCAGTTTGATGCAAATACCCACCTAGGTATCCTTTAACAAGCGTATGTGTATCTATGCAGGTGGATGGGCATGGCTCATGTTCAATTCCCACTTTAAATAAAAATAGTTATTTATTTGTAAGGAAAGAAATAGTGTCATCTCTTGGTTAGAGCAGACGAGTAGGCCTTCAGATTCTTAGGACCTTTGATTCTGCCACTGATTTGTTATGTAACCTTATTTAAGTCACTTATCCCTCTGTTTCATTTTACCAATCTATAAAATATGATAATAGAGTTGTGCAAAGAGTGTTGATGTTGATACTTCGAGTCTAGGGATGGAAACCTACAAGATTAGATACCCAGTCCATCCCAGCATTGATCCATGCAGGATTCTTTCCTACTCTACATCTTCTAGTTCTTTGTCCAGTCTGGCTTTAAGAATCCAGAACAACATCCTCTAAATTCTGAAACATTATATTTATCGTACATTTTTCCTTTCTTAATTTTATCCCATGACTTCACTTATCACTTGTGCCAGCCTAATTAATTCATCTCTATCCACAACATTTACCTGCTTCAGATTTCAGTAGATGATTATATCCTTACTTATTGAGCAATTAGCCGAGCTAAACACACTCAACCAATTTGATCTTCACAACATAAATCAATCCCTTACATCTTTTAACCTACCACCTGATAGGTTTTGGAAAGAGCCATAAAAGGAAGGGAATGTCAACCACCACCAGGAGGCAGCAAAGAGATTTAGAGACCTTAAAGCCTCTGCAGTTATTTGGGAAACCTGACTACTGGGGCATATCTTAGGTCCCAACAACATCAAGAGAATGTTTGTCCTCCATCCTCCCACCTTGAAGACCTGCTGCCCCAAAAGAATTAGGGAGTCAGATTTGCCAGGCTGTTCCCAGCCCAAAATATAAAAAATGAATGTTATTCATCACAATTAAAAGATGTGATCAATTCTGTTAACAATAGCCCAGCCAAACACTAAGTAAAACTTGAACAAGACTGGAGCCCAAATATAGTTATTCATAGTAATTGCTGAGCTAAAAAGAAATTCATGTCACCAATCATCACTCATCAAGACCACTTAGCAGCTGTGGACAATTTTTCTAAATTCCTGTTGCTGAGGCCCTCTCTCTTAGCTCCTTTCATTAATAATCAGTGATTATTCACTGTGAGCAGATATTACTCACTTTGGATAGCTGTTCCTGGGTCCTGATTTGAAATCATACCAAGAGGTATGTAATAATGTAAATAATAGAAAGATCCTGTATTTTCAGTATTTACAAATCAAACATCTTATTGTGAAATCTGGATATGAGGTGGCTCTATCTAAACCTTTAACCACATTTGAGGAGTTGACACAAAAGCAAGCTAGAACAAAAGGTTTAATTTTTAAGAGATATGTAATTTTGACTAAAAAAAGATGTTGATAAGAAAACAATCCAGATGAAAAGATCAGACAAAAAGATCTGGATAAAGAAATTGACTGGGATGAGTGAGTATCTATATAGAAAAGGGGATATACCTCTTCAATCTGAGTTGCTCATAATGAAAACTTTTATAAGTTACTGTATAGATGGCATTTGACTCCAGTTAAGATCTATCCTATTTTGGCTACTAAGGAGGCACCCTGTTGGAGGCATTGCAGGGAAAGAGGAACATACTTGCACATGTGGTGGCTGCTTCCATGAATTAGATGATTTGGGGAGAAAATTATTAAAAAGATTCATCTTATGACAAAATGCCGGCTTCCTAGAGATTTGCTGACCTGCTTGCTTAATGCTCGGTAAAGAATCTACCATTTATTTGTATTGTTAGCAGCAATACTTTGTATTGCACATTATTGGAAAAATGGGGCTCCTCCTCTGATGGAATTGTGATACAGCAAAATACGGACTGGCGTTATGGGTAAGCTTTCACACCAAGTGCCCACACTAGAGAAGCACCAAAAAGGGGATAGGTATTTAGAAATTTGGTGAACCTTTTTAATGGGCTCAGAAGAAAGGCTTCTCAGCCAGAATCTTTACCCAGGTCATCTGATTATTAACCTGATTCTGAACAAGTAACATACAACATAGTATGTTCACATTTCATTGCAACTTTACCTTAATAAAAAGTTTTAAAAAAGAAAGTAAGAGAATGAGTGGAATGGCCATTCGAAACCTGCAGAAATCCCAGAGCATGGCCTAGCTGTCCTCTCTGCAAAGATCCTGGAGAAGGGGGGAACGAGAACTGCTTAGTCACCAGGCAGAGTAAGGGGTGGCATAAGGCTGACTGCAAACACAGTACACAGCCCAGGGTCATACAGTAAGCCAAGGCCACTGTTCAGGCTCTTAATGAGTCCAAGAACAGGTGAGTGTGAGCTGCTTTAACTATTGCAATTTTGTTGTAAGAATTCTTTATGGCTCTGATTATAATACCTAGTCAGAGTGAGGCTCTGAGGATTAATGTTTTGAAAGGGAATGGACTGCTTCAGATGAAAAAGGATATTAACAGTGCAAAAAGAAAAAGCTACAAGGTTTACCTCCGGCCCCATTGCTGCCTCAATTTCCCCTTTTTTCCTGGGGAATCATATTTCACACTGCAGTTGTTTTCTCAATGACTCTCCACTTTCAATGCAAAGCTCAAAACAACACATCTTTACCCTACTTTTCTAGCTAGCTCATAACCTTTAGTGTAGTGTTTATAATCCTATACTCTGCTGAAGCTTTCCTCCCCATCTTCTTAGCTAGCTCCTATTCTCTACTTACACTTACACTATTCTCTGGCTTACACTACTCAGGCCTTCTAACTCAAGAGATATCAAGAGTCCCTCTATACAAAACAGTCTTCTGAATCTCTAACTAGACTCACCCTTGCTGCAATTCAGGCTGCCCCTTATCTCTCTCTTTCCAAATCACATGTTCCCATCACATGACACTCCTGGACTCATTCCCCTCTCTTGCGGAGGTGGGCCGCACCTGGCCCCAACAACAGAGGGCCAACTTACCACCTGATAGGGAGCTACAAGTGGGCAGTATATTTAACAGAACAAGCACCTTAGAAAGTTTTGTATCTATGTGGAAGAGCCAACAAAAAAGCACAATACAAGCAACACAGAGTAAATCTGGGATGAGCAAAACAAATAACTTACACACATTTTTCCTTATCTGTTTGCTTGCCTTTTACAAAAGATTCAAACTCATAAATTTAAATTAACCCAATTCTGAAATCCACCAGGATCCATTCATGCCCTTTACAATCTCTCATCTATCTATTTATCAAGTACTTGTATGGCTCTCATCACCATAGTATGTGAGCACTTACTCATAACCCTGTGATCTCTGCATGTAAATGTAGACTGTCCCAGAAACCCATATGGATATTAAAATGTTCTTTTTTACCATAAAATCAAGTCCATGTGCAATTACTGCAGTGAGACACCTTATGGAAGCTTGACATCATGTCTTCACTTTAAACATTGCAAGTCAATAAAATTATATTGTGGCCATTAACAACACATACAGTTTTGCCTGTTTGATACCCATTATTGCAACAGCAGCTACAATAGTCATGGAAAAAGCTCTTCTCTTTTCCTAGGATAGTATTACAGTTTTTGCTCTCACAACTGGGCATATTTATAGGGAGCAGAATAATGCCACTTAAATTGCTGTCACATACAGTGTTTGCTACTTTCCAATATAATGTGCACAATAAATATTACATCCACATGCTTTCATACAGGTTTACTAGCAAAGGATGGCCAACATCTCCTACCTGGCATCAAATTTCTCCTACACGCCATCATTCCAAATCATTCCAAAGAATCAAAAGGGCAGAATTCTGGTAGACTACACACTGAGCTTAGATGTGCAAGAAACTGCAGTACTCTAAGTTATGCACACACGTCTTTCACATGAAATACTTTGAACTCTATTCCAGGGAAAGTGGGATTGGGACCTATGCACATGTGCCTTTTTTTTCTTGTTTACCTTCTTCACGGCAGGACAGGTGAATTATGTATGAATATCAATATTACGACACAGAATTTCTAAAAAAATAGAATATCCAAATGCCTTAAAGTTTGAAGGAAGGAATATAGGGTCAGAAGATCAAAGCCAAGTAAGGATGGGGTTAAAGGAATATGGGGACTAAAAGAGGCTTTAAAAATATATTCAGGTAGAATAAATACTAGACAAGAGAGCAATTAATAAAATGAAGAGTGAATCTAAATCAGCAATGATCCTAAAATGGCTCCGCTGCTCATCTGCTTTTCTAAAATCAGACATTAAAAATGAAGGAAGTAGTGAATTCCAGTCAATAGAACAGTTAATAAAAAGTAAGTGAAGGTGTTACACTATTACCCGTTTAGACAGATCAGCAATATGCTAGGAATCAGGAGTCAATAAAGTGGTCAGTGTGCTTAAATGGAACATTTTGGGACCCAAGTCACAGACTGTGACACCAGCTAGCAAGCTGCCTTGCAGTAATTGTCTAAGATTTCTATGATTTGTGTAGACACACCCACACAATCTGCCACTCACAGCACCATTCCTGGTTTATGTTTGGAAAGTTTATATACATAAGTTTAGATTTTGGAGCTCAATTTTGCAATGAAGGGTGTATTCTTCAGTAAATTCCAAGGCTGAGGAACTGCAGAACAAACCTGACCTTTTTAGTGGCATGTTACTGTACAATGGGAGGCGGGGGGCACGGGAGGGGAGGGCTTGGAGCACAAATGGGACAATAGATAGGGAAGGCTTTGAGTTACTACAGAGAATTCTTTCCAAGTTGTCTGGCTGGTTGGTCTTGCCAACATGCTCAGGGTTCAAATGATCGCCATATTTGCGGTTGGGAAGGAACTTTCCCCTGGGTCAGATGCGCAGAGACCTTGGGGGGGTTTTGCCTTCCTTTCCAGCATGAGGCATGGGTCACTTGCAGGTTTAAACTAAAGTAAATGGTGGATTCTCTGTCACTTGAAGTCTTTAAATCATGATTTGAGGAGTTCAGTAACTCAGCCAGAGGTTAGGAGCCTATTACAGGAGTGGATGGGTGGGTGAAACAGACACATACCTAAATACACGTAGCACGAGATAGCCCTTGCAATCTAAATAAATACAAGAAGCAAGGGGTGTAAGAAAAGTATTATTTGACTCATTTTACAAATGACGAATTAAGGCACAAAGGCCAAATCCACAAAGGTATTTAGGCTCCTAACTTCCATTTGAATCTCTCAGGGCCAGAGAGATTTATGTAATTTATCCAAGGTCACAAAGAAGTCTGCCGCAGAGCCAAGAACTGAATCATCCAGAGGCTCAATCCAGTGCCTTAATCATAAAACAATTCTTCTCAGTCTTCAATATTTTCCAGACTATTTGCTCTTCACAATGCTCCAGAATTGAGTACCTGGAGCATACAGAAGTTAGCTAGGAGGTTTTGCTGTGTCAGAAGGCAGGCCCTACAAAATCTGGGGAAGCAAAGTTTGCTTCCTTTTCTTCTATGAGGAAAGCACAACAATCCATTTAAATGCATTTATTAAATTTGAAGATAATACTAAGTCTTATATAATATTTTAGTACTTACACCTAAAAGCACTTTACAGTTAAAATAAGTATAATTATTAGAGCTGATCAGGCAAGTTCCAATTACATTTTATTTCATCAAAAAATGCCAATTTGTCAAAAGTGAAACTTTTCACAGGACAGAGTTGGTTTTGATAAGTTTTTTGACTCAAAAATGTTTTGAAAAGAAAGTTTTTAAATTGCCATGGTTTCATTTTGACATTTTCTAAATGGAAAAATTACAGTTGACCAGTTCAAAATAATTTTTTGTTTTGAAATTTAAATGAATTATAATAAAATAATTTAAAATGGTGAAAAATCACAATGAAATGTTTTGAATTTATTGAAATTAAACCTTTCAACTGATCTAAACAAAAAAATTGTTTTACCAGTTTTGGGTTTGTGAAAATTTTTCAGATTTTGACATTTTGTCCAGATTTGGAACAGGAAAATTATATGTTATCTCCATTGTACATATGGGGAAACTGAGGAAGAGAGCTTTTAAAGTGACTTATCCAGGGTCATACAACTGAGCCATCTCCTCACTACTAATTCAAGTCCCTGTCCACTGTCCCTACTGATTTTATTATTCGCTTCAGTGAGAAAAGAGAAATAATACAAAGGGAAATATGCCAAAAATTAGGACAAGAAAGTAGAAAGTGAAAACCAATGTCAAAAAGTAATGCCTAATATATCTGGAGTAAATTTTTCAAAACCACCTGAGTCCTTTAAGAACCTAAATCCTAGTTTCAAAAGTATCTAAATCACTTAGGGAATCTAGAGACTTAGGGGAATAATAGCCAAAGCAAAAACAAATAAATAAGACCTAGCAATTATACTGGGCTACAAGCTGGATACTGAAAATAACAAAGAAACAGAAAAAGTCAGTGACATTTAACCTGAGTTCAGGTGTGCGGTCACAGACCTAGGATGTGACTGTCCCTCTCTGTACAGTAGTACACAGCTCTACCATAGAACCTCAACTATTGCATGCACTTCTTGGAACCTCACACCAGAAAAATGACAATAAACTGGAAGTAATTCAGAGAAGAGTAACAAAACTGATTAAGCAGTTAAAGGGGCTGACTTGTGCTGTAAAGAAAACACATAAATATTGGGTTAAATTATGGCTTAAGGAGATATGATAGCCATTTATAGTCTTTATACCCTTCAAATACATAAGATCCCAATCCTTTTAGGTTTCACACATGTGCTTAACTAAACTCATGTGGATAAACTCATTGGAATCAAGGGGGACTAATTACATGCTTAGAAATAAGCACGTGCATAGGCATTTACAGCATCATGATGTAATTTAGGAGATAAATTGTTCAGAGTAGATCATAGTAGCTAGAAGGAAAAGGATGGAACTAAGAAAGGGAGAGTGCAGGAATATCAGAGGAGAAAAACATAAATAGTGAGGTGTATGGACGAGAACGTTCTCACAGGAAGATAAGCCGGGGAAGCCCTACTGCTTGACTCAATTGAAACCAGAGGGGACAAAGCAATGGGGAGCAATCATGTAGTGATGGCACAACAATGGTGATGATTTCTCTTGTAGTCCTTCAAGCAAGATGACGCAATACTGTAGGTTTTCCCCATCTCTACTTCTATGATTCTATGGAATGACTCATTCTATCTGAATGAAAGCATGATGCTATTTTGAAAGTGACTGTAAAAAAGATAATGTGAGTTTCTGCATCTATTTTCTCTCTGTATCTCCATATCAATTTTGGTCAGTTTACCATTAAAATATAAGTTTTTCCTTCAGCTATAAACGCTGCAAACTCAGCCTGGGATCTGAAAATCAAGTTGGGTTCCTTTCTGCTTCATGAACCGTATCAGTATCAGTAATAAATATGCATATCAATTGAAGTCAATGAAACTGCAAAGGTGGCCTACTACATAGAACACAGATTGTTGTTGATGTTGTACCACTAAATCCATTCCCGTCACTCAAAGTTGTGTTGGTTATGCAGATTTGAGAGTTGTAAAACTTGACTTTGATAAAAGTTCATATTAATCTGAACATATACACAAAGTAGATTTGTTGAGAAAGGGACTGCCATTTTTATAGACACTTTTCAAAGCAGAACCTCATTTTAAGTATGAGCATGGGGATTCCATCTTTCCAACCATGTTATGGAATAATGATTATGGTTCTACTGTCAAGGTTCTAAGTCCTATTTCTAGTGCCCCTCCAATCTCTCAAATCCCATTACTTTGAGTAGTGAAAATTGAACTGTCCTGAAAAATGCCAAATGCACTCTGAAGACCAAGGAGAAATTTCATCCTAAGTTTGAAGGAGACTGGTCAAATTGTTTTCAGTTGCAAGTAATGAAAAAATTACTGTGGTATGAAATTTTCCACTAGTACCTAATGTTTCTCTGGTTCATTGTAACTCAAGACAGCTTGTTACTAGTTCTCCACACTTGATACAGAGTTTAAAATTATTTAAATAGTAAACCACAGGCTCTATTGGAAGAAATGAGATTATGATCAAGCAAAGCTATTAATAAGCATTGTGTCTAATTATAATGGTTAGATCCTGCATATGAGAAAGGGGTTTTTACATGCCCTAGGACTCTGTGTGAAGGTACAGACCTATAGACTCATCTATAGTCTCAGACCAAGTGGGTAGCATTGGACCCAATAAAGAAAAAGAAAAGGCTGAGTGGATGTCTGAGGTGAGTGGGCTAGAGGAAAGGACAGAAAGTCCTACAGTGAAAAGTCTTGACGACAGACCAGCTTGAATGAGGGTCTGTGGAGAACTATTGGTGCACTAAGCCTTGCCTCAGCACTTCATTTCTTATGGTACATTTCTAAAGTCACAGTGTAAAGGCAAAGCTTGGTAGGGATGTGAGTAAGGTCTAAACCAGACTACTGTGTATATGGTTTATGAGCGAAAGGCGTGAGGACCCCATGTTCTCAGTGAACATATTGCCATCTAGAGGCTGGCTGCTGCTTAGAGAAATCAAGGGTTCTTTGTAATTGGCAGTTAACAGAGAAATTCCTTTAGATCAAGTGGTAGAGACCTGGTGTTTATGAAGCTGCAGGACTGATGTGCTCATTCCAGCTCTGCAAGCACATATGGCTTATTTAGCAGTTCTGTTTGTTCCTTTGCACCAATGGATTTGTTGCAGAGTGGACACCCAACCATTTTTTCCAGTTGAGGAACATCTGTCAAAACATTTTCAGCCTTTATAAATTACCCTGATTATGGAGCCATGCTGTACCAAGGACTTAGAAATCAGTGATGAGTAGTATAAAATGCCTAGATATAAATCATTAGGATTGCAACAAGTTCTGTTTTTTATGTCCTATCCTAAAACTTTGCATATTAAAAGTATTTTTGGGGGGTCCAATGGAATTTTAATGGAAATTTTGAAGGTACTCTGAGAACTGCAGCCTACCTGCATACAGTCGATTGAGTAATGGTGCACATGATGGCTACAAGATGAGGTCTCTGACTTATACCAGGAGGGTTAATAGGGGACTCAATAGTAATAGTATATCTTCTTTCAAGCCTTCATGGTGGCAATTGCAGCCCATGTAGACAGGGAGCGTGGGTTTGACTGTTTCTCTTTTTATTTCATAATCAAACAGTAGATTAAGATATGATTTGTGTGGTCTATTGACCACAGCAAGAAGTGGGAATTGGGAAGAGAGCTAGGCCTCTCTTACTCGCATATTAAAGAAGCAAGAGGTTAGTGGCTTTCACCCACTATTGAACTAGAAGATGGATCTGGCACCATAAGTGGTGTTGGTTTGTGAAAGTTTATACCCTATTTCAAATGTAAGGTGAGTGGATGTAAGAGAATTTCTAGTCTCTGGATTAAGACTAGGAAAAAAGGAGGGGGGTGGAATGTGTATATTTAAGAGATGGTATGAACCGTAAGGCTATTGAAATGTTTGGAGGTTTTACTGCAACATTCTTTGGAATGAATCTCTTGACATCAATATTAACTAGCACTTTAACTCAAAAGGTAATGAAAAAGAAGATTTTTGTCTACTGAAACAGTAAAGCAATAGCACAAGTCTTACTATGTAGTATGTTCTTAGCACGGTTTTGCCATAAAAAGGCATTCCCTCTCCCTTACACTTAGTGCTTTAATGTGTAATTGTCTGATTCTGTCATATGAAGGTCTGAAGATATCAGTGCTACTACCGACTGCTGATGGGCATTCTCTTGTAGTTCAAGAGGTCCCTACAAGCAGAGGTGCCGCAGAAATTACTTGGGTGGAAATAACAAATGAACAATTGAAATAATTTTTAACAATCTACCTCTTCTTATGCTCTGAATGGTCTCTTCAGTCAAAAAGAAAGCGTCTGTCTCCATATTGTCTGTTGCTGGTGCCACAGAACACTCTGGAGAGATGGGGAAAGAGCTCATGTTGGATGAGGATAATCAATCAAAATCTTCCCTGGAACTAGAACTGTTGTTAGAACAGATCAATAAATGATACTTGTCGATCTACAGCACTGGAATCATGAAGGAGTCTACTAAAAAAATATATGTATATGTTTTTATATATCTACATCTCTTTGTGTACACACACACTCATTTATTTATATAAAATTGTACATATACATTTTAATACACACACAAGCTTATGTATAGTAAGATCTTGTACCTCTTTATTAGCATGCGAGCCTGCAAAAGGGAGAAAGAAGAAGAGAGTCAAATATTAATGGAAAGTAGGATTTTCCTTGCAATAGCCTCAATAAATATGTCTGTTGGGGAAAAAAAATTAGGACAAAAATAGAAGGCTTCTATCTCCAATATCAAAGAAAAGAATGTTTGTGTCAAACACATTGGAGAAATTGCTCACGAATGGTTCATCTGTGTGAAAATATGACCCTTGTAATGGTGCTAAGATCAGCGCGACCTAGGGTGATCTGTTGAGTAAGTGCTGGTTGCACAAGTTAAAAATGACTGTGGGAAGCTTTAATTTATGAGTCCATTCCCTCCCCTCCCCAGATTTTAAATAGGAAAATATAAAAGCAAGAGAACAGGGTAACTTTTCAGGATGATACATTAGAATAAGTTATACTGGATGTTAATGGAGGTTGTAAAGCTAAATCCCTGTGTGCAATATTTGAATTTAGCCTGATATGAAATTGCTCATTTGAACAGAACATCTTTACTTTACACTTTTCGGTTTCCTTTTAGGCATTTCATCTGGCAACCTTTCCTGAAATGTGAACCAAAGTCTATAACAAAACTTTGTGTATTTTAAACGGCATCACAAAGCACCACCCTTTTTTTTAGGCACAAGCGTGAGAGGTCTGTTCATGATGCATTCTAACATAATCACTCAGAGCCCAATCCGGTAGCTATTCCATGCATGGAATGCCTAATTGTTTCAGCAAGGATTCTGCAGCTACAGATTTAGGCTTCAGACCTTCCTACAGCATAAAATCTAATACCTGACTCAAGACTACAAGATTTGACCATCTGTGGACTGATTTTGCAAGAAGAAGAGCATGTCCTGAGAGAGTTCAGGACACCCACCACCTAGGAAGGAAATTATGAGATTGCACTCCTGATATGCAAGTAAGGGCAAAACAGACTTCAGTGAAAGTCAGATCAGCCCTAAAGAACCTAGAAGGACTCTTAATTATCATAATTAAATCTGGTGTGACCTGGCACAATTTCCACAGACTTCAATAGGAGTTGTGTCCACTTAGAGCCGGACTGAATTTGGTCATACCCATCTCGTTTGTTTGGGTGGGGGGGAAATAAGAAAAATAATTAAAATATCAGTAAGTGAGGTCCATTGAGTGAAAACTGGGGATTTTGTTTGTTTGTTTGTTTGTTTTAAATTATGATTCCTTATTTATTTTTAGGTTTTATATACAGGATCTAGCAGCTCATTTTTTGTATTATTTCTGTGAGTGTAGGCAATCCACCTATGATTGCTTGCTCCTGTTAACTCCCCAGAACCTATTTGACAGTGGGATGTGGTTACTGCAAGGGATTTTTGTGGCTGGAGTATTTAATAAATAAATTAAATCAATCAGTGAATTTCCTTCTAGAGATTGGCAATGGTTTATTTGAAAGGGGTTTAAATTACATTTTAAAAACACAACACTACATACTATTATAAAGGGTTTGTTTTAAATAAGAATAATATAAACTGAAGTGTTCCTACTCAGGGCATAGATGAAAATATAAACAAATCGTTTCAGGTGAGCATACATTCTGTTTGAATTGTAAATGACCCTGCTAACAGAAATTACATTAAAGCAGAAGCTTAAGTTGTTCTCTTCAATGCATGTACTTCTCTACACTTAGTCTTCTTTGGAGCA
Source organism: Emydura macquarii macquarii (assembly GCF_026122565.2). NCBI lineage: Eukaryota > Metazoa > Chordata > Testudines > Chelidae > Emydura > Emydura macquarii. Next base: position 10,167,007 of record NW_027131400.1, read on the forward strand.
TTTTTCCAAATTTAGCAAACAAATGTAGACTTGTGCTGTACAGAACCTCTGCTTGTTCATGTTTTTCCTGCAAATATTCAATTAATTCATTTTAAAATGTTTGAAAGAAAAAGGCTGTCAAGGCCTTTGCTTATTTGTTGATTTTGGGTTTGGTTTGTACCTGCAGTCAGCGACTACAATTTTTAAAAATCTCATGTAAAAATCCCATTCTGTTCGGGGGATGGGACTGGGAGATATAAGGGTTTCTGTTTATTTTTTTCATTTGTCTGGTGGATATTTACTTGTGTGTTAAGGTGGCTGGAACAGTCCTTTATATTTGAATTTATTGGATGGTTCCCAGGGGCATACGATGGGAGTTCAGAAAGGGGATGTGGGGGAGTTGTTTTTAAAGAAAAATATAAAAATAAATGAATAAATAGTTTATTTAAACCCAGATTTAAGTAGTTCTTTCATTCATAAAACACACTTCAATAGCGGACTTGCTTTGAAACAGACAGGTGCAGATTCTGATCTCAGTTACGCTGGTGAAAATCCAGAATAACCCCACTGATTTGAGTGGTTACTTCAGACTTGCATCAATGATCAGAAACTGGCCCATAATGGTTCTTAATTTTTCATGTATTCGGTAATAGACATAAATCCCTGCTAACAGACCATTATTTGTTATTGCCTGCTTATTCCAACTATGTCAGAATCACTCATCACACCCTTCCTGATTGCTGCTTCCTTCATCCTGGAGAGATCATTTCATACACTAGAGAGGAAACGATAAAACATGTTTCAGCTGCTTCAAAGGACATGAATTTAACTTTAACTTTAAATTAAATTAAACTTTAATTTAACTTTAAAGGACATGAATTATACACACAATTCTGTCCCAATAATTTAAAAAAGTATCTCTTTTCCTTTTAAGAGAATGTAGTATCTTATTCAAGGGTGCATAATAATTTTAGTGATGTGTGGAAAACTGAGTCTTTTAAAGGAAATTAAAAAATGTTTTTATGGAGTGTATATACTAAGAAATTAACAGCCAAGAGTATATTTTATATAACATCTGAAGCCCTAGTATCATTTTTCAAATCAAACAAATTAGTAGCTCTTGGATTTATTAAAATGTTATCTAAATGACCAGCCAAGTTCAACATTGCACAGCCAGAGAAAAAACTCAGAGTTATTAACATTCAAAGTAGCTGCTAATTTGTCTGTTTATTTTTCTGCTCATAAAACTTCAAAATAGAGTGTGCAAGACAACTGTGTTTGACTGCACCCAGTGTGCCAGCACAGTTATTAAAACAAACAAACAGTACATTTACAATGCATCTTGCTCTCAATCTATTAAAGCTGAGCAAAACAACATTTGAAGCTCTGAGACTCACACCCAGCAGTGTCCACTTTAAATAGAAAAATCTCATTGATTGCATGAAACTCAGGTCTCATTTTTGTCCATCGATTCCCCTAGTGACCTTCTGCAGCATCAAAGCCCAGAGCGAACCCAATCTGACCCCGACTTTATGTGCATTATTATATTGAGAGACAGGAGCTACTTACAGTCCATGCCATGGTCTCCGTAGATATGTAATAAAGTATTCTAGAACTGCTCCTGCAGAGAACACTTCATGCACTCGGCATTTCCTTTTCTCTGTCTCTGTCTCTCTCTCCCCAGCAATCTTAAAACTCATCCCTTTGCTGTGTTGAATGCTTTTTTTCCCCCCCTACAGTGGACAGCTCAAATGAGCAACTTCAGACTTTGACTAATACTCACATAACTCTCAGTAAACAACATCCTTCACACAGATCTATAACTAATAATAATGCTCTTTATTAAGCTCTCCTGTGAAACAATATGTCTAATAAAAGCTGCTCTCTATGCTGTTTTAATTATAATAAATCACCTTCATTATGATGCATACTTCAATATAACATGCCTAATGCTTAGCTACCTAGGATACTAGTATAATGAGGACAGAGAGTAGACACATCTTGAAGAAAGTTATTTACACATGCACTGAAAAATTCTATAGTATCCTACCGCTTTGCAACATGAATTTCAACAACTTTTTTCTTACCTTACTGTTCATAACATCACAGCTGAGAAGAAGAAAAAAACCTGAAACATGCTGTTTACACAAATAACAGTACCCAGAATACATCCACTAGCATGGAAAAAATAAGTCCTTGTAGTGCAACCATTTCTCTATAAATGTATAAAAGTATTTTACCACCCTGTGTAACAAATCAGTGATGAGACTATAGGCTGTTGTGCGCCAGTGTCTAGAGATTTCATGTCAAAGTCAACTTCCTTGGCAATCCCAAGGGACCGCCGCTGTGCACATTCTCATGAAAGGTGTGAAAATCTGATTTTCTAAAATGGATCAGTAATTCTCTATGAAGGGAGAAAGGATCGATAAATCTTTGCTAAGTAGATTGTAACGGAAAAATTATTCTTTCAGTGACAGTACATTAGGATCCTCCAAACAATCTCAATAAACTAAAGACATAGCATTTCTCCATCAGCTACTTTTGACTTCTGATATATTTTTGTAATCTCAGATCATTCCGCAATGCACATACATTTATATTTGCTAAGCAATGTTCCATGTTGATGTTGATTTATAGGTATGTGCCTTTATAATGCTTGGCTGTGAGTAGAAAAAGAAAATTATTAGCTGCTTGTAACCTGATAGATGTGATACAAGGAAATATCATTACACTCATGCACACATATATGATTGTTACTATATCACTCCTTCTGTACGCACATTGTATCCTGCAGCCTGCCTCCATATACACATATTTACCATGATATGTGTAATTATATACATTTATGCATTTATGCATATAGCAAAATTTTCAAATAATTAATTATAATTTAAACAGCATCTGTAACTGTGCTTGGTGCTTGACAGACATTTGATAAACCTTTGCCAAAGCTGCACGAACAAATTGGCATTTGCACTTGCAGACTGGGCAATAGTGTTGCACTGAGGTGGCTGAGTTATACATGGAAACAGCATTTGTATAAGCATGGTTTCATTAATTGGCCCATAAATGAACAATCTAAACATACAACCAAGCCAAAAATGGGCTATACTCATGGTCAATGGAATTCTCTAATGTTTTCTGGAGAATTGCTTCTTCATGTTGCAGAGGGAAAGAGAATCTTGTCCGAAATGTTTGTACTGTGAATTTCACAGTGGTGGTAATATGTTCGTTCCAGTTTTAGGAACATTACCAGTTCCAGTGTGTAACAGAGTGAGTTGGCCCTCTAAAATTAGTAAAATTAGGTCCAACTCTGCCTTGTTCATTTCTGTGTAGAGTTTCCACCAGAACAGACACACACTAGGATTACCAACTGTAGGCCTTGCAGCAACACATGATAGGAAAAGTGGCAGTTATAGAAAGCACTGCTTTTTTTCCAGTGTAGTGAGATCCCTTATAGGAAGCGAGGCAACTTGTAGACCTCTCTGATTAAGGGACATACAGAGGCGGCTTACTGGTGGGTCCCTCCACTGAGAAAACAAGAGATGGAAAAGGAGACAGCCTTATAAAGGATCTTTATGGGGAGTTTGGAACAGACTAGTGAATCAAACATGAGAGGAAAGCTGAGGCTATGTCTACAATGACGGCAACAAATTCACCACCAACAGATCTATTTATCTGGTTCGATTGAGCAGCAGTGAAGACATGCTCAATTGATCCAGAAGTCGATCTAATAAAACCGCCTACCCAAAAAGCATAGCACTGTGTTGACAGGTACACCTTTCCTGTCAGCGCAGCGCAGTGGAGACGGTGCACTGAATGGAAGTTACAAAGTCGATGGGATTTATGCAAGCTACGCTACGTAGCTTACGTAACTCCTGTCAACTGCCGCCGAATTTTTCCAGCAGTGTAGACCAGGCCTGAGAAATCTTGAAACAAACTAGGAAACCAAGCCTGGGGTGAAGGCATGGACAGGAGAAGTTTATTGTATATTTATCCAACAACTATTCCATGTTAGACTAGACTAAAGCAGTCCTGTGAGGGGTAAGTTTCAGACCTACTGAAACTTCAGATTCTCCTGCTCATAGAGTGTAGAGTGCACACTTTGGATCATGTTTCCAGAGAGCCTGGTCTCCTGCCAGTGTTGTGGCCTGATCTATATTAAGGCTGAGGCAGGCAAGGTCGGAAGCCACAACATCTCTCCAGCATGTATGAGGCTATCTATAGGGTCTTCTCCACCCAGCTTTTGTTAGTTCAAATGTATAAAGTTGGCCAGCTGGTATGGACTCAGGCATAAGGAGGAGATGGGCAAGCCACCTCACTTGGGAAGACACTGGACGTTTGTTGGTCCGACACCTGACATCTTTCTTTGTAACATGCTGAAACCATCATATGCCTTCAATACATTGTTTCTGTTTCACGTCACTACTCTATGTACATAGGTCCAAAAATCATGAGTCCATCATTCAATGAGGGAGTCTGTCTGAGTTCCAGTTCCAGTAACATTTTGTGTTCAGTTCCTAGCAGAGAAAGCCTGTTTTGGTCCCCCACTGGCAGTGGACAATTTGGGTGTGATGGCTAGCTGGGCCTGTACCACCCTAGGCAGCCTAAGGCCATGTCTACACGTGAAAGTTTTTACAGCGGCACAGTGGTATCAATGCAGCTGGGCTGCTATAAGGTCTCCCGTGTAGCCGCTCTATGCCAACAGAAGAGAGCTCTCCCGTCAGTATAATAAAACCACTTCCATGAGCGATGGTAGCTATGTTGGCAGGAGAAGCTTTCCACTGACACAGCGCTGTCCGCACCAGCTCTTCTGTCGGTGTAACTTATGTTGCTCAAGGGGTGGTTTTTTCACACCCCTGAGCAACATAAGTTATACCAACAAAAGTTGTAAGGTAGACACAGCCTAAGATTAGTGGGCAATCTAGAAGCCATGACTGGGGGAAATCATGCTCCATGAAATGCTCACCAAAACAGGGGCTCCATAAGAAGTATGTCCATCACTACCCACACACAGAGCTAGTCCCTGTGCACAACATGGGGAATACTGCTAGAACCGGTAATAGCCCTGGAACCTGAATGAACATTTAAGTACATTATTCTGTAGTTCCTCACTGAAATAATTCATCATTAATTACAGAACTGTGGAAGACGAGGCCTTTTATTCCAGTTCCATGATACAAGAATCCTACTTGCAACACTGCACTTTTTCAGTACACTTGTGTACAAATGGGGCCACTAATAATGTGGGGAAATGAGTATGGATGTTATTCCAGGAGTAGATTTAGCAGAGGGCTGCAGCTGCCCTGCCAGCTAACTGGGTACAGTATTGCCGCTTGCTCTCATGTGAGCATCAGCAGGTGGTGATATTTTTCTTGTTTTTTTGTGACATCCACATCACACTCCCCTAAACCCTACCACCAACATTCATGAGGCTGAAATGGGTAGGTCTGAGCAGGCATGGTTAGAGTAGACACACACAGGGAGGCCACAGGAACAGCTGCAGCATGCGAAAACCTGACAAAAATGGACTCATAGGCCCCACCCCACAGTTCTGTGTGGTGAGAGGGAAAAGGATAAAAATACCATTTTTAGGCTTGTAGAGAGAGGGAAAGAAAGACTCTTATTTCCACTAAAGAGGACCAGGGGAGATGGTCCACAGCTGCTCCCTGGAGCCTCTCTTTTGATTTCTGCCTTTTAGAAACTTTCATTGGAGTATCTCAAAGCATTTTACACATTTCAGTTAATGAAGCATCACAACACACCTCTGCGAGGTATGATAGGGGATAAAAATAGTTCACATTTTACACATGGGGAACTGAGGTACATGAGGTTTTAGCCACCATTTTGAAAGCTGAATGCCTCATTTTAGGCACCTGAATTTGAAATTTTGATCTAAGTGGTTTTCCTAAAGCCACATGGCAAGTCAATGTCAGTACCTAGAAGTTATGCCTCCCCATTGTTCTCTAAGCATCCACCTGAGAACTAGTAAAACTAGGTTCCACTTCAGCCAGATTCACGTTGGGCCAACTTTAGCCCTGCTATAACTTCACTTAAGTGAGTGAAGGGATGATTTTGGCCCATGCTATATATCTGAGAATGAAGTGACAGATGCAACGTTATGCAAAATATTGCCTATCCAAAAGTACCGCAAACAGTTATTAGACCCTCCCACAAAGAAATATATGAGAACATCTCCTGTTTTCTTCTTCTCATTCTCTGTTGTTTTCTTCTTCTCATTCTCTGTTGTTTATTTGAAATGTTTTTGAATAGCTATTTTGAATAGATATTTTAATTAAAATATAGCATTATATACATTCTGAATGGCCAAGAACAGGTTTAACAATAATGACCTCTCTATAGCATCCCAAAAGCAGCTCTATAGAAACTAGCAGGAAAAGGAGCCTACCTCTTACTTCATTTGCAGATTATATTAGGAATTTGAGCATATTCCTACATATTCTATAATAAGACTATAATCTACTATGTTAAATCCCTTTAACTGTGGTAACAATCACTGTATTTCTAAACTATAATTCTTACTCTATAAACTATACTTCAATACATTCTTATGGCATATGATGGCTGTTTCCTCCCAATGTGGTATCACTGTGTCATGCCAGGCATTAGGGGTGTGAAGGATTCTGACCAAGAGCAGCATAAACTCATTGCTTTCAGTTTGAAGGGATTTGTTCAAACTAGTAACAGACAACAACCTACAAAGTTAGGATCCTAATCCCAGAGTTCAGGGTGGGAAGGAACTGACAGGCATTCAGCCCCTTTTGGTTTGCACTGACAGAGTTTCTCGTTTACTTTAAGTAGCATAGTTCACTTCAGAAAAACTGGTTTTTACTTTTCACTGCAAGAGAAACAGGAGTAGAGATGTCAGAATAAGTAGTTCTTCTGTGTATGAAATTTGGTTAAGATATTCTTTAGGTGAATAGCACTTGAAACTATATTTTTGCTTATCAAAAATAAACGGATTGCTGTTGAACTACAGATGTGTGGGGTAGAAAAATAATAAAGAACTGTGCATATTTTTTAGTTTTTCCTATAAAACAGTAGTTTAAAATATAGCTCTTTTAGCCCATGTATGTGGAAGTCAGCTTAATGCAAATTTTACTTGCAATTTTTGGGTTTGAAAATTTGTTCTGACACTATCAATGAGAAACCAGCCTCTGCCTGGCTCATGGAACTTCTATGGTATTCTAAGAATATAAAGCAATGGAGGTAAATCCTGATTCCAGAAGGGGTACTGAACATTTGGAAGTGTGTGCACCATACCAATCGAAGTAGATCATGACCGCCTCCTTCTGACTCTGACTGAGCAACATTTATGCTCAGAGAAATTAAACTGAGGGGATGTACAACTCATTGTGGGCCTGATTCTGTGAAGTATTGTGTGTCTCTGGAAATAGAGGATATTCAGCATCTTTCATGATCAGGCACTGTGTGTCAGGCTTAATATATAGGGCCGGGGGCCCAATTCTGTTCCCATTTGAAGTGGGGCGTCTGCCCCGAACAGGCCAGGAAGGGGTTAATAGGGGCCTTGGCAAAACAGCCAATGTGAAGGAGCTGCAGGATAGCCATTCAGGGCCCAGGAGCCCAGTATAAAAGGGAGCTGCCAAGCAGAATAGTCACTTGCTCCCAGGAGTTTGGAGGAGGGAAGGGTGGCTGTCCTGCAGGTGGAAGGTGGTCTGTACCTGGGACAGAGCAGTGGCTAACTGTGGGAGCTCAGCAGAACATATGCCCTGATACAAGGGTGGAAGAGGGGCTGGGGCTGTGGGGAAGTGGCCCAGGGAAGTCTGTTGAGGAATTGGGGGAGAGGTGGTGAAACTGGCTGCACATAGGGTCCGTGGGCTGGGACCTGGAGTAGTGGTTGGGCCTGGGTCCCTCCCCCAGACCACTGTTGGAATGGTGGTAGACTGCAGCAGCCACTGAAGTAAGTGGTGGAACCAGGGCTGCAGAATCCCTGTGGGGGAGGGGGGGACACTGATTGTGGCTTGGCTGGAGGGCCAGGTCAGGAAGAAGATGTGGTGAGTCCTGACGGTGGTGAGAAGGACTACAGGTGAACCCTGAGGAAGAATGATGGAGCACAGGCTGCAGATGGGGGTGTTGGCTTGAGCTATTCCCCTGACTACCACCTGGGGTGCCAGTCTGGGTTGAGTGCTGTGAGTCTACCACACCACTGAAGTTAAGTGCAAAATTTCCATTGTGTTCAATAAGAGAAGACTTTGGCTACTCATCCAAAGGGATTCTGACTACCTGCAAACCCAGTGAAATCAGAGGGAGGTGCAGGTTCTGAGCATCTCTGAAGATTGATCTTTAACTAAATTATGTCATAAAATGTACATGATAAAGTATCAGCCCTACAATATAGCCAAGTTAACATTGCTGTGGGAACCTTAACACATGTATTTCCCAGCCTTCTTGATTTTCTTTTAAACTATGCATTAGCATAATTGTTTGTCTATAAATAAACATTTCTCCAAACATCTTTAAATTATGATTAGTAGGCATATTCACAGCATTAAGCTATCTGAACATTCTAATAATGCTATATTTTGTATAGAGACACAATTTAAAGGATACATGCTTCGAAAAATTCAGACAAATATTTTTGCATTAAAAATCATACTTGTATCAAAGACATGTCACAGTAATACTAATATGACTGTGTGATGTGACATCCAAACTTATTAAGGATATCACATTAATTCTGTAGTTAAGGCCAAAGCTTGCTTTCCATTATAAGGCTGTGATTGTATGCCTTCACCTCCAAACGTCTCCAAAAAAGAAACCAATCTACCTTTAATTTTGCATGCCACACATCATCCCATAGTAGTGCTTTTCTGAGCAGTTTGATAAAAATGAGGAGTTTTAATGTTATGGCATTTTGAAAACATACCTATGCTTTAATTTTGAAAAGTTTTCTAACTTTTTAGGCTCTTTATGTTTCCAAACTTAGTCTATCAATTCTAGTTTTTGTTGCTTTTAGCAGAGGAAAAGTGCCTTGTAGTGTTTTTGTTTCTTTAGGTGAAATGAGGGGAGGAAGGGGGATAAAATACAAAGACTTCTTTACACGTGGTATACCACTGGTAGGACATAAATTTAGCTTGTGCTGGATTTCAGGTTTTTGCTGCTACTAAGTTGAGCTAAAGGTCAGGAAGAGCATTATCTGGTGAACAGAGATGGAGGTAGAGTGTGGGGAGGGAATGGGGCAGGGCAGGAGTTTGGGAGAGGTAAAAATGGAGGCCAGAACCAGAAGGTACATAGACTGGGGTACAAAGAAGGTGAAATGAAGCTAAACACGTCAGTCTAAGGATGGGAGACTCTGGACTAGACAAGAAGAGTGATAGTGCAAGATCGTTCATAGGGTACTGCAGGGAATTATAAGGGCATAGAAGAGAGGGCATAGAATGAGAAGGGAGAGAAGGCAGGAAGGGGGGATTGGAGGAGGCATAGAGGATGTTTGCCCAGGAGACTGGGGGAAGTATAGATGAGGTATGCAGGGGATCAAAGAGGGGAATGGAGAAGAAGGCATGTGCCATAGACAGCTAGAAGGAGGATGGGTTTGGAAGGACGCAGAAGGATATATACAGGGTATTGAGTAGCAAAGAGTGAAAACAAAAAGGGCCAAGAGGACATGCAAGTGAATGCAAGGGGCTGAGTGAGACATGGATGCACAGGTGCAGCGTGAGACAGAGTTAGAGATGAAGCATGTAGAGGACTATGGGCAGAAACCTAAAGTTTCTGAAAGCCACCCTATCAACTGCCCTGTTATCCTACCATGCACACCATGTATGAACTTGCTAGAGTCTGCAGAAGGGGAAGCCAGCTTTTGTGGGCCTCAGAAGTTATATTAGGGTAAGGCTCCCCTCCTACACACCTTGCATATCAACCCAATTTAAACTTTGGATGATCATTCAAAAGTTAGGGAGAAAAAAATCTTAATTTAAAAAGAGTTGAGGTTGAAAGTCTGCTTCAGTGGAATCCAGTGAACACTCAAAAATTGTATTACACTTTATCTCGGAAAAATTTACTTTTCAAAGAACTAATATTAACAAATCTGGAAATTAATAGTTAAGAGATCCACATAATCCTCAATTGCTCACTGTCCCTGCAGCCAATTTACATTACTCACACAATTAACTGTGCCACCTATGCTTTTCAAAAGAAAGTTCAAAATAGATACTCTGCTGTTTCCACCTCCCCACTCAACCTTCACTTTGCCTGCTCATAATTCCCCAAAAGTACCAATACATGTAAAGTTAAGAACAACATATTAATAGGAAACTGTAAATTCCCGTTTCTTGCTCAAGTGCAGTATTTCCAGTGTCATAACTCACATATTGTGTACTTTACTTATTAAACAATATAAATGGAGCTAGTAAAGATTAGAGATAAAAATGTACCATTTCACAAGATCTACATATGCTTAGATAAATAGAGGTGAGTTGGTTCTTTTTCTCCTACAAATAGTCTAGCATCATCAGGCCAGGTAAAAAAAAAACCAACAACCTCTGTTCTGAAAAAAATTGATGAAGTGGGATCATCCTTCAACTGCCAAGAAATGCCCAGATTCTAAACTCTGCATCCCACAATGCCCATTGAAGACTTAGGGGCTTCCATACAGGTGTAGTTGTAAGCTGAATATATATTTTTCAATAAAGAAAAGTGATAGGATTAATCCTATTTCCTATAATTTTATAGGATCACAAATTAAGATTCATTTTAACTGATTACCCATTCAATTTGTGCATATATTAGCGATGGCAGAGTTAGATCGAGACTAGACATAGCATCACAAGTTTAAAAACAAGAGTTCTAGTAGATCAAATATAAACACGCATGTTTTAATGAAAAACATAAATGAAATAAGCTGAAAGAAATTTGAGGGAATTTAAGTGTTTCCCTCTGAAATGTTGTGAATCCACAACAAAAGCAGTATGAACACTAACTAGACAGCAAGACTGACTATAAGCCAAAGTGAAACTGACCTGTCTTATTTATTGACCAACTAAAATAAAATTCAAAAGTAAGGAGATGGCATATAAGGGGAACAGTAATATTTTAAAAATATTTTCATTTTTAAAAATCATGGTGCTAGCAGCACTGTAGTTACTGCAAGGAATTTATTTTCAATACATAAGATGTACATGTACAACTGCATGAAGTAAATAAAATTTTAAAAAGCAAAAGAATAAAGGATAAAAAAAAATTTCCCCCTACTTTTTCCACAGTAAGGAATGGTATGTCTTTAACTGAAACCCTGCAGCTTGACAGGTTGTATAAAAAGGAAAGATGGAAGCGCAGGGAAAAGAAAGTGAAGCCTCCTAATAGTGTGGAGGGGAGTTCTGCACTGACCTGACCTGTCTTCAGGGCAGTCAGGCTGGTATGATGGGAGCATGAAACAGCTGTTGGGACACCACATAGCTGGACCCCATGAAAGCTCAGAATGAGTTAGGAAGCTCATGCCTCCCACCCTGGGAGCTGCTGCCACCTCTCTGAGGGAAGGGGAGGAGGGTTGTGGGAGATCAGGTGCACAGTCAGAACTTCCCAACAACCACTTCTTTTCATGCTGCCCCTTTCTTCCCCCACTCCTACCTCAGACTGTCCCAACCGGGCTGTCTTTAGGCGGATGGGCCTCATTACTTGGTGACAGCTTTGGTCCAGACTCCAGAGCTCTCAGCTGACTCCTGTGCTTGTCAGCCAAGTCCCTCACTGTCTCCTTGGCTGTCACTTTGAAGGGAATATTCTTGGCTGTCTGAGATATTGGGAGAGGCACCAGCCAGTCCCAAATCACTCCCTGTGACATGGTGTGAGACTATGGGGCTCCACCCAGATCGTTAAGGGTTTGTGTCACTGTAATTCTGGGTGCTGCTGTGCTGGGCAGCTTTGGCTCAGACCCTGACACCAGCAGCCTGCCTATAGCACAGTGACCTCACCCTGGCTCCCACCAGACTGGTTACTCTGTAGTGTGACACCAACAGCCCCTCCAGTCCTAAGTCTCCCTGAACTGTCTCCCTTTGACTTCAATGTGCTTTGGATCAGGCCAAGTCACAGCAAAAATATTCTATTGCCAATTCCCAGAAAGCTTCCCATTCTGACTTGTGAACAACTACACCTTTTAGAATTAGGTAACAATGCATATTTTGTCCTGGGGCCCTTTCTGTAAAGATCACGGCCAGCTCCGATGGCTCAGGTACCAGCTTCTATGCAAATAGCATCTCTGGATGCTAAGAAGGGATTTGTAAAGCTGGCTCCCAGCTGCAATTACTGCCTGCTGCTCATGCTTTATGCCTTTCCTTAGCTGAATGGCCATCTGTTCCTTTCCTTGCTGTTGAGGTAAGGAGTGCTTTAGAAAGGACTTTTATATTGATGGGATTTCATTTTTCCAAACTATCCTGGAAAAACCCAATCCAGTAAGGTGCTGGGCATCCTCATCTTGCATGGATATTGCAGTAAGTGCTCAACACCTTTCAAGACCAACATTTTTTTCCCCTCGGTTAGGGTACTGGGACCAGGACCAAAAACAGTGCCTGATCCTTTAAGGTACTGAGACATACCGAAGTGACTCAACTCTCATAAATAATGTGACTCTCTTCTGAATAATCCAATTCATGAGAGGTGCTGAACACCCACAGCTTCTATTTACTTTAATATGATGGTAGGGATGCTCAGCACCTCTTAGAATCAGGACCTAAGTCAATAGGAGTGGAGGGCTGCTCATTTACACCATTAAGAGCTCGAGCCTAAAAATCCTCCCTCATATGGGTACTCCCATTGAATTCTATTGAACAACTCTCACGAGGAAAGTCTACAGGATCAAGTCCATCTATGGGCAAAGAAGGATATTTCCCCAATACCCATACTGGATCACTGCAAAAAATTCTTAGTTAGTATAAAATTCTTATGATAATCCTATAATTATTTCTTCTTTAGACTCCCCACTACGCTGGGGAAAAAGCCAGAAACAAAGTAACCTGACAACGGGAGTACACAAATTAAGAACAAAAATTCTTTACAGATAGGCTCTTGATAGTACATTTAAAGTGCAGCTAGAACTTCTGCAGTGCATTTTTTAAAATGAATGAAATTATGCCAAGATGACACTTCTCCTTCATGTACGTTGGCTTCACTTGTTTTACTGTTTTGAACTAACACAGTTGCAAACTAAATCTGCTTAAATGACAACCTTTGTCAATTGCACAATGCTCAGTAATATATGTGCTGAAGTATGAAATCCATTAACACCATATACACCAGGGACCAAATTAATTTTGCATCTGGAAAGCAGGCTCAGGGAGGAGGGAAATACCACTCACTCCAGATTCAAGTACAGCACTTTTCTTTTTGTTTCTGTTCTTCCTTTTCTCTGAACACAAAAAACTAATTTTCAGAACATCCCTTTCCAATGGCATCCTGACACTCAATAAAATACCTCAAGGCAAGTATTTGTTTGCTATTTCCTGTTGAAACACAAGAATGTTCTTTGTGATATGACAGCAAATAGCAAAGATGGCAACAACACATGGAAGATTTCACTACTGGTGGGGAAATTATAATAATTTAAACATACAAACAAATAAAAACAAAACAAAACAGGATGTCCCAAAATGAACCATAGGCCTGGAGAAGCATAAGTTTTCTAAAAGGGGCACATGAAATGAAAGGAGAGTGCAGTGAGGTGTGATGAAGAAGCAGATTCAGTATTGGAGTTCTACTGATCTGCTCCCATGGAGCCCATCAAAGAAACAAAACTTAAGAGCCCACTTCTGTATCTTTTTGCATATTCAAACTTCCTACAGACTCCACAGGGTGTTCTGGGTGTGCAAAGGATGCAAGATTGTGGCCGGCAGCTGATTATTTCTTCATGAATTTTTTCTTGCAGTTTACACATTAATTGTGCTACCACCTGTTATAATTAAGTGTTGTCCTGTGTCCCTGCCACTCTTGAAGAATGAATAAATATTAATTTGGGTGAGAATAGCTTTTAGCAATGCCTCATTTGCTGCTTGATTCCAAACTGAGAGAATCAGACCAATTATTTCTGAATGTAAACATGTACAATAAAATAAATGATCTGCTTTAAAGAAAATTACACACTTCTGATGTTTTTATGAATGGTCAAGTCTACCTCTGCATGAAAATTATATGCATAGATAAAAAGCAATGCAGTGAAGTTATTCTCTCATTTGCACACAGTAAAACTGATTACCTTTTTGTCTCTTCACGGAACATACTACTACACTAGGGTCAATATACAGTAGCTATGGCGTGTAAAAGTGAACATGGGCAAGTAACTTCCCCTCCCACAATAACATTCAAAATAAAATCCATCTAGACAAAAGGCCTAGTTTCCCTACCGATTTGTGCTATGGTGGAAAACAGTTGTCTGCTACATTAGTGAGAAATAACAACTTCAGACAGTCAGACACACGCTGAAATGTTTCAGTTGAAATCAAACTCTGAGAAATTTTTTAAATGTTTTCAACATATCAGCATGAAGCATCGACCTAGTTGGAATCACTTAGATCTAAAGCAAATGCACTGATTGTTTTCACAGCATGCTTTTCTTCTTCAAGCTGCAACAGGCAGACTGGCAACTGCTGTTCGGAAAGGTTTTCAGCCCCCTGCCTTGGTCTGCTGTAGCCTGTGACACGATCAATACCAGGGTTAGAAGGCAGAGGAAGCTAAGGAAAGATTATGAAGATGAGGTGAGTGACAGAATTACCTTACAGGATTTGTTCTCTCTCTCACCTTGAATATCATCTGTCGCAGACAAAGATGGAAAACCATCAGAGCACAAAAATCAAGAGAGGTGGGGGAGGGTTTGTGTGGCATCTGCACAGACGGCACCCGACAATGTATTTTAAGCATGTACTGTTAATCAGGCATTTGCAGGCAAGGAAGCAAATCTGCTGGCAGGCATCTTAGATATGTATTTGTTTTGACTGATAACATAAGAACAGCTTTTCTTTCATCATTTAGAGCAATTAGCATTTGTAGGGGGAAAAATTCACAGTGAAATAAAACTTGAGATTTATTTTTTAATCCTTTAACTGTTACTGCACGGGTTGGGCATGGTGATCTGTAAGCATCTATGCTACCACCTATCCTGTGGATTAACAGGGCAACCGCAAAGTCAGGGCAACATCCCACCTTCCTTTAATACTATTGCATAACATCAGAAAGTCACCAGTTATTCTAATTAATATATCACTGCACTGAATGCCATAAATTACTTTATAGTGTTTAAAAAGCTCTTAGCAATATTCAGCTGATTAGGTATCACTTCATTTACTAAACATTTTAACTGTAACCCCATCCATTTAAATGTACTACAATATTTGCTGGACTCCCTATGACAGGAAGTCGGATTCTGTGACCCTGCATGGAAATGTGATGCTATTTTCCTGCTTTACCACAGCACTGATGAGATGGGTCCCTTTGGCTCAGTCAGTTCACATTTCCCCTTTAGCATAGGATAAAATAGAATATGAGGATGACAGCAGAAAGTTTTGCCTTTTTTTTTTTTTTAATAACACTAACTTCATACTTTTTGCTGTAGAGCGCTGAGATGACAGTATCTAGTTTCCTGTAGAAACTATAAGTAACCTCAGTCAGGATAGAACGCCTTATCTTCACTAGGTGGCCTGCTCACAAGACATCCCATGTTTGTTACAGAATTAACCCCAGACATTTTTTTAAATGCTTAACATCTTTCATGTACTATACACAACTTGATTTTTAAAAAATAAGAGGTATAGTTAATGATAAATGGGCCCAATTTTGCACTGCACCTCCTATAATCACTTACATCTGGGCAGACAGGTCTAATGTGCTACCAATTCAGAATACTAGCATTTTTACATGCATTTAGATCAGGTGTACAGGACTGTGCAAGGCAATGAAGAATGAAGACAACAATCTGTATAATAATATCTTAGTGGTTTCCATTCCAATGGATACCAAAATTTAGCAGTAGCTATTGAAGTCAGAGAATCCTCACTCTAGCTATAATCTGTGATAACCCTGATTCACAAGTCATCAGTCTCTTGCCAAACTGCTTCTGAGATTCACTCATGGTGTACCAAATCAACCATTTCAAGGGTTGAGAGCAGCCCAGTTTAACAATGAATGTCAAAAGAGTTTAAGAAAGGAAGTGAAGGTGATTAAAACTACTGGGAAAATTTAGGTTAGAAGAAAATTACTCAAATAAAGAATTCACCACCCTGTCTGTTCAGAAAGAGTATAGGTTCTTAAAATGACGACAAATGATCAATTTCAGTTTTCTATGTTCCCTGAAAACAGCACCACCATTAACACAGCATAATTTAGCACCATTCCGGTATCTCAGCTCAATAGTGACATGATAGGAAGAGTGCAAATTAACTTCCATCACTTCCTGCAGCCTTTGGGTTTTCCTTAGAAGTTACCAGTCCATGGATAATACTGATCGGGCACAACTCTGCTTTGTTTAAGAGATTAAATAATGCAACATGATATGACTGTCCTTATGGTAAATTACTTGTTCCTAACAGTAAAGCAACTACTCAAGACACATTACCATGTGTTAACAGACCAAGTCCCACCCCACCCTCAAGCAGAGTGAACAATGTGATGGCAGTAAATGGCATGTTTTATTCTTGGTTTGGTGTGTAGTAGGAGATTAGCTAGATTGAAAGATGGGTGGAGGGTGTTGGAGACCATGAGGGGAGAGGCATGACAGGTTGGAGCAAACAGCCAGTCAGCAGGGAGAGAATATGCAGAGTGAAAACTGCAAGGAAGCAGTCTGAGGACATCATCAATGTGTCCCTTTGTCCCTTCTTCAACTGCTGTCTGCATCTGCTGTGCCAGCTTCAGTCTTTTGGCTCTCTCCTCACTGTGGTTTCTCCCCACTCAATGGCCACATAGCTGGGGAAGGATAGAACCACATGGGTCCTAGCATCCCCTGAGGACTAGGTCTGCCCTGAACAATTTTGGGTCCAGGAGTTCTGTGGGAGATGGGTGGCCCCAGCCTGGCTCCATTTTACCCCCTTCCCAGTTGAGCCATACCTGCTTGAACTAATCTCTACAGCTGCTAAACCAATCTCAAAAGCCTCCTAGGTTTTGGCTTCTCAAAAGCAATAATACCACAAATCTCAGCCTAAACTACTTCTTCCCAGAGCCTGGCTACTCCTAAGATTTCCTCTGTAGACCATCTCCTACCCACCGTACATCCTGGCTGGAGCTAAATATACTCATCGCCCATCACAATTTAACAGTAATTATCCTTAATTTTAAATGCAGAGTTTTAGCCCCAGAAGAAAAAAGCCATTTATTCCTTTACGGGGCCTTAGCATCTGCAATGCTCCTATACTTCTGTATTTAAATTAACCACAATGTGGGATTGAAACCCTATTCTCTATACACTAATTATTCTCATTTACAAAAGACTCAGAAAATCCACCAAAATTCTCTTTTTGTCTTTTTGTCTTATATTTACAGAACTGGCTGTGAGAGGCCTTTTGTCAAATTGCCATCCACACTTCAAAACTCCTGATGTGAGACAGAAAACACAAAATATTTATTCAACCTCTGGTTTTGAGGGCTTTTCTTTTGGGGAGGGAGTACCTTACAGATTAGTCTGTCACTTGACAGTATTGTTCATGATCTGGCAATATGTTTGGTAAGTGTGTCAAAGTGACACTTGAAGTTTCAATTAATCCCTTCTCAAAGTAAGAAGCAAGTTTCACACATGCCAGAGGTTTTTTTCTTTCTCAAATTACACTTAGATGTTTTGAGAGTTTTTTATAAAAACCATATTTTTTAAACCCACAATGCAGCATGTAGATGACAGACTCAAGCTAGACATTTCAGATGATGAAATTTATACTAACATTTAAAGATATCTGAGTGCCACTTTACATGAGACTGATATATAAAAACAACATACTGAGAACATGTAATCACATTGTCATCTAAGAAATAAACGTGTACATACTCAGTACACTACTTCTTTGCTATGCGGCACATTCAGATACCAGATGCAAAACACACTGTTCCTTAAAGAACACTCAGTGAAATCCAATCCTGTGCAAAGATGTAGCAAAAAGCCTATGAACCTTCAAAATAAGACTTAGAGGGACTTAGTGATGCATAATTCCCACTGCACATGGATGAATTTCACCCTCAAATTGAAGAATACAGATTTTAATGTATTCAGCTGTTTCTAACCTGATTATCACTGGGGTCTAAGAATTGTTTGCAATTACAATTGCACAAAATCAACACACCTTAAGCAGGCCAAGGTAAAATTGTGAAACTCCCACAATAACTTCGCCAGGGAGACACAATACCCAAAAACTTGAAGTGAATTATAAATGGAGAACTTTAATTAAATTTTGCCCTTCCTTTTACTGCTGTGAAGAGGTTTATTACATTGATAAAACTATGACTAAAAAAGATGTTTAAGATTATTCACCATCTCTACTTTTAAAATCTGGGGGGAGTTTTCTCCTCAGTATACTTGTTATGACATCATTACACATCCTAGTGAAGCCAGCATATGAAAATCAACACCTTCAGTTTCACACTGCAGCTTTGTTTGAAAGAATGAATAGTAAAATATATAATAGTATCCACTGCTGGAGACTGATAAAAAAAAAACTTTCTGGAAAATGTGCTGTGTATGCCTTAGGTACTGTAGAGTTCTTGTTGTTTAAAAAATAGGGTTGGGGTGAAGGATGTCTGAGTGTAACCCAGATATTCAGTCATGTCCTACTGAATTTGCTGGTATTTTCCATTTCATCAGGTAAAATTTTGGAAACTAGCTCATCAGTTCGTACTCTAGGGCCGAGGTTTTGAAAAGTGGCTAATAATTTTGGGAACTTCAGTTTGAGTGCCCAACTCCAGACTCTTTCAAAGGCCTGAGTTTTGGAGGTGAGCACTCATAGAATCATAGAATATTAGAGTTGGAAGGGACCTCAGGAGGTCATCTAGTCCAACCCCCTGCTCAAAGCAGGACCAACCTCAGCTATATCATCCCAACCAGGGCTTTGTCAAGCCTCAGCTCAAAAACCTCTAAGGATGGAGATTCCACGACCTCCCTAGGTAACCCATTCCAGTGCTTCACCACCCTCCTAGTGAAAAACTTTTTCCTAATGTCCAACCTAGACCTCCCCAACTGCAACTTGAGACCATTGCTCCTTGTTCTGTCATCTGCCACCACCGAGAACAGCCTAGCCCCATCCTCCCTGGAACCCCCTTTCAGGTAGTTAAAGGCTGCTATCAAATCCTCCCTCATTCTTCTCTTCTGCAGGCTAAACAAGCCCAGTTTCCTTAGCCTTTCCTCATAAGTTTTGTGCTCCAGCCCCCTAATAATTTTTGTTGCCCTCCGCTGTACTCTCTCCAACTTGCCTACATCCTTTTTGTAGTGGGGGGCCCAAAACTGGACACAATCCTCTAAATGTGGCCTCACCAATGCCGAATAGAGGGGAATAATCACTTCCCGTGACCTGCTGGCAATGCTCCTCCTAATGCAGCCCAATATGCTATTAGCCTTCTTGACAACCAGGGAACACTGCTGACTCATATCCAGCTTTTTATCCACTGTTACCCCCAGGTCCTTTTCTGCAGAACTGCTGCCTAGCTCGTCGGTCCCCAGTCATCACATTCTGAAAATTAGGTCTCAAATGGTCACCCAAAAATGGAGACACTCTAAACCACTAGTCACTGCCAGAAATCATGGCCCAAATCTCCAGTCCTTCTTTAGTCTTTCTAGCATTGTAGTTACGCTCACAGAAAAACAGGGAAGTGCTAAGAACGCCATCCTCAAGGATGGTGGTGGGATCATTTGCAAGATTCGCTTCCACATCCCAGTAGTATTTGACTCCCACAAGAATGTAGTCATAGTGGCCCATAGATTAGGTCATGAAAAATACTAAATTTAAATGACGTCTTATTAAAGTGATTGGGGTGGGATCAGGGGAAGGCTGCGTCCTCACAGGCTGGAAAGCTCAATAAAATCAAGTCAGTGGGGGAAAAATATCACTACCTTTAATATCTTACCATCTATTCATGTTAATCAATTAAAAATGGTGCTAAGCCATTTGGATTTTGGTAATTTAATTTGTGTGAAGTATTCTTAGAAAGGCTTCAGCATAACTTTTACCAAGGTATTATGAATGCTTAACACAAAATATTCATGGTCAGGGATATGAGAAATGTTAGTGATGATTTTCCTAGAAAAGGCACACTTCTGTCTCCAGCCCTGCCTCACTAGAAGTAAGGATCCTGGTTTCTTGCAATTTCCATTGTTCTAAGGGAAGCTACAGAACGTAGTGTACAGAGTTATTGAACACAGATGACTATTTGGATGCAATACTTGCAGAGTGCAGGTTTTCAGAGAGACAAGGTTGATTTTTTCCTTAAAGGACGTAAACACTGAATAAATATAACATTGAGTCCATACAAATACATCCTATTTTGGAGTTTTTAGGGGCTTTATTTTGGGGGCACACTTCAAGGGTGAGCTATTCTGCTACTATCTTTCCTAGATGGAACCATCTAAATCTAAGACTTGGGCTTCAATTTTAGTCATGTTTAAAATGTTTAGTCACTTTAAAATGATCTTGCTATAATTACAAGTCTATTTGGAGGAAATCACCTATTAAAACTGTGATATGGTGAAGGTGGAAGGCAGTAGAAGAATGGTGGATGGAAGGTATGTGAGCCCCAGAATACTCCGGGCCTTGTTCCCTGCTGACTAACTCAGAGCCACTGGGGGCAATTAGGAGCAGCTGAGGCTGATTAAGGCTCAGCCAGGTGCTCCATAAAAAGGCTCCGCCCCAAACACAGGGGGCACAAGCTGGAGGAAGGAGGAGTGCTGTGGGCAGAGCTCGGGGGTTGAACAGTGAGGAGGAAGGTACTGGCTCAAGAGGCCAGAAAGACTGAAGGAGGGGGAGAATTAGCCCAGGGGAAGAGTGTGCTGTCTGGAAAGCAGTACCAGCAGCACATCGCTGCTTCTCATAGGGCCCCTGGGCTGGGACCCGGAGGAGCGGGTGGGCCCGGGTCCCTACCCCCTCCCCTGGGAAGATGGGGTGACGGGCAACTTCCTGGCCCACTACAAGCAGGAAGGTGCGAGACCCACTGGAGGGAAGCCGGCCATCAGCCACAAAACATAAGCTGATTTATAAAATGTCAGTGCATCTAGAAAACTCCACATTCTTAAGATTTTCATTGTATTTATTTATTTATTCATAGTTAGAAAAGTACCTCACTAGGCCACAAAATGCTTGGTAAACAATTGAGCCAAGCAATCCCCCTTTATGATTTCAGTAGTACGATAGGGACCTAGTGAGGTGAACTTAATCTAGTACGATGTCCTTCCAACCACAGCAGTTTTAAATCAATTTTTAAACTCTCATATAAAGAATGATCTAGAAGTTAGTTTAAAAAATTTAAATTGAGTTAAAAATTACTTGTTCAGATTAAACCATTTCAGCTAACTCAATACACTGTCATTCTCCATCTCTGCAGCAACAATCTTTTTATCATATGATAATAAGAAGTTACAAAATATATATCCAAAGGAGTCTTAACCACAGCTGAATAAGAAGCCTGTTCTTTGCATCTTGAGGGTTATGACTTAAATGGATGATAGTCCTGTACTATTATATTTGGTCAGAGGTTGCAAGCATCCTAAAGTTTGTCAGTCTTCCTGTCCTGAGGCTTATGTACAGATAGCATCTCAGATAAGTACATGGAATGTCTTTTTGCTTGTGTGGCTGGTACTACAGGGCCAGCTAGAGTAAAGACATGTAAATCTGTTACATCTCCCATTGAAATTAATGCGCTTCATGAGTTTATTCCAATAACTTTTATATTTATGTTAAATGAATCTCAGACATTAGGATGACCATAAACACTGATCCCAACGAAATGTGTTCAAACTGATAAGGGAAATTATGTACCTAGAGCCTGGGAAAGACAAAGAGAAGAATCCTCTATGAATGCTATGCCAATTTAATTTCCCTGTTCAGAGTTTAGGCCGTGATCCAACAAAGTACTTGTTTAACTTTAAGCACATGAGCAGTCCCATTGACTTCAATGGAGCTGTTCACATGCCTAAAAATTAGCATGTGCTTGAATGCTTTGGTGAACTGGGCATTAGATACTGTGGTAGCTATAGAAAAACATATGTAGCTGTAGTAAAATATTAGGTAGATGTTCTTTGCACTCACAGTGCATTATCTTCAAGTGTTACAACTCTTTCTCAATCACAAGTTCCCATCAAGCAAGGGAAAGCATACATTTCTCACAGAAATTATGCATGTTAAATGCATGTAATAGATATAAAACACTCTACACTTTGAATCATTTTGATAGTGATCAATTAGATATTTTTCTTGTTATTGTCCCTTTTCTCCATTCCCTCCCAATTTCCGTCACACACAGTGTAACCTATCAATGTTTAACCAGTCATGTGATTTTATTTTCCTTTTTTTCTTTTTTAAATTGAAAAGAATTTCAGTGCAGAAAACTATATTGGAGAAAAAATATATTTGACAACTGAAATTTACATAAGTTAGGACATCAAAAGTGATAGTTGCTACAATTTCTCAGCCATGCTGCATGCGCATGCGCACACACATATATACAAAAGTTAATTACATATACAGTAATGCAAAATGCTAGGTATGTGCAATGTTATGGTATCTTGACCTTTAAACAGCAAGAAGGATGGAGAAAGAAACAGAACAGCAGCTTTGAGTTTTACAGGATCTTTCACGGGAATCTCCTACTGCAATTTTTGGTGGTGTGGTAACTTCGCCTGGGAACGTTTTCATCTGTATCTGAAACAGGCCTTAAATTGGAATGAGATGGGGAGTAGAGGATTAATGGTACTTATTTAGGCTGTGTCTACAGCCCTGTAGAACATTGGAATGAATCATGGAATTCCCCTCTTCTCAAGATTCCTAGAGTAAACCATGGCATCAGATGAAGACATCTGAAAAATGTTAATAGAGGATGCTATTGGAATCCAGTCTTGAGCAGGATATTATATAGCAACTTCTGAAGCCTTTCAATATGGTAAATCAAATCTCTTTAAAATCAGACTGTATTCCTCCACTGGAAGAGTCAGCATCTTTGTCTACTCTTTTGCTGTAGTAGTAACTTTTCAATGTCACTAGATCCTAACATACACATTTTAAGAAAACATAAATATTAAAAACATATTTAATTTATATACTGGTTCCAACTCTATTAAAGAGTAAGACAGTATGGGAATATTCATGCCCCAGTCAATGTAGAATACAGCTGTAAAACATAGCTGCTACAACATAAATTGAAAGACAAAAGAAAAGATGCATATTGTGGGAATGAGGTACCTTAGACCACTATTGTGAGTATATCTTAGTAAGACCTGTCCTTCATGGTATGCCATTGGAATTAGTTAATATACAGCTCTTTGAAGATGTAAAGCTCTCTATGGCTTCAATCCTACATTGGGATCCTCTAGAGCAGATCCCTGAAGAGTTCTTCTACTATCATGGAGTGTCTACACCAGCACCAGATTGTTTGGGTGAAACCCTGCTGCTGCTAAGTCAATGGTAAAAATCCCATTGACTTAAGTGAAGCAGGGATTTTACTTTTAGTTCAGAGCCATGGGTAAACATTTACTTTAGTTTTCAGCTTGACAGCCCATTGGATTTGGATAAATGTACTGTATTGTATTTATAGAAGTACATTTCCAGGATGGTGTCCTTTTATGCAGTAAGGTGGTGTTTTATTCTATCATTCATGTAATACAGTCAGTTCAAATTTGTTTAACAAGAACAATACATTATTTCTAGCTAAGTGAAATCAGGACTTTTTTTAGAACAGACAGGGACTGTCAGGAAACAGTTGAGTCTCTGAGAGAGGGCATAGATAATTTGTGAATACAAACAGGCAGATATTGCTAAAATAATTATTAAATCATTCTTTACCTTGGGCCTGAATCCATTGAAACTTCCCATCGATTTAAACAGTTTTGGATTTGGCCCTTAGAATTTATAGTGGCCCTGACTGCATTCAGGGTAAGGGTCTGGATTGGGAGACAAAGTTTTCACACGATTAGCAACGTTGAGTGTCAGATTACATCTGTTAAATTTGTAATGGCTGGGTTATCACACATTTCTTTTACAGGGAATGTGCATGAAAATGGTTTTTTTGTTTTTGTTTTTTTAAATCTACTACCTTGGAAGATTTAAATGCCACTTTATACCCCAGCATTGGCTTGTGATGGGGTGGACTCCCCACACTAGCCCTGCAAAAACTGAATTAGGCTAGATGGGTCCAATCAGCTAATTAGGCTGCAAGAAGGGTAGATTTAGGCTGGAGGCAGCTAATTAAAAACAGGGTCACCGGTGCAGGGACAGGCAGAGCCTGTATAAAGCCAGGTAGCTGCCCGCAGAGAGTGGGGATACTGTTAGGAAAGACTGTAGGGAAGCAGGCTGCAGTTATTCCCTGCATGGAGGGAGTTGGAGGCTGACAAAACCCAAAAAGGGGGATAAGCCAGATATGTAGGAAGAAGCCCAGGGAAACAGCAGCAAGAGGTAGGAGCTATGGCTGCTTGTGATAGGGTCCCTGGACTTGAACCCAGTATAGCGGGCAGGCCTGGGTTTCCCTACCAGCCACTGGAGAGTGGCAAGGGCATTGAAGGTACCAGCCAAATAACAGGTCTGGAAAGACTGTGAATTCCCTGGAAGGGGGGAAGGTTTTTAGCCAGGGGGCCAAGCCTCAAAGAAGAAGCTGTACACCCTGAAGTGAGTGGAGCAGCAGAGAAAGACAAGATGGGAGAAAACACTGGAAGGAAAGCAGAAGCTGGCTGAGCTAATTCCCAGGATGGCCAGCGCTCAGTGTTTTTAAAAATCCTGCCTTTCATCAATTTTCTTTTTTAATTTCATAGTCTTCATGATGAAACAAAAAGATGAGGATTCCATTCTAGTATGGTGCATTCTCGACCTGAGCCTGCATCACATACAGTGTATATAATATAGTATATGAACCTTAAGAGGACATCTAGTCCATCCTCCTGTGCTGAGGCAAGAGGTATACATGTGAGAGTGTGTATACACAAATCATTTTTAACAATCCACTTTGTATTTGTGGTGAGAAAACAAAGAAGTCTTAACTATTTTAAGGAAAACACAATATGATTAAACAAATCACAAGGGTGCTTTTTTTCTCCTTTCACTCCCCTTCTCCTCTCTCCCCCCCAAAAAAAACAAACGAACCAAAAAACAGATAATTTTTGAGGGATGTACAAGTGGGTGGCCATGAAAAATATTTCATCTTTCCAACCTCACTGAAGGGCCAAGCCCAATGCAGTGAACACCTAAAATGGTTCTGACCAGCTGAAAGCTGGTTGAACAATACTCACAAAAAAAAGTGTCCCACTAAAGCAATTCCAAAAGAATCATTTTATCACAGCAGGAGGGGATCAGCAGCACAGCTAGCTACACCTTCGCTAACAGAAGAACTCTGGAAATAAGTCCCCTTTAAGGATTTCTTTATAGATGTAAGTTATATAAAATCAAGACCATTTTAAATGGTAGAATTGCTCAGCTTTGCTGCCACCTGAACTCCCACTCCACTCTATCCTCAATTAATACAAAATAAAGGAATTTAAGAGATTAATATTTGACACTAGTAGCCATTAGAAGTTTTTTTGCAACATTTTGAGAAAAAAATGCCAGGCGCAAGCCCTGATTTTACACCTGCATTTCGGTTATTTATTATTCTTTACATAGCACCCACAAATATATTAGGTGCTTTGGAGACACTCATTAAGACTGGTTCCTGATCTTACAGTTTAACACTGACACTGAACAGACAAAGATGCAGAAAAAGCATATAATTCATATGTATTTTTATAATCCCTAGCCCATTTTCCCCTACTGTTGTCTCACCCAGCCTAATCTTGATTAATATTCCTAATTTTCCCAAATTTATGACAGACTACCACCTGTTTTTACTCCAGTATTACTATACTGTAATAAAATGATAGAAGACTGTATTTCTTTAAAAAATATTTAACCTCCAAAATTCCCAATTCTCCCCACAACTCTCTCACTTCCCCTTCTTCCAATCACCCCTCCATCCTTCCTTCACACAGCAACTCCCAGCCTCTCTTCGTGTTGTACTCTTTGCATCCCCTTTCAGACAATTACCCTCTTCCCTCTGCATTCATCTTCCTTCCCCCAACACATGCAACTAAGCAGTTCATGCTAGTATTCTGTTCCCAGTTCCTCTCAATATCATGACACATTCCTACAAAATTATGCATAGATTATAATTGCAGTGGCGAATAACGTTGAATGGAGAGAGCTAAGTAAGTTTCTCAGAAAAATTATCCCCAGAAAGTGGAAATTGGTAGAGTGTCAAAATAAAAGTATCTTAGCGCTGCTGAAAGCAGCAATTATATCTGTAAAAATCAACTGAAAACGATAATTCAATGTTTCTCTATATAACCTGAAACTTTTTACTTTGAGGATATGGATCAGTGTTCAGTGAACACAAAGCTCTAGATACTATACTTGGAAAAAATAAAGGACCTGATCCTGAAACGCTTTCATTTTCCAAAGGTGTAAATAACTAGGTAAGGGTCCAAGGGACTGAAGAATTAGGATTGATGGCCTTACTCATGCAAACTCCTACTGAAATAGATGAATTTTTTGCTGATGAAGGACTGAGTAATGACTGTTACTTTCAGTCACCCTTAAAAACTCCCCAGTTGCCTTAGATACCATAGCAAGGAATCATATTAGAAGACAGATAAAATACTGTGAGTAAGCTGAGTGTTGGCCAATACTGGAGCAACTGTATCTATTTATCTAAGGCAAAAGTGGAAAAATGTTAAGGTCAACTACTGTAGCAAAACTAGAATATCTAACAAGAGCATTTGAGAGTGATTTGAAAACAACTGATAAAATGTAATTCTCTCTCCCTCTCTCTTTAATTTTACACATAAAAAACCTACAGAAATGCTACCAATAAGGTTGCCTATGCAGCCTTCCACAGGAGACCTGTTTCATTCAGTTTACACAAGGGACAGTGCTCCCATAATGAACAGCTAATCAATATTTTGTTTTCTCCTCATTGTCCAATGTTTGGCCACATATCTTGTTTGTTGCACTATTCAAACCCTACTCTGAAGTCATGGGCTTTCCTATGGCGCTCAGCGCTATCTGAGCGCTTTACAAATATTAATCAATTAATTTTCACAACACCCCGTGAGACAAGGGGTATTCTTATTCAAATTTTTGCTGATGCACATAGGAGTTAAGGCCCAACCTGAGATACCTAGGACCTGATTTTTCAGCGTACTTAGCATTATGTAGCATTTTGTATGTTCAAAGCAGAGCTGCCATTGACTTTAGTTGCAGTTGTGAGCACTCTGCACGTCTGCAAATCAGGCACCCAGAAAATGAGGAAAACCCAATTAGTGACCACCTGTGAAAAACGTGATTTAAGTGTCTTGCCCAGCATTCCATAAGAACTCTGTGACACAGACATGGATAGAATCCAGCACTCCAGGGTAGCATTCAAGTGCCTTAACTATGGGACTCTTCTTTCTCTTCCTGCAATGCATGGCCTCATTTACTGTACACCTTTCAGCTTCTGCAATAAATGAAGCAGGGGTCCTACGGACCACAGCCTCCTTAACTATATCACCCTGATTCAAAGAACGTATTTTTCCCTAGCCTTGTTCTTGAAATTTTCCAAAAAAATTAATCTTGGGCTGATTACTTAGCATGTAATATTTCAAAATTTGGCAAAGTTATAAGCAACTGAAAGCATAGTCTTATAATGGGAAGCGTCAGGCAACCTGAATAGTAGGTGGTGCTACACGCCTATAATTTTCTCCTGGGCTGTCAGAGAATGTGAGCACTGTGGAGGCAATGTACTCAAAATGCTAGAAAGAGATTTTCATAGCAGTCTATAGGACCCTTAAGCTTCATCCAAGGAGCAGCACTGAATAGTTCCAGAGGGAGCCATGTCTGTTGGAAAGAGGTTTATCATGAGGAAGACAGAAGGATACCTAGTGAGCTTTTTTTAAAAAGTTTCAAAGAGAACCCCATACCTGAAAAAATGGCTACTTCAATATTTTTTCTGAATTTTAAAATGTTTCTTATTAACATTAGTGATGTTTTCTTGCTTAGCTTTGATTCACTTCTCCTTTCTTGGTTTGGTGTTTGTATTCACCCTTCGATTATTCAAGAACTGATCTGACAATATAAAGTACTGAAAGAAGGAATTTAGCTGACATTAATTCCCATGAATTTTATCCAGTTTCTTTTTCACTAATCTGGGAGAACTAAGAGAATAATGCATTGGAAACATAAACTTTTGTCAATTATCTTAGGAAACAACATTGAAGCAAGGGGGTTAAAAAATGTAATCAATTAAACCATGGCCATCTGTTGAACAGTTAGCTCTAAAACATATTATTTTTTCAATCATAATGCCTTTGATGGAGAATCATCAATCTGCCATAATTAACATCAATCAACTGGTGTAGCACAAGGTGTTCCTTTCTGACATCCCAGCCTCCTACTTAGTGTTGGGCCTTGCTGGTCTGTTTGTGGGTCAAATCATAAAGTCCACCATAATCAATCAGTCCCCTGGGCTTCAGTGGCAGATTTGCTGGAGGGCTTGTCTACACAGAAGGGCAATGCACACTACAGGGGTGTGATTTCCAAAGTGCATTAACTGGTCCATGTAGACTCTGCTGGTGCTCACTAAAATTACTCTCTAATGTTAAAATGAACTAGGGAAGTCACACTCCTGTAGTGAGCATTGATGAACCATGTAGACAACCCATGAGTAAGGACTGCAAAATTTGAACTTACTAGTTTAGAAACTGATGCTGGTCATGTTTACCCTAGTGTAACTCAATTGACTTCAATGGAGTTACTCTTTATTTATACCAGCAAAATTGAAATCAGAACCAGACCCTTAGAATATACTGCCACCATCCACTTTTTAAAGAAAATTGTCTTTAATTTTTTTTTCTTTTCTCTTGGGAAAGGAAAAACAGTACCCTTTCAGATGTCTTTTGGTGCCAGAGTAGAAATCTATGTACATAGCCTAATAAGCTTCCAATTGTTTCTGTAGTGAATGACATCATGGTGTATAGTAAATCTATGAATTCTCTTCTCAACACACTGGCCACGTTAAAAGCACCAGTCCTCTATGAACTGCTTAATTTAATAAAATATTGTGTGGCTTTGTAAAAAGAAAGAAATGCTACAACAACCGCATGCATTCCTAAAGTGTTCTTCATGAAAGAGTCAAAGCGTGCTTCACAATACAATCCATTGCTGGATAGAACCTTTTAAATAAATAAATGATGGTTTACGGGTTTAGAAAACACTAAATTACAGAATATAAACTCTGAGATTTAATAACCACGGTGATGCACACAGCATCAGAATCTGAACAGAAGAGAACAAAGATTTTCAGAACATCCATAGTGCTTCTAACCATTATTTGAAGCATCTCATAAAGCAACACTAATTCTCTAATTCTGGAACTACCTTCAGCTTCCCCTTTTTCTGAGAAGTGTGAGTTTAATAGTAAACTGAAGACAATGTTTGCAGGGAAGAGATTCAAATCTTGTAATTTTTTAATTTGTCCACTCAAAATCTAGATGTTATATTTTTTGGAACATCAAAAAATAAATTACTTCTCTTAGATTTCAAATATAATGTATCAATTGTCACAAGCTACCCCAAACCCTAAAATGCTGAATTGCTTGGGGTTTGAGGGCCAATTTGTGCCCTCAGTTGTGCGTGTGCGCACAAATTCTATTCATGCTGATTTGGTTCCAAGGCCTCAATTCTGCCTGCACTTAAGCACATATGTAGCTTTACTCATGTGAGCAGCCCCACTCATGTCATTGGAACTGTTTGTGTGAATTACAGACCACAGAATCATAGATTAGGATTGGAAGAGACCACAGGAGGTCATTTAGTCCAACCTCCTGCTCAAAGCTTGCAGGATCAGCACCTAAGTAAGTAACATCACAGAAAGAAATAGTCAACTTAATGTTCAGAGCAGTTACTCTCCTCATATATTTGTTTTAAAGAGTGCTCACTTTATATCTTCAGCGTGGATTTGAAACCTTTGAACCTTGATCATTGTTTTGTGCAAAAAGAAATTCTTGCCTTTTTTTGGTGGGGACATGAGGGTAGGTAAATACTACATTCAAACCTTGTGGAAAAACCCTGTTACCCTTTTTCATGTCTGACCTTGGGCATTACACCCCACAAACCATCATTTCTGCCTACCATTCAACCAGCATCTTGTCAAATCTGGCGGCAAGATTAAGTTTCCTGATTCTGAATTCAATATTGAAACCCTAAGGACATAAGAACCAAGCTGGAACATTCTGTATTTTAAAAAAAAAAAATGGATAAAATTGTTTCAGCTCTGAGACCACAGTTTGCCCTGACTATAATGATAAATCATCATGAACGACACTAAATGAAATGAGTTTGATGTTCTCTGCTTTATTCCTCCATGTTAGAAGCCACTTTTACATTTGCTATAACTTTCAACCTTTATTCTGAATGAGTCTTGTTTGCAGATATTATTTCTGCTCTGTATAATCTATCTGATGACTGTGATGCACCTTTTGTACACAGAGTGGGATGGACGTAGTGTGGAGAAGATAAAATATTTGGCAAGGAATCCCACAGTGGTTGTATTTCCCTAGAGCAGCTTAATATACCAGTACTAACCACTCCTCTTTTAGCGAGGATTTCCTTTAATTTTATTTTAAGAACAAGAAACATTTCTATTTTTCCTTCTCCATCACTCGGTAACTATCTGATCAAAATAAAAAAATAAATGAAAGCTTCCCCTATTGAGATTTTTAAGGCCTGGACTTGTGAAAAAGGGACTAAGTAACATTCAGAACTTTCAGGATTGGGTCTCTGCTAAGCAACAGCAATTCTTACTGAAATCAATGGGAATTGCAGGTGTTTTGCAAGTATTCAGCACTTCTCAGGGTTTGGCCCAATACTAAGAACTACATAAGAGTCATTACCGTCTGTTATTTACTACTTACTTGTTGAAAGGAAACATTGCCTTTAAAAAAAACAATAATCAATGCTATTTACACTTTTACCCACTTTTTTACAGTTATGGTTCAGTGTAAACTCAGGCAAAATTCCCTACCATGAGATGTATAAGAAAATTGAGCACCAAAGAATCTGCATGATATTATGGATAAACAGTAATAGGGATGAATCAGCTCCCACTCAGGACCATGGGATTTTTGGTCAATGAGAACAAGACTGAAGCCACACTCTGAACAATCATAAATATTGTTGCTTTAGTCTTAGCCTATCTGTTTTGGTTTTTTTACAAATAATGTATCTTCCAAATATGGGCTAAATCCTCAAATTCGTATTTAGTTTTTTATTCCAGTAAAACTCCTATTTACTTCATTGTGAGTAAGGCCACAGTAAAGCCTAAGTAAAAGCTGACTTAGCTTTTAGCTCAAAAGCCGGCCCAGTAAGCAGGAAGGCAGTTAGAGAAGTAAACAATTTAGTAAAATGGACAATAGTCTGAGATATCAATAATTATCTACTGTAATATGTTTAACAGCAGCTCTCTTGCATCATATTAACAACAGTTTACTTAATTTGCTTTAAAAGGTTCATGCTCTGTTATTTTCTCTTGCTTCCATAGCAGGGAAAAAGCACTTTTGCCTTCTATTTGTGCCCTTATTACTTCCGTTTTGCAAGTGCCATTACACAGCTCGATTATGTCTCCTAAATACAAGAGCATGAGATCCCTGAAAATGTTTGAAATTTGTAAAAACAAAAATTTCCTTGATGAAAGCAGTGAGAGAAATAGCATGTGGTTTGTTTTTACCTTTTTTTCCCTTTCGCTTAAGGACCTGTTTCTCTTTGGAATGCCCTTTGCTGTCTGTCAGCTACTCCTAACACAGGGCCCAGTCCCGCAGTGACGTGTAGACCATATCTAGGAAGTAGTCCAAGTGCTATCAACAGGACTAATCACATAACTCACGTGGATACAAATTTGCAGGATCAAGACTTTCTACTTACAAAGCTGGCTGCAGATTGCTTTAGAATGAAAAGTGAAAGGAAAACTGTCACTGATAGTAACAGGATCAGGACTTCAGAGTGAAACCTTACTCCATGAGCGACGGCTTGCAGCGCAGCAATGCGACTACTCCTGTGGGTAACAGTTTGCAAGATCAGGCTATAAGGCCCCGACCCTGCAAACACACACATGCTTTACCTCTAAGCCCATGATCAGTCCCAATGGGGTCAGTAGGTTTACTCATGAGAGTAAAATTAAGACTGTGCCTAAGAAGGGCTTGCAGGGTCAAGTCTTAATTTTGTTAGGAAATTGTATGAAAGACGTGACCAGTGCAGATATCTTTAATAGTGGAATTATCCATTTGAAGTAATTTTGATCTTTATTTTAAATTGCTTGAGAAAATTCATTTACACCATTGGAAAGAAAAGAGTGCTTTGGTATAAAGCAATCCTCCTCCTCCTGCCACTTTCAAAATAGCTAGGAATTTAGAACAGTCTCTTGATCTTCAAAATTTTCTTTTGATCTCACAGTTAGATAAAACTCTCCCTATGCAACTGCACTACCAGTCAACAGAGAATCAGTAGCAAATATCAACAGCTAATCTCTCTCTTTTGAAGACATAGTCCTACATATCACAGACATTTCAAAGCCAGCGATAAAACAAAAAGCCTGAAGCTATAGTCCATTTACCTGTAGCCCTGACATACTTGAAAAATAAAAATGTTCAAGAGCTTTAAATTATTCTCTTTAAGCCTAATGGTCACCTCTAATTACACAACAGTTTGTATTGTAATTATTTAGCTGGCATTTAAATTAGACTTCCCTGTATTTATGAGCAATGACAGTTACCTAATAGGCAGTTAGGGATTGATCCTGCGTACTGTTATTCATGTGAGTAGTACCCTGAGTTCAGTGTTATATAGAACTACTTGAGCAACTAAGGATTACTCGCATGAGTAAGGATTTGGGTCCCAACACAGCAGGGCACTGAAGCACATTTTTAACTTAAAGCATGTGCTGAATTCCCATTGACTTCATTGAGACTTCCGCGCATGCTTCAACGAAATCAACGCCTCTCAGAGTGAGACACTCCTCCCCACCCACCAACCCCCAGAACTGACACAGCAACACAGCTGTTGTAATTATAGGGTAATAAGAGGTGTTACAAACATGCACCGCCAAGAGAAGTTCTTCACCAGCACAGAGATATTTTACCATCCCCTCATATTGTGTTGGAAATACTATATACATTTGTCTTCAACTGTCTTTTCTTTTCTTCAATTTGAGTTTCAGTCCAGATCAGAGGCAAAAAAATAAAAGCCTTTTTACAGCTACAGGTCAGTGTAAGATAAGAGACTCAGCACAGTCACTTCCATGTACCATACATAGGAAAAGGGACCCAAACTGGTATTTAGTTTATCAGGCTAGAATCAAGGAACTACAGCAAAGGTACTTGAATGTAAATGCATTGCCAGAAGATAAACATCTACACTACTGAAGGATTGTAGCATGCCCCGCAATTTAAAGGTCATGTCCTGTGCTTTATTTTTCTTTTAGGTTTAAAATAATGGTGAATATGTGTGCACTTTAAATCGCTGCTTTTAAAACATTTGACTTCATAAATGGGTTCAACATCAAGTAATAGGCTAGACAACACAACACAGGACGAAAAGGAGAGAAAAAGAAATGCACTACACACACAAAAATACTGATAAGAACATTTTTAGAGGACTGATATCAATTAAAAGATGATGTTGGGGGGAAGCAAGAAAATAATTTTAAACATGAAAGAAAATGATAAAAAAAAAATGCATCTTTTGCACTGTAAAAGAAAAAGCCAACAGTGAAATGCAGCCTTTTGCTGGAATCCAGGACTAGGACCAAAGAATTTACATATATTAAATTAACTAGATCCAAACTCCTCTACAACAAATATTTATATTGTAAAATACTACAGCCACATTCCTGCATCTCCTTCCAATAATAATTCTTAAGGACACACTGTACTGGAAAGCATATAAAACAGTGTGTTTCTGTGGAGATGGAATGCTTCATTAATAGAGTACCAGGGTGTTCATAAATATTAAAAATATGTTTTTAGACATGATTCCTTCTATTTACATTGTTTTCAGCACTACTGAAAGCAAGATTTAATGTCTACCTGTCCATAAGCATCTCACTTGCTCTCTCCAGCTACAGAACTTAACTGCTGGTAGCCATATAGGACAATGATGTCTCCGCTAGTTGTTCAGTAAATAGACAGTCAATCAAATACCCTACTCATGCAAGTAGTCCTACTCACCGCAGTGGGACTAATTTTGTCAGAGAGAATAGGAGATGGGCCAAAATGTAGACAAAAGGGCTCATTCATAAAATGATTTTAATATAAATTTATAATGCTTAAATGTATAAGATTATTTTAGTTTAAAATAAAGTTTTATGTGTTCTTCAGATTAGAAATGGGAATGTGCATTTGAACAGAAAAAAGATTATCTGTAGTAGTACTCAAGGAATTGTTTAATCATGAATATTCAAGACAAACTACAAATATAGATATCCTCTTCATTGGTTAAAAATTAGCTGGCTGGAAATGCATCAATCAGCATTAAAAAAACAAAACAAAAGCCACTAATTTGGACCCTTAGATCAATCTTCTAAAAAGTGACCAGTGAGTCACTGAAAGGAATGGCTTCTTTTCCAAGGCACCTATATCCCATTGCTATAAAATAATTACAAACAAAACAAAACCAAAAAAAACAAAACCTAAAAACCAAAGAGGTCCCAGCTATGCTGTATCAACATACCAATCTCACAAATTGGTCTTCTGAGCAGAACTCTCTATGGAACAAGAGCATGTGTTTATTCTTGCATAAATAACATTTGTTAGATTATGAGACCATATGGGAGGATACCATTGAAATAGAGAAACTTGGCTGATGTTTAGAAAGGAAACTAAAACATACTAATACTATTGACAAACTCTTGCATATTTGAAGATTTTCACCTAATTTACTTCACCTGTTTTTTTATTACCATCTAATTTCACATCCCTCTGTTCTGCTATATTTCCAAAAAGCAGTGAACACAAATGTGCAGCCAGCCTGGGCCCTCAGGCCTCTGGATCAAGATGGCAGGCTGGCCCTTGGTTCCCCTGGGGACAGCAAAGCCAGAAGGGTGATTGGACACAGTGACCTGTCTGCATGAGATGAGACAAAAACAGGAGGGCTGTAATGCTGATGAACTAACTTGTCACTCACAAGCTCAGGTCTGCAACAAAAAAGGGGGGGCGAAAAAAAGGTGCAGTAAAGATTTAGTGAACACACAAGGTAGAAAGATACAGTATAATTAGAATAATTAGATGACACAGTTAGTAACCAGTTTGCCTGGTCTCAGGGTAAAGGGAGAAGGCTGGTTCAGAATCTACTTAAATGTTCATGTAAAAGGATAAAAGGAGAATAATTTTAAAGAGATAATAATTAGTATTATGGTTCAGCATGTAAGGAAGGTAGCTGTCAAAGATCAGGGTTTGATAACAAACACTCCAGTTATGAATCAAACTCACACTTAGCAATGAGCTTCTAGATCTTGACATACTAGGCAAAGAGGTTGTTCTTCAGAGTACTTGGCTGCTTAATTGCTTGCTTGGGGGAGTTAAAATCAAGAGGGAAGGTATATAAGCAATTCTGGAAGCCCATACATCCAGTTACTAGATAATGGTTAGCACTGCAATATTATGCCTACTATTGCCATCACCAGTGGAAGCCACGGTGGGCACTGGTGTTTGGAGATAGACGAAATCAACATAAAAAGAAAAGTGGGAATGCATTTAATAATAAACAAGTACTTTGAGCTGAGAGTGCTTGCAGATCAGCTTATTTATTAGCACTCCTGTGCTGTCCACAGACTTGTATTTGAACTACAAATAACTGTTAGTGTTTCTGATCTGTATTTGCGTAGAGATGTACACATAGTTTGCATTCTTAATTATGCATGTTTGCATTCCACATGTAGCAATTAAGAAGGCATTTAAAATTAAAATTAGAACTGCAGGCTCAGCCAAAACGGAATTTGGTTCCCATAGCCAGAGAGAAATAGTACTCCAAAATGAAAAGATGTAATGATAAACATTTCTGTA
The DNA here is from genome assembly GCF_026122565.2 of Emydura macquarii macquarii. Lineage (NCBI taxonomy): Eukaryota > Metazoa > Chordata > Testudines > Chelidae > Emydura > Emydura macquarii. Next base: position 10,203,233 of record NW_027131400.1, read on the forward strand.
AGGTTTTAATTTTTGGGCCTTGAAAGTTAACAACTCATAAGAACAACTTTTTCCAGCACTATGGTGGCAGCAAATGAAAGAGTCACTTTTTAAAATATTGGTCTGTATAGAATATTCAAAGCTTTATTATTTATCAATAATAAAGGATATATATGTAACTTTTGGAGAGATTTTATAGAATCTTGGCCATGTCATTTGATAGTTATTTTCTGCTTTTATCAACTGAATGTTTTAAACCAGAGCAAAATTAATATTTCTATTTCATTAAAATAAGCTAATTACAATGATTGTTTTATGCTTCCTAATTTTAAAATGTATTTTATTTAACAAACCAAAAATAAATATCAGTAGTTCTAACCAAAGGATAAATCTTTTAAATTTTGTAGCTGTTTATTCCGCATTAACATGTAGCTATTCATAAACAATTAAGAAGAAGAATTTATGAAAAATAAAATATACTTCAAAATATTGTGCATATGTGCACACACACACACACAAGTGTGTGTATTCACATACACAAATATGCACATACATCCACACATACATATGCAAAAAGGCTCAGAACACACTTATAACTCACACATAAGCTGTATAAGTGACTAGATTAACAACACACTTGATCTAACACAAAAAAACAAAGTTAGTTCCTAAAATTGTGAAACGTGTTTTTAAGTGCATACTTTTGTTACTGATTTTTGGGAAATGACATACAACACCGCACTGTAAATATTTTTTCAGACATTCACCTAACTTTGTTTTTAATTGAGGAAAATGGAACATTACACACAAAAGAAACATGCTCATATTCATTGCATTGTCAAAAAGCACTTTCATAGATAAAACAAGCATTAAATAAAATATAGCTAACTTACATGGAAAAAGTTACATTAAAGAGGATACTGCAGCTATCAGAAGCTTTACGATTTTTCAAGCCTTCAAGTTACATTTTCTGTCAACAGTACATATGTAAATCCTTACTGTTACATTTGCTTTAATATCACTAACTATATTTATATAACCCTGAACAATTTGCCACCAAAGGTAATTAGCACTCTCCAAAATATATTTTTTCAGGCAATTTTATATTGCCAAATAAGTGCCACTTTTTAAGTATATGCCTGCCTAATAGAAAGCTGTTAATGTTTGGAGGATTTTTAATAAAAATGTATCTTCTATTTTTTAAATATTTAAAGCAATACAAGTCTGTGGCAAATATGATATTAGGTATCTGACATTTCCCATCTAAAAACGCAATATTGCATACGATGGTATTAATAAACCATATGCTTTGAGAGACTTCATTGCTTTGCTGTAATTTAGTTGAAAATAGTAAAATCTGTTTTTTCCACCACTGTATTAACATACAGGGAACACAAATACTATGTCATCACTTTAGCAGCATGTGTTCGCTATACTGTAAACATATGCAAAAAAATAAACTTTTGAGAGTTCATAAATATCGTTTACTAGAGACTGATTTATGAGTTAATGGTTAATGAGAAAGTGTTGAGTACTTAAAATTTTGTTAGCAAAAAATCAGACACCCTCTTCCCACTCCATAAGGAAACAGCCCTTCCTATGCAGCAGGACACTAATTTCTTTCACTAGCACTTCAGGTTATTATTTGAAGGCAAATGAAAAGACAATGATTCTTCTCTCTTCTAGTTAAGCTCAAAACACAACATTTAAAACACACACATAAAAACTACAGACTAATCAGAAATCATACAAACAGAAAGAGAAGGACTCACTGACCCATTTGGAAGACAAAGACGACAAAACGGAAAAGCTCTAAAAATCAGCTTGTGAGGCCTCAGAGAGATATTCTTCTGGCATTTCATCACAGCAGCCCCAGACCAGTTCACTTCCCTGGATACAGGGAGGGAGAACTAAATAGAGCTGTTTATTAAAGCTGTTGTGCTGGATTGCATTAGGAAGCACGAGCAGACCACCTGGACCTTTCAGATTGTGGCAGTGTTTAATTTGCAGGCTGCCCCTCTGCAGCAGCAAAGTCTACTACATTTACCAGGCTCAATCACACATTATCTGGGTTAGGAGTAAAAGCAAAAAAATCCACAGCCTCTAGTATAAAAATACAACCAATATAGAAATAATGAACAGCATTAGAAAAATATGAGGCAACTCCTTAGTAAACACAACACTTTTACTCTTCACTTCTTCTACTTCAGTATCTTTAGACAAAATACAAAGGTAAATGAATAAATAGATATTGGCAAAGCTCAGACTAAATTATAAACTGGGATTATTAAAGCAAAGCATGACATTTTTAGGTTTAACTAGTGATTCCCTGTCCAGATTAATATGGTCTTTTGCCTTTCTCACTTTCAGCACTACACTTGCCGGTAGCTGAAGATACAGATAGAAAGATGGTACTGTAAATATGAATTATGTGAATCATATGGTTAGACCCTTGTGAAAAAAAAAATAAAAGGGGAGTTGAGAAATGGCTGACTCCATACCTGACCAATTACAGCTTGCATGGTCCCTGTGTCCTGCTGAGCTGAAAGATCGCAATCCATCATATGTAGTCTTTGAAAAGGAGAATGGGGGTTTCTGGCATGCATCTGTCAATCAACTTCTGCACTCACAACCATCACCAAAAGCAAGGGAAAAAAGTCAAGCTGCTCCACCAAATAGGATGAAACAGTCATGTGACCTTCAGCACACTCACCCACATACATACTTCCATATAACCTATGAATTTTCTGCAGATATGAAATGACATTGACAAATACCCAATACCAAGTAAATAAAGTGAGACAAACAGCTACTCACCAAAGACAAAACACTTGCTGTAATCTTCAGCCTAAAGATTTAATAAACCTAACAGGTATTTTAAAATGATGCTTTCTTTTAAGCCTAAACTTTCCAGGTAATGTGATAATTTTATATATGCATACAGTGGTCAGAACTTTAACCCTTTGTGTTCTCTCACAGTCTCTCTCTTTTTATTTATTTCTCCCTTCTTCTTCTGTAGGATTGACTGATTTCCTTAAGTTTCTTTTTTGTCAAAGTGAACAGTTTTGCTGTGCCTCTTATATACACGTACAAGTAATCTGAAACCAGTAAAAACTACAAGAAGAAAAAAATGGCTGTGAAACTGGTACCCTTAACTATAAGCTTAAAATAGTCCTCATTGCATCTCATCATCAAGCGTTCAACATTTACTGACTGAAAATATATATTTAAGTATTAGTTTGTGTGAACTGTGATGAGCACTCAAAATATAAAATATTCAAACTATGTAAATCCTACTCACAGAATCCTTTCCATTTTGAAGGTTAGCAGAGTTTTGGTTCATTCACTGCTCCACTGAACTGACATAAAATGTTGTTACTTATGATGGCAAACATTACCATTTTTTCTAATGGAAGCAGTTTGTTTCATATATCTTCTCTTCTGAGTTAAGATTTGCAAGAATTTCCAAGACTGTTTTTTTCTTTCTTGTCAAAATAGATCATGCACTTGTCTCCAAAAGCTGAGTGTTATGAACAACACATTACAGCATTGATTGTTGATGTATTATTGGCCAGTGATTGCTGAAGGGTGACATTAATGTAACCCAGTAGCACTTTAACCCTTTGAGGATCAATACAGCTATCTGGCAATATATTAAAATAACAGCCCTTACACGTTTTTGCAGTGTTACTGTTCAACATAAATATTAGCTTAATCTTTTTGTCCTCATTCTAAAATTCCAGTTACATTACTACTGTAAACAAGCTGGTTTTGAATCATTGTTAGATTAAAAAACAGTATATGCACCTAATGTTGTATAGGATATTTGTATCATACGCCTTCCGGTTTAGACAAGGTTCTCAATTTTTTGTAAGTAAATTTAAAAAAAAAAAGATATTGTAAATATTGACCTAAACATTCCTAATGTCATTTATGCCTTTAAGAAATACCACTTGGAAATTTACAAAGTAAACTTGTTAGGCATAAACACACATACAATCATGAAAGATGAAAATGGCATAAATATCACATTTTCAGGTGCTGCTTTTTACTGAATTTGCTGGTCTAATTATTCTAACAATTAAAAATTAAGACTCCAATAACCAGGAATGCTTAAACTTAATAGTATGTTTGTGAGAAAGTGGAGGATGGAGGACAGGAGAGTGAAGTGCCAATTTGATTTTGCATTCTTCCAGTTTCTCTAATACAGTGATTTTAAAATTACTAAGTAGAAACTTAAGGAAGTTTTGCTGCATATTTCAAAGAAAATATGGAAGAAACAAACAAAAAAAAAAGGCATTTCCACTTTGGCACACACAAGGAGTCAAAAAATGCACCTACGGCAACAAAAATATGGGACAAAAATTTTTTCCAATCAAGCAGTGTAAAAGATGTGCAATATTAACGCAGGACCTCTCCCTCCTGGGACTGGTAAGGAGTTCTTGAAATGGTACTTCCAACATCTGTTCTGCATTTCATTTCTAAACATAATTAAAATACACCCCGCATGCTGAAATCTTATCTGTTCCTTATCCATGGAAGAAAACTCAGACGAATACCTTGGGTCGCTTTTCAGTCAATCTAGAATTTGCTGCTGTTTCATTCTTCAGGATGATTCTCTGAAAAAATAGTTATTGCTGTAAAGTGCAAAATAATCAACAATATCATCAGCATGAGTAAAACAAACCTCTAGCTGGTAAATGGGGAAGGGAGCAGAGGGGTTTCTTTTCAGGAAGAGCCTTTTTGCTGTGGAAATGTACAAACTCATTTCAAATTTCCTTAACTTCCCTAAGGCCATGTCTACACTAGCACTTGTGTCAGCAAAATTTCTGCTGCTCAGGGATGTGAAATAAACTCGTTGAGGTGGTTTTATGATGTCGACTACACAAGCGCTCTTGCAGTGGCACAGCTATATCGGTGCTGCTGTAAGCTTGTAAGTGTAGACATGGCCTAAACAAACAAACCTCTTACTTTGGAGGGTTTTTATTAGCATAAATCCTCACCTAGACACCACCTCCTTCATAACACATAAACACATCACTCTGTATACACATACAAAAGATTGGCACCCCCTTCTTTACATAGACACACCCGCTTACACACAAACACACACCAGCTGGCAAACCACAAAGACCCTACCACACACATGCATGCACAGACACACACACCTGCAAGGAGGAACTCATTGTCACACACGAAAATGTTCTGCCACTCTGCATACAAAGACTGATGAAAATTAGTATTCACTCTTCAAGTAAATGCAAATCGATTATTTTTTAAAAACTTCCTTCAGTGTCTCTCTGTACAACTAAATTACTGATGTTAGTATTAACCCTAATAGCCAGGAGTTTCTACTCTGCCATCCCTCGCTTCCCCTCACTTCTGCAAGGCATGCAACCTGTTCCCACCGCAAAGTTTGTCTGCACTTGCAAGCATCTGCCACTCACGCACGACTACTTCATCTTGTGGTCTGAAGGTCCACCCCAGCACCTCCACTGCTATCACCCCCAGAGCTTCACTGTGCACCCCCCCAGGCCCAACCCTGGCCGTGCCCAAAACTTATTGATAGCATTTGGTCCTTCTTCTTCTTGTTTATGGGTGGGGGGAGAACAGTTTTCTCCCCTGACTACAATGATCTTTTCTCCTCCACATGGAAACTTAGCTCTATGCTCACTGATCAAACTGAAGAAAGAAAACAAGTGAGGGAACAAGGTAGCTCATGTCATAGTATAGATCCTAGGTGGGAAGCAGAGCACAAGGTGGTATTTAGCAGATCAGGAATGTTCTAAGGTCCCCATCTCTGGGACAAAAAAACAAAAAAAAAAAGGCCAAAAATGAGAAACACTGCAATGCTGTGAGGTGTTGTGGTTTTGTTTACATAATGGGTAAATTCTGTTCTCTTTTATAATTTTTAATGCCGCTGATTTCAGTGGAATTCCCAGGTGGAACTGAGAGAACAATTTGTTGTGTTGTGTTATGATGACAATGCAATGCTGTACAGCACCATGCACAACATTCTTATGTATTTGTACAGCGCTTGGCACAATGGGGACCCAATCCTGATTGGCAACTTTGGACCTTGCTGCAATATAAATAATTAACACATTCATAATAGTAATGACTCACTCAGGGATAATTCCCTTTATATTAATACAATTCAACAGGCAAAATTCTGTCTCAGTTACAGGAGTTACAGGAGTATAAATAAAGGCAACCATTCACTTTTTTGGATTTACAACAGTGTAACTGAAAACAGAATTTAGCCCATGGGATTTTGCACCACACAATGTATACACCATTAAGCCATGAGATGCAGGATGGATCCATGAAATTTGGTTCAAGCGGTATCCCGCAAGCATGATAGAACAGTACCAGTTCTAATTAACTTTATTTTTCTCCCTGTTCCGAAGTTTATTTCCTTTCATTTTCTGACAATTTCTCTGCAACATTCTTCTCTTGTTCATGTGACACAATAAGAAATTTTAAAAAATAATTAAAATGAGCAGTAATGCTGCTATTGAGCACCTGCTGGAAAAATGTTTCTGAGTGCACAACTGCCCATGACGATACTGACACAGCAACGGTCTAATAAACTCTCTACCTTCATCCAGGTGAACAGATGTTTTGGAAGAGGAAAATACAAATTAAAAAGATACAGCAGAGTGCCATTTAATATTTTTTAATGATTAAAATGCTTTAGAGACAAATTCACTTCTTCTGTTCAAAATGTATTATTGTTTTTTTGCCCTGCCTTGAAATGGGAGCTGCGAGTCCTCTGATAGATAAATAGATTGAAAGGTTGTCTAGTTTCACTGAAGTCTCTTTAAGCCTCTACTGAAATGCTAACTCAGAACTTCTTACAGCAGTTCTCCTTGGAGAATCAACATAGATATCTTGTGCTTCTTACAGCAACAGTACACTAGAGGGACTATTTTCCCTCTATCTGCCACTATGGAGCACAACATTGTCAGAACAAGCTATGCTACCATTAGGACACTGGCCCTTTACTCATCAGTGCTAATAGGTTAAACACACGGGGTCCAGTTCTGCATTTTTAAAGGAAAACAGATCTCTATGCAGCCTTGGCAGTAGAACTTATAGTTTGTTTTCTGATTTCCATTGATCCGTATTTGTAGATGTAGCTGGGAGCTGGGTTTTCCCTATGGGCCAAATTCTGCTCTGATTTAAAAAGTTACTCTAATTCTGTGAAGTAGCTTCAGATTTACATGGGCTAACTGAGAGTAGAATCTATCTATCTATCTATCTATATATGTCAATTTGGTACACATAGTATTTTTCATGGATTTGGGACTCTCTTTTTTAGTGCCACTTCTCTGTGTCTCATTCTGCTTTTCACAGTCCTATTTGTTTTTTCCTGATTAATCTACAGTGCCCCTCCCTGACCAGCCATAGAGGTGGGATGGGGGCTGTCTGCAACAGCAAGGGAGAGAAAACACTTTAAGTATTGTAAACCCATCCCTCCCTGTAGGGTGCCCATCTTTTCAAAAGGCAAAAGTGGGACATATGCAGAAGCCCCACTTCTCCTCTTCCCCTCAGGCCCCACCTCCTGGCCAGGATGGAAGCCAGAGCCAGGCTGTGGTAAGAGCCCAGGCTGCTGTAGGAAGCCCTGGACCCTCCACCTGCCCTGGGCGGAGAGCTCAGGGGCCTGAGAGCAGCCCCCAACCCGTGTCCCTGCCCCTTGGGGAGCGCTGTCCAGGGCAGGTGGAGGGTCCAGGGCTCACCACAGTGGTCCGGGCTCCCTGAGTGGCTGTTACCACAGCCCGGCTCTGGCATCTAGCCCAGCCAAACGGCGAGGGCTCAGGAGGAATAGGAGAAGCAGGGGCGAGGCATCGTGGCAATGTGGGGCTAAGGCCCACCTCAGCCCCCATACTGAGAAGAGGCTGATGCTTCCCCTGAGCCTTGGGTGCTGCACAAAATCCTGGACGAATGCTGTCCCGGAGTCATTCAGCCTGGGACCAGGACTTGAACGCTGCATTTTGGGATTGTCCTGCCCAATTTGCCCTGCCCTGTCCTGCCCCTACCTCCTTGTGGGAACTCAGCCTCCTCATTGGCTCAAGGAAGGGAGGAGGGGGCTCTGTGGATTGGTTGGACAGAAGGGTGCAGTATAAACCTAGGGGAAGGCACTGGAAAGAAAATCCACATTCCCTCTTTGGGTTTTTTGGGCTTTGCCATGAGCATCATTCTAGTAGCCTTTTGGGGACCAGGAAGGAATTTTTCCCTCATTATCAGACTGGCCTGGACAGGGTGAGTTAGTTTGCCTTCCTCTCAGCAGACCAGACCCCTGGGTACATTAGGATATAAAACTAATTTTTTCACAACTTGGCAGGTGCGCAAGGCGGGTACTCACTGAATTAGGCATTCAGTTCCCTGATAAACTGCAATTGGAAACAGATTAGGAGAAGGTATCCCCTGAAGAAGGTGAGGGCTGGTGGTGGGACTCCAGAAGCCTGGTACAGTGAGGACACAAACCCTTCTTCCTCACCCTCTTACTTGAGGAGAGGGAAACGGGATCCAAACAAAAGTGCTGGGACCAGGTTATCTGGGTGAGGGGGTCTGACAGCAGCCTTCCACCATGTGGAACATATTATAAGAGAAGGATGATCTACATTGGATGTCACTGTTCCCAGATGTGTTACTTAATAAAGGTGTGGCCTAGCCTTGACTTTCTTCTTTCTTCTTGTGGTTTTCGGGACCATGATCTTTTTAGCTCTTTCTTTACTGGAAGTAATATAGACCACAAAAGAAATTATGATTTGCATTGTGTGAGGGATGAACAATACTTGGCTGAAACAACAGGATTCAAACGATTCAGCCCACATCTGAACAAACAAGAAGTGATTCCTATCAAATAATGATTCCCAGATGACGATGAACCAGCTGTCAAGGAGCTTAGCTTTGCCATAGATGGCCTTCCCAATGGAAAGGCCCCCAGAAAAGGCTGCACACCATCAGAGGTCATAAAATGCGGAAAAGCTATCCTACTGCAACACCTTTATGACTTTCTCTGTCTGTGCTGGAAAGAAGAAAAGTATTACACGAAATGAGAGATGCCATCATCATCACACTCTACAAAAACAAGGGTGAAAGGAGTGACTGTAACAACTATCATGGCATTTCCCTTCTCATGGGAGAACCTTTTACCCAAGTTGTCCTGAATAGACTTCAGATCCTGGCAGACAGAATTTATCCTGAATCATAGTGTGGCTTCAGAGCCAAAAGATCTACTATTGACATGATCTTCTTGCTAGACAACTACAGGAAAAATGCAGAGAACAAAAAAGGCCTCTTTACGTAGCCTTTATTGATCTCACAAAAGCTTTTGACCTTGTCAGTAGAGGCAGACTATTTGTGCTTCTAAAAAACATTGGATGTCCCCCAAGCTCTTAAGCATGATTCGGTCGTTCCATGAAAACATGTACGGCACAGTCCAGTACAATGTCTCAGTCTCTAAGACTTTCCAAATTAATAGCGGGTTCAAGCAAGGTCGTGTACTTGCCCCAACTTTGTGTAGTATCTTCTTCTCCTTGCTACTGAAACAAGCTTTTGGTTCCTCAACTGAGGGAATCTACTTGCACACAAGATCTGACAGAAAGTTGTTCAATCTAGCAAGACTTAGATCTAAAACCAAGACTCGAGAGGCCCTTATCCAACATCTCCTTTTTGCTGATGATGCAGCAGTGAAAACACATAAAAGCCCATCTCCAAAACCTCATGAACAGTTTTTCCAAAGACTTTGGGCTTACTATAAGCCTAAAAAAGACTAACAATGTGCCAAGGAGTTGAAGAAGCACCTTCCTTTAACATCAATAATTATGAACTTGAAGTGGTGAATTAATTCACATACTTGAGGTCTACTATCACAGTCAACCTTTCACTTGAAAAGGAACTCAATAGCTGCATGGGAAAAGCTGCCATAACAATATTTAAACTGAGCAAAAGGGTATGGCAAAACAACAAAGTGACAGAACACACAAAGATTTGTGTGTATCATGCATATGTTATCAGTACTCTTTTTATGGGAGTGAGACATGGACTTTATACTCTCATCAGGAAAAAAGGCTCAATAGCTTTCATATGCGTTGTCTTTATCGAATTTTTGGAATCTCCTGGAAAGACAGAGTCACCAACACTGAGGTGCTCAAGCGGTCCGGTATACCCAGCATGCAAACACTCCTTAAACAGAGACGCCTACGCTGGCTTGGGCACGTGTGCCAAATGAATGATGGGTGATCCCAAGGGACATCCTCTATGGCGAATTTGCATCTGGGGAAAAATCTAAAAGGTGCCCAAAACTGCATTTCAAGGATGCGTGCAAGCGAGACCTCAAAGAAATGGATATGGATAGCTGGGAAGATCACTCTCAGTACCACAGTCTTTGGAAACAAGAGCTCAATAAAGGCTCCATAGCAATGAGAGGAAGCCATCCAGCTTAGCAGAGGAGAAAAGAGCTCACAGAAGCCAGAGCCCAAAGGGTCGAAACACCATCTTTAAATGTGACAAATGCAGCAAAGATTGTCTCTCTTGAATGGGTCTCTTCAGCCACAGTAATGGCTGCCATAAAACAAACTGAGTAAATTTTCTACCTGTCAGGGGTGCATACCCATGGTCTCTTGAGACTGAAGGATGCCAAAGGGGGATTCCAGGATACTATTCTTATATATATTAATTTGTGACTGGTATAATCACCCGACTAACATTTACTGTAATACATTTTATATAAACAATTCCCATCCTGGATTCTTGCAAAAACATGGGAGGGGTTTGGAATTCTTCTACTGATAATGAAAACAGTAATGACAATCAAGTACAGATATCTCTCTCCAATTTTCCCTTAATGGAAATAATGTTGTGATAATATCAGTGCGCGTATAGGGAAAGTGGAGTGGTTTCAAAGTGTGCTTGACTGATGTTCACTCCATATTCATTTGATTCCCCTCTCATATCCATTCCTCTCAGTGCACAATGCTAAGGTATGCTGAACAGTATGCAGGTGCATTGTATATACACAATGTGTATACACAGCATATTGTGTATACACAGCATATTGGAGAAATACTGAAAGCATCCACAGAGGAAAAAAGTGTGTGTAGTGAAGGCAACAATGCCCATTAATATTCACCAAGTCCCTCAAGCAGCAGGTCAGCATGTTTTACCAGTCATACAAAAAGATACACCACAAGTAGGTACAAATAGGCTACTCATGACATTACAGTGGGTTATCTCACAGAGACAAGTGCTTGACAGTCAACTCATATAGTGTGCTCATGCACTTTATATCCTGCTAAATATCCACTCTGTATTATGCAACCTCAGGTCTGAGTAGGTGACAGGTTAGAGTAAAGCTATGGAAACATGTTAACATAATTTAAATATCAGTTATGTAATATCACTCATTGTTTGTTTTGGTATCATTTGTCAATGGGGTAACCCTGTATGTTATCTACCTTTGCACATAGCAAGATGTTTCATTAGGTTATTATAAGCAGAGCTGATAGCAATGCCTATAGTGAAGGTTGTCTAACATTTTTCATTCTAAGACCCTGCTTTCAATTGCTTATCATTTAGCCAGACTGGAAGCTTTGGGCTGAAGTTTTCTGTGTCAGGTTTCTGCTTCAAGATGAGTTTTTGTTTAAAGTTTCAGCTAAAACAGTTCAACCTTTACTAAGAATTAGCTTAGGGAAAAAGCAGCTCAAAGGGAAAAACAATGTTTTGTCAGTGTTAAAACTATTACAGCTGTTTTGTTCAGTTGCTTCAGTACTCCATGCCTTGGAGCAAAGAATTAAAATTTGGTGTGATGCCAGAGATGTGCCTTTTACCACCCCTATGAAAATTTGGCTAAATTATACACCTTCAGAAAACTGTCCACCTCACATAGGCCTGACGGGGTGAATTAGGCCAATTAACTTTAGACTGCAGCTGGAGGAAAAGCAGGGAGTGCTAGGATCTAAATGCTGGTGACATCCAACTTGCAGGGGAACTACACGGGCTCTATAAAGGGTGGAAATTGATAGGCTGTTGGGAGAAAACCTGCAGTCATAATCCTGGATACAAAAAGGAAGGGCATGAAGTTGTAAGGACAGAGTAGGAAACGGTGTAGAGGGTGGGCCTGGGTTTCCCTACAAGACACTGCTCGGGTGACACAGTAGGGATAGCCCACTTAGGAACGGTTGGAAGCAGACTTTGATGATACCCTGGAAAGGCATGAGAAGCCATGCAATATGTGAGTGGAATGACAGACTGAGTAACTGCAGCAAGAGGTGTCAGACCAGCAGGCAGAGCTAAATCCCCAGATGAGTCACAAGGAGGCACCACTGAGCGGCAAATAGAGCAGACCCAGCCACATGCAGTTGGCACGTGTTCAGTAGACATTGGTTCGGATTTCACAGCTACACTCTCTGAAGATTCCATTTGCCCTGAATATGCTCCATGTCTTCACGACTCCTACTGCAACTGAACTGTACATGCCTCACCCCAACAGAGTGAGTGAGCATGGTCCAGGGCTGAGCAGGACTTCCCTGCAATTGCTCCCTGGCTGCCAGAGGCCCACTGTGCATATGTCTACACAGCATTTTAGAGCGAGCAGGAGCAAGCCTCCCAGCCCAGGTCAACACGCTTGGGCTGGCAGGGGCAGCAATAGTACTTTAAAAATAGCTGTCAAGACAGCGCTTTGAAGTTGCAGCTTGGGGGCAGTGGCGTACCGAGGGGGGCCAGGCCCCCGGGCACCAGCCTGCACCAGCCCCTCCAGTGCCCCCCATCCCCTGTGCGTCGTTAAGGGCTGGCACCAGGCTGCGGAGCTGAAGCAGTGGGTAAGTGCAGGGCACGGAACTGGCCCTCCACAATGAGCAGGGGGCACAGGAGGCTGAGGGGAAGCTGCTCTTGCTCCCACACCCCCACCCGCATGTCATGAAGGGCCAGGCCGGTGCAACCCCCAGACCCGGGGGGTGAAGCTGCCCTCGTCCGAGCCAGCGCCAGACTGCGGGGCTTGAGCAGGAGAGGCGGGTGCTGCGCGGCAGGTAAGTGCTGGGAAGGCGGCAGAGCCAAGCCTACATTTGCAGCACCCCAGGCCTCATGCCCCCCCCAAAGTATGGACCCTCCTCCTCCCCGGGGCAGCTGGGGGGGTGGTGTTGGAACCCCTCCTGCCCTGCGCAGGGGGTGTAAATGCAGGCTTGGCCCCCGGGCACTGGAGACCCACGGACACAACTGCTTAGGGGCTGGAGTCTAAAGGCTGGGAGGAGGGATGGTTTCAGAGCCCCAGCTGCAACTCCAAAGCACTATCTACACAGCCACGTTTAGAGTGCTAGTGTGAGTCCCGTTAGCTCAAGCCTGTCAACCTGGGCCAGAAGGCTCACTCCAGAATGCTGCGTCAACCTACTCTGTGGTGCCCAGGACCAGAACTGAGAGCAGAGAGCCTCTCAGTTGTGCTGCTGCCCAGGTAGCAATGAGGGTGAGGAGGGACAGGAGCAGAGAGGATGAGGATAGGAACAGGAGCTAGGGAGGGGGTGCAGGATGGGAGCAGGGGTCCATGGAGAATAGCAGGGGAGGATAGGGACAAGGGCAGGAGCTGGGGTGGGGAGAGACAGGAACGGAGAGTGGGGGCAGGCCAGGATCCAGGAGAGGAAAGAGGGGCATGAAACTGTGCGGCTGATGTGGATGCCTCCAGGGAAAGCTAGCACTCAAAAGATCTGAGGAATGAGAGATGGTGAATGGTGTGGCCTGTATGTGTGGGTGAGTCGCTGGGACCCAGTGTCCCCAAGCAGCTTGGTCTCCACGGCTCTGGTCTGGGGTGAGGAGACTACTCTAAAACAGTTAAATAAAATAAATTAAAAATATTCTTCATCTTGATATAGTCAAAGCAAACTTAACAGGATGCTGATAATTGGGACAGCTGCTTAAGTGAGACAAAATGCAGAGAACTAATTTAATCTTATTATACAAAATATGTGACGTGCCACTTTCATGGGACAATCATAGTTATCCAAGTTGCTTTGCTGGGATATCTTTAGGTTTTAATTACCCTGTCAATTACAATTAGATGTATTACTGTGATAGTGAAATGCTACAGCTTGCTCTTGGCTTCTGTTCTTTGCCTGTTTGCATCTATCGGTCTTAAATGAGGAAGACTTTACACATTTTCTTGACATAGACACTAATGAGCCTCCAGTGAGAGGTAAGCTGTATTAGATGAAGAGATGCCAGCAGCCATGAAAAGAACCCAAATAATGGCATAATGGAAAAGCAGTGAAGAAGAGTTCAATATGGATTGCCGGA